>NW_027555958.1:468326195-468943695 GCF_003287225.1 Phascolarctos cinereus
GACGAGGAGAGCCATGGAGGGTGGCTCTTTCTCAGCTAGGCAGGTTAAGAAAGCTTAAGTCTGGGGAAGGAGAAGTTGTGGGGGGTTGATATTACCAGAATAAGGATTATATAGTCTTAGAACTCAGAAAGCAGAAGGGAAAATTCCAAGAAGGCCATGGTCAACAGTGTCAAATGCAACAGAGGGGTCCAGAAAGATGAGAAGGGATCAAAGGCTCCTCCATGGCTTTGGCTGAGAGATGGTTTTGGGCAGCCTTTGAATGATTTCGGAGGAATGGGAAGAAAATCAGCTCTTCAGGCTTCCGGAAGTAGTGGGTGGTGAGCAAAGGAGGGTGGTAATGATGAGTTCTCATTCAAAAGCTGAGCTATGAAATGTAGAGGAGAAATAAGTGGAAGGGGAGCAGGGTCAAGTAAAGAGCAAACCTTTAGGGAAACCCAATGAGACCTTTTCCTATAACATAACCGACTGATCTTATCACAAATAAGGACACACTGTTCTTTTCAGGGCAGAATTTTCAGAAGAAGACTCAAGTCTTCCTCCTAATCCCAACAACTCCAAGCGTCAACAAATGTCATGTCTCCTAATACTTTTAAATTTAATCATTTTTAGAAATACGCAAAATTGGCAAATCTCTCTTACCTAATCTAATTAGTTAGCTTTAGTTCTTTGGCCAGGTATCCCTATCTCTAGCTTCTAGTAAGAGGCTAGGCCAACTTGTATAGCATAGAGTTTTAAAATAATACTCAAGGTAAGATGGAACAGCAACTGTCTGTGTGGACATGCACATACTTAGCAGTGATCAGACTAGGTTTGAGATGACCGAGGATGTTTCTAATTCTCTGGAATAGTGTAGTGGTGTCTAAAAACAATTCGAACCACTCTCAGTGTGAAATTAATTTTAATTTAGAAAATATGTCACACAATGTTTCCAAGAGGAAAAAGGCACCCATAGAATTATGATCGCTGAAAACTACTGGGACCAAATACAATTTGAGGAGAGGATGGGGAAGCGGAAATGAGAAGCCCAGGGATAGACCGATGGGAGACAAAGAGTCTCCAGGGGTAGCTGCAGGATGACCAAAGAATTGAGAGATCAGATGACCATAGATTTAGAAATGGAAGGGATTTCTGAGGGCCGTCAGTCTAACTTACTCACGTAGAGTGGAGGAAATTGAAACCCAAAGGGGCTGAACAATCTGACCAAGATCACATCGGTGGTAAGTGGCAGAGCCCACATTTGAACCCAGGACCTCTACTCCAGACTCAGCCCTCTTTTGCTTGTACCAACCACATGGAAGCTCGTTTTTCCAGGAAGAATGTGCATCTCCCACACATGTTGAGACCTTGGAGCCAAGCCCCATTGACCTCCTAATGGTTCTAGATCTGGATGTCCTCAATGAGGACTAGGAGTCAGAGACAGTCAAAAGTCACAATTTAAGGCCCACTTATTGAGCTCCCCATCTTGTTTCAGCTTGCAGACAGGAGAAGAACAACTCTATCTTACTTCAGGGTATGTCAACATTTCGACCAACACACTACGCAGTGGCAAAATGTATTCCGTTTGGGTGCAAGCTGCAAATGCTCTAGGCAAGGCGGAGTCGGATCACCTGCAACTTCACCTTGATGACATAGGTAAAGATTTCAAATTTTGATCATGGCATTGGTAAAAACCTAACGCAACAAATATTTATTCACCACCTAGTATGCGCTGGTTACTGGTGCAAGACATTGGAGACACAAAGACAATGCAGTCCCTTCCTTAAAAGAGCTTCTGAACTAACCTGTGCAAATGTGACCTGAGATAGCCTGGCTGAGACAAAGGCTGGTGTTGCATAACGTGTGCCTGGAAGAAGGCTCACACAAAGTCAACAAAGCTCCTTAGTATTCATCTGCATCCATACAAGTACAGCATAGAAACAGATGTCTAAATTAAAGTTAATTCACCCCAGCTTACAGAAGAACCTTTCAGAGTCTGCTTTCATTTCTCTGTTAAAGGGACAGGGACTTGGGGAGGAAAACATAGTTAGAAGGTCGTTATTGAACTGGCATATGGAAATAGAATTGTTCTGCACTTCTCCTCTCTGGTCACTACATTTTCCCACCCTCCCTTCTTAGACACTTTAATAGTGTTTGTCTGAGCCCCTTTATAATGTCATAGGATCATGGAGCTAAAAGAGACCTTAGAGGTCATTGAGTCTAACCTCTTCATTATACAGATGAGGAAACGGATGCCCACGGAAGTGAATTGGCTTGCCCATGGTCACACAGACAATCAATAGGAGAGAGAGAGAAGAAAGTAAAGAGAGAAGACACACACACACACACACACACACACACACACACACAGAGACAGAGAGAGAGAGACAGAGAGAGGGAAAGAGAGAGAGAGATTCAAACAGTTCTGACTCCACATCTGTGCCCTTCCATTGAACCACTTTGTCTATTACAGTTGTTTTTTTCCATCTTTCTTTTCTTCAAAACTTTTCCGCTTCCTCCATAAATACATATGAGACTGGGAGATTAGAATTCAGTGCGTTGACTCTGCTGTCCTTGATGGTAAAAATGCTTTAAAAACTTGCAGGGTTTGCATTTCTCTAATCAATAGTGATTTAGAGCATTTTTTCGTATGACTATAGATGGCTTTAATTTCTTCATCTGAGAACTGCCTACTCATATCCTTTGACCATTTATCGATTGGGGAATAACTTGTATTCTTATAAATTTGTCTCAATTCTGTATATATTTTAGAAATGAGGCATTTATCACAGACACTGGTTGTAAAAATTCTTTCCCAATTTTCTACTTTCCTTCTAATCTTAGTTGCATTGGCTTTGTTTGTGCAAAAACTTTTCAATTTATTGCAATCAAAATTATCCATTTTGTATTTTGTAATGTTCTCTATCTCCTGTTTGGTTATGAATTCTTTTGTCCTCCATAAATCTGATAGCTAAACTATTCTTTGCTCTCCCAGTATCAGCCTTTGTATCTATTGTTGTGCAATGACTAACATTGATAGACTTAGCCCTTCTCAGCAACGCAAGGATCTAAGACATCTCCAAAGGTCTCATGATGAAAAATGCTATCTACATCCAAAGGAAAGAACTATGGAGTTTGAATGCAAATTGAAGCATACTATTTGCTTTTTAATCTTCTGTTTTGTTTTGTTTCCTCTTTCTGATGGTCCCTCCTGTTGGTTCTTATTCTTCCTTAAAACATCACGGATGTGAAAATATTTTTAATAGGAATGTATGTGTACAGCTCATATCAGATTGTGAGCCATCTTGGGGAGGATTGGGGGAGGAGGGAGAGGGAGAAAAATTTTAAACTGGAAGTGATTATTGATAAATCAAAATAAATTAATAAAAAAAATTTGCAGGGACAGATAGCTGGTGCAGTGGATAGGGCACCAGCTCTGGAGTCAAGAGGAACTGAGTTCAAACCCAGCCTCAGACACTTGATACTTACTAGCTGTGTGACCCTGGGCAAGTCACTTAACCCGATTGCCTTACCTCCAAATTTTTTTTTTTTGCAGATCTTTTCCATTCTTCATCTGTTTCTTTTGCTCCGTCCAGTTTTGTCCTTAAATATCTCTAGGATAATGACTTGATTGGGTCTCTTATAAGCTTTCTTTGAAGCTGTTCCTTCCACTGTTTGTGTTCTATAAAGTGATGCTGCCCATTCTTCCACCATCTTTCTATATATGAGTTTAAATGCATTTAAATTTTAAATTGGCATTGCCTTTGGCTGCTGTATCTCTTATTTGGCCAAACAATCATATTTACTCTCCAAGGCGGCTTTTTACAGCTTCTTTTGGCATCCTTGTTACAGTAGTGGATTGATATTAGTTAAACTTTGTCATGAAATTGTTGTGATCCATCTCATTATCCTTTTCCTCCTCTTGTTTTCTCTATTTGTGAGTGTGTCAGTTACTTGTTCAAGTAGCGTCAGCTTTTTAAAATTGCATAGAGCATCTTTTTCTCATGCCTATTCCTTTTATTCACTTCAATTTTCTAACAAGTGGGTGATCTGTCTATGCACATTTAGCTGATCCAGGAATGTCTCCCACACCACTCATCAGTTATTTTCTGTCTATTAAAATAATTTCATTTTTCATAATATTATTTGGAGCTCCCCATTTCCAATGTCTTAACAGTTTTCTTGAAGAATGCATTAATATGAAGAAGCATCAAATTTCTGTGTAGCTACACTTTTGCAGGTTTTCTCCCTCTCCCTGAACTATATTTTCTTCTCTTTTTTAGCTGTTTTCTAATCTGTATCTTGATTGTCCTCACCTATACCCACCTTCACGATGAAGTTACTGGGCATATGTTGATTCCAGTTGGAGGTTCTTATGGAGTTCTTCCAAGTCTTTATCTCTTCATCCTCCAAAAGAGATGTTGGCATATAAACCGGGATTACTTTCAGGGAGGCTTTTTGGTAAATGTTCATGAGTACTGAAATGGGAGATGACTAAATATCTCATGAAATTGTACTGCTTGTTTCTATTAGACACATCATAAAATCCACTCCAACAGCTCCTTTATTTGCCTCCATAAAGAGATGGTAGAAACTATACATCCAGTTAGCTGAGACACTTTCTTCTGTGCTCTGGCTTCATTTAGAACAAGAGTTTTGGGGCAGCTAGGTGGCAGTGGATAGAGCACTGGCCTTGAAGTCAAGAGGACCTGAGTTCAAATCTGGACTCAGATACGTGATACTCACTAGCTGTGTGACCCTGGGAAAGCCACTTAACCCCTTGCCCAATTAACCACTTAACCAATTGCCTCACCAAAAAAAAAAAAAACCAAGAGTTTCAAATTTAGTTCACTGTATTAAAGCCAGAGCTAGAAACTATAGAATTTCAGAACTATAAAAACTATATGTGATATATGAATAGAATGTAGATATATGCATATAAAGTGTTTTGCAAACCTTAAAGTAGTATGTCAATGTTAGTTTCATTATTATTATTTTCATTATCGTTATTATTGTCAGATAGGAGTTTAAGATTAGCAAAGTGGTCACATGTATTACCTCATGAGATCCTCACGCTAGCCCTGGAGAGCAGGCATTGTTGTTCAAGCCTTCATCCTCTGACACTCCCTCTCTCACTTTCCACTTCTGAAATTATAATTGAATCAGTTACATCATTACTTCTGGAAAAGGTGCATCAACCTATTCTCCTGTGGCTTCAATCGTCATCCTTATGAGTTTCCAAGCCCAGAGAGCCCTTCCTGTCCACCTCTCCTTTGTACGTATCTTCTAGAATGTCAGCTTCTTGAAAGCAGAGACTGTGTATCTGCCTTTCTTGGTATCCTCCGTGCTTGTCACATAGTAAATACCTACTAAATGTTTTTGCTGTTGTTTTTTTTTTTCCCATTCATTCATATACATTCCTTTTCTGGCTGAGCCTAAACTATGCCCATTATTGTTTTATTTTCCAGTGATTCCTGCTCTCCCAGTTATTACAAGAGCTGAGGATTTAAATACATCAGTGTCCACAACCATCATTCACTGGAAAATCCAAACATCAATGGATGGAGTTTTCTGTGAGATGAGATACAAGGCAGCCACGAGGCCATCTTGGAATGTGAGCCAAACTTTGGTTTTTCCTTACTGCATGATCAATTTAAAGAAAGCAAACTGGCTGAAAGGGGCCCTGGAAGTATGGTCATTTCAATCCGGGGTTCTTAACCCCAGGCCCACAGACTCCCAAGGGGTACATCCTTCTGTAGATTTCAGGGAGCTAGGAATGGGGATGAAAAAGGGATGCATTTATTTTAGTATGATTGGTTTCCTTTATAATCCTATGCATTTTATTACATGCTTTTAAAAATCTTATTCCAAGGAGTAGCTAGGGGGCTCAGTGCATAGAGCATCAGCCCTGGAGTCAGGAGGACCTGAGTTCAAATCCGGCCTCAGACCAAACACTTGATACTTACTAGCTATGTGACTCTGGACAAGTCACTTAACTCCAATTGCCTAAAAAAAAAAAAAGAATCTTATTCCAAGAAGAGGCCCATGGGTTTCACCCAACTGCCAAGGGGCCCAAAGAAGAACTCCTGGCATAAGTGGTGAATTCTGTTCCATGAATTTCTATCAGATGAGCACCAGAAGAACCCACAATGATCAGTGACGAAGCTTTCAATTCAGGGCCAACGTGGTACAGCATCACTGACTTCTCAGGAGCGAGAAGGCCCTTGGCAAGTCGAGTTACTGAGAGTTAGATAGGATCTTGCAGGCCATTTAGTCCTACCCCCCTCAATTTATCTGTGAGATCATAAGATGGCCGGCTCATCAGTTTAGATCTGGAGAAGGCCATTTGGGCGCAACCCTCTCCCTTACCAGAAAAGGAAAGGGAGGTTTTTAGGTGACTTGCCCAAAGATCGTGTGGGTGGTGACAAAATCAGAATTTGCATTCAGGTCCTCTGAGTAAAGTTCCCAGGCTCCTTCTACTGTGCCACATGGACTGTAAGTCTCCTCGTATAAGGAAGGGCCCAAGATGGCGGACCCTCCACCTCTGTTAATAATGACAATAATAACAAGAACCATAATAGACTTATACATAATGCTTTAAAGCTAATGTTCTTAACTTGTTTTGGTCATGCTCCCCCTTTGCCATCCCACTCCACCCTTTGGCACCATGGTGAATCCCTATGGACTTCTTCCCAGCAAAATACACAGGACTACAAAGGAAATGAATTAGAGTGAAAGGCAATTATCCAAAAGAAAAATTTAAGTTCATGGCTCCCCTCCCTAGGTTAGGGCTCCCCCATCCCTTTAAAGGTTATAAAGCACTTTACTTCTATGGGGTACAGTTGAGCTTCACAACAATGCTATAAGGAAGCAATAAAGATTTTATGATCACGAGTTTATGGATGAGGAAAAGGAGGCCCAGGGCTTCCGTGACAAGGCATCACACAGTGAGAAAGAGTAAAGGGTGGGAGCTGTGTCTGGTCTTCCTGACTCCAAGTCCCAGCCCCCAGGCCCCTCTGGTGCCCAGTGATGAGGTTGATGCACATGTATAATGTGTTTAAATATGCCTGGCTGCGGAAAAACGTAAATGAAGGTCTGGAAAGGTCTCTCTTTTTCTAGAGCTCTCTATAATCAAACTGTCCATCTCAGAAAGTAAAGTTCAGTTAAGCTTAAGTCTTCGTCCCCTCGATCTCAATGAGGCTTTATCAGCAGGTGCCCATGAGGGCGCGAGCCTGGGCACCTGTGCCTGACCTTGCCTCACCTGGAAGGAATCGCTGTCAGTTCTCAGGCGTTCAGTCTCCTTGTCTATAAAATGAGTGGGTTGGACCAGGAAAGCTCTCAGCTCCTTCCAGCACTACACTTGTGATACTACACCTTCCTCCTCCCCATGGCCAGCATCAGAGTGACCGTGCATGGGGGAGAGGGCAGGTGAGCAGAGACAAAGGTCTTAAGGAGCTGTGATTTGGTGGGGTCTATTCCTTCAGCAAAACCTCCTTAAAAGTGAGATTTCTTTTCCTGAAATCAGGACTATCTTGGATACATTCATGGGGGCCGCAGGCCCTCTACCGGCATTCCCTACAGCCTCCTAACTCACCAGATGGCATGCTAAGAATGACTGGTACTTAAATAATGCCCTAAGGTTCACGAAGCCCTTTACACATTATTTCACTGAAGCCTCCCAGATACCCTTTGAGAGAGGTACTGAAGGTATCTATTAACCCCATTTTACAGATGAGAAAATAATAACAGCTGGTATTTATATAGCGCTATTAGAGACACATATGAAGGCCCCTCATATGACGCTGCCTTTTAAAATGTTCAATCAAATCTTCACTGATTTAGAATAACTGCAAGGGAGCCTCCTCTAAATTAGAAGATATTTCAAATTGACTATAACTTAGAATTTTTATACCCCAGGCAACCACCTCAAACCACCCCAGGGTAGTTGTCATGAAATGAACTCTAGATTTTGGAAGGCAGGCATCCTCCTATGGAAGGGAAAGGGAAACCCTAGGATGTAAGCTTCTGACTGGGATGTGAAATGTTTGAGGCTGTGTTGGGAGCCCAGGGCCAAAGCTCATCCTAGTTCAGTGGAGAGTAAGCCAGAGGCCCATAGATCTACCCACTTCTTTTCTTTTCTTTTTTTTTTTAATATAAATTTATTAATTTTAGTCTTCAACATTCACTTCCACAAGTTTTTGAATTCCAAATTTTCACCCCATCTCACCCCTCCCCCCACCCCAAGATGGCATGTATTCTGAATATCCCTTCCCCTAGTCTGCCCTCTCTTCTAACTCTCTCCCCTTCTCTTATTCCCTTCCCCTTCTATTTTCCTGTAGGGCAGGATAGACTTCTGTACCCCATTTCCTGTATTTCTTATTTCCCAGTAGCATGTGAAAACATTTTTTTAAACATATATTTTTAAAACTTTAGGTTTCAAATTTTCTCTCTTCCTCCCTCTGCACCCACGCTCATTGAAAAGGCAAGCAACTCAATATAGGTTATACATGTGCAGTTATGCAAAATATGTCCATAGTAGACATGTTGTGAAAAACTAACTCTATTTCCCTTAATCCTATCCTGCCCTCCCATTTATTCTATTCTTTCTTTTGACCCTGTCCCTCCTCAGAAGTTTACTTCTGATTACCCCTTTCCCAATCTGCCCTCCTCTCTATCATCCCCCTGCTCTCTTGTCCCCTTCTCCCCCTATTTTCCTGTAGGGTAAGACAGATTTCCATACCCAATTGAATGTGTATGTTATTCCCTCCTTAAGCCAAATCCTATGAGAATAAGATTCACTCATTCCCTCTCACCTTCCCCGTTTCCCCTCCACTGTAAGAGATTTTCTTTTCTGTTTTTTTTTGTGAGATAATTTACCCCATTCTACCTCTCCCTTTCTTCTTCTCTGAGTATAATCCTCTCTCATCCCTTAATTTTATTCTCCAGATATGACCCCTTAATCTTCAACTCACCCTGTGCCCTCTATCTATCTATCTACATATACATACATAATTTTTTCCTCCAACTACCCTAATACTGACAAAGGTCTCATGAGTTATAAATATCATCTTTCCATGCAGGAATGTAAACAGTTCAATCTTAATAAGTCTCTTATGATTTCTCTTTCCTGTTTACCTCTTCATGTTCCACTGAGTCCTGTATTTGAAAGTCAAATTTTCTATTCAGCTCTGGTCTTTTCATCAAGAATGCTTGAAAGTCCTCTATTTCACTGAATGACCATTTTTTCCCCTGAAGGATTATACTCAGTTTTGCTGGGTAGGTGATTCTTGGTTGTAATCCTATCTCCTTTGCCCTCCGGAAATTATATTCCATGCCCTGGTCCTTTAATGTAGAAGCTGCTAAATCTTGTGTTATCCTGATTGTGTTTCCACAGTACTTGAATTGTTTCCTTCTGGCAGCTTGTAATATTTTCTCCTTGACCTGGGAACTCTGGAATTTGGCTAATATTCCTAGGAGTTTTCCTTTGGGGATCTCTTTCAGGAGGAGATCTGTGGATTCTTTCAATTTCTATTTTGCCCTCTGGTTCTAAATATCAGGGCAGTTTTCCTTGATAATTTCTTGAAAGATGATGTCTAGACTCTTTTTTTGATCATGGCTTTCAGATAGTCCAATAATTTTTAAATTCTCTCTCCTGGATCTATTTTCCAGGTCAGTTGTTTTTCCAATGAGATATTTCACATTGTTTTCTAATTTTTCATTCTTTTGGATTTGTTCTACTGTGTTTGATTTCTCATAAAGTCACTATCTTCCAATTGCTCTATTCTAATTTTTAAGGAAGTATTTTCTTCAGTAAGCTTTTGGACTTCCTTTTCCATTTGGCCAATTTTCTTTTTAGGGCATTTTCTCCTCATTGGCTTTTTGGACCTCTTTTGCCATTTGGGTTAGGCTATTTTTTAAGGTGTTATTTTCTTCAGTATTTTTTTGGGTCTCCTTTAGCAAGCTGTTGACTTGTTTTTCATGATTTTCTTGCATCACTCTCAGTTTTTCCTCTACTTCCCTTATTTGCTTCTCAAAATCCCTTTTGAGCTCTTCCAAGGCCTGGGACTGATTCATATTTTTCTTGGAGGCTTTGGATGTAGGAGCTTTGACTTTGTTGTCTTCTTCTGGTTGTATATTTTGATCTTCTTTTTCACCAAAGTAAGATAATATAGTCTGACTCTTTTTGCACTGCTTGCTCATGATCCCGGCCAATTACTTGAGTTTTAAACTCTTTGTTAAGGTAGGAATCTGCTTCCAATGTGGAGAATGTACTGTCCCAAGCTTCAGGGGTTTGTATAGCTGTTTTCAGAGATACTTGTAGGGACCTGTAAATTTTCAGTTCTTCCAAGGTGGTATGATAAGGGACGAGGTGCTTACTCCTTTCCTGGCCCGTGACCACAAGTGCTCCTTTCTGTCCTGTAACTGTGAGGAGATGTTCCTCTTCACAGCACTACAAGCTCCACCAGCCACGCTCCTCCTCACCCCAGCACCGCTGCCCAGAACTGTGCCCAGATCCAAACATGGCAAAGCAAGAGATTCCTGCCTCAGCACTGGCAAAGAGATCCCTGCAATCCCTCTCTGATCAGCCAGTGGATTACCCCTCAGTCTGTGGGCCAGAAGCTTGGGAAGCAGCTGCCCCCCCCTCCGGGCCACGCTCTTGGGGAATGGAGCTGAAACCCTGCCTTCTTTTCTCAGCACAGACAGAAACACTTTTCCCACTGACCTTCTAAGTTGTCTTTGGCATTCCTGGGTTGAGAAGTCTGGAAGTCACCACAGCTGCCTGAGATTCAGTCCTCTGAGGCCTGTTCCAGGTTCATTGTGGCCTGCACACCCACACCGTGCTGCGTTGTGCTCCCAGCCTGGCACGATACACCTTTCTTATCAATCATCCAGGTTGTCTTGGGCTGGAAATTTGTTTCACTCTGTCTTTTTGTGGGTTCTGCTGCTTCAGAATTTGTTTAGAGCCATTTTTTACGAGTATTTGGAGGGGTTTGGGGGAGAGCTTAAGCAAGTCACTGCTTTCACTCTGCCATCTTGGCTCTGCCTCCCTCAATTAACCTTTAATCCTCAGTTTCCTCATTTGTAAAATGGGCATAATAATGGGGCCTATTTAATAGGATTGTTGTGAGAATCAAATGAGATACCATGTAAAAAGTTCTTTGCAAACCTTAAAGTTCTCTCTCTATGCTAGCAGTTATTATCATTATTATTTACCAGCTATTAGTATTATTGCAAAGCTCAGAATATAGAACAGCTTGTTTTTTCAGCACTTGAAAGCTTGAAGCATAAGTATATATAGTGCACTCTGTACTTTACTTTCCCAGGAGGTTTTTCTTAATCTATTTCCTCATCTTCTCTCTAACGCTTCCTCATCACTGCCTCCTGCCTTCCCTGTCCTCCAGGACTCAACTGAAATCCCACTTTGTACGGGAGACCTTTCCTGGAGCCTTTCCCTCTGAGGTTATTTTGTAACCAATCTACATACCTTTATATAGCTATTTCTGTGTCAGTCATCTCCTCCGTTAGAATGCAAACTCTTTGAGGCCAGGATGCTTTCATTTTCATCTTCGTGCTCAGCACTATTCCTAGCACACAGACAGCACTTCATAACCACTTGTTAATTGATGCTTGACATGACTTCAGGAATAGCTAGCTAGTCTCACCCGTGCCTGAACAAGAATCCCTTCTATCACGTACCCAGCAAGGGGTCACCCAGTCAGTCTGTGCTTGTGCTTCAAAGACCCGGCAAGGAGGGAGACCCCTTCTCTCTCCCGCAGCTCATTCTGCCTTTGGACGGCTATTTGGCGGGAAGCTTTTCCTAAGCCTGAATCTGCCTGTTCCTCAATTTCAGGTCAAAGAACTGGAAACCACTTCGACGTCAATGCAACATATACAGTACAATCTGGAACCCAGCACCAAGTATGCGTTTCAAGCCCGATGTAGACAGCCTGGGAGGAGGTACAGGCAGGAGTGGAGCATGCCCTTTTTCCACACAACCCCAGAAGCAGGTGAGCTCTTCAGGAGGTTTGATTCAGCTCCTCCTTCACCTTTACGTCCGCCTTTGTTTTCTCTAGGAGGACCAATCACACGGTGAGTTTTCCACTCCTCACTCTCTAGTTGGTAATCATTGCCAAAGATATTTTCAAGATTCCCAACATGCCACAGGAGATAGAGCCTTGGGCTTGGGATCAAGTTAGTCTGGGGCTTGGAATCCCATGTAAGATACTGAACTGTCATTTGACCCTAGACAAGTCACTTAATCTCTCTTGGCCTCAGTTTCGTCATCTGCAAAATGGAGATAAATTTTACAGCATTGTGGTGAGGATCAAGTTAGATGACATAGATTTTATAAACTGACTATATAAATATTACACAGATCTGAAGGTAGACATGCTCTTAACGGCCATCTAGTCTCGTGTCTTCATTTTACAGATGAGGAAACTGAGGCCAGGGAAATTAAGTGGCCTGCCCAAGGTTCCATAGGTGGTAAACATTAGAGGCAGGTTTTGAACCCACATTCTCTGACTCTACTGTACTATGCTCTCTATCTGTTATTAATATTTTCCCCATCTTTTGAAAATTAAAAAAAAATCCTGCTATTTCACATGACAATAGTTATATTTTTAGTAAAACAGTAGAATCATAGCTTTAGAGGTAGAAGGGGCTTAGGAAAAACCAGCTAGTGTAACTCCCTTATTTTATAGTAGAGGAAAGGAAGGTGGGGGGAGGTTAAGTGATATTCCCCAGGTCACATAGATCGTAAGTGAAAGAAATGGCATTTGAACTCATGTCCCTTAACTCCCAGACTAGCTCTTTTATTGAGCAAGACAATACATGATGGCCCAAAGCTCCTATGAAATCAGTAATGCTTTACGTGAATTTGTGTTTTACCGATCACAACAGCATTGCCACGGATTTGAAAAAACCCAACAACAAGACTTACTATCTATTTCATCCACAGCATACATGTTCAGTTATTTATTACAATGAGTCATTCTGCCCAACTTTGGAGCAAAAAAAGATTATGCTGACACTGCTTAGCTCACTTAAAGATTCCTGGATCCCTTGGAATAGATGGATATAATTGTACATTGTTATAACCTCAGTTTCCTTTTTTGTAAAATGAGGGAGATTGATGACCTCTAATTAGACCTTCTCAGCTCTAATGTTCTGTAATTCTGCTCTAACCTAAGAACCTCAGGCTTTTGAAAGAAGACAAGGATGAGTTGAAATGTCTTGAGCGACATCTGCTGCCCACATCTTAGAAAGGCAGTCTTGAAGACAAAATGTAGTGTCTGGCTGTTTTATCTAGTGTTAAATCATCATCTCACTCACCTTTCGATCTTCTTTCATATAAACCGACAGTCACACCCTGGTCCAGTCACATTCTGTTCTATTTACATTGGTCCGCTAGCAGTGCACCATCCGTGACATGGCATTTCCCACCTCCCTGACTTTGGACCAAGCGTCCCTCCTCCATGCTTGGAATATGTTCCCTCCTCACCTCTGTCTCCCAGAGCCCCTTGATTCCATCAAAGGACAGCCCAACTGGCACCTCTTACTTGAGCCCTTTCCTGTTCCCCTTCAATTATTAATATTCTCTCCCTTTGGAAATTATTTTAAAATTTGCATTTTCTTATCTCTTTATGTTGTATCAATCAGTGGAATGCAAGCTCTTTGAGGGCAAACTGTTTTGTTTATGTCTTTGTGTCTATACCAACCAGCACAGTGATTTACACACATTAGATGTTTAAAGAACATTTGTTGAATTCAATTTTCCTTTACTTACAGACTCAATGTTTCTTGGCCCATTCTAGTCTTGAGGTCCTAAACCTCAAGAATGGAAAAGCTAACTTGGAATGGCCATTCTTTAGGCCAGTGAGAGCCACGCTTTTTTTTGACCTAATCCAAAAAATGTTTGCATTCACCTCCAATCTATGTATGTTTACCTACAAATTATATGTGTACTATTTTCCTCACACAGTTTCTTGTGTATATTATAAAACATACACAATATATACATTTAAAGGGGGGATATACAGATAAAAATAATACTTTAAATTTTTATTGATTAATGGCACAAAAATGGCATGATGTAATTGAATAGATATTGTTTTTGAAAAATCTCATGTACATCCTGAGGGACAGGCTGGATACGGAAAGAGTCAAATAAATAATAACATAACATAACATAAACTGTTATAACATAATGTTATGTATAACACATTAATAAATTAACAATTATTCCATCAATTTGATGATGGTGTGCAGAGGGTCTGGAACTTAGGGACATATGTGTTGGCTTGGCTTGGCTCGACTGGATCCGTCTAGCTAACCCAGAGAGGAGAATCTCTCTCTCTCTCTCTCCTCTCTCTCTCTCTCTGTCTCTCTCTCTCTCTCTCTCTCTCTCTCTCTCTCTCTCTCTCTCTCTCTCTCTCTCTCTCTCTCCCTCTCTCTCTCTCTCTCTCTCTCAACATTTTAGATATGTTTAATGTTGAAGAATACCCAGTATTCAATTTATAGTTCATAAATCAGTGACCATCACAGCCTTTCGGGTTTTCTCTGTGTGTGAATATCCCAACAATGTACTGCAAAAACAGCAAGCAAAGTCTCTGATTGCAACTCAGCCAATGTTGTCAGGATAAATCAATCCATGCCTCATTCTGTACATGGTTCTGAATCATTGGACCTTAATTTCCTTTCTGATGTTCAGCTATGTTAGCTCTATTTCTTTATGATCCCAGCATTGCATGTCTGGAGCTGGGAAAGACCTTTGAGGTCAGCTAGCCTACCCCTTGCATTTTACAGATAAGAAAAGGAAGAGGCTCCCTCGAGGGCAGTCAGCCATGGGGCAGAGCCAGCCAGGCATTCAAATCCAGTGGGGCTGACTTCAAACCCAGCATCCTCTCCACGTAGCAGGCTAACTCCTGAGGGTGAGGAGCAGTAAGCGGAGCACTTTGGCTGGACCTTGGAGTGCAGGGAGGGAAACAGGTGACAAAAAGAGGAATTTATATTGGTCCTTGAGGAAAGAGGGGGTGCAGGGCCGAAGAAGAAGGCGCTGCTCCTGAAGGCGTGAGAGAACAGGTACCGCTGGGAAACCGCATCACTGGGTACCCCTCCCCCTACTGTCCCCAGTTCCATGGGCAAGCTGGTGACTCAGACATACAACACAGATTACATGCCCTCCCACCCAAGCCCCAAAGCCACTCGCGTGGGCCTCAAACTTATCACAGTTTTAGACAAAGAGTTAATGCAGTTTACTAAGGCACAACTCATTTATAAAGAAACTCTGGCAAAGAAATGGGAAAGTCTGCTGGCATAATTGAATTGGCTGATCTCTCATTTAGGAACATTTTTTCCCTTTTGTTGTTGATGTCCTTTTTTTTTTTTTTAATAACATTCAATTCCAAACATATCCTCCCAACTCACCCAGAAAGCCTTCCCTTTTTTTTATAAAAAAAAAAAACCCACTTTTCTTAGGCAGTTGGGGTTAAGTGACTTGCCCAGGGTCACACAGTTAGTAAGTGTCAAGTGTTTGGTCTGAATGCAGATTCGAACTCAGGTCCTCCTGACTCCAGGGCCGGTGCTGGTGCTCTGTCCACTGGACCACCTAGCTGCCCCCAAGCCTTGCCTTTTAATAAGGATTTAAAATAAAAACACACACAGTTCAGTAAATCCAATCAACACATTAGACAATGTAGGCAACATTCTGCACACCTAGGCCCCCACCTCTTCAGTTCTTACCCTTTTTTTGGTAGTTCAGTGGAACCCATGGACCCCTTGTCAGAATAATGCCTTTAAATACATAAATAAAATATAGGACCACAAAGTAAGCCAATTATGCTGAAATCATTATCAAAAATATTTTTAAAAAAGTTTACAGCCCCCAGTTAAAAAATTCCTGTTATACTATATATTCCCCCTTCCACTATCAAATGCTACTCTTAAGAACTTACAACTTCATTCCTGCTAAGATGTGAATGACGAAGAACTCCAAACCTCAAAAAACTTTTATTAAGCATCGCCTACATGTGAGTCACCGTGCCGTGCGTGCAAAGAAAAATTCGGAACAGTTCTTGACTCAGAGAGCTGGCATTTGTCCCACTGAGGAATGATATAACACACCCATGGTACAGGGGAAAGGGCACAGAACCTAGAGAGCTTGTTCCTGTGCAGTCTTGAGCAAATCACTCCCTCCTCTCTGGGCTTCTAGAGATCTCTAACGTCCTATCTGGCTCTAAATTTGCAAATAAATACAAGGTAACTCCTGGAAGGAGAAAGTAACCCCTTCGGGGGTAGAGGAGGCTTAGCCGAGGGGGTGTCTCTGGAGCCGGGCTTTGAAAGAAGATAAGGATTCTGGAAGGTGATGATAGGGAAGGAGTTCGGTCCAGGTGGGGGAATCTGCCCAGAGATGAAATGTGGAGCGTGGGAAACACCGCGAGCCCAGCTTGGCTAGAACGTTGAGTTCCAGGGCAGTAAGAGCTGACATTTAGAAAGCCCTTTAAGATTTGCTATGAGTTTCACAGGGTGTTTCACTGGATCCCTGCAACCAGCCCCTTGGGTTGGAAGGAACAGCAAGCCACATTTTATAGATGAGGAGATTGAGATTCCCAAAGGTGAAGTGACTCACCCAGGGCAACGCAGCTAGCGAGAATCAGGTGGGAGTGAGCTTGGATTTTTTGTTTTTCATTCCAAATCTAGAATGCTCTACCCATTAGGCAACACTGCTTCAGTAAGGAAGAAGAGTGCCGTTAAAGTCGGAAAGGTGGGTTGGAGTTACGCGGTGGACGACTGTAAATGCCAGGCTGAGAAGTTTGTGCTTTATCCTGCAGGCAACGTGGAGCCACTGAAGAATTTTAAATAGGGTAGTGCGGTGGCCAGCTCTCCATGCATTAAGGCATAATGTGGCCCTTTAAAGCGACTGAATCCGTGGATAGATTCCAGGGAGTCTGTGAACTTGGATGGGGAAAAAAAAAAATACGTGCTCGTTTTCATTAACCTACAACTGAAATTTAGCATGCCCTTCAGCTATGAATGTAGGCAGCAAGACACAATTGTGAGATGGAAGTCTGTAGACTTCACCAGACTAGCAGTGGGGTCCATGACACAGAAAAGGCTGAGAACCGCTACTTTAAGGAGTATTTGCATTTTAATAGGAGACTAAGTCTGAAACAAAAAAAAAAATTGAATCTCTAATTGTATATTTTTAGGCATTGGTGAACTCATGGGGTATTTGGGAGGCAGGGTCCTCTTTACAGCTGTTCCTGAAATAATACAAAATATGAGATATTAGAAACATTCATAATCAGGTTACCTGCCCCCCCCCCAGTTTTATTTTTTCTTTTCTCAAATGTTGATTTTTTTTCTATTCTAACATCATTTCCCCTTTGACGTCACATACCGTTTCTCTCTCCCACCCTGCAATCCTAGCTTGTAACAAATAGGTACAACCAAGCAAGAAAAAATCTGTACAGTGACCGTATATGAACATGTGTGCCACATTCCGTCCCTGTAGTGCACCGTCTGTCCACCAAGAGGCATCCCCAGATACACTGATGGCTCACTGCATTGGGCAGGGTTCCTGAGCCTTTCAGCATGATTTTCCTTTACATTATTTTGGTCTATATGTAAATTGTTCTCCCAGTTTTGATTACTTCACTCTATATATCCATTCATACAAGCAATTCTCAAATTTCTCTGTATCCTTCATATCAGTTATTTCTAATAATTCAATAACATTTTTAGTACATTCATATTTCAAAATTTGTACATCCCTAATCAATGGGAGGCCACTTTCCTTCCATTTCTTTGCTACTAAGAAAAATGCTACACTAAGTATTTTTGCATAGAAAGAGAACAGACATTTAATAAACACCCACTATGGCAGGTGTGACCCTGGGCAAGTCATTTAACCTTGTTTGCCTCAGTTTCCTCATCTGTAAAATGAACTAAAAACAGAAATGGCAGACCACCCCAGAAAATCCCAAATGGGGTCACAGAGAGTCAGGCACGACTGAAGCCACCGAACAGCAACATCCCTAGTACTGTGCTTAGTGCTTGACAGATATTACCTCATTTCACCTTCACGACACCTCTGAGAGGTAGGCTTTATTATCAGCCCCATTACATATGGGGAAGCTGAGGCAGATATTAAGGAATTTGCTAGGGTCCCAAAGCCATTAAGTGCATGAAGCTGGAGACCTCGGATCTTCTTGACTTGAGGGTCCAGCATTCCATCCACGGAGCCATCTTGTTGCTGTATATATGGGACCTCTCCTGACTTTTCCCTCCTTGCAATCTATACCTTATTGTAGCAACGTTGGGTCAAAGCCCATCTGCAATTTATAACTTTTTTAGTATAATTATAAATTGTTTCCCAGTGTGGGTAGACCATTCAGTAGATCTACCAACCTTGCGTTCATGTATTTGTCTTTCCACATCCCCTCTAGCCTCCGCGGTTCTCATCTTTGCCGATCTGATGGGTGAGGTGTGAAACCTCAGAGTTGTTTTCATCTGAATTTCTCTCATTATTAATGATCTGGACATTTTTCCAGATGGTTGACCACTTGCAGGTTTTCATTTGAAAGCTAACTATTCACCAGAATTCCTGAAGTCTTTCAAAGTTGTTTGTCTTGAGAGTGCTGTTCTCATTGTATAAATTGTTGTCCTGGTTCTGCCCATTTCATTCTTCATCAGTTTACAAAAGTCCTCAAAATTATTTTTATCATATCGATGTTACATACTATTCTCCTGGTTTTGTTCCATATCTGCTGATATCCTGCTTCACTCCAGATCAGCTCACAGAAGTCTCTTCATGTCTCTGGGAATTCACCTATTCCTTCATTTCTTACATCCCAACAGGATTCTGTCACATTTACGTATCACAATTTATTCAGCAATTCCTCAGTTGGTGGGTATCGCCTTATTTTCCAGGGTTTTTGCCACCACAAAAAACCCAAAACAAAACCTGCTATCAATATTTTCATACAGCTAAGACTTTTTCCTCTTTAAAAATCAATCTGTTTTGGTTATAGTCCTAGCAGTGCCATAACTGGGTCATTGAGTCTCACTGTCTAATCACTTTTTGCATAATTCCACGTCTTTTTTTCAGAATAGCTGTGCCCATTCACAGATCCACCAACAGTACATTAATGTGCCTGTTTTCTCACAGCCCCTCTGACATTTGTCATTTTCCTTTTTTGTCTTCTTTGCAACTCTCATATATATATTTTTGTATATAGCAAATGTGTTTGTTAATTAGGGATGTACAAATTTTGAAACATGAATGTACTAAAATGTTTGAGGGGTAGAAGGGAGAGAAAATAAATTACTGTTAACTTTTTAAAAAGAGAGATGGAGGTGGTCCTAGAGATGTAGAATGTTGCAGATGAGGTCACCGTATTATTAGTTTCATGTAATTGTTTTATTTTATTACAAGATATATCTCACAAAGTAGAAATAATCTATACATATTTATAACGTAAAAACAAAACACATCAATGAAAATTTTCAAAAGGAAAAAAAGAAAACTAACCATTCATGTTTTTTGTATGGGAAGTATATTTTCTCTTAATGTTTTTTTCTGTTTTTCTTCTTCTAGATTGTCCTTTATTTCTGTATATTTGCATTCCCATCTGTTGTTCTTTATCTAGTTTCTTTGGCAAGACTTGCCATCAGAGATTCCAGTTTTTCTATTCTGCTCATGATTTTTGTTATGCAGGCCATATATTTTGCTCTCATAATTCTCATTTCTCTTCTGAATTGCTCAGGAACAATGTGTTGTGATTTCATCTTCTCTTCAATCCCACAGGGTCCTCTTCTTATTAAATATTCCTTTGCTTTGCAATATTTATTCATAGATGCCTGAACTTGTTTACTAGATGTGGAGGCCAGATTTCTGCTGTTGTCAATGTTTAACCTGCTGGTTTATCTGTTTCTGTTCAAGGTCTTTGAATTTTCTTCTTCGTGAGATCTTTGGTAATTTCAATCCTCCCACCCCCCCCCACCCCTCTGATCTTTCCCCATTCACACTCTGACTCTATCCTTGGAAGTCAGTTTCCTTGGTTCTCTAAATATCTCAGTTTCTTATCACACTGGACAATTCATGGGTTAGCAAGTCTAGGTCTCTGCCTCAAGTGACTTATGATTGGTCAGAACTAGAACCAGATAGATGCTGTGCCCTTTCCCTAAGTCTTGGTGGAGAGCCATACAGCTCCTGCTTCCCCAACGCCCACACATACTCAGTGCCCTGTTCTGTTTCCTCTATCCTTTACTTCTCTGGCCTAGCCCCAACAATTCAAAGTTTTGCAGCACTCGTGCTACTGGGTTGTGGTCCCTGGCAGGTTTTTGCTTCTGAAAGGCTATAGCAGTGCTGGCTGGCTGTCATGGCCCTGGCGAACTGCTATGGCCTGGAGACAGGGTTCTCTGTAGCACTGGAAAGGGGAGGAGGGTGTCAGGGTAGGGAAGCAGGTTTTGTTGTAAGTCTGTGCTGGATCCTTGGGTCTGCTAGTGTATTCTTATAACTGGTAGCATGGGAGGTAGAGGAGGGATGTTGAGTGAGCTCAGGCTCTGGAAATGTCAGTTCATTGGGTGTTTGTTTTTTATTTTTTTTACCTCCTTTTAGATTCTGGGTGTTCTAGACCATCAAGACGGCTGACATTGTTTTATCTTTGGTGCATAATTTCTGTTTTAGAGAGGTTTGAGAGGAGATCGAACCTTCTATTCTCCTTTAATTTTTGTAGGTGATGTGGCATTTTATATTTAAAATTTATACCTATCTGGGGGCAGCTAGGTGGTGCAGTGGATAGAGCACCGGCCCTGAAGTCAGGAGGACCTGAGTTCAAATCTGGCCTCAGACCAAACACTTGACACTTACTAGCTGTGAGACCCTGGGCAAGTCACTTAACCCCAATTGTCTAAAAAAAATGTATGTGTATATATATATCTCACACATCTATCTGGAGATCATTGTGGTATAAGGTGTAAGATGTTGGCCTCATTTCTTTTAAACTGCTTTACAATTTTCACAGACATTTTTGTCACATAGTGAGCCTTCACTCTAGTAGTTGGTATCCTTGGATTTATCAACCACTAGGGCTTCAATATGCAATTACTTTGAGTCTTACTTCATTTATTCCATTCTTCAATTTATTTTTTTAAACCAATACCAAACAGTTTTAATTATTGCTCATTTGTAGTACAATTTGATGTCTGGTAATGTTAGTTCCTTTATTCCTACTTTAATTTGTTATTTCTGTTGAGATTATTGACCTTCTGTTCCTTTAGATTAATTTTTATTAGTTTGTCTAGTTTGATAAATTAACCCCTTGGCAGTTTCATTGGAAAGACACTAAATCTATGAATTAATTTTATAATGTTGTCATTTTAATCATATTGAAGTGGACCAACTATGAACGATGAATATCCTTCCAATTATTTATCTTCCTTTATTTTTCTAAATAGTGTTTTAGTGATATTCATTTATATGCTGAGAGTGTCTTGGTAGGATGGCTCCCAGATATTTTGAAGCTATTTTGATTTTTTTTGGTTTTACTTTTTTTTTTTTTGCAATTGGGGTTAAGTGACTTGCCCAGGGTCTCACAGCTAGTAAGTGTCAAGTGTTTGGTCTGAGGCTGGATTTGAACTCAGGTACTCCTGACTTCAGGGCCGGTGCTCTATCCACTTCATCATCTAGCTGCCCCTTGAAGTTATTTTGAAAGAAATGTCTATTTTTCTATCATTTCATGCTGAATTTTGCAAGTAAAAAACAGAAAAGCTGATGATTTTTCTGCATTTATTTTATAATCTACTTCTTTAATGAAACTGCTGGGGTTTTTTCATAATTGAAAAGAGGTAATTTTGCCTCCTCTTTGCCTATGTTTATTCCAGTTTTTTTCTTTGTCTTGTTACAAAACTAATATTTCTAGAACCATGTTGAATACTAGTGGTGACAATGGACATCCTTGCTTTACACTGCTCTTATTAGAAAGCCCTCTAGTTTTTCCCCCATTTACACATCATTCCAAATCTCATTTTTAAAACTGATATTGCTTATCCTATTAAGTAAAGGCAGTTAGATAGATACAGTGTTACACCTGGAGTTAGGAAGACTTAACACATTCTAATACTGCCTCAAGTACTTAGCTGTGTGACCCTGGGTAAGTCACTTACTTTCCTCATCTGTAACATGGGGATAGTAAGAACATCTATCTCTCATGGTTAGCATAAGGATAAAAGGAAATGATATATGGAGAAATGTAATAGCAAGCAGATGAGTTAGAGGCAATTTGATAAGTAGTAGAACATGAACTGGTTTCTGGAGTTGGAGGGACTGGGCTCACATCTTGACTCTGATACTTACAAATTGTCATCAACCTCCCAGCCCTCGGCTTCCTCCTGTGTAAAATAAAAGAAGAAGGACTAGAGGATCTCCAAGGCTCGTATGAGTTCTAAATCTGTTATCCTGATATAGTTTGTCATCATAGAAAGACAAATGCAAACTTAAGTGTTGAAGGAATCGTAATTTAGCAGTTCTGACACTGGCAGAGAAAGTTTAGTCTCCTCCGAGATGTAGATTTCACTGCGCTAATGGAGGAAGTACTTAGGGATTATTATCCCTTCAGTGAGGAGGCAGAGGCTGGGAAGGAAGGGGCTGGCAAATTTACAGTAACTAATTAAGTTGCCTGTTTCCCAGGTGCAGGTTTTGTTGCTACTTGCAGTGCAAAGGTTCCCAGAGACAGTGTTTTAATGATGGTTCAGTCGGCAGGGATATTTTTTTTTGGCCATGTTGGCTTTTTTTTTTTTTCCTTTCTCCCAACCCGTCTCAAGATCAGGACATGTAAGAGCAAAGAGAGTAGACTGCATTTTCTGGTCTCACAAAACCTCACGATCTCACTAAGCCTTCTGTGCCCTGCCCAGCCGTAGCTGAGAAAGTCCTGACTTTCGAGTCAGAAAGCCCTAGGTTCAAATGCTGCCTCTCTGGTCCTTGTCTACTGTGTAACCAGGGGCAAGTCATTTCACCTTTAGGAGCCTCAGTTTAACTATCTGGAAAAACGGGGGAATCCTACCCAGAGCTGTTGTTCAGTCGTGTTTCAGTCGTGCCCGACTCTCTGTGACCGCATTCGGGGTTTTCTTGGCAAAGACGCTGGAGCGGTTTGCCATTTGCTGCTCCAGCTCACACCCGACCCACCTCCCGTGCTTGTTGGCTCGAATGAAGTAACGTCTGTTAATGGCTTGGCCAAGTTTAAAGGGCTGCTTGAATGTCAGTTATTTCTTAAATGCTTCTTTCACAAACTGCTTCAGCTTCCAGTAAGTGCCTGAAATCTTTGTGTTCTACTGGTCCTCCTATCACATGGATCACAAATGAGCTCGAAGTCAGTCTTGGAGATGACCACAGCTCCGAAAAGTGAAGGCGCATGCCCAGGGTCACGCACTAATTAAGAAGCATCTACTGCAGACCGTTCCAGCTTAGTGTACTCCCCATCCCCCCCCAAATGCTGTCAGGGAGATTCTAATTCATGCATAAACTCCTCTAGAGCTACGTGAGGCACTTTTATGAAAAATAGCGCGTATTTCAGATCTAGCCCATCTTAGCAGTAACAGGAAAGGGGGTTTTGTTGTTATTATTACCCAATTGTTGTTTTGCCAAATACATAGTGTTCTCTTTCACTATGGGCACAAAAAACATCTTTGCTAAAAAATTAAAAAGTACTAAAAATTCATTAAACAATTCAATGAGTCAATAATAGAAATAATAATAAAGCACCTAGCACGCGCCAGGAAGGTGTTCTGGGTGCCGAGGATACGAAGACAAAAACGAAAGTCTCGGCCCTCAAGGAGCTTACTTTCTATTGGGGGAGACAGTAACAAGTACATAGACGTTGTTGTAGTTGTTTGCCCTTCTCAAAGAGGCCCAGGGACGTCCCAAGGTGATGTCTTGACTTGCCCATGAGCTGGATTGAAGTGAGGCAGAGCAGCCTGAGTCGTCAGCCTCAAGCTCTCCTTCACAGGGTCAACTGAGGCCACATATGCATGTAGGCAGTATACAAAGCCAGTATTGGGGATGGGGAAGCTCTACCACTGGGGAGATCCTGGAAGGCTTCATGGAGAAGGTGGCATTTGGCTTAAATCTTTTTTAAACAAGCATTTACATAGGGCTTTTAACATGTGCAAAGCCCTTTACATATATAAAAACAATGACAATACGAATTAGCGTTTTAATAGTGCCTACTGTGTGCCTAGGCACTGTGCTAAGCACTTTACAATTATTATCTCATTTGATCCTTACAATAACCCTGTAAAGTAAGTACTAATATTATTCCCATTTTACAGATGAACTGAGGCAGGCAGTGATTAAGTGACTTGCCCAGGGTCACACAGCTAGTAGGTTGTCTGAGCTGGGATTTAAGCTTGGATCTTACTGACTTTAGGCTTAGCACTCTATCCACTGGATCACCTAGCTGCTTTTGCTGGAATTAAGTCTTGAAGGAGATTCAACTTTCTAAGAGGCAGAGGTGAGGAAAGGGTACTTTCCAGGCATGGAAGCCAGCCAAGGTAAAAGCATGGAGATGACAAATGAAGCATCATGTATGAGAAGCAAGGAAAATGAATTGTTATTATTATATATTAATATATATATATTATTAGGGGGTACAGTGGATAGCATGCTGAGCCTGGAGTCAGGAAGATTAATCTTCCCAACTTCAAGTCTGGCCTCAGACGCTCGCTAGCTGGATGACCCCAGGTATGTCACTTAACCCTGTTTGCTTCAGTTTCCCCATCTGTAAAATGAGCTGGAGAAGGAAATGATAAACCACTCCAGTACCTTTGCCAGGAAAACCCCAAATGGGGTCATGAGGAGTGGGATGTGACTGAAAAATAACAAATATATTATTATATTATAATTATTTTTATTATTATTTAGTTCAGAGAACAGATAGATGTGTATGTTAAAAACAAATGTCTGTTAAATAAGGCTGGAAAAGTAGAGAGGAATCAGATTTCAGAGGACCTTAAGCCCCAGTGTTAAAAGTACCCAGGAGTGTGATGTAGTTGAAAGAGTACTATTGGACTTATTCAGAGGACCCAAATTCAGATCTTAGCGCTGCACCTTACTAGCTGTGTGACCTTGGGTAAGTCACTGGACCTCCATGTGCTTCAGTTTCCTCACCAGTAAAGTGAAGGGGTTGGACTCTGGTCCAGGTGGTTTCAGTACTTGTTTTGCTGGAGAAATAAAGGTGTGTCTTCTCTTTAAGATCATCCCAAAACTGTAATTTTTACTTTCTTGGGACGCTTCGGTTGTTTTTTTAACCCAGCCCGCTCCCCCATTCTGAGTCTGGGTGATAGGCGCGCCTCTTCTTATTAGCACACACTTTGCCAGACTTACCGTTTCAGAACTTTTCAGAAACGAGCTAGCAGTAAGACCAGAGTGTCCCAGCCTCATATCCCTAACAGAAACAAATATTTTCTCTGTGCTGGAACACACTCTACTCAGAGTTTCCATTATCCCCACAAATAACAAACTGGATGATAATGTAATACTTGGAAACATTTTGTCAAAGCTCTCCCTGGCCATAAAGTTACAAAGAAATAACTTGCAGGAGCCTGCACTGAGCAGGGGCACTAATTCAATACCTGGACGTTGCTCCTGTCGGCCACCCATGTCACCTAGTGTCTGGTGTAATAATAACAGCTGACATTTGTAAAGCCCTGGAAAGGTTCCCATGCATGTCTGCAGGCGGTCTCATTTGAGCCTCCCTGCAACCTTGAGAGAGAGAGAGGCATCCCCCTTTACAGATGGGGAGAGCTACCACTCTCATGCCCTGTTTCCCCTTGTCTGAACCCCCTGGCCTGCAGCCTGGACCACTCTCTGTCCTTCTGGATAACCCTAAAGCAGGACTTTGTTCACATCACTTCCCTGTTCAAGAAGTTTCAGTGGCTTTCTGTGGCCTTGTAGATAAAATACAGCTTCATGTTTGAAGCCTGCAAACTATCTTTCCACAGTGATTGCACATTTCACATATTCCCTTATCTGCATACATACATGTTACTGTTCCTCCCTACAATGTGAACTACCTGAAGTTCTGAACTACCTTGTTTTTGTCTTTCTGCACCCAACATCTTCCACATATATAAAATCATATACAAATACTAATTATTATTATGTGTACACATAGATGATTTTTCTCTAAACAACATCTCATATTAGGGATGCCGTGTTTGAACTTAAGAAATGGAGCTGACCTCAGCATCCCTCCCTTCCTTCCAAATGTGCTCCTCCTTTACTCCCTCAATCCACAAGCTCTTGTTAAGCCCCTGCAGGCGCGCCAGGCCCGGGACTAGACTTTGGGAACAAATACAAAGAAAGGGGCAATCCCTGTTCTCAAAAGGTTTGCACTTTACATAGATAAGTAGGTGCTAAATTAATGTAAATAGAATCAATACAAATAACTCTAAGATAAGAGGGAATTTAAGATAACGGAGAGGGAGGAAGGACACTGGCGATTGGAGGGGGCAGGAGGGGCTTCTAGCATTAGGAGGTGCAGTTCTTCTTCCCATCACTATTTTCGGATGGGTGTGGGCACTACCGTTCACTCACATCTGTCAAGTTCTAAACCCTGGGGGTAGCTTTCCTGGGGGTAGCTTTGACACCTCCCAAAGGCACTGAGTGGTCTGACTCTGTTGTTTGGCAGTGTTCCTTCATAGATTTACAGCTGGAGTTGACCTGAGGAGTTACCCAGCCCAGCTTCCTCATTGAGGGAGGAAGCTGAGGGTCAGAGAGGGGCCCGATCCTCATGGTACTTCCTGCTTTTCGTTCTCCCACTCCCACTGCCTCTACCCCAGTAAATATTCCTCATTGCTGAGTCTTCTGCAGCAGTCTCCCAACAGGTCTCTGTTGCCTTTTCTGTGAAGTCTTCCTGGAGCTCCTCAGGAATAATGTGCTTTTTCCCTTGGGTCCCACATTGCACCATCTTTGCATTTATCTAATGCAATTATTTTGTGTGACGGTCATCTGCCATATCCCCCATCCCCCATCCATGACGATAATCAACCAATCAATCGAAAAAGTATTTATTAAGAGCCTACTATGTGCCAGGCACTGTGCTAAGCACTGGAGATACAAAGAAAGGGAAAAAACCAAAACAAAACAACCCATAGTTCCTGTCTTCAAGGAGCTCACAGTCTTATGAGGCAAAACAAGATATCCATGTACACACACACACACACACACACACACACACACACACACACACACACACACACACCCCTACCATAAAGAGAAGGAGGCAACCCTAGAAAGAAAGGCACCAGAGAGACACAGAAGGCATTTCTTACCCACATGGCCTACCCAAAGAATTTGTCACCGAGGGCCAGCATCATGGGCTACTCCTTGTCCTAAGCGAGGCGGTCCTTGGAAAGCTGATAGCCCGTCGCTGGGCTCATACTCAAAGCCTTTCTCTCTGTCCCCAGAGGATAGCAACCTCTGACATCTAGTAAGTGATGAACAAATGCTTATTGACTAATTGGCTGGCTAACAAAACCTGCCAGAACTTCTGCTTAATTTGTATAGCCTTCGAGAACCAGGAGTCACCTGGACGCCGCAGTGAAAGGTCAGGGAAAGGTGCTGGAAGGACTGCCCAACATGGGGGGAGGGGGCTCACAAATTGTCCTGTAGCATCCAGCTGTTCCAATTTTACAGGGACCTTGTTCAGATGCCTAGCGGAGCATTCTGCATACAGTTGGTGACTAATAGTTGTTTGTAGAATTTAAATATGTAAAAGCAAAGGAACGTTGGCCTAATGTTCTGTGTGTGGTTTGCCGGGTTTGAGTTCCCACCAGCATTGTCATTAAAAGGCAGGGGTGATTTAGCCCAATTTCCTTATTTTAGAGATAAGAAGCCTGAGGCCCCGGGTGTTAAGGAGCTTCTCAAGGTCACAAAGTGAGGTCACGGATCCTTTGGAAAGTTTGAACATTTAAGTACTATCAGTACAATCTATTTCTCTGCTGTCCTTACGGGGTATGAGCTTTTAAGGGACTGTAGAAATGTGCGTCACTAAAAGCCAGTTTGTCAGGCCAATGAGAAATCTAGCATGGCACAGAACGCTTTCTGTGGGCAGGAGACTTTGCTCTTAACCAATTCTGGACAGTGGAGCCCTTTTTTCTTGTGTGTAGGGAAGCACTTGGGAGACTGAATTGGAAAGGCATAGAGGGCAGAAGTGTCTGCAACTGAGGCAGGTTTCTACTCAAAAAAGCAGAAAACTTGCTAAGCATCAGAGTTGTCCCGAAGTAAAGGGATCTGCCTCTGGAGGTCCCAGACGACCCTCTCACTGGCCCGTTTCTTCAGGCAAAGGCATGGTCTGTGAAAGGATTTCTCAGCAAGGGACCGGGCAGCCTCGGTGGCTCCCAAGGCCCCTCCCAGATCTAAGAAGCTTCCTGAGAATCAACTCGTTGTGGTCAAAACTGAAGTTTCTCTCCCTTGTAATTTACTGAAAGAAAAATCATTTCCCCTTGCAGGAAAAAGTGAGTGAAACATGCAACTTTCATGTTAAGTGATTTATATCAGTCTCTCGATAATTGCTTGTGTGCCTAGAGTTGTGTGAAGAAGCAGCTGTGACCATGAGTAACATCACAAGCGAATATAAGACGGTTCCTCTCCCAGAGAAGCCAACTTTTGGGTGGGGGAGGGGATGAGTAAGGGGGAGGGTCAAAGGTGATGAAGTTGGGAGACCATTGGGATTTGCACAGGCTGCCCGGGATGCCCTCCTTCCTCATCACTGCCTCTTGAAAACCCCAAAACACTGTTCAGGAGCCACCTCTTCCAGAAAGCCTTCCTGGATTACCGGTCCTCTCTTCCTCCTGAAATTACTTTGAATCATTTTGAATATTCTTTGTATTTACTTATCTGTGCATAGGATGTTTTCCCCTAGTAGAATACAAGGGGGAAACCAGTGTTTTTATTTGGGGGATATAACTGCAGAGATCCTAGTCTCCTTCATTATAACTCACATTTAAATCCTTAAAAATATCTCACAGTTTTCTGTCCTTTCTACAAAGCATCCCTCCCAAGAGGTTTGTTTAAAAAGCACCAACCTCACTTAGACTGGATGTTAAACCCATGATACTCTTGAAGAGTCAGTCAGTCAGTGAGCATTTAGTATGCTCTTACTATGTGTCAGGCACTATGCTAAGCCCTGGGGATACAAGAAAGGCAAAAGACAGTCCCTGCCCTCGAGAAGATTACAGTCTAAGGGGAGAGACAGCAAGCATATGAATATGAGCCAGCTATATAGGGAAACACAGGACACAATCCCCTGAAGGGAGGCATAAGCATCACCTCTGCAGTGTGCATCCTAGTCTCACTTAATGTGAACACGCTGTGTCTCTCCCTCCCCAGCTGGGGAATGTAAGCTCCCAGAGGGCAGGAACTGCTTGGATTTTGAATTTGTATCTCTATTGCTTAGCGCACCTTCTGGCCCAATAAGACCGTGACACACCTTGGCAAGTGAAGTTAACCTCTCTGGGACCCAGTTCCCTCCTCTCTGACACGAGGGGCTTAGACTAGCTGACCTCTAGGGCCCTTCAGCTCTGAATAAATCCTCCCCTCTTCAGATGGGCCTGAATGCCGGATGGGTCACGGTGTCCTGGTTGGGACCCACAGCCGCCACGAGGTGGCAGCAAACCACGGCAGATCCACGAAGCTCATGCTTCATCTCTCCAGCCTCAGCCTTGCCTGGGATTGGCCCTGGGGGTTCTCTTGTGAAATTATCCCTTCCCAATTCAGCATCTCCTTAAAATTGATGCAATGGGCCTGGGCCGATTCGGAAACGTTAGGACAAATGGGCTGGGAAGGCGCTTTGGTTTCATCCAAACCCAATTAGAATGCAAAGTTCTATTCAATATCCATTAGTAAAAATCACTTTGACCTTGATGCTGGAGGTGGAGCAGGGTGACCGAAAGTATATGCCACTTTAAGGTCCACGAGCTACCTTCTTCACACTAGCTCTGCCAGGCAGATTTCGCAAGTATTGTTACTCTCATTTTGCAGATGAGGAAACTGAGGCACAAATAAATTGACTTCCCCAGGGTTAGAAAGCTAAGTGTTGATGGCCCTCTCTTCCCTGACATAATTGTAATTCCCTGTAATGACTGAGATCTTCCAAACTGGAGCCTTTCCACCTTCACCTGGGTCATTCCTGGAGTTCACTGCTGGACTAATTGCTCTTTATAGACACATGGTGTCCCCAAAGTCTGTGTGTTAAATTTTAACAGCTATTAAAACTAATAGCTTTAATAGCAATTAAAACCATTAAAGGTTTAAAATACTTTTGGGACCTCCTGTATAGACCTAGAAGTGTGTCTGACATTTTCAACCAATTACAACCCATTTTCTGCGCAGCACCATCTGTCTTCATCCAATATTCAAAGGACCCGAATCTTCTCCAATTGATTAAGGAATTGTTTCACATCTAGTTTATACTGTTGATTGATTGATTGCAGTCGGGTATCTAAGTCTTCTGTGATTAACTGGGCTTAGGGCAGAACCCCACTTTTACATATGTACTTCATTTATGATGAACCTTAGACAATATTAATATAAATACATAATAACAACAATAGCTGGCATTTATATAGAGCTTTAAGGCTGGCAAAGTACTTTACAAATACTCTCTCTGATCTCATAACAACAGTAACAGATGCTATGATCCTATTTTACAGCTGGGCAAACTAAGCCCTCAGAGTTTAAGTGCAGTTTTAAGCTTTAATAGTTTCAGTAACTATCAAAACTTAAAACTGCATCTGAGTTTTAAGGCTGAATTTGAACTTGGGTCTTGCTGACTCCACATCCAGAAATCAATCATGGTCATTTTACACTTACATTTATTTGTAAGATGGAGATAATGGATGCCTTTCTCTTGGGATCATGAGGATGCAGTGACATAGATCGTCTGTGGCGCCATCTTCATGGACCTCTTTCACTGTTCGCTATTATCATATGATAATTCTTTTTCAATGGAGTGTTGGGACGATGCCTATGAATATTCCATGACTTAATAATGCACACAATTCCAAAACGTGAACCAGGCAAGGAAGGAATTGAAAGAAAAGTTATATTTCAAGTAATAATTTCAAAACAAAGAAATACATTTCCTTGTTGTGTAGGAAAATCTGAATAATGAGGAAATTGTTTTCTTGCAACAGGAAAGAACCCTTAATCCTGCTTTGTTGGTTCTTAGCAAAATGCCCTCTTTATTATGTTCAGGAAGCCATTTAGCAGCGACCCACACTGATTCAGCTATTCCCAAAGAAATTCCGCTGGGATTGAATAAAGCTGTTTTTCAGAAATCTATAAACCCAGTTTTAAAAGAACGCGGCCTGGGGGGGACGACATGGTGCATATTTTGTGGGACCCCTGCAGCAATAATGCATGCATCTTTGATGCATGATTCTCCATGTCCCTACATGTACATTTTTAAAAGGGATTAACTAGAACAATTCAGAATATCAGGATGACCGAATAATCAGGGTCTGAGGACCACAGATTTAGAGCCAGAAGGAACCTCGGAGACTTTCTAGCACAAAAGCCTCTCATTTTATGGATGAACAAATGGAGACATGGAACGTTGTCCAAAGCCACACAGTTGTAATCATCAAAAATGGAATTTGCACCCGGCTCCTGATTCCAGAATTGGCACTATTTCCACCGAACCATGTAGCCTCTTAAATTATGAGAAAGCTGATTTTTAAAATTGCTGGATGGCATTTCTCCTGTCTGCTGAGGGAAGAGAACCCCTGACCTTATCTTGTGCAGCTTTGAAAGGAGAATTGTGGGGGGAAAGAGTTCTAGGATGTCCTAGTCAGACAAAGGAAACTGGCTGCTAAAAGCCCCCCCCTTCTTCCTTTTCTCCCTCCCTTTCCCCAGAGCCCCTGCATTTTAGAGTCTTTGAGTATGGTCCATGTCGGTTTTTGCAGAAGGTTCGAGTAAAGACTGATTCCAAGGATTTCTGGTGCACTGTCTCTGTCCCTCCTGGAGATCTCCTGAAATACCAGTTAGACAAAACTGGGCTTCTTTTGCAGAGCCTCCTGACAGTCGTGGAAGGGTGAGGCTGAGGCAGCTTTGGAGATTCAAGGAAGCTGAGGGTTATGACTACATCAACAGGGAGGAGCCTCTGCATACATCTTCTGAGTCAGGTCTCTTGGCCCCAGGAAATAAAGCTCCATAGGTACTTTCAGTCCAGATACCTTGCAAGATCAATAAAGCCACATTCTAGTTTTCTTGACATTAAGCAGTTTTTATAGGCCGTGTAATACATGCTTCTTATTCTGATTTACCTGATCAGAAATATCCGTTTAAACGCTGCTGCCTTTAGCTCACCTTCCAAGCCAGTAAAAGTTGCTGGCTGACTTCCATCATCACCAGGCAAGTAGAGCAACTGGTTTTCAGGCAAATCTCCCACCTGAGGTGTAATGTCACCGTGCTAACATTGTCTTCTTTTTCTCCAAGTTCCTCAGGTCTCTTTGAAATCCTTCCAAGGCGAAGCTCACCATGTTGTACCTCTGAGTGCTTCCATCTTTAAAGACCATTTGACTTCCGGTAAGAATAATGTCATAGCTCACATTTCCACAGTGTTTTAAAGGTTATAAGGTTCATCTCACATGAACCCTGGGAGGTGGGTAGTCCCAGTGTTATTATCATTCCTATTTTTAAGATGAGGAAACTGAGGTCCAGTGAAGTTAAGTAACTGGTCCAGGGTCACGAGCTATTACGTGTTGGTGCTGGAAATTGAACACAGAAATATTTAGTTGCCAAGGGAAGAGTGTGGGATTTGGAGTCAGAGTACTTGGAGCCAACAAAATGCCAAGCCAGCTCCTGTCCTCAAGGAGCTTACATTCTAATGGCCTCGTTTTCCTCCTTTCAGAATTTCAGCCATTTAGTTCATGAATTCATCCAAGTTGCACCATTAACCATGGACTCTCTTCCCTTCTCTCTCCATATTATTTCACTTTGTGATCTCATCAGCTTTCATAGATTCAATTATTATTTCTATTATAATGATTCTCAAACCTTAAACCAGTCAATCAATTAATATTTATTAATGTGCTAAGTGCTGGGGGTACAAAAAGAGGTAAAAGACAGTCCCTGCCCTTAAGAAGCTTACAATCTAATGGAGGAGACAATATGTGCCCATGAATATATGCAGAACATCAATTACTACAGCAATAACTGGGCTTTATAAATGGCATCTTAAAGCTTGCAAAGGTGCTTTACATATTTTACATATTTTATTACATATTTATATATGTTATCTTGTTTACAATTACCCTGGGAGGTAGGTGCTATTTTACCCTAATTTTAGAGATGAGGGGCCTGTGAGTGAGGGAGAGTAATTGGCTTAACCGTGGTCACACTGCTAGTGTCTGAGACAGGATTTGAACTCAGGTCTTGCCGACTCCAGGACCACCACTCTACATAGTCACAGTATCACTCAGCTGCCACAGGTGTTGTAGGGATTGAATCAGATATAGGGGTTAGGAGTTGAGGATGACTCTTTGGTTGTGAGCCTGGATGACTGGAAGGAGGGCAGTTCCCTCCCTGGGACACTCCCCTGCTGGCTTGTTTCCAAATGGACACAGAATCATTAATGACCACTGGTTAGGTACCATCAACATTCAATCGGTTGGACTCTGCTCAACTGTCCTTTTACCAAGAATACAGCTCATTCTTTTTTCCCACAATGATGACATGAAAGACTTCATTAAATTCTTTGCTGAAATCCAGGTAAATTATGTCCACAGCACTTCCTAATCTATCACTCTAATAACCTTGTCAAAAAATTCTAACTTGGTCTCTTTGGATAGCTCACCCTTTTCTTCCTCAATGGAATTATTTTTGGATCTTCAGACTTTTATTTATTTCTAAAAATAATTCATTTACTTTCAGTTTTCGACATTCACTTCCATAAGATTTTGAATTTTAAATTTTCTCTCCCTCCCTCTCTTTCCACCTCCCCAAGACAGCATGCAGTCTGATATAGGCTCTACTTATACATTCATATTAAGCATATTTTGCCATTGGTCATGATGTACAGAAGAATTAGAACTAATGGAAGGAACCACAAGAAAGAAGGAACAAAACAAAACAACAAAAGAAAAGAAGAGCAAACAGCATGCTTGAATCTGCATTCAGACTCCAAAGTTCTTTCTCTGGATGTGGACGGCATTTTTTTTATTTTTGGAGTTGTTTTAGATTCTTGCATTGCTGAAAAGAGCTAAGTCTGTTAAGGTCAGTCATCACACAACATGGCTGTTACTGTGTACAATATTCTCCTGGTTCTGCTCACTCCACTCAGCATCAGTCCATACAAGTCTTTCCAGGTTTTTCTGAAGTCAGCCTGCTCATCATTTCTTATAGCACAATAGTATTCCATTACATTCACATACCACAGCTTGTTCAGCCATTCCCCAATTGATAGGCATCCCCATAGTTTCCAATTCTTGGCCACCACAAAAAGAGCTGCTATAAATATTTTTGTACATGTGAGTCCTTTTCCTGTTTTTATTATCTCTTTGGGATACAGATCTAGCAGTGGTATTGTTGGGTCAAAGGGTATGCATAGTTTTATAGCCCTTTGGGCATAATTCCAAATTGATGTCCAGAATGGTTGGATCGGTTCACAACTCCACCAACAATGTATTAGTGTTCCAATTTTCCCACATCTTCTCCAACATTTTCATTTTCCTGTTTTGTCATGTTAGTCAATCTGATAGGTGTGATGTGGTACCTCAGAGTCATTTTGATTTGCGTTTCTCTAATCAATAGTGATTTAGAGTATTTTTTCATATGACTATAGGTGGCTTTAATTTCTTCATCTGGAAACTGCCTGTTCATATCCTTTGACCATTTATCAGTTGGGGAATGACTTGTAGTCTTAATAATTCGACTCAGATCTCTATATATTTTAGAAATGAGACATTGGCTATAAAAATTGTTTCCCAGCTTTCTGCTTCCCTTCTAATCTTGGTTACACTTGGCTTTGTGCAAAAACTTTTCAATTTAATGTAATCAAAGTCATCCATTTTTCATTTCATAATATTCTCTATCTCATTTGGTCATGAATTCTTCTGTTCTCCATAGATCTGATAGGTAAAATAGTCTTTGTTCTCCTAGTTTGCTTATAGTATCAGCCTTTACATCTAAATCATGTACCCATTTTGACTTTATCTTGGTATAGGGTGCAGACTTTCTTTCTTGACAAGTTCCCACCCCAACCTGACTTCCCATAGAACCTAAAGCCATACACTGGTGTCTAACCTTTCTCTGAATCCCTTAGAACTAGTTTTCTGGAAAACATGATGATACCTGACTTTTCTCTGCCTTTCTATCACAAATTCTGGCCACTTTTGCTCAAATTTCTCCTTATTTTCACACCAGCAGCCAGTCCCTCTGTTGGGTAGTATCCATCTTGATGAATTGAAGATATGGGCCATCTTTTTATGGTTCCTTATCCCTTCTCCCCAGTAGATTATAACTATCTTCAGGGAAGAGTCTAGGACTCCTCGTCCCTGTAAATCTTCCAGCAGTGCCTCACACACGACTGGGTATATACATGTGTATACACACACACACACACACACACACACACACACAGAGATAGATAGATAGATAGATAGATAGATAGATAGATAGATAGATAGAGAGAGAGAGAGATATGTATATATGTATATATCAGAGATCCAGTTAACAGATGAGCCAGCATAGTGCCAGGATTATCACTCCCAGGGCATCCAGGAGATCCTTCTTATTGCTGGCCACTTTTTGTTGGCCACTAACAAGGACTTGCAAGATGGTTTCTTAGCTGACCTCAGACTTTCCTGAACTATCAACATTCATTTAATGCTCAATCCTCACCTGACCATCCCTGGTCAGCTGTCACACGGTCCAAACCACTGGGGCTAGTTGTATTTTAAACTTCCCGAACTGAGGCAAAAGTCAAAGACACAGGTACAGGATTCCCCCATTCTGTACTTAGCATACAGCGGTGGACACATCAGCCATAGCCTCAGCATTGGCCCAGAATAAGGGTCTTTACATATGTAAGAAAGGCATCGTAGACGGCCAGTGAACTGGTCCAGGAGCTGAACAGGAAAGGGTGGGATGAAGAGTCTTCAAGAAATTACAAAGCTTCTTTGCTGACCCCAAGTTTCCCTCTGAGATGACAGCTCACCTTTTAAAAATCCAAATCCTAGCAGTGTTGCTATATATATATATACCCCAAACTACAAAGGTTTCTGAAGAATTAAAATGAGTGTCCCATGAGGACAAGGGAGAGGTACAGAGTGCGCTGTAGAGCCAATGAGGAACTTGGAAGAGGAATGAAGTAAAAGATTTCACTGAGAAAATTTATGATAGGTAAAGAAGATGTGTCTAGTGCAAAGAGTTACAGGTAGGCTGCCAGAGCACTCCTCTGGTATCCTTGTGATATTGAGTTAAGAGAAATCAAGGAAGACCTCCAATATTGTCTCCATGTCAAAGAAAGACATGAGCTTAAAAAGCAGTCAGTTGGAAAGATGACGAACTTGAGGGATAATAGATAGTTTGTGTGTTCTGCTAGGATCTTTGTGATGTCAAGAGAAATTGAAGAGGGCCTCCACCATGTTGGATGGACCCTGTGTGGTAGACTTATGGACTGACATGGACAGCAGTCCCAAGGGATGGACAGGTACGGATGAGCTGAAATCTGCAATACCTACACTGATGAGATCCTGCACACACTAGGTTATTTGAATACGTAAGTGTCTGCTTTGAACATAGTATATACTCAGCTAATCAGCAAGCATTTATTAACTACTTAATATACATGAAGCACCGAGCTCAGCTGCTGGGCACACACATACAAACAGAGAGAAAGACAGTCCCTGCTTACAAGGGACATTCTAATGGGAGAAGACATAAAAAGAAACTTGTGCCCAGAGAGGGGGTGGGAATGAGGGTATCTTGCAGCCTGGAGAGGAACGAGACCTGGCTGGCCTGGGCACCCTCCTTGATTGGAGATTCTGGAGGGATCCATTGAATCAGAAGAAGAGGCCACAAGAGCAGAGAGTGTGTGAATTTGAGGGGTTTAGAGAGCATCCAGGGAGCATGTTAGGGAAGGTCTGGAGTGTAGCTTGGGGGAAAAAAAAGCTCAGTAAAGGTTAATTGAATGGCTTGATAAATTTTTTATATTAGCCAAAAATAAGTTTAATATGTTGTACAGTTACAAAAGACCCCCAAAGACAGCTAACATCCGGTTCCCATCAGAGAATGTCTGGTCAGCTTTGTAAGATTTATTGAATTACAAAATCTCAAGGTCAGAAGGTTTCTGGGTATCCACTGAGTCCAACATGCATGTTAACAAGGTCCCTCTAGAATATCCCTCACAAGGGGCCAGCCCACCTTTGCCTGAAGACCTGGAAATTCAAGATGCCCATTGTGCCATTATCCAAGTAACTGACAAAATTCTAAGGCAGAGCCGAGCACAGGTCCCTGGGCCACTCCATCGAGGACCGCCAGCCAGGCCAGCGTGCAAACGCTTGGAGAGGAGGAATAGTGTCATTCTTTGTTTTTGGATTATCAGGACCTCGCAGAGAGTTTGGTACAAAGTAAATACTTAATACGCACTTATTAGTTGACTGGAGTTGACATTGGAGCATTAATGACTCCTGTTTGGGTCTGGGCACGAAGCGGATGCTGAATCCATCTAAGGGTGCTGCTATATTGGCCACCTTCACCAACTTTGTCTACTAGGTGATCACGGGGCACATTGCTCCAATCCAAGTACCCTGTGTCTATGTTACTCCCCCACCTACTAGTATGAGGCTGGTCTGGCATGGCTGTTTCTAGGTTAACCCATGTTGGGTCACACAGAGAGCCATGGTACAGTGGCAGAGCGCAGGATTTAGGAACCTGGCTTCCTAGGTTGTGCGTTCCCAGAGGACCTGAGTTCAAATCCCACTTGTCCTATCTATGTGATTTCATGGTTCTGGGCCTCAGCAAAAAGGGGGGTGGTTTGGAATAGACTTGGTGACTTCTCAGTTGCCTTCTAGCTCTGAATTCTGTGACGTCTCCAATCCACTCCAAGCCAAGCCAACAAGCATTGCATGCTGACTACATGTAAGTCCCCATGCTGGGTGCTGAAGCATACAAATAGGAAATGGAGAACAGTCTTTGGCTTCAAGAACCTTACACTCCAGTTTGAGGGAAGGGGGGTTAACCCTTGTCAAGGAATGAAGTGAATCAGCATAGCCGATATTGCAACACAGCATCCTGTATGTATGTAGTAGGTGTGGAGGCGCTCGGTAATGCTGGGTGAACAATGAATAGATGGAAGGATTCATGGATGGATGAATGGATGGACAGGCAGGAGGATGAGTGCATGGACAGGAAGGTGGATAGCTGGAGAGGTGGACAAATGAATGCATTCACATCCATAAATGCCCTGCTTTTATAATCTAGTGGAAAGGCAATATAGACTTGCCAGTAGTGATTCTGGGGCTCATTCCTCTAGTTCTGTTAAGATACACATAATGCTTTTCTCAACAGATTAGAAAGAGTGATCTTTTTACCTTGAAAATGGAGGCAAATTGAACATGAATATTGTTTACTTCTCACAGAAGGTTAAAAACAACAACAAAAACCCCCAGACCAAAACCACATTACCAGAGAAGTTAGTTTTGCTACGTATGAGGGGCAATTGAGAATTATGTCGTAGGTCAGACAAACCAAATAAGGTGTTTAACTGAAAAGGATCCCAAGAAAAGATGCACACACAAGCACAGAAACGTACTGAACCTGACCACATTTTCACAATCACACCTCTAAAAACCCTCTGACACCAGCCCTCCACGCATGCAAGTTTTCCGGAGTGAAAGGTTGTTTGCAGAAAGAACCTTGCCTATCAAAGGAGAGGCTCTCCACCATCCACAAAGAAAAAAAGAAACTAAAATGTAATTCAAACATTCATTGTTACACTTGGTCTATTAATGATATTACTGTTGAAAGTGAGGGAAGAAATCACATCTCAAAAGAAAAAATCCCTTCTCTTCTATTCCCAATGCACTTACCCAGCATAGCAGGTAAAACAGAGTCAATAAATGCTCGTGGAAGGATGGGTGGATTGATTTGCTTCTAACTTCCTATTTTAGCCCTTCTCTTCAAGGCCATTGTCTTCTCAAACCAAAAGAGTTTCCTTGGAATGGAACCTGCTTTTATGTATGTCTGTCCAAACAGTAAATCAGTTCACATGCTTTAAGAATTAGCCCTCCATTCAGGCAATAGAGGAGAATAGCACTAACACTGTCTCCTATATACCGTTACCACTATCCTTTGATATCCTTCCCACTAAGCATACCTCCATTGACCACCCCCATCTATTTACAGTGGTTTCCCACATCTGCTGGCTCTTAATGACACTTTACTCTGGAGTTCACTATTTCAGTCTCCAGAGTGTGGCTGGCCTATAAAGTGGGAAGCCCATAAAGCAGAATCCCCTTTCTTCTCACCTCTTTCCCCCTTGCACAGTGCACACTAAGAGAGAAAGCAGATTCTGTCATTATTCAGCTGCAACAAAAGCCAAGCACTTGTGTCTTTCCCTCCTTTCCAGGCAATAGAAATCCCACCGCCGGACTTTTGTCTGCAATGCTCTTCTGTGTCACTGTGGTGTCTGCACTTTTCTTGACTGTGATATTTAAGCAGTCACTTAGAGTCAGGTAAGTGTGTCCAGGACTTATCCTCCCACCACACTCCTCCCCTCCAACTTCAGGTCACCCCAAACACCCACCTGATGTCTGTCTACAGAAGACCAAAACACATGTGGTTGGTCAGTCAATTCTATGAAAAAAAATCTAATCAATCACCTAGACATTTTGGCTACATACTCAACAGCTGCTTTGACTTTTCCTACCCAATTGCCTGAATGGATTACTTTCTTAAGTTGACTCAGACATATCAATCAAAAAACTTCTAGTAGATGCCTATTCTGTGCCAAGAAACTGCTAAGCACTGAGGATTCAGTCTTTGCCCTCAGGGAGCTTATATTCCATCAGAACCCGACAACCAGGGCAAGTATAGATAGAATAAATACAACCTGAGAAAGCATACCTTAGACCATCATCAGCATCAAGGTTTTCATCATCTCAAATGCACAGGGCTCTGGTCACTTGAGGGGCTGCATCCCCAGCTTCAATGGTTCTTGTTTCTTTTCTCTTTAAACAAACCACCACCTGTATGTTTTTCCAAGTTTTTCCATCAAGAAAGTACAACTTTATTAAATTTCTTTCCCTGTTTGCGAATGAAAAATGTATTTTAAAACATTAAACCAACAATAATGAAGAGGATGTGGCCAGGTCTCGGTAGGAACGCTTGGGATGATCAAATTGAAGATGGTCCCAGCTACTGGCACATTCTTTCGCATTCTTGTGCTTTCTATGGATTTTCTGAATGCACTTTATATTATTGTCCTGTTCAAAGGAAATGTGATTTCTGGAGGTTTGGGCAATAAACTTTTAGCTGCGGTTGGGAGAGGGTGGAGAATCAGAGAAGAGAAACGAAAGGAAGCCAGGAGGAAGGAGTGAAAGTGTAGGGATCTTCTAGTATGGTGGAGGCAAAGCGCTGATGTCCTTGCTACCTAAAGAGGAAGTGGGTCAGTTCATTGGGAAGGTCAGCGTCTGTACTGGCAGTCTCTTGAGTACATATATAAGTATTCTGCTACTCACTATGTGTGTCCTTGAGGAAGTCACTTGCCAAACTTGGTTCCAAAGGCAGGGCCTCAGTTTCTTTCTCAGTAAAACAGAGATAATCCTATTTATACTAGCTCCCTCTTGGAGTTGTTAAGAGGAAAGTAAAAAGAGGGGGTTGGGCTTTGTGTCCTATGAGGATTGGCTAGAGGAATTGGGACCTCTTAGCTCAGAGAAAAGAAGCCTGGGAGGTCGGGAGGGGGAAGCGGGGAGAGATGATAGGTATCTACATGTATTGGAAACCTGCCATTTAGAGGAAGGGTTAGCCTGTTCTGCTTCCCCAGAGGTCAAGACCAGGAGGGACAGGGGAAATGCAGATAGGATGGTTTGGCTTCATGTCAGAAAACCCTTCCCAGCAGCCATCCTACGTGAGAATGGGCTGCCTTCACAAGTGGGGGGGACCTCTCTCCCTGGAGGTCTTTAAGCAGAGCCTCCTTGTTGGGTGTCAAGGGAGAGGGGAATCTCCTGTCCTTGGACTAGAGGCCTCAGAACTCTCTTCTGTAGTAACACACCAAGTGTTAAATGACCCAGAGAGAATCATATTCACAGAGCTGTTGAGAGACAGGTTCAGAACCTGTTCCATCATTTCAGGCTGCCTTTAATTAAGCCTGCCATAAGCCCCAGGAGACTTTGTCCTTAACCATACTCTACATGAAATCATTCACATTTGTGTCACGAAAGCAAAGATTCCCAGTTAGCCGCACCGGACAAACAGGAAAACGTGTCAGCAAAGACCAACCTGCAGTTGGCAAGGAGAGGTACAGGGGTGGGGCAGGAAATGATTTTGAATTTATTAATACGTTTTAAAAGAGAGAGAGAAATGAGATTCTAAAGCTAAGCTAATTGTTGTACATAGGAACATATCCTGTTATTCAATGTTCAACGGGGAATTGTTTGTCAGATCCTGATATAGGAAACAGAAATGGGAAGAAGTGTGGAAAACATTTCACATAGTGAGAGGAGAGAGTGGGGGGCTGTGTTTGGGACCGCCTGAGCTGCCAGTGTTTTGTCCTAACGCTGCTGGTCTCACTCCGTCCTAATCAATCGATAGGCATTGGTTGAATATCGGTGCCCCTGCAGGGGCTGTGCTGCACGTGTGGGGGACACAAGGCCAGCAGCCAGGCAGCCTCTGCCCTCAGGGAGCTTACAGCCCAGATGGGTGAGAGCACACCCACATTTGGTGGAAATAAACAAAGCGTGTTCCCGGCAGATACAAGGCGATGGGGAAAGGGGTAGACAGGAGTGGGGGAAGATGAAGGGCAAGGTTCGTAGTCTGGGATCGGGGAATTTTTAAAGTTCATATTTGGATAACTATTTCAAGTAGACACGCATTTATTAAGCACCCACTGTGTGTCAGGTACTGTGCTAAGCTCTGGGAGTACAAAGAAAGGCAAAAGCAGCCCCTGCCCTCAAGGGGCTTCTATTCTAAGGAGGGAGGTGCCTTAACCAGGGGCCCATAAATATGGTTTAAAATAGTTCAAAGGGGGAAGGAGAAGGGGACAAGTACTTATGTCTGTTATGTGCCAGGCCCTCATTTCATCCTCACAACAACTCTAGGAGGTAGGTTCTATTATATCCCCATTTACAGTTGAGGACACTGAAGCAAACAGAGGTTAAGTGACTTGCCCAGGGTCACATGGCTACTAAGCATCTGAGGCTGGATTTGAACTCAGGTCTTCCAGATTCCAGGCCCCCCGGCTGGTAACTGTATTTCAGCACAACTGGTTTCCTTTGTAATCCTATCTGTTTTATATTGTGCATTTAACCATGTTATTCTGAGGAGTGGCCCACAGGCTTCACCAAACCAATTGCCTGCGGGGTCTGTGACACAAAGACACTGAAGAATTCTTGTTGTAGAAGATGATTCTTAGGCTGGCCCATGAAGGAGCCCAGGATTTGTGAGAGACAGAGCTGAGGAGGAAGTACAGGAGATGGAGTGTCATGTATGAGGTCTGCCTGGCTGGGCCTCTAGTACTAGGCAGCTAGGTGGTGCCATGGTGCACAGAGCACAGGGCCTGGAGACTGACCTCCCCAAGTTCAAATCCGGCCTCAGCCACTCGCTAGCCGTGTGACCCTGGGCAAGTCACTTAACCTGTTTGCCTCAGTTTCCTTATCTGTAAAGTGAGCTGGAGAAGGAAATGGCAAATGACTCAAGATGAAGAGTTGGATGTGACTGAACTAGTATTAATATTCCTAACAGCTCTCATTCCTATAGTACCTCAATAAAGTGCTTTCCTCATAACAACCCCATAATGTAAGGGTTCATAGATATTATAGGTATTGTGTTATGATAGGTATTATTATCCCTATTTTGCAGATGAGAAAACTGAGACCCAGAGAGTCTAAATGAAGATCAGATAGCTCAGTAAATATGAGTGTGAGCATCCCTACCCAGGCCACCTTGGCTTTTCCAGCTTAACCGTCTTCCTATGATACTGTCATAGCTGAATAGAATTGAATTAGGCACTCCATAGATAGCTCCTTCTTATAATATTTCATGTCGGGTGTTGTGGTTTTTTTTTTAAGAATTAAAAGGCGACTCCTCTTGCTCCTACCAAATTGGCTTCATGAAGACGTCCCCAATGTGAGGAATAGTTGTGCTATAAAAACCTTACAGGTAAGCGTTGCCAAGAACTGATAATGGTTGGGGGAGGAGGAGGGAGTTTCTGAGGATGGGGGAGGAGTGGGGGAAGGTCAAAATTGGGATAACTTTTCTGTTGAAAATATTTGCTTAAAAACTAACATCTGGTTCAGAAGGAGGCAAAGGGAAGCAGGGCGGTGCTGGAGCAACTATTAAATTTGAAATAAATGATGGTCCCAACAGAAACCCAAGCTAAAGGTATTGGAAATTCATTGTTTCATATCATAGAATCATAGATTTTGAACAGGGAGGGAACTCACAGATCACTGAGCTCCTTCATTTCTCAGGGGAGGAAACTGAGGTCCAGAGAAATGAAGCGTTCAAGGCAGTGAGTGTCAGAGGTGAGATTCGAACTCAAGGCTTCTGAGTTTAGTGTTACTGCTCTTTCCCTGTAGATATGCAATCCTCTTTTTCTGTTCTTGCACGGGGAAATATTCATGTTTGTAAAGTGGTTAACAACAAAGTACCCCGAATATACAAACATATATAAAAGGGACAAGGAGTGACAGTGGTCACAATAAAGACCATTGGCTGGGCCAGAGTCTGAGTCCCTTCTCTGACACGTCCTGGCTGCATCCTTGTGGACAAGTCACCTCTGGCCCATCAGCTCTCTGAGACTACACGGTAAAGAGCAGGTCCCAATCTGGACTCAGAGTTAGAGGCACCATGTCTGTATAATGGGTAATGTATGTAGCACATACATTAAGTGTATGGCTAAGTCACCAGGGGTGGGGAACTTGTGGCCTCGAGCCCACGCGTGGCCCTCTAGGTCCTCAAGTGCGGCCCTTTGACTGAGTCCAAACTTCACGGAACAAATCCATAAATTAACATTATCTATGTTGCATTGTATTTTTGCTTACTCTGTTAAATATTTCCTAATGACATTTTAATCTGGTCAGGGAGCTCACAAGGAGTATTATAGGCCTGGAATAGGTGCCCTCTGAGGTGTCTTCCAGCTCCAGATATAGGATGCTATGTGTGACCGTGGACAGGTCACTTAACACCCTTGGGCCTCAGTTTCCATATCTGTAAAATGAGGGGGTTGGCACAATTCCAGAGGACCCAGGATGACACATACCACCAACAAGGGAATTTGTTGTGTTCGACTGTGCACATTTGTTACAAGGTTTGGGCTTTCTTTTTTTCTCATTTTTCTTATGGGAGAGGGAGGGAGGATGGAAGGGGGAAAGAAATCGGTTTTTTTGTTAATTAAAAAAGGATATTAAATAAAACCTAATAAACTAAACTAAACTGAGAGGGTAGAAGTACCTGCGGTCTGAGGCCCCACCAGCTCTAGCCCTGGGCCGTGCATCCCTCTCATGGCCACCACGCATCTCTCCACAGTGAGACCCGCAAGGCCGGCAACCCCTGAAGGGGCAGATGGTGGGTGGTATCTGTCCAGCCACCTTGAAATCAGGCTGCGCCTTCTTCCCCCAGGACACCGTAGGCCAGCTACACGTAGGCCGATTCTTCTGCTTTATTGCATCCCCATCAATAATAACGATAGCTACAATTACTTAGTGTGTCAACGTTACCAAGTGCTTTAAATGCAGTGTCACATTTGGTCCTCCCAAGAACCCAGCAGGAGGTCGTCACCTACAGGTATTGTCTCCACGTGGAACGTAAGCAGGTATTCAAACGTGGTTCCCCCCATGATTGGGGAAAGGGAGTCAAACACAGAATACCCAGTTACATAAAGATGAAGAGACTGAGGTTCAGAGGACTTACCTGATTTCTCCACAGTCAGAAGCCAGTGAGTGTCTGAGGCTGGAGATGAACCTGGTTTTCTTTTGATTTCCAGGACTGCATCCTCTACTAGGGGCCGGCAAAGGATCACCCCCAGTACTGATAGGGAGAGCTCACGGGCTGTGCAGAAACAGATCCTGGGCCGGGTTTGGCCCTCAGGCCGGTCTGCTGACTGACCCCTATCCTATGCCAAGCCCTTCCCGTTTCATCTCACATTATAACCAAACCCAACCACGATGGAGCAAAAGTCATTGTTTTAATTATAATATTTTGTTTGAAGGGAATTCACTGATCCTTATTCATCTTTTGCCTAGCTCTGTATTTAAAGAGGGAGACCCAAAAGTGCATTTGTAAGATGTTAAAGCTTCAAACTGCACTGGGACTTTTTTTTTTTTTTGCTTTTAGGCAATTGGGGTTAAGTGACTAGCCCAGGGTCACACAGCTAGTAAGTGTCAAGTGTTTGGTCTGAGGCCGGATTTGAACTCAGGTCCTCCTGACTCAGGGCCGGTGCTCTATCCACTGCACCACCTAGCTGCCCCTACATGGGGACTTTTTGAGATGCCCTATATACATATGTGTATGTGTGTGTGTGTGTGTGTGTGTGCATATATGTCCATGTGTGTATATAATGTGTGTGTTTATATGTGTATACACACATATGTAACAGGAGTACTAGATTAATATTCAGTCTATTAGCTAACAAAAATAGGAGATAAGGAAGTGAAATAAAATGAAGAAAAGGAATGAGAAAGGAAAAGAGAGGCTGAGAGAAAGCAGAGTGGAGACAGGTTTCTGGTTTTCTGCTCAGCTTTCCTTTTTGCACCTTGGTTTTGTGGAAATAATGCACTTTTTTTCTCTTCTAGGAAATAAGTGAATTTATCATGAATAATTCCAGCGAGTCATCCCTTGACCCAGATCCAGTAATCACGGAGATAGAGGAAACCTATCTCCAGAAAGAATTCCAACCCATACACTCTAAAATGGAAACCACAACAGAGCCCGCGGCGACTGGGGAGGACCCGCACACCTCACCGCTTGTGGATGTGACCGTCGCTTATCTCCCTGACCCCAGCACTGGCTACAAACCACAGATCTCCAGTTTGCTCCCTGGGGCGCACCCTACCCACAAGATCAGTGACCCGAGAGTCTCAGCCTTTGAATCCCAAGTCAATCCTTTGGGTCTGGGCAAGAATGTGGTGATCAGAAACTGTCCGAGCCCAGTTTTCTCCAGCACCAGCACCAATGTTGGGAGGGACCTTTTCTCCCTGAAAGAAAGAGGCCTCATCTTTGACCCCAGTGAGAGTGGGTCAGTGGAAGGGCCAGAGGAGACTGAAATGGAGGCCTTGATGACCTTGGAAAAGCAACCGTCCAGGGAAAGTCTTCCAGAGCAGACCCTGCTACCCGATGATCTGGTCTCCTGTTTGAGGGCCAGGGGGGAGGAGGAGTCCCCAGATGTCCGCCCTTATTTTCCACAGAGGTTTGGAGGGCTGTTTCCATAGGATTTTCCCCTTTCAGTAGGAAAGGTTTTGTCTCACTTGGAGCCAGCCACCCCAAGCGGATTCTATTGACGTTATTGGCTGAAGCCCGGCCTTTTTCTTGATGCTCATGGTCATTAGGAGCAAAGATGTCAGTCAGGGAGGCACCAGGTCCTTTCCTTTCTGAGCCACAGTCTTCTTTACATTGAGAACAGCTCCTTCCCAATGTAGGATACCAGCTGAAAACAAGGAGAAGGGTACCATGCTGATAACGCAGTTGGATGCTGATGGGGATGCGGGGGTCTCACCAGTCCAGACCACTCCTTCCCATGGAACACAACTCTCACTGGCATCTCTCCACAGAAGACCTTCCCAAGGCTCTGGATATCATCCTCGGACCCTTTTACTATACTGTGGCCGTTAGTGAAATGCTTGGGTTAAGCATCTGTTATCCCTGACCTTGCTATGGGACTGGCCCATTCCACATCCCTTTCTGAACCCACATGTCCCGATAGCTTTTGCACCACTTCTCAGATGCCTCTGGTAACTTATACACAATGGGCATATTTTCCCTTTGGGTCACCTGTAAGAGATAATCTTCTGGGTCACCTGAACCTTCTGAGATCATCACGTTCCACAGTTCAGAGATGGTTCCAAAGGCATTCTCCAACCTGGGTGTCAAAAAGATGAGGAGCTCTGGGTCATTGAAAATCCTGCACAGTTTCTTAAAGGTGATCTATCCATTTCAACCTCTTTCTCTGTTTCCATTTTGGGCCCAGCTCATCATCCATATGTAGCATCTCCCTCAAGATGTTGGTACTAATGGACCAACCCAATGGTTTGTCTACCTGGCTGTATGTCGTCATCATCATCATCGTCATCATCTTTATCATCATCATCATCATCATCATTGTCATGATCATTGTCATCATCATCTTCATCTTCATCATCGTCATCATCATTGTCATCTGTCATCATCATCATCATCATCATCATCATCATCATCATCGTCATCTATCACCATCATCTTCATCTGTCATCATCATCATCATTGTCATCATTACAGCAATCATTTATGTCTCGCTTTTATGTTGGTTGACAAAACATTTGATATTTTATCTCACTTGATCCTCATAACAGCCCTGTGAGGGAGGTACTATTATACCTTTTATTATACAGTTATCCCTTCCACATCATGGGGATTAGGGTACAGTGCCCCCGTGATCTGGAAAATCTGCATAAAATTTTTGGCCCTCCCTTCATACCAGACAAGAAGCCCGAATTATTGTGGTATTAAAAGAAAAAATGTGTTGCTATTATACAATACTATACATATATTTTATGCATTTCTGAATTTCTAAATTTTTCTGTGTCATCTGCTGGCCTTTGTACATTGTTCTGCAAAACTTCCAAAAATTCCCATTTAATTTCTTATGCCCACCCACAATATATCAAAACTGAGATGGGTAAAGTCACAATGTGGAAGGGATAACTGTACCTATGTGCCTTTTTACAGATGAGGAAACTGAGGCTGAGAGAGTTTAAATGACTTTCCCAGGGTCCCACAGTTAGTAAGTGCTTTATAGAGTGCCTGGAAAATAGTAGGTGCTTAACAAATACTTAAGGGTAGCTAGGTGGTGCAGCAGAGTGCCAGACCTAGAATCAGGAAGACTCAGCTTCCTGAGTTAAAATCTAGCTTCAAAACTTACTAGTTGTGGGACCCTGGGCAAGTCACTTAACCCTGTTTGCCTCAGTTTCCTCATCTGTAAAATGAGTTGAAGGAAATGGCAAACCAGTCCAGTATCTCTGCCAAGAAAACCCCAAATGGGGTCATGAAGAGTAGGACATGACTGAAAATGACCGAACAACAACAGATAAACATTTGTTGACTTGTTGACTTGATTTGAGTAAACGACTGAGGAGTGCCATCTACTACACTACCCAGGAGCCGCTCGTCATCTAGCAAACAAAAAATGCTCATTCTCTGTGAACTTTCATAGAATCTCTGCTCTGGACGGCCTTTTACTGTGATGCTTGTCCACTATGGCATAAATTGGAGGTTGATGCTCACCAAAGCTGCTCACCAGCATCGTGGAGAACCTACCCAAAGGCCCGGCAGAAGAGCCACTCCCCACTTATGCTCTGGCTTGCCAATAACATTGTGCCACCTAGACTGGGCTCTGGAACGGTACTGGGCCTCCTCAAGGACATGAGTGGTCAAAGCTCCTCAAAGGAGGTCAACCTAATCACACACACATGAAAACAACGTGGATGCTAAAAGCAAGTGTTTTAGGTGATGATATATTTACATTTATACACATATTTATATGGAAATCTCCCATGGGGTCACAGATCTATACCTAGAAGGGACCTCAGAAACCATCTAGTCCAATCCCTTCATTTTACACATGAGGAAACTGACGCCCAAGGACATAGAGTCACCAGGGAGTATGGAGGAAGATTTGATTCCAGGTCGTCTGACTTCAGTCAGTGCTCTTTCCTCTGTTGCCACACTACCCCTCCTTTCCTCTTTTAGTGCCCTCAGCTCTGTGCAGAGGACAAGTGTTTCAATGATCCATACCCATAGGGTTGGCGCCCAGTGATTAACAGCTATAAACCATGCTGCTAAGTTCTATTTCCCCCTTTTCCATTTAGCTATACATGAACCCATTGGTCTTTGTTGACTTCTAATGTGACTCACAGGATCAGGGAGGAAAGAGTATAGAGGAAATTATTAGTGTTGCCCTTTGCATTTGAGTGGTAGGAAATGGTTTTCCTCTGCTCTGCCACACTTTGTCACCATGCCACATATCTTTCTCACCCCCCACACAGAAAACATTCCCTAAGAGTTAGCAGGTATGGTCAGATTAGAGCTGTGTTGAATCCTGGCTATGCGCAATATTCTTTTGCTTGGACATCAAGAAATTTGGGGATACTTCACTAATCTCTCTAGGCTAAAATTCAGGAGGGCATCCTTAGAAATATGAAGTACATTTTTTAAAAATGTGACTCCAGATTACTGAAAGAACTTAAAAATTCATTCCTATGAGAAAACAGAGAAAACAAAAGATGGGAAGATATGGGCTAGACACTAGTACAAGTAGGTGGATCATTGGGTGGAATAGCAAAGATGCCATCTTGGAAGGATCTCCAGAGAGGTGACTAAGAGATCGGTGGTTGACCCAGAACTATTTAGCATTTTTTTTTAATCAATGACTTGGATAAATCCATAGATGATGACACAGTTGAAGGGGTGAGCAAGACATTAGATGGCAGAGCCAAAACTTTGGGTCCAGTAAAATAAGATGAAATGTAATAGGTGTAACCACTATGGGGTGTTATCTGGAAGGGTTTGGGAATTTAGATGGAAAAGCAGGGTAGGAAGGAAGCAATTATTCTTCTCTCTTCTTCAGCCCTACCTTTTTCAGGCTGGCCAGATTCTTTCCTCAGCTCCTTCCTTAGAGAGATAACTCTCACTTAGGCAATGGTTCCTACTAGGTATCAGCTCTTGGTGTCATCAGGATGCATGCCTAGAAAAGGACAATGGGGGGGGGGAGGCGAGGAATGAGCTCTGCCTGTGGGCTGTGCTGTCTCTGAGAAAAGCATCTCGAATTTTAAGAAGTCTGCCAGGCCACCTAAGTCCATGTGTTAAGCTAAATGACTGCCAAGTCATGTGGTTCATCTTCTCTGCCATTTAGGAGCTTATAAAAGTCATTTCCAGAGGCAGCGAGGTGGCACAGTGGATAGAGCACCAGCCCTGAAATCAGGAAGACCTGAGTACAAATCCGGCCTCAGACCAAACACTTGACACTTACTAGCTGTGTGACCCTGGGCAAGTCACTTAACCCCAGTTGCCTATAAATAAATAAATAGATAGATAGCTAGATAAAAAAATAAATAAATAAATAAACAAACAGACAAACAAACAAGTAAATAAATAAATAAATAAGTGAAAGATTTTTAAAGTCATTTCCAAGTCAAACCCATAAAATTTCCCCTCATTCAGCTCAACTCCCACTAAGGGGGCATGGGAGTGGGGGGGAGGGGGAGAGCCATTTGGCATTTTGGACTGAGATTGAAACCTCTGTTGTTTAGTTGTGTGCTCTGTAAACTGTTTGCTGACTTTCATTTCAGTCTCCCCTGTGTGCAGTTAATAAAAGACATGAATTAGACAGCATAGGAATTACGACTGGTCATAGTTACTTATGAAAACATCAAAAATTACAACAGCTTAAGAAACAGAGGACTCGTGTAATACGGCCGCTCGTCCTCCTCGGCATGGAGGAAGAGGGAGGCAGGGAGAGTCAGGCTTCACCGTTCTTCACGCTTAAGGACCAATGACAGACAGCCGCTTCACCCCCTTTTCAGGAGTTTAGGAGAGCTTTATTCTCCCCTTAAAGCATCCACTGGAAAATCTGTATCTCTCTGATGGGAAGCCCTCTATCCCATGGCTGCCAGCCCCTTGGCTCTCTCAAAATCTGAAACTCCAACTGAATTGCATCTCCTGAGTCCAGAATTTCCTGAGCCCAGGGCCACTTGAGGCTATCTACTCTGCCAACCCGGGTCCACTCATGGGACCTTTCTTAGGGCAAGGTGCCAAGTGTTACTACTGTGTTAAATTGAAAGCATTCTTTAAAAAGTTGACAGTTTCACATACAATCTCCTTTTTGGTCCTTTGTGTACTGAAATATTCATTATTTTTTGATAATTATTAAGTTCATAATAAAAATGCAATTTTTAAAAAAGGGAGAGAAAATGGCTGTTTGAGCCTAGAGGGCAGAGCTGGTAGCTGTTGGTAGATGTGACCAGAGAAGGAGATGAGGTTCTGTGCAGGGCTGTGCTGAGGCCATCTCCAGCTCTAACTGGCTAGAGACGCTATTGTTACATGTCCAGCATGAGCGTGCATACCTTGGAAATACCAACACAAATCAGGCCTTGATGCATTGCTTTGTTGATTGCCCAGACTTCAGAAAGTGACGGAGAATATGTTAACAATGCATATTAAACTTCAAAGTTGACTAAATATTTACCAGGACATTCCTGGGTATAAGGAAAAGCTTCTTGAGAATTAACACTATACAAAGAGACCCAAAAAAGAAAGAGAGAAATGAGCCATATGCACAAAAAAAATATTTATAGCAGCTTTTTTTTGTGGGCTAAGAATTGGAAACTGAAGGGATGCCCATGTATTGGTTAGACAAATTATAGCATATTAATATAATGGAATATTATTATGCCACAAGATATGATGAAGGGAATGGTTTCAGAGAAACCTGGAAAGACTTGTATGAACTGATGCAGAGGGAAGGGAGCAGAGCCTGGAGAACAATTTATACAACAAAACACTGTCAAGAAAAACAATTTTGAAAGGCTTAAAATAAGCTCAGATCAATATAAGAACCAACTATGAGTTCAGAGGACTGATGATGGAGAGAAGGTGAGAGGTTCAAGTTGCAGAGGGAGACATGCATTTTCAGATATGGCCAATGTGGGAATTTGTTTCACTTGATTACACGTATTTGTTTTAAAAAATATTTTTGTTTTATTTTCTATTTTGGTAAAGGAAAACAGAAAGGGGGGAGATAGAAAAAATGTGCTTTTGTTCATTGAAAAAGCAAAATTAAATATCTAAAAGCACATGGTCTACCCTGGGAAGTAGTGGGTTTTCCCCAATATGGAGGCATTTTAGTGAAGCCTAGGTGACTACCTGTAGATATATTGTTGATGGGAATTTCTTTTAGAGCAGATGACCTCTGAGGTCCCTTCCAACTTAGATTCTACAATTTCGTGAAATCATTCTTAATTCTCATCTTCAGAGTTAAGGAAATGGTGGTTCCTAGCCCCTAATTCACTATACAGAAGGCTCTTGGGTTGTAGAAAATATTGCTCTCCCAGCAAGGTCATTGCCCTGACAATTTAAGCCAAACAAAAAGTTTTTCTAATACCCCCAGGCATCTACAGTCAGTGACACCCTACCAGAATACAGGAAGGAAATCATAAGTTGTCAAACACCCAAGCCCCAGCAGGAGCCACAGAAGTGAAGGAGCCCAACACTTTTCTCTCTTCATTTCTGAGACAAAGACTTTAACAGAAGAGAGGTGGGGATAGAAAACTATACCAGAAAGGAGATTCCGGCTAGGGCCCGCCTCTGGGTTAGGGAGTTCCCTATCACTGGAGGTCTCCAAGGAGAGGCCAGATGGCCAATCAATTGCCTTGAATGTTGTAGAAGGGAATCTTGTTTAGGTATGGGTCAGACTCGATGCCTTCTGAGGTCTCTCCTCACTCTGACATTTTGGCACAAGTCCCAGGTGTTCACAGCTAAATCTGACCTCACACATGCATGTTTCTCTGAAAAAGATTTCCCAGAATCATTGAGTCTCGAGTGGTGCAGTCTGATGGGAAGATAGGGGTGGTACAAAGGGAAGAGTGTTGGACCTGGAGTCTGAAGGCTGGTTCAAGTTCTGACTGCAGCATTAGAGCTGTGGGTGCCTTCTTTCCTTCCTTCCCTCACGAGCTTTTTAAACAATCACTATGTGCTAAGCACTGTGTTAGGTGCTGGGGCTACAGAAACCAAACAATATAGTCCCTCTCCTCAAAATGCCTGCATTCTACTGGAGGGAAGAACCCATTCTACAGCTCGATAAATGATGCTGGGGGTTGTGCTTGGTTCTCCAAGAGGACCAAAATGACCTCACTGCATTAGGGTCCAGTTTCAAGGTGTCTGCCTGTGGCTGCTCAGACCAATACAAGCTTGGAATGCCCTACCGCGGGTCGGGCACAAGCATCCATGTGAACACTTGGGGTGGATTCTCTAAATTTGTGCATCTCATGTTTCTTTTGAGCTGCTTCAATTCTGCTTCACTCATTGAAGACAGCCCCTTCTCTCATGAGGGGACGCCATGCTTTCATGGTTCTGTGCCAGTGTCTCCCATGTCTCACAATTGATTCCAAAGTTTTTCAGAGACCTTTGGAGTGTCCTTGTGTCGCTTCTTCCGATCACCATGTGAGCACTTGCCCTATGTGAGCTCTCCATAAAATAGTCTTTCTGGCAAGCGTCCGTTTGGCATTCGAACAATGTGGCCAGCCCATCGGAGTTGCGCTCTCTGCAGTAGCATTTGAATGCTTGGCAGTTTAGTTCGAGAAAAGACCTTTTATAAATAGAAGATCGATAAAAAGAGTTTTCTCTTCAGAAGAGGTCACTAGCCACTGAGGAATTCAGAAGAGGCCTTCGCTTCTTCCACGCTCAGCTCAGGTCCCATGGCACCTGTGAAGCATTCAACCCCTCCTCCAGCTTTGCCGGAGCCCTTGGTCAGGTTCTCCCACCCACTACCTCTTCCTCCATTAGAATGTAGGCTGCCAAAGGACAGGGACTGTGTTGTTTTTCATCTGTGTAAACCCCAGTGCCTAGCTGAGTGCTTTGCTCATTGTAGATGCTTCATCAATGTGGAATGAATGGGTGGTTGATTGAATGAATGAAGTGGGCACATATGGTCTGGGTTTGGGGAATGGTGCTTAGTTCATTCTGGCTGGGGAAGAGATTACATGAAAGGAAGTACTGTAAGAAAAGGCCAGAAGGGTAGGCTGAGCCTGGTTAGGGAGAGATTTGACTGTCAATCCAAGAATTTCCCTTGTTCTTTTTGCCCTTCCAATATTGTAAAAAGCCCTAATTTCTGTGCCCTAGTTCTCCCAAGCTAACTCTCCAGGCTGCCCTCTGGAGCTCCAAAGGGGAGAAACCCCTCCCTCCATCTCTAGTATGGATTTGTTGGAACTTGGAAGCTCAACCCTGGTGCCTCTTACTAAGGGTCAGCAATGGCAGGCAGGAATTCTTGATGGGTTTTTTGGTTTGTTTTGTAAGGCAATGTTTTTAATAGATGTCGTCATACCAAATATTCATAGTTAGACTTGTTGTTATTCAGTCATTTCAGTTGTGTCTGACTCTTTGTGACCCCCTTTGGGGCTTTCTTAGCAAAGATACTGGAGTGGTTTGCCATTTCCTCCTCCAGCTCATTTTATAGATAAGGAAACTGAGGCAAACAGGGTTAAGAGACTTGCCCAGGATCACACAGCTAGGAAGTACCTGAGGCTGGATTTGAACTCAGGAATATGAGTCTTCCTGACTCCAGACCTAGTGTGCTATCCTCTGTGGCACCACCTAGCTGTCCCTCACAGCTACACAGAATGCACAGAATAAAATATTTTCATGGCAACAAGATGAGGTACAAATCTCCATCATCCTTTCTCCTCCTGCCGAAGTTGTACCCAGGATGCTTTTAAGAGTATCATCAGAAGAGGAGCTTACATCCCAATGCTTTTATTCAATTGTGAAAGGCAGTCATTGTGTCCAGCTATGCAATCGTCCTCAGACCATTAAACAGAGAATTGTGACTTGTCCCAAGACGGCTCCTTGAAAAAGATGAAAACAAGATGATAATGATGGTGATAAATTAGCACTATGCTACAAATTAGGAGGCTGAGGTTATGTATGATAATGGACTTGTACTCCTGAAATAAAACTTCATGGAAAGAACATTTAAAGTAATTAACACCTACGCCAAGAGGCTTAATGTATACTTCTGAACAATAACATTCAACAAGTATCCCAACAGAAACCCATACAACATTAATGAAACACATCAGCCCAACCAGCTATAGAAAGCTCAAACCTCATACAAGTGTGGGGCACTGAGTAATCAGTCTCTACCAATGAGGAGAGGGTCCCACATCAGTGGGCTTTTGTCTACAAAAAAGCATGAGACAAGAAATGGCTGCTCATGCAGATTTGTTTCCAGAAACAAATGGGTTTTTGATAATGGTTATGAACCAGGTCATTGCTACCAGAAAGGTAAAAAAGGTACCTTACAAAAAGATCAGACTTATTGACAGATGGAACTTATTATTATCATTATTATTAATAACTAGCATTTATTAAGCATGTCCCAAAAGTCTTGGTACAGTTTTATGCTTTAATAAGTTCAGGGGCAGCTAGGCAGCGCAGTAGATGGAGCACCAGCCCTGGATTTAGGAGGACCTGAGTTCAAATCTAGCCTCAGATACTTGATACTTACCAGTTGTATGACACTGGGCATGACAACCCCAATTGCCTCACCCCCCCAAAAAAAATAGCTTCAGAAGTATAAATGCTACAAACTTATAAAAATAATATGGGAGGTCAATTATTTTCATTTTTTATTATATTTAGTTTTGTGAATTTGAGTAATGAATTTAAAATTTAAATTTTAACATGAAGGGTCATCCTGTCATGCATTGGGCATATGATGGTTTCTAGACGGCACTTTCTCAAACTAGTGAATCAGCAAAGGCGATCCCATTGAGGGACCTTTGTCACCTGATCTACATCCATTAGACATTTACTTGTGGGGGTCACATCAAAATTGTTGTGTAAGCATCAAAACCTCATTCTTTGGGTGACCTTAAGGCTAAGATTACAAATGTGATCCTTTCAGTAACTGAGCAGCAGCTGATGAAAGTCTTCTACATTTGAAAATCTACTAGAGTGAGTATAACAAAGAGAATGATTATGCCAAAGTTTAATAAGAAAGATATGAATATTGTAAAGTTTTAAATAATTAACCTTTCAAGTACTGGTTTTGTAGTCTATAGCCTTCATACTTCTGAAGTTACTAAAACATAAACCTGCAGGAAGATTTTTGGGACAGCCCGTGTAGCACCTGAGAGTTGGCAAAACTTTCGATGATGCTTCTGTCATTCAGTCCTCACAGCCACGCTGGGAGGGAGGTGCTGTCATCAACCCCATTTAACAGAAGAGGCAACATTAGATGAGGAAGCAGCAGAAGTTGTGCAGTAGGTTACGAAACATCAGCTCCTACCAAATACCTTGAAATAACCAGACAAGTAGCCAGAATCAGAACCAGGTCACTGTCTTTCATCAGGCGCAGAAAATATGTCTCCATACTACAAATACCCTGAACTATGCTTGAGAATTAAAAAAAAAAATAGTGAAAGGACAGCATCATCCCTGACAAACCACTGACTATCACTGTTACACATCTCGCTGATTCATTAGCATTAATGATGCTTCCCCCCACTGACGTCATAAGCATTTTAATACATGTTTCCATACCATGGATTCGTCATCTCCAAACTTCATAGAAAGGAAAGGTTTCAAACTATAGACTTAGTAGAAGAAACCAAGCCCATGTGGGAATGGGATGAGGTCCATAGCATCACCATCATCTTATCTGCTCCTGGAGAGATGGCAGAGGTGCCTTCAGAGAGGCTACAGAAAATGAACATGTCTCCCAGTTACCAAAAACAATCATGTCTGCCTGTGTAAGAAGCCGAAGAACATTAACTATGTGAGGATAAGAGCAGGACAGTGACTTGTTCTGGGGTCTTATCTCTCTGAATGAGATCAAATAGAAGAGAAGAAGAATTAGGAAAATAATCATACTACTGATAATTGTCATATATATAGTATTGCATTTCAGGTTGTGGGGTTCACATGAACTAAGGCAGGTAGGTACATAGGTAGGTAGGTGGATAGATAGATAGATAGATAGATAGATAGATAGATAGATAGATAGATATAGATAAATACTGTATCTCCCTCCCAGAATTATCGTGATGATTAAACAGAGAGAACTCACATGTGACATTTAATATTATGTATTACATATATAAATATTTTATATTAAATATAACATATATTGAACCTCACAACTTGAAATCTAATACTGTATAATACTACTGGTATTATTATCTCCATTTTGTGGATGAAGAAAGATAATTAACTTTCCTTCCTCTACGGGATCCCGATGGGAAGCCTGCACACCAGCCAAGCCAGTGGGGAAAATCCCTTCCAGTCTGCCGGGCTACACGTCAGCCTGGGGACGGGCTGACCATGCCCCTTTGACTGCTGAGAAGTGAATTTCCTCTTCTGCGAAGACACAGGCCTTAGAATCCTCTGTACTTTACCTCGGCCAAGCCTTGATGCAAGAGGGCTGCAGGGAAACGGGGGCGGGGTCAGTTCTGTGCAATGCGTGGAAACGACGGGGTCTGGTAGTAAAACGTGGGAGGGAGGGCTTACCGCAGGCAGCTCAGACTTTTCGGAGACATTTCTGTTGCTGGCGGCAGCGCCCACATCCCCTCAGCTGTGAGAGAATAGATGGGTTCCTGAGGGTGCTAACCAGTGACTTGCTCTGAAATCTCACCTCTCAGCTGTACAGAAATCAATCTCAATCAATCAATCAACAAACACTGATTAAGCACCTACTACGTGCGGTCACTTTTGTATCCCTGGGGATACAAAAGAGGCAAAAGCCAGTCCCTGCCCTCAAGGAAGGAGCTCACAGTCTAACGGAGAAGACAACATGCAAGCCTAGATACAAAGTAAGCTACGGACAGGATGAACACGAAATCATTCACAGAGGAAGGCCCCAGAATAAAAGGGCTTGGGGAAAGTTTGTTGCAGAAAGTGAGATCGTTGGGGATTTAAGGAAGCCAGGAATGACAGTGGGAAGCGGAGGAGGGCTAGCCTTCCAGGCACGAGAGACAGAGAAAATGCCCAGGGCGAGAGATGGAGGGTCTGGTTTGTGTAACAGCCAGGAGGCTGGAAGAGTAAATATCTGGGAGTAAGTGTAAGGAGACTGGAAAGGGAGGAGGGGTCTAGGTGAGGAGGGACTTTGAATGCCAAAATCCCTGTGCCAAAGGAGGCAGAACTCCTGGGCAGGGATGGCACTTCACCTCCATATTGGGCACGGAGGACCAAAGTTGGCTTCTTTTTCAAAATATTAAAATTTAAAAATTTTTAAAATTGTTATCTGTTGTTTTTACGCCCCCTCTTTTCCAAGTAGATCCTTCCTTCTCCCCTGTCCATTCCTTATAATAAAGACTAAAGGAGAGTGGGGGTGGGAAGAGCAGTTCTGTGAAAAATAACCGACTCATGGCTTGGAAGATTCCACACCCGCAGTCTCCACGTTTCCGAAGAAAGCAAAGACGAATGTTTTCTCACGCCTTCTGCAGAACCTAGCTTTGGAGCCTCCTTCTTAAAAAAAAAAAAATTAGTATCTTTTTTTTTACACCATCTACATTTCCCAATATATTCCTCCAAGACTGCCATCCCTTATAATAAAGAATAAAAAGGGGAAACAGTTCAGTAATATTAACCAAATCATGAAAAAGTCTGACATTATATATATAATGTTTCATGCCCACAGCTCTTCGAATCTGCGAAGAAGCCGTAGCTCTTCCTTGGGTGCCAGCTTTGGTCCTTATTATTTTGTAGCTTTGTTTGAATTGTTTTGCTGTTGTACGTCCCTTTCCATTCCCCCCTCCTCCCCAACCCTCTCTCTCCCTCCTCACTTTGCTTTCCAGCTCCCTTTTACGCGTTGTTCTTCCCAATGAGAAAGTGTGTAAGATCTCTGAGGGCAGGGGCTGGTTTGAGTGTTTCCGGTTTTTTTGCTTGTATTTGTATTTCCATCATTTAGCACAGAGCTGACAAATAGAGAATGCATAATGAATTATTAATCTGTCTCTCTGCGTTGACTGTGGATTTTCTGGTTCTGCCTTAGTTCATGTAAGTCTTCCCATGCTTTCTTGTATTCTCTTGCTTGTCTTTTTTTTTTTTTATAGCACAGAAATATTCCAGGACATTCATAGACCACAATCTGTTTAGCTACTGGGCAGTTGCTTAGTATTTGTTGGGTGAAAGATGCAGAGGCAGATTTATTCTTGATGGCAGGAAAATTTTCCTATCTCTTAGAACTATCCAAAAAATGTGATGGTCACTTTGGGAAGGAGTAGGTGGCTGCTAATCGAGGTCTTCGAGCAGAGGCATTAGGATCATTTGTCAGGAATATTCTGGAGGAAGGGTGATTCTTGTTCAGGCATAAATAGGACTAGATGGCCCTTCCAACTCTGAGATTCTGTAGTAGGTTACAAGGATGTTTTGCTGAATGACAGCTTAAAATTATAATGAAGAGGGAGAAAGTAACAAATATGGAACTTGGAAAAAATTCTAGACTTTGAATCAATAGCACTGGATCTGAATCCTGCCTCTGATGCTTATCAACTGTGTTACTCTGGTATGATGTAACTCTGATGTTACATCATAGCATCTCAATGTCCCAGCCACCTCTGCAACACTTTTAGTAACAGATGAAATTACTGATCTGTGTTGGGGAAGGGACTTTCCCCACTGGAAGTTCCCCTGGTGTGATGGAATTACAGGTCTGGACCCCTCCCTCCAAAAATTATTATTAAAATTTAAAAAGTGGTAATTCCCAAAAGGCATGACATCCAAGTATGGGTTTTGGAGAAAGAATCTGCCTACATAGCTACAGTCAGGCACCTAACAAAGGAACTAATCCCCATGACACAAAATTTCCACCATACAAGGGGAAACCCCCTTTGTGTGCTCTCTTATCTCCCAAGTACTTCATGTCTTGCTCCTTGAGTCCCTGTGCCCTCTTCCTCCTCCTCCTCCTATCATTAACAAGCTCCCTTCATCCTAGACTTCCCAGCCATTTCCTCACCATGCTGCCTATACCATCGCCATCATCCTCATTTTGACTACCCTAAAACTCTGGATTCAGCCCCTGGGAGTCCCAGCTGTGATGGGCAAGCTGTCATTTTGTCTTGCTGGAAAACAAGCTACCATTCCCCGGCCATCTCAGCCATGCTGTTTGGATCTCTTCCCACTCACCCCACTTTCAACCTCACTTTTATATATTGTCTTCTCTTACTAAAATATAAGTTCCTTGAAGGCAGAGACTGTCGTACTTGGTTGTATTTGTATTCACAACACTTAGCACAATGCCTGACACAAAGCAAGAGCTCAATGAATGCTAAATCCATCCATCCATCCATCCATCCATCCACCTATCCATCCACTCATCCATCTATCCATCCATCTATCCATCCATCCGTCCATCCATCCATCCATCCATCCATCCATCCATCCATCTATCCATCCATCCATCCATCCATCCATCCATCCATCCATCCATCCATCCATCCATCCAACTATCCTGCCTGTCTACCTGTCTATCAATTTTCCTCTCATAATCTTTCCATTTTCTTGTCTTCATGAAAACCTGGTTCTCCAACCAGAGGATCAAATGAGATATTTGTAAAGTGCTTAGCACAGTGCCTGGCACGAAATATGAGTTTAATAAATGCTATATCTATTCATCCATCTATCTATCCATCCATCCATCCATCCATCCTGTCTATCTTTCTATCTACTTATCTGTCTGTCTGTCTATGTCTATCAATCTCTCTCACACTCCTTCCATTTTCTTGCATTCATGAAGACCTAGTTCCCTGACCAGGGAATAAAACGAGATAATATTTATAAAGGGCTTAGCAAAATGCTTGGCACCACATAGTAGGTACATTGCTTGATACACATTCTATTTACATAGAATATTGCTAACTCCTATACAATATTCTGGGAGCTAGATATACTAAGCAGAATGTCGTCTATAAGCAAAGCCATCCAGAGGAAACCCCTCTTCCACACGTACTAGGCACTGGTCATCCTTCGCAACTGACCTCTTCTGAATATTTAAAAAAATTCCAAGAAGCCTCCCCTTCCACCCCTGCACCTCTTGTGTGTACAAGAGTAGCTGTCCTCAAAGCGTTAATTGGTTGCAGAAATGCCCAAGGACAAAAGGCTCCTGTTTTCCATCCAGCTCCCACTCTACCCTTTAAACCAGACAGTCTCATACTGTGCTCAGGAGGAGCCACTCAACTCCTCAGCAGCTGTGAGTCCTCATCTTCCCTCGGTCATTCTCCATCATTCTGTGACTTCATACAACACCCTCCCTAGCCCAACCCCCAAAACACACACAGCCGGAAATCCCGTGAACGCTCTATTGCCATCCGCGGAGAGTCCTATTGTTCCGCTCACCGTCCCCAAGCCTTCCCTGGCCACCAATCCCTGACATGCACTGTTGACCCCATTAGAATGTAAGTTTCTTGAGGGCAGAGACTGCCTTGATTTTGTATTTATTTCCCAAGGACTTGGCACAGCGTTTAGCAAAGAGTAAGTGTTCAATAAATGTTTTATTCACACATTCATACTATGAGCTTAGCAATGATTTTAAAGGCATTGTTATTTTTATCATCACAACTTAAATCCACATATATTTTAAAACATATCATATATGTTCAAGGCGATACAGAACATGTTTAAGATAGTCTGTAGAAGTTCATTTTGTTTCCTTACATTGCGGAATCATGCTGGATACTTTGGTGGAGTAAATAAAGAGAAAAGGGCAAAGTTTGGTGTGCAGATGGATCCATGGACCCCTTGTTTTAACTCTGTGGCTCCCTGAGAATCCACAGTTCAGAGCTTCACATAGATAAGTGTCATGGAGAGAGAGCCAGGATTTAGAGTCAGAAGACCTGGGTGCAAATCCGAGCTCTGCTACTTATTGGTGTGTGAGTTGGACTTCATATCCCGTCTTAGGGCCTCCGTAAAACGAAGACTGAACAAGACTGGTTCTTGGAGTGGCCTTCCTGAGACACCGGCCTTCTGTTGGTCACTGCCAACCCAGGCTCTTACAGGCCACCCACCTACAATGAATCATGAGGTATCAGAACTTTATGAAACACGTCTGGACGTCACCCAAACCCTACTGCGCCCAGGTTTACTGGGAGATCTGGGTGGGAAAGGATGTGATGTGAGATGTGGTTTATAAGCTCAGAAGGTCTGACCATAAAAAGCAAAGCTCTGAAAGGGCAGAAGTGGGCCCTCCCTGCTCAGGGGCTTCACACACAGGCTTTTCCTTGGCTTATACTTAAGAAGAAACATCAGGCTGGCTCTCGATTTGGTAGATTAACTATCATTAACCCTAAAAAGTGATTAAAATCTAAATAAAACATAAGCACTGGGAACTAGGTAAGTATCCGCAATCTCTTCCAACCATTACGTGATCATAGAGGCCCCCAGGAGGGGCCTTAGAGGTCATCGAATTCAAACCTCCTCATTTTATAGAGGTGGAGACTGAGGGCCAAGGTTAAGTGACTTGCCCAAACTCACAGGTAGTAAAGTGTCAAAGGTGGAAATTAAACCTAGGACCTCTGACCCTAGACTCATTCCATCATGCTCAGTCCCTTCCACTTTGCTATAGGCATAGTCTATGATTTTACATTACTGGGAAGATAGGAGCTGATGACTCTTAGCATTGATGGTCCAGTGGACCAACAAATACAGGAAATTACCAGAAAGAAATACATGGGAATCTCCCACTGTGGCTCACTGGCCTTTTCCTAATAGCAGCTATTAGCTATTGTCCACAAAACACTATGGAACTCAGGTTGAGATAAACAAAACCATTTCCAGTAAGGAAAGTCATCAGGCACCATCTAAGAAGGAGTGGAGACTTGGCAATTATCCCGTGAATTTGCTGGCCTGGGGAGCTCAGTTGGGCATTTCAGGGCAGGAGACAGAAACGCTCCCATGTTAATGATCCCGCAGCATTAATTATCTCACTAGCTCTTGGAAGTGAGCACACACAGAGGCTAAGCGGCCGCAGGGGACATGGCCAGAGCCCTGGGTTCCAAGTCGGAAGATACTTCTGCCATCCAGGAACACAGAATTTCAGAGCTAAAGTGGACCTCGGCATTTAGCTCATCCTGCCCTCAGCATCAGCATCAGCATCAGCATCAGCATCAGCATCAGCAACATGAGCATTTATCCAGTCCCACCCTTAGCCAAATAATAAAAATAAATAACAACAACAGTAGCATTTATTTAGTCTTCCTCTTAGCCTAATAACTATAATATAAGCAAGCAATTATCTAATCCTGTCCTTAGCCTAATAATACTAATAACTAGCATTTATATAGCCTTTCATAAATAGCATCTCATTTGATCATCACAATTATCCTAGGAGATAGGCGCTATTTTTATTACCCAATTTTACAGATAAAGAAACTGAGACAAAAGTGAATGACTCATCCAAGGTCATATGGCTAGTACATGTCTGAAGCCAGATTTGAATTCAAGTCATCTTGACTCCAGTGCTCTGTCCATTATGGCACTGCCAAAAAAGCAGACAAAGAGATGGAAAGACAGACAAATCAATTAATAAATTGATTGATTAATACATGGGGGGGATGAATGATGGATAAATGGAACCGAAGTTTCCCTGCAACGTCCCTGACAAGTAGTTGTCCAGCTTTTGCTTGAAGACCTCAAGCAGGAGTGAATTCATCAGCTCCTGAGGAGTCCCTTCCATTTGGGGATCGCTCAGCTCAGAGTTTTTTTCCTATGTTGGCCTCCCCACAACATCCCTTCCTTGCTCTTCACTCTTCCCACTGGGACCAGGCACAAGTCTAAACCTGCCTTTACACAACAGCCCTTCAAACACATGAGGCACACCTGCACATCCCCCTTAAAGCTTCTTTTAAACATCCCCAGGTCCAGTCCTCAGGTGACACGGACTCAAGGCCTGCTGCCATCTTGGTTGCCCTCTTCTGGGCACTCTCTGGTTGATCGGCGTTTTTCTTAAGCTGCAGCATCCAGTACAGATGTGGTCTTACCTAGGAGAGCACCACTGGGATCATGTCTCCTTGTTCCTGGAAGCTTTGTCTCTGTTAAGGAAGCCTGAGATTTCACTCGCTTTCTTGGTTGTCTTTTCATGTGAGGGTGTTGCGTGGTACATAAAGATTTGAATGAGAACCCAAGAAGATCAGAGACAGAGGGAGATGATACACAGTATTTATTAAGTGTGAACTTTGTACCAGATACTGTACTGAGTGTGGCTGAGAATACAAATAAAAGCCAGCAAGATAGTCCCTGCCCTCAAGGAGCTTACATTCTAAAGAGGGAAGACAACATAGAAGGGGCAGCTGGAAGGGGAATGTGTGACTAGAAGCAACGTTGTTTGGAACTGGTAGCTGGGAAATGAAGTCAGGTCCTGGTTCCAGACAACATAGGCTGAAAGCTCAGAAGCCAGGGTGGAGTCCCAGATTCTGGAGGTGGGGGGAGGTGGGGATGATGGCCAGAAGGGAGGTGGCATCGTTTGGGGCTGAGGGGAGATAGAATGATTCCAACGAGGGCAGGCCAAAAAAAGTCCTTGGAAATATGCCTTCCAGCCAGCTTTCGAATTCTGGGCAAGAAAATCAAAGCAGAAAGACCAGCTTGAAATACAGAAAATGGAAACAAGGCCAAGTCATTTTGGTCAATGGAATCTAAGTCAGCGTCGCTCCTGTGATTTGAGTGACAGGTAGAGAAGGAGGGCCCCTCTCTACAATGACATGATGGTGACAGAGGCTCACTCTATGGACGCTTAAAGGGCTAGGGCTGGAAAGGACCCTAGTCCCAGGGCAGCGAGGTGGCACCATCGTGCACAGAGCACTGGGCTGGGAATCAGAAAGGCAACGTGACCCTGGGCAAATCACGGAACTTCCGTTGGCCTCAGTTTCCCCATCTGTAAAATGAGGTGGAGAAGGAAATGGCAAGCCACTCCAGCATCTTTGCCAAGAAAACCCCAGATGGGGTCATGGAGAGTTGAACATGACTCAGCAGCAATACCTTGGTCTCATCAAGTCAAACTCCTCTATTTTGGAGATGAGGAACAGCCTTCGCCAGGATCACACAGCCAGTAAGTGTCTGAGGCAGGATTTGAAAACAGGTCTTCTAATACTAAATGCCAAGCTGCCTCCATGGAGCACAGAATCGACTTGCCGGGCTTGCACCAAGGTCCCTGATTGTCCTTTGCCTCTCCTTCCTTTAGCATTGACCATGTGAAGGTTAAAGGGTCCTGGAAGGCCTATGAGTTCTGATGAGAAGCAATAGCATTGGCCAAAGCGGCTGCGGTTGCAGCAGCCAGCCTGGCACCCAGGGCGTGTGCGCACACACACACACACACACACACACACACACACCATCTTCATGAGGGGAAAACCCTGGACTAGAGCCAAAGGTAGCTTTACTGTAATTAACAATATTCAGGAAATAGAGGTAAGGGGTAATGAACGACAGAATGTGAGAATTGGGGAGCTCACTTCCCTCACCAGAGCTGAACCCTGGTCAGACCTTGGTGACTGGTATACAGGACAGCTATTGACATCTGTCCCCAGCCTCTGCAGCCTCAGCCCAAGGGTGCCTCGCTAGCCACCATGCTAGCCATACTAGCAATACTTATCAAAGAAGCCAGTGAGGAAGACCTAACACCCTGAATCAGGATCCCAGGAGACCTTGATAGTCTCCAACATTGGGCTGAATCTAATTAGGTAAAATTAAATAGAGACAAATGCTTTTTTTTCAGATTCTCTATCTCATCCAGGCTGGAAGCCCAGCAGCCCCTCATGCGCCAACATCCACTGCTGATCAGCACGAGAACTTTGACCTGCTCTGTTTCTGACCTGGGCTGGTTCACTCCTCCATAGGCGGCCTTGCGGTTCCCCATTCCCCAAGACAACCCAGTGGGGCTGGACGCCATGTGGTCAGTGTTAGCCTCACAGCTGCTCAGAATTCCAGCCTCAGCCTCCCCAGAAGCAGAGATTACAGGCGAGATAAACCACACCACACACACACACACACACACACACACACACACACTCAGATTGATAAATTCTTACATTTAACAATTTATGCAAGTTTTTAAAAATAACACACACAAGTACCAGATAAGGCAAGTGTGGCTAGATGAGAGTTCTGAAAAATATCTGGGGTTGGATTGCAAGCTCAGTATGAGTCATTGGTTGATACGATAGCCTCTCCAAGAAGCCAGCACCATCTTAAGCTGCATTGAGGGAAGCGCGGCACCCACAACGATGGAGGCAATCACCATATCTTCTGATACTCTGCTCTGCTCAGACCGTCTCTAGAGGCCTATGGTGGGTTCTGGGAGCCACGTTTTAGCAAGGAAGCTGGACAGCATCCAGAGGATGGAAAACAGGGCGTGGAGGTGCGATGAGATTTATCCTAATGACATCCCAGGGCAGCTAGATGGCACACATCAATCAAACTAGCAAAGGGTTATTTCATAGAGTTAGGAAAAGTCACAACAATAACAGGAGAATTAATGGAAAAAGTGAAAAGGAAGAGGACCTAGCGCATGCTTAGAGTTTAACATAGGGCCTGCATTTCATAGGCACTTAAAAAATGATTAAACCATAATCTCGTTAAGGACAGAAACTACCTTCTCTATTGTACCAATCCCCCAAGTACTAGGCACACGATAAATGCATTTTCATTCACTCATTGGGCACCTACTGTGCTCTGGGCAATATATTAGGTGATGGGGATACAAAAACAAAATAAAAGTCTTTGCCCTCAAATTGTTACTTTTGATAAATGTGAGTGAGACATGATCATGTTTCTTATCCATTCTTCATCAAATTCAAGGTTAAGTGCTGAATGAGAAAGTCAGATAATATTGCTGCTTTGACCTCGCTCTCTTGGCCTCACAAGGTCATGGCCATCTCCAATGTCCTTTACATAAAGGCAGAAGGAATGAGCGCACTAGTGACAGAAGAGGCGGGCCACGTGTTTGTGGCTCTGTGGAGGATGCTGGCGAGAGGGCCCTTGGCCCCTTCCTTACCCAGAGGCCCTCAGCCGCTCATGAGCCTTCTCAGTGCTGGAAAAGACGGGCCCAAAAGGGGCCTTTTTAAATGGACCAAAGAGACTCCTCTTCATCAGTGATTCATGGCCCCAAAGCAGTTACGGAATATCTGCGCCTGCTCCAAATCTCTGCAAGGCCACCTTCCGTGACTGTCATCATGCCTCTCCAGCTTCTTCCAAGTGGGGTATTGCGTCAGTGAAGCCCACTGCGGCCGGCTCACTAGCCCCCCCAGGACAAGGAGAACAGAAGCTCTCGGATTACACCAGCCTCCGTACAAGTCATTGGAAAGCTCTCTCTCTCTCTGCTGAAGGCCAAGCAAGGGGAGGGAAATTATTGATCCTCTAAAACTTTCACGAGAAAAATCAATAATTAATGATAATTATATTAATTGTTATGTAACAGATAAATAAAATATAAGCGTATAATATAATAATTAGCTTAATAATGAATTAAATTGGGGCAGCTAGGTGGTACAGTGGATAGAGTTCTGGCCTTGGAGTCAGGAGGACCTGAGTTCAAATCTGGCCTCAGACACTTGACACTTACTAGCTGTGTGACCCTGGGCAAGTCATTTAACCTTGATTGCCTCACCAAAAAAAAAAAAAGAAAAAATAATAATGAATTAAATTAATCAACACTATGATAGCAATAGCTATGTTTATATAGCATTTTAAGATTTGCAAAGATATATATATATATATATATATATGTATATGTAACTATACACATATATGTAACCACATCTAAGCCTCACAACAAACCCAAGAGGAGGTATCCTCATTATCCCCATTTTACACAGGGGTATTTGGGGCTGAGTGACTAGCCCAGGGTTATGTAGTTAGCAAGTGTCTGAGGTGGGATTAGAACTCGGATCTTCCTGGCTCCGGGTACCCAGACCTCTCCACTGTAGCCTTAGTTGACTCTTGTCGGGTGGGCTCTCCAAGGCTGTATCAGCCTCCAGGTCCTGCTAGCTGAGTGATGGTCACCATGCGGGTCCCTCTGATGTAAGCTCCTTGAGGTCAGGACTGGCTTTTTGTCCCTTCGCACCCTCAGAGCCTAGCACGATGCCTCACACTGTACGTTCTTACTGAATGCCTGTTGACTGACTGACTGCATCACCCCTGCAAGTGCCCATCCTGCCCTCTCCTGGAAGACTTTCAGAGGGGGAGCCCACTAACTCCAGGGCAACTCATGGTCCTCTTGGAGAGCTGTGGCTGCCCAGAATGTCAATGTCTCAGCCCTTGGTGCACTTGACCAGGGCCATGTTGCTTGTTTGATTGAATGCAATGTGTCTTCGACTTTCTGTGAGGTTGCACGCCGATGGAGGGAGGTTGCCACTATCTGCTAAGAAATCATGGAACAAACGGGACGCAGGAGCTCACTTACAATTCAAGGAAAGCCCACACGGAGAGCTTCATAGGAGAGGGGTGAACCTGCATTCTGTCCTGTCCAAACTGACCCCTTTGTGTTTGCCAAATGGGTACGCATGTCTGTATCATTGCCCAGTCTGTTGGCCACGGTCAGAACACACCCTGTGCTCACCGCTGTTTCTTGGCGTCATCTCCAACGGGCAGCCCTTCTTGATCCCCACAGACCCTAAGGTTTAGTGGTTAGTGTCTTCTCTCACAGCCTTAAATCATCACATGCATTCTTGTCTGTTAACATGTTGTACCCCTCCCCCCAGCACACACACGCACTCACACTCACACATACATGCACACACATGTACACACACATATACACACACACACGCAGAGAATGTCAGCCCCTTGGGGACAGGGACAGTTTCATTTTTGCCATTCTGTCTCTTGTGCTTTGCCTAGTGCCATGTTGGATTGGACTAGAACTTTGGACTTCATGGGGAACCAATCATGCTTTCAGCTCCTGCTGCCAATAACAGTACATCTCTTGTTCCAGGAATGATACATGGGAGTGAGTTCTCTTTACAAAGGCTTTGATTCTTTGGTTTTGTCTTCTCTCTTTGTAGCATGGCTTCCAATGTGAGGTTTTCTCAGCTTCTATTTGTGGTCTGTCCCATCAGTTTTGATCATAAGCCCCTTGAGGTCAGGGCTTTGAAACTGATTTATCTAGCACCTATGACAGTGTTGTTCAGTCATTGTTCACTTGTGTCTGACTCTCCATGACCCAATTTGGAGTTTTCTTGGCAAAGACACTGGAGTGGTTTGCCATTTCCTTCTCCAGTTCATTTTACTGATGAGGAAATTGAGGCAAACAGGGTGAAGTGACTTGCCCAGGGTCATGCCTGAGGCCAGATTTGAAGTCAGCAAGATGAAACTTCCTGACTCCAGGTCCAGTGCTCCATCTAGCTGTCCAATGAAAATAGGCATATCATACTACTGAGCATTATTCATGGAAGGAACTGGAGATGTGCACCTTGGAGAAGACTCAGGAGGAACATAATAGCTGTCTTCAAGTAGCTGAAGGGCTGTCACGTGGTGGAGAAATTCTGTTTTTTCTCCTTGGCTGCAGACATCATTGCCACTTCCCGATGGCATAATTTCCTCAATAATAGAGCCTACCCTCATGACAACAATAGCAGCAACAATGGCTAAGCCAAACCAGTGGCCTCCTTCTGCACTCGGAGCCACCATCTCTGATAAGAGATGAACTCCAGTCCGTCCTCTGCTGACCTGCCAAACCAATCTGCCTTAAACTCAGATCTGGTCATATCACCTCCACCACATCCCACATCAATTAATTTCTGTAGCTCCCTATTACTTCTAAGATAAAATTGAAAATCTTTTCTTTGGCTTTTAAAACCCTTAATAGCTCAGACCTTTTCTCCCTTTCCAGGCTTGTCACACCTTATTTTCCCTCTCTCCCTGCCCCCAACCCCTTTTGTGACACTGGCCTCCTTACTATTCCCTGAACAAGACACTCCATCTCTCTACTTTTTTTTTTTAATTGATTATCCCTCATACCTGGAATTCTTTCCTTCTTCATCTCTGTCTCCTGGTCTCACTGGTTTCCTTCAAGACTCAGCTCTCTTCTTTCTACATCAGTTCATGCAGATCTTCCTAGGTTTCTCTGAAACCACCCACTTCAGTATTCCTTATAACATAACAGTATTCAGTCACATTCATATACCATAACTAGTTCAGCCATTGACCAGGTGATGGGCATCCCCTCAGTTTCCACTTCTTTGACACAACAAAAAAGAATTGTTATAAGTATTTTTGTACATATTGGTCCTTTTCCTCTTTCTTTGATTTCTTTGGGGTACAGACTTAATAGCGATGTTGTTGGGTCAAAGAGCATGCACAATTCAATAGCTTTGGGGGCATAGCTCCAAATTGCTTTCCAGAGTGGCTGGACCAGTTCACATCTCAACAACAGTGAATTAATCTATCTGTTTTCCCAAATCCTATCTAGCATTTGTCATTTTCCTTTTTGGTCATCTTAGCTAATGTTATGGGAATGAGATGCTACCTCAGAGTTGTTTTAATTTGCATTATTAGTGATTTAGAACATTTTTTCCATATGGATATTGATAGCTTGAATTTCTTCCTTTGAAAAGTGCCTTTGACCATTTATCAATTAGGAAATGGGTATTATTCTTAGAAGTTTGAATCAATTCCATAGATATCTTAGAAATGAGAACTTTATTAGAGACACTTACTGCAAAGATTTCCCCCCTCACTTACCTGTTTCTTTTCTAATGTTAGCTGCACTGGTTTTGTTTATGCAAAAAACTTTTAAATTTTATATAACCAAAATTGTGCACTTTATCTTCTGTGATCCCCTCTGTCATTTGTTTGGTCATGAACTCTTCCTCCATCCATAGATCTGACAGTTAATTTCTTCCTTGCTTCTTTAATTTGTTTATTTAACCCCTTTGTGTTTAAGCTGTGTTCTGATTTGGAGCTTATCTTAATATGTGGCGACATATTGCCTATTCCTCGTTTCTGCTGAACCGCTTCCCAGTTTTCCCAATATTTTTTGCTGAGTAGTGAATTCATGCCCCAATAGCTGAGATCTTTTGTTAAATATGAAGGTACTGAGCTTGTTTGCTTCCATATATTGTGTAGCTAATCTGCTCCACTGATCAACCTCTCTATCTTTGATGATTATTGTTCTGTAATATAGTTTGAGATCTAGTACTTTTAGGCCCTCTTCCTTCCCATTTTTTTCCCCTTAGCTCTATAAAGTAATCCTTTGGTAATTTCATTGGTATGGCAATGAGTTAGTAAATCAACTTAGGTAATATGGCCATTTTTACTGTATTGGCTTGCATTACCTATGCACAACTAATATTTCCCCAATTATTTAGATACGCCTTTTTTTTAAATAAAGAATACTTTGTAATTGTGTTCATATAGTTCCTGTATCTTGGTAGGTAAGCCCTCAAGTATTTTATACTTTCTGTAATTAATTTAAACGGAACTTCTTTTTTATCTCTTCCTGCTGGGTTTTGTTAATGATATACAGAAATATCTATGGTTAATATTTTTTGTATGAAGTAACTTTGCTAAAGTTGTTCATTGCTTCAATTAGGTTTTTTTCAGTTAACTCCCTAGAGTTCTTTAAGTAAACTATCATATTAGCTGTAAAAAGCAGTCAAATTGTCTTTGCTTATTCCTTCAATTTCCTTTTTTGTTGTCTTATTGCTACAGCTAGCATTTCTAACACTATATTGAATAGTAAAGATGACAATGGATATTATCTCCCGATCTTTAGGAAAGGCATCTAGTTTATCTGCATCAAGGTTCATGCTTTTTCCACAGAGTTTTTGCGTTTTTCAACATTGTTTCCCTTCACTGAACTGTGGTGATTGTGTAATTTGCTTTTCTGCTTCTGCTGGCTCTGAATTGTTCAAATGAATCTTCCCCAAGTTCCTCTGAATCCTTTTGTAGTCATTTTTGTGGCATAATAACATTCCATTACATTTCTATCCCATAATATGCTTATCTGACATTTTTCTTGTAAGGACTGTAAGAGTTTTACCTAAACATTCATTAATAGGAATAATAACACTTTCAAAGTATTGGCTTTTTTTTTTTAACATGTAGGTCCTTTGGCTATTTTCTCTTTGAAAGCAAGGGCAATAATTGTCCCAAACTCCTCTAGCTCCAGCTTGGGACAGATAATGATCCTTTGCATGTTTCTCTCCAAAGGTACAAAGCTAGCTTGAGCTGGCTAAAGCAATTAACTTGCAAAATCTCTAACTCAGTTAAATGCATAACCACAGTGGCATTTTAACAGAACTTCTAAGAAACTCAGCTACAAGTTTCCATTTCTGATTCTCTTTCCAATTCCTCTAAATGTCTTTTCTCTCTCTCTTTGGCTCTTTGCTGAGGTTTGTATACTTAAAAGAACTTGGTCATGTAGTTTTTTTGTTTCGGGTTTTTTCTTTTTTTATGAACCTGTCAAGTGTCCCCCATGGGAATAAACAGCACTAAGGTCAGAGCTACAGCTAACAAATTCTGTGCCTGAAACAACAGGTCAGAGTTCACCTGGGATTTGGCCTCAGGAGGAAGAAGCACACCCCAGGACATCACTGTTGGTGCCCTTGGAAATTTGATGCCCTGCTGCAAAACTCCACTTGCCCTACCCCAGTTATGACTCCCAAGGAGATTGACAATGGCCTGAGCTGGGATGGGTGGGCTTGAGGGTTTGATTTTGGAGAGGCTTTGACATTCTAAGATTCTGTGAAAGTGTCAAACACCAACATGCAACACTAAAGAGATTCCATGTCTGTGATTACCAGCTTCTTCCCCTGAGACTCTAACCTCAATAGCCACTTACCTCACTTTTGTCTTTGCATCCCTGGTGGTGCTTGCAGGCACAGAATTTAAAGCCAGAACGGACCTCTGAAGCCAGCTAGGCCAGTGGTTCTCAAAGAGGGCCATGGATTCTACTGAATTGGGGCTATATAGAATCTTAGAACATGAGATCTAGAACACACCTTATGACCATATGTGCCTGGACATGTAAAAGGCTCCTAGTCTGAGGACTGCTGAATTAACAGTTCAGTGTGTCACAATGCTTATGGGGCAAAGAGTAATACTGCTCATGAGCAAAAAAAAAAATGTGAGAAGTATGGCTACAGTCCTATCCCCAAATTTTACAGAGGAGGAAACAGAGGCACCTAGAAATTAAGTGACTTGCTTAAGGACCCACAGATGATAAAGAGCAGACTCAGAATTTGAACCCAGGTCCTCTGATTCCTAATCCTGATTCCCCTCCTGCTTAAACATTGGATTCTGCCCCTTGGATACTCTGCTTTGATAACTGACCTATTGCTCACCAGGCCTCTGCATGATTTCCCTCCCACTGGAGCTTGAACTCTGTCCCTGGGACTCTGAGCTCTGATGGATGAACTTTTGGCTTATCTTGCCTCCAACTGACTTCCCTGCCATCCCAAACCCCCCAGCATAGCATGTCACATCCTCCCTCCCCAGTTTCCCCTTATATACTGTCTTCCCCAATTAGAATATAAGTTCTCTGAGGGCAGGAACTGTCTTTCTGGCTTCTTTTTGAGTCTTCAGTGCTTATCACAGTGGCAGGTATGGTACAAAGTAAGTAAGGCTTAACAAGCCTTAATAATAAATGTATAGTAATAAATACTAATAAATAATAATTATTTAATAATCAATTAAAATTATTAATTATAAATCATAATAAAATAATAAAAATTAAAAATAACTTAAATAAGGGTTTAAATCCAATGCTCGTTCCACCACATGATAAGAAATACTTATTGGTTGATTTGCCTCAATGAATTTTCAGTTCTCTCTTTTTTTACTCATCAATATATTTTCCAGCTGCCAGGGTCCATTGCAGGAATTAAAAAGGAGATACAAAAGTAAAAATCCCTTTAACTTGCCTTGTATTAAGGAAAGACCCAGGAGGGAGAATTTCATGACAACTGTCAATGCCCAAGGCAGTAGGAGGCAGGGACAGCAAGGCCGAGGGTACTGGCAGGCTACTGACCACCCCTCCTCCTTGACCCCTTGTCCAGGATGGTCACCCCCAAACTGGGCAGCCCCGCAACCCCTCCTAGTGGGGCTAAGACTGATGCCTCCAAGGTTGCACTGGGCAGGATACACCAAAGACGTCAGTCATCATGGAGCCTTGAGCACGTTGTTTCAGTAAGAGGCTCCTCCCAGGACGTGGCGCACTCATGCACCAAGCCCCTCCTGGGAGTCCCGAGTCCATGCTTCATGCAAGCAGCTTGGGGTCGGAGCAGCTAGTACAGCCTGGGGTTCATGGCAGCTCAGTATAGGGAAGGGGAAGGGTCTTTGTTTAGAAGATTTGATTGGTTTCCCAGCCCTAGGGTCAGAGGTGGGAGAAACCAATCATCGAGGAAACCCGATGTGGGCTAGAAGACTGCAGATCAATCGGCAAGCGTTTATTAAGTACTTTCTATGCCCCAGGCATTGTGCTAGACCCTAGGGGTGTAAATGCAAAAATAAAGCAACCTCTATTCTCATAGAGCTCATAGAGAAGAGTCAGGGAAGAAAACAACCCCTTAGAGGAGGGGGTACGGCCAGGGAATCCATAGGCTGTTGGACAGAAGAGCCAGAGCTTTTTCCAGACAATCTTTCCAAAATAATATCCCAGCAGTCATCAAGACAAGCCACAAATCTCACGATGCCTCGCCCTAAGCTGAAGACAAAAGCTCTCCGTTTGAGCTGTGCCGGATACTTACATCTCGTGCGATGGGATAACGCTGTCAAATTCCTCCAACTCAGAGCCATAACATTTCCATAACCGACATCCAACAGCCCAGATGTTGTTTATAGATGAAGAAACCCCGTGGGAAATGCCAGGCTTTTGACAAAGAGCAGACCATTTTCTGAGATGTTTAGGATACCAGAATTCTTTTGGAAGCACGAATCCTGCCACCTCGCTGCTGCCTGGTCTGTAGGCAAGATCGCTAATGATCAGATCTGGCTCCGCCACTCAGCACCTGTGTGACTTGGGGGGGGGAGGGCTCACTTCATCTTTCCCGTTTTCCTCGTCTGTGCAGGAGAGGGCTTACACGTGGGGCTCCTACCTCAGGGATCAGGTGGTTGGGGTTATTTTAGTGCAAATCTGCATTTTCACTCTTTGTACAGATTTTTTTCCCCTTTTCGTTATTTTCTGCCTTTGGCAAAAACTGGAGGCTGAGAAAGTATAGGAGCAGCAGCAGCAGTGATAGAAATACAGCCAGGAGAGCTGGATTCAAATCCACATGGATTTACAAGTAAATTCTATTAAACATTCAAAGAATATTTAATTCTAATATTACATCAACTTTTTGGAAAAATAGGGAAAGAAGGGATCCACATTCTTTCTATGACATAAATATGATTTTGATACTCAAATCAGAGAGAAAGGGAACTGTAGACCAATATTCCAAATGAATATCAATCGACCCACATTTATTTAGAAGCTACTGTGTGTCAGGCACTATGCTAAAGCACTAGAGCAAAATAAAGTGCCTGCCTCAAGGAGCTTACAATCGAATGGGGGAAACAACATGCAAACAAATATATACAAAGCAAGCTATAGATAGGATAAATGGGAAATAATTAGCAGAGGGAAAGCACTGGCTCTAAAAGGGGATGGTGGAAGGTGGAATTTCAGTTGGGACTTAAAGGATGCCAGGGAGGTCAGGAGTTGGAACGGAGGCAGAACATTCTAGACATGGCAGACAGCCAGAGAGAATGTAGAGACAGTGTCACTGGACGGGGAAAGGCGTGAGGTATAAGAAGACTGGAAAGGTAGGAGGGGGCTTGTCAGAAAAGGCTTTGAATGCCAAGTGACGGTTTTGAATTTGATCCTGGAGGTGAGAGGGAGCGATCGGAGTTTATTGAGTAGGGAGGTCACGCGATTGAACTTGTGTTTTAGGAAAATCCTGAGTGGCTGAATGGAGGATGAACTGGAGCGAGGAGACACCCGAGGCAGCTGGTGCAGGGCCCAGGACGTGTGGGTACCAAGGGCACGTGCAGCTTTCTGGCTGTTACCTGCTCCCTCCCCACGGGCCGCACACCAACCCAGCCTTTTCTTTTCAATTGTACTTCTTTGTGATGACGTCCTTCACGTCCCGTCTCATGTACCGTTGTTGGCTGGGGGCAAGATCCTGTGCGTACGCCGATCCTGTGCCTCCTCATTGCTCTTTGTGTCCCTGTATCTCAATACAGAAGCCCGTCACTGGCAAGCAGACAGCCCCCAGGAAGGACACTGCCGGTGGAAAAATGAGCCCTGTTTCATGACGCACACTGAGACATTCCCCTAGGCAATCTAGGTTTCTCCACTTCTTCTGTTCAATTTTGGGCTTAGCTTGTGGCCCCCAAGCCAATGATCTGTCCAAGATAAGCACAGTGAGGGACTGGCTCTATGAACTAGGGACGTCTTAATAGTAGAAATTCTTACAGTAATAAAGGTAGTAGTGGTGGTGGTGGTGATGGTGGTCATTGTAGCATTTGTATAACAGGGTAAAATTTGAAAAGCGCTTTATATACGTTATCTCGTTTGAGCTTCCCAATAACCTTTGAAAGGTATTTGCTACTATTATCCCTATTTTGCAGATGAGGAAACTGAGGCTGATTAAGGGACTTGTGCAGGGTCATACAACTGCCTGAGGCAGGATTTGAACTCAGGTCTTCCTGATTAGATTGTGAGCCCTTTGAGGGCAGGGACTGTCTTTTGCCTGGCACATAGTAGGCACTTAATAATGTCTACTGATTGAGTGACTCCAAGTCTGGCACTCTACCCACTGTACCAACTGGCTACCTATCTGTAAATAAACATGTATATGTAAATGTTTATGATGTACATATTTATATACATAGTTACACATCTATACATACATCTATACATTATTTACGTGAATCTATACATACACATATATGTTATTTATCTGCATATATACAGTATATGTACATACATATATACAATCTATACCTATAGCTATACATTATTTATATACCTGTGCATTATGTGTGTATATACATCTGTACATTATATTTATGTATCTATTTCTATGATTTATCTTTCTATACATACATACATACACTTATGTATCTCCCCCATTAGGATGCAAGCTCCTTTTGAATGGTGATTATTTCATCCTTTGTACTTGTATACCCAGAACCTGGCCCAGAGGCACATAGTAAACATTTAATAAATTGTTGTTAATTGATTGATTCTTAATCCACTTGAGTTTTCCTCCTTTGACAGTTAAGTCAAAACTTTTTGAGCGATTGTAGACATCATTTGGGAGGTTCGGCAAAGTCCAGGCGCCTGATGAAATCATGTCCACTTGAGGCCGTTTGTCTCAAATCTCAGAGATCCCTGTGTTTAACAAAGGACGAAGGCCATCTGCCATTCTAGCCACTTTCCCTTTGCCCTCTTCCCTGCTCCGGCCTCCCTTTATCTTCTCCATTCATTCCAGTTTCTGGGAAGGAAGGCACGGCCCCAGTCCAGTTCCATGTCTGCAATTGTACTCTTGGGAGTCATGTTTGCTCCAAGGTCCAGTGGATGACTTGGAGATATTTTGATGGTTTTCCAATTTGTGGTGAAGTTGTGAGAAAAATGATAAAGATAAAGTAACAACACTTTTACACTGTATTTCAAGACAACAAAGAGGCTTTACCTCTATTTCTTTCATTTAAAAAACCCTACAGTAATACCCCATTTCACAAATGAGGAAACAATTCTTTTTCTCATTTTTTTTGGGGGGGAAGCCTGGTTTCCATATGTCATCAGTGTTGGAAGTATATCATCCACTTACAGGCTGATCCCAATACTGACTGGCAAAGGCTTTGAACCTGCTCTGTTCTTCTGATCTCTGCCAAGTGCCCCTGTTGCAACTCAGAATTTCTGAACTCAAGTGATCTGCTAACTTCCCTCCCTACTCCAAGCAGTTGGGGCTCAGTGGCATGCACCTTCATGCCTGGTCATTCAATGGATCTTTCAGTAAACATGTATTAAGCACCTGCTATGTGCCAGGCATTGTGTTAGATGCTGGGAACGTAAAGACGAAAATGAAGAGTCCTTATCTTGAAGAGCTTACATTCTCCCAGGGGAAACAACGTGTCCATGTATTGTTTAGAAAAGCTTTAAAATGCTTTCAAAATAAATACAACATAGAAATGTCCTCCAGCATAAATGTGTTCTCCCTAAAATGTGGTGTCTCCAAGTACATAGGTGGTAAAGAACAAAGTCAGGATTCAAATCTAGGTCCCATGACTCCAAACATTGAGGTCTTTCTGATGGACTGCCTTCAAGAACGAACCATGGCAGACACACGTAATTTCCTTCTCTGACAAGGTTCCTAGAATGGAAGATCAGGGCAATGTTGCGGCCATAGATTACATGGATTTTATTTGGAAATGGAGATGACCATATATTATTGTAGGAAAGAATCTTCCACATGATTTATTATGGGGTTTTTGTATTTTAAAAACTGCATGAAGAGTTGGTTCTAAATTAGTTTCAGTTTGAAGAAGGAAGGAAAGAAGGAAGGAAGGAGGAAAGAAAGAAGTGAAGAAGGAAGAGAGGGAGGAAAGGAAGGGATTGATTTACTAAGCATCTACTATGTGCCTAGCACTGTGAAAAGCAAATATTTTTAAAATTTGCAAATTTACAAATATTATCTCATTTGATTCTCTCTATATGTACATGGTATCTTCCACATTAGAAGGTAAGGGCAGGGAGTTTTATATCCAAAGTGCATAGCACAGTGCAGTAGGTATCTCATAAGTGCTTACTGATTGATCGATATACACATATATGTATATTATACATATATATATATAATATTTATGTATGTACAAAATACATTTAAAGCATTTTTGGTAGGAGGGTGCTCTGATGAGGGGGGGATCAGGGTGGCCTGAGTTCCAGGAAATCCCTTAGCAACTACGGATTCTTTGAAGGGGAGAAGAGGAGGGAGTGGTTTCTAAGCATGGGAAGTTGCCAGTGCAAAGATACAGAAATTGTAGGTGGAATATTTCATGTAAGGAACTGCAAGAAGTCCAAGTTGGATGTACTATGTGTAGCATAGAAGACAGTATTATGTAATAAAGCTAGAAAGTTAGATTGGAGTCAGGGCGTAAAGGGATCCGATTCAATTCATCATTTCAGCTTCTCATCATCATCATCGTCATCATCATCATCATTAATACCACCATTATTAAAAGGGGGAAAAAAAGATCTGAACCTTCCAAATCATCCCCTCCCCCATCCCTGCTCTTGACAGCGTTCTACTAAAGAGAGAATAATTATGGTTAACTAATGTTTGTTCTTGCTAATCTACTGCCATTAGAGCAAATCTATGACACAACAGAGTTGTTTTTTATGCATCATATCCAGTTGATGGTACATTGGAGGCCCTTATATAATTATGGTGAAATCATTCATTCATTGTTCCTTCCTTCAACAAACATCTATTTTGCGAGACTCTAAGTATATTTTTACTATTTTTGGCAATGTGTAGTAATTTGTACTTGTAGTATCTTTATGTTTATGATATGCTGTAAGCTCTCTCCATAATTTATTTGATGTTAATACCTTAGTCAGAATGCAAACCTCAATTGCAACATTATTCTCATGGATCAACAAAAGCCACTCTACAGCTGTTTTCTCTATCATATGGTTTCTAGGAATGTATTATGGCAAAAAGTGAGGACACTAGGGGATTGAAAAGAGTTCTATAGCAGCAGGCAGCAGATTTGGGTTCCAGTCTTCACTCAAACAATGCACTTTACTGAGTGTCAGTTGTTACATCTATGAAATAGAAATTTTACTACCTAACCTCAAGCACCCTTAGGCTCTATGATGCCTTTTCCCCCTTTACAATCCAAGCTGTGTAGTTATCTGATAATAGAGGTCATTTAAAAATGCCCGTCTATTCCATCAGTAATCCTTGGTTGCAAAAGATGAAAGCATTAAAAGATAGAATGGAAGGAAACACAAAATTAACAATCATAACGGAAAGTGAATGAGATGAACTCACCCACAAAATGGAAAAGAATAGGATAGATTAGAAAGCAGAATCCAACGATATGCTGTTTACAAGGAAGACATTTTAAACAGAGTCATATACAGTTAAAAACAAGGGGCTGGAAGAAATGTTATGTTTCAGGTGAACTTAAAAACCTAGTGTATTAGCCTTATCTCTGATAAGGCAACAATAAACTTGATTAAAAGCGATAACCAGGGAAATTATATTTTTCATGCCCTCCTATTGCATAGTGGGTAAGACCAGTTTCAGCATTGGAGTGTAAAGAAATGACATGGACAATTGCATAGTAAACGAGAAAGACCTTTCGGAGGACAAATTTTACAGTGATAACATTATAGAGAAAAACAACTATAAAAGACTTTAGAACTCTTATCAATGTAATGGTAAACACTAATATTATTAGCTAGTATTGAATGCAAAAGAATGAAAAAAGATATATATGATTCACCTCCTGATAGAGAGGTAATAAACTTAAAAATTCAGAAAAAGACATACTTCTTTTGGCATGTCTAATGTAGGAATTTATCTTGTTGGACTATGAGGTTATATATTATATGTATATGTATATGTAGTATATATATTAGTTTTTGGTGTTTTGAAAATTGTTCTGTAGGGTGGTGAGAGGGATAGATTAATTTTTAATGATTATTATTTGAAAAATAACAAACTATTAAAAATTTTAGAAGAAACCACACTATTTTTAAAGGCATGATAGACAATTCATCAATATAAACATTTAACACATATATACTGAATAGCATAGAATATAAATACTTCAAGGAAAATTTGATTTACAAGAAAAAATAGATATATTATTATAATATTTTGAAATCTCAGTGTACTCTTCTCAGATTTTGATAAATTTAACTAAAACATAAGCAAGAAAGAAATTAAGAACCTGAATATAAATCTTAGATAGGTTAGATATGATAAATCTCTGATGATTACTGCATGAAAAGAGAAAGGAATATACTTATTTCTCAGCTATGAATGGTACACAAAGACTGATCTTATAGTTGGGTATTAAAACTTTGCAAAGAAATACAGAAAAGCAGAAATATTAAACACAACCCCTATTTTGCCACGACACAATAAAAATTACATTCAATTAAAGAGCCTTTGAAGAAAGTATTAAAATTAATGGAGATTAAACAACTTAATACCAAATAATTTGTGATTTAAAGAACAAATCATAGAAATAATGGAGAATTTCATCAAAGAAAATTATGAGACAACATATGAAACTTTGGGGATACAGCCAAAGCAATCTGAAGGGTGAACATTTATATCTCTAAACATTTTCATCAATGAAAAAGAGGAAGCAGCTAAAATCAACAATTAAAAATATATATAACTAAAACCAGGACAGAAATTCTGGAAATCAAGAAAGAGACTAATAAAATTGAAAACAAAAAAATTTAGTGGATTCAATGGATAAATATGAGAGGAAGGTAGTTTATTTTTTTAAATTGACAAACCTGGAGCATTAATTCCCTGTTGGTAGAACTGCAAGCTAGTCCAACCATTTTGGAGAGCAGTTTGGAATTATGCTCAACAAGTTGTAAAACTGCCTATACCCTTTGACCCAGCTATACTACCACTAGGTCTATTTCCAAAGATGATTAGGGGAAAAGGAAAGGAATTTATATGTTCTAAAATGTTTGTAGCAGCTCTCTTTGTGGTGGCAAAGAACTGGAAATTTCAGGGATGCTCATTAATTGAGGAGCGGCTAAACAAGTTGTGGTATATGGTTGTGTTGGAATGTTACTGTACTATAAGAAACGATGAGCTCAATGATCTTAGAAAAACATGGAAAGACTTGCATGAAACAATAAAGAATGAAACAAGCAGAACCCAGAAAATGTTGTATACAGTAACAGCAGTATTGTTTGTTTGTTTTTATTCTTTGCAAGGCAGTCAGGTTGAAGCGACTTGTCCAGGGCCACACTGCTAGCGAGTATCATGTGTCTGCCGAATTTGAACTCAGAATCTCCCGACTCCAGGGCCAGTGATCTATCCACTGCGCCACCTAGCTGTCCCTAGCAATGTTGTTTTAAGAACAATTTTGAGTGACCAAGTTATTTTGACTATTATAAATACCCAAATTAACTACAAAGAACCTAGGGAAGAAGATGCTATCTGCATGAAGAGAAAGTACTGATATATATATATATGTGTGTGTGTGTGTGTGTGTGTATGTGTGTGTGTGTGTGTGTGTGTGTGTGTCTAATGCTAGCCATCTCTAGAGCAAGGGGGGGAGGGATGAAAAAAAGAAAGTTACATGATAACTTTATTATATATTTAAAAGGAAAAGCAAATTGTACATAATAGATTTGCAGTTTCATGTGCGATCCTCTTTTTTTCTAGGCTACTTTGTTATGGAAATGCTTGTGTTATTTCTTAAGTTCAGAATAAAAATAAATTTTTACAAATTGATAAACAATTAGTTAATTTTATTAAAAAAGAGAAAGAGGAAAATCCAATTGCCAGGACCAAAAATTTTATAAAGAGAGTTCAAAACAAATGAAGAAAAAATAGAGGGAATTATTTTAGAATATTTCCCCAATTGTATGTCAAAAAAACTGACAATTTAAATTAAATGGGTGAATATTTACAATATAAATGCCCAGGTGAACAAAAGAAGAAATGGAGAATGTAATTTCACAAAAAGAAATTGAGCAAGCCGTAAATAACTCTACCCACCGAAAACTCAGGACCACATGGATTTACGAATGAATTATATCAAACATTCAAAGAATGCATTGTTTTGGAAAAAATGGGAGAAGAAGGGATCCAAATTCTTTCTATGACATAAATATGACTTTGATACTTAAATCAAAGAGAAAGAAAACTATAGACCAATAATCCAAATTAATATGAGAGTGAAGATGAGAAAAGGCCACTGGCTCTGGCAACTAAGGTCATTAGTAACTTTGGAGAGAGCAGTCTTGATGGAATATCAATTTTAAATAATTTTAAATAAAATAGCATAGAGTTTAAGCCAACATACTTAAAAGACTGTACACTAAAATTTGTTCTAGGAATACAAGGTTGGTCCAATATTAGGAAAACTATAAACATAATAATCTGTAAACAGTAAAAACCAGATGATCATAGGAATGAATTTTTTTTTGCTGAATGCAGCACTCCTTTCTATTTTTTTAAAAAAGAAGAAAATTATAGTAATAAATGGGTCTTTCCTCATAATGCAGTAAATGGTATCCATCTAAAACCAAGAGCCTGCAGTATGTATAATGCAGGTAAACTAGATGCCTTTCTAATAAGATCAGAGGTTAAAATTATGTCCATTATCACCACTAGTATTTGACATAGTGCTAGAAATGCTAGCTATAGCGATAAGAACAAAAAAGAAATTAAGTAAATGGATATAAAGGTAAAGAGGAAACAAAAGTATCTCTTTTGCAGATGATATCATAGGCCACAAGAGAAGCCTAGTTAGTAACTTCAGCAAAGTAATGGGATTTAAAAGACACACAACTCATCAGCATCTATATATTGCCAACAAAACCCAGCAGGAAGAGATAGAAATATAAATTTCATTTAAGCTAACTAGAGAATGTATAAAACATTTAGCAGCCCAACTACCAAGATGAATAGTGAAACTATTTGAACACGTCTATAAAAGATCGGAGAAATGAAGATAGATAGACCTAAGGAAGAGAAGATATTGTTGTTCATGGCAATATAATAAAAATGACAATGCCTCCCAAATTATTTTTATTAATTCAGTGACAGAACCAGGAGTGTTCTGGTAAATGTTTAACAATCGGTTTGCTGGGGGCAAGGGAGATACGTACATACAACAACATTCCTGTAAGTTCAATACTTTATTGTAACTTTCTTCATCACGTTCTTAAATTCAGACAGTCAGACAATGAATCAAGCCCTATCTTGTAGCCTCTGTTGATTTCTGAGGTATACTTATGCTGAAAACTTAACATTTGGGTCTCATACGCAGGTTCCAGCTGGCTCCTGCACACCCCGGGTGTAACAGAAGTAAGTGAGTTAGCTGTGGAGCCAAGACACCTGAGTCTGTGTCCCTTGGCTAAATCCGAAGCCCTCAGAGCCTCTGAGATGTGGAAGCCTCACGTGGAACATGGGGGCATTGCCACTTCTACTGCCAACCTACCTCACAGGTTGTGGCGAGGGAAGGACTTGAAGCAGCTCGGTTCTATAGGACTTCAAGCTATTGTTATCATGCTCACAATCTCACACTTTCAATTTGCTTAACAAACTTTTTTTTTTTGCCAAGAACAAAAGTAAACCAACCCAGCTTCCCTTCTGAATGTTCTCAATTTCTGAATTAGTGAAGACTAGATTAACGAGGCTTTTGCCTTTGGGTAATAGAATTACCTTGTCTCCCCTGATAACCCACATCTAACATTTTAACTTAAGGGCATTCTGAAGTATGAGAGGGAAAGGAAAGCCAACTGGGTGCCAGTGAGACAGCACTAATTAGAGCCCGCATTTACAAAGAGCTTCAAGGTTCACTAAGGGCTCTATATACATGATCTCATTGGCTCCTCACATCAGCCCTGGGCAGAAGATGCTATTTTTGTTCCCATTCTACAGAGGGGGAAACTGAGGTTAAGAGAATTAGACAAGGTCACACAGTTCTTAAATGCTGTGTCTTCAAGTCCAGTGTTCTACACAGCAGGGACTTGGAGTCAGGCAAGACCTGAGTTTGTAATCATTGCTTGAATATTTGCTAGCTGGAAGCCCTTGCAAAGGGCTTTAAGATTCCCAAAAGGATATATTATCTTATTTGATCATCATAACTCCGGGTGGTAGCTAGTAAGTCAGTCAATAAACATGTACTATGTGCCAGGCACTAAGAGATGAACATACACAGAAAAGCAAACCCAGCCTTGCTCCCAAGGAACTCATTCTAATGGGGGAGTCAACATACAGACAACTGTGTCCAAGCCAGGATAAATTGGAAATAATTAACAGAAGTGGATGGAAAAGGCACATAACCTCTGACTCTCAGTTTCTTCCTCTCTGATTATAATAATCATAACAATAAGAGATGGTATTTAAATAGCACTAAAAATTTGCAAAATGCTTCACGTGTTTCCCTTGAGCTCATAATAAGGCTGAGACAGGTACCAATTATTTTATCTATTGTATTTAACAGATGAGAAAACTGAAGCTGAGTGGGGGTAAGGGACTTGGCCAGGGTCACTCCAGTGTTTGAGGTTGGATTCCACCTTCTGGCTCAAACCTGGATAATAGTATAGCCTCTGTCTAAGATCAAAACTAGGGCTGGTAGGGACCTAAGAGGCCATCTGGCCCAACCCCCACTTTACAGATGGAGAAACTGAGGCCCAGGGACTTGCCCAAGGCCACACGGTGGGATTTGAACACATTTTCGTTTCAAAATTTAAAAATATCCCAATCTTAGGGTTAGGGTTTATTTATTCCGTAATATGTGGGCAACCTGAACACGTTCTCACCTTACTGAGTGGAATCCCCAGAACCTGAAAGGCAGGCTGTACTTAAGAGCGTGTGAGGTTCAAATGAGATAATGTGCACGTGAGTGCAGATTTTATTTAACCAGAGAGGAGACCGACTAGAAGACACTTGGACTTCTGATGAAGGAGAGGGCACGAAGAGCTCGGGACCTGGAAAGGTGACCTTGAGCTGAGCCTCGAAGGAAGCAGGGGTTCTGCCAGGGAGGCGGCGGTAAACAGGGAGAGCATTCCAGGCTGCTCGGCGTGTCCTCTGCTACCCAGAGCCAGCTTTTTCCTGAGAGCTCCCTAGACCGTAAGCTTCTTGAGGGCAGGGCCTAAATGCTGCAGCTCTGCTGTGGTCCCAGGACGCCTAGGCTAGTGCCCCCAACAGGTACTCGGGGTTCTTGGTAACGGGTCTGAGAGTCGTAGATAGAGCCTCTGAGCCGGGAGGGAAGCCCCTCGGAAGAGGCCAAGCTGTCGGCCCCATCCGCTCTCTCGTTACTCGTTCTTAAGCGCTGTCACATTCACACCCCCACTCACCTGGTCCTGGTTAGTCATCCGCAGCCGCCGGCAGCCGCCCAGAGCGTACCCCAGCCCGGCTTCAGGGGAACTCCGGCTGAGCGGGACGCGGAGCGGGGACGGCCAGAGTCTGGGGTTCGGGGCTGCCCCAGCACTAGCGGCCCCCCAGGGCTTCCTCCCCTCAAACGTTCGCGTCCTCCACCCTAGGCTGATGCAGCGGAGGCCGGGTCGGAGGGGAGCTAGGGAGCCCCGGAGAAGATAGAGGAGCCGTGACTTTGGCGCGCGGACCTCCTGGGTAAGTGCCTGCCATCAGGCCGCCGAGAAAGGGGGACGGGAGGGACCCCGACTCCTGCGGGGCTGGGAGAGCGGCCAAGCCCTGGAGGGTCGCGGCTCAGGCTCACTGGTCAACCCCGGCGCTTCTCTGCTCTTTCGAAACAGGCGTTCTCTCTGCCACGAGTCGATGATCTGGGGGAGTTTGTCATGGTGGAAAGAAGGGAAAGAGGGAGGTTGCCTTTTTTTTTTTTAATAGTAACTATTAGGAGTTGGAGGAAAAGAAAGAGAGTTGAGGGGAATTCGGAGTGTCAACTTTTTTTTTTCCCCTAATAGATACCCTTTCCCCTATTGTGGGGGTGGGAGAGGGGGAGGTTTGGCTGCTAAGTGGGGAAAATGGGTTTTGATTTTTTCTACTAGGTTTCCATCCTCTGCCCCAGGTGGTGCTAGGATTCCTCTGGGGGTGGGGGATGAGTTTGGCCAGAAGACTAGAGTGGGGCTTGGTACAAGCTGGGATCGCCCCCATCACTGGACTAAGAAGCCAGGGATGACGGCGGCAAGAGAGGAAGGAAGGAAGGAGGGAGGAGGAGGAATGTGTTGTAGAGAGGGGAGTGAGGTGTGAAGAGTGGCCAGGAGGTGCTCACCCCACTACGGACCTGTTTCCCACAAGCTTGAGCTTGCTTTTGGAACTTTCAAAATGTTTTTTGACAACAGGGAATGGAATCTGCGGAAGTGGAAAGTTGAGACAATTCCTTGTCTTTTAAAGCAGGAAGTCTTAATTTTTTTTTTTTTGTACTCTTAGAACCCTTTGGCAATCTGATGCAACCTACGTTGCAGCTCTTTCTCAGAAGGCTTTTAAATTATAAAGTATGAAGGATTACAAAAGGAAGCCAACTGTTTTGGAATAGTTATAAAAAAAAACAGTTAAAATCTAGAGACCACAGCCAGCATTTATTAAAAGCCAGGCATTGTGCTAAGCGCTGGTTAACCCCAGGTTAAGGAGCCCCTGATTAGAGCATCCTCTAATATGACTAGATAATTGAAGTAAACTAAATGCTTATTTCACTTTAGACTGTCTCCACAAGTCCTTCACTTAGCTACAGGAATGGATTTGTGGAATCCAGCCTTAGTGTTTCTTGTGCACAGAGTTAGATATCTAACACTGGAGCTTTGGCCACAAAAGAGTGTTTTACAGAGGAAAGTACAATGGATTTGCAGTTAGAGACTCTGCACCCAACCCCAACTTTGCCACTTACTAATTCTGTGACCTTGGGCAAGTAGTTTGACCTACCTCAGTCTCCTTTCCTCATCTGTAAATTAAGTGGTGTAGTCTACATGGCCTCTAAGGCCCTTACCACTGGTAATCTCTGGTCTTGCCTATAAGAAGCAAATATCTGATTCTTATTTCCCCAGTATAGAGAAACAATGCTTTTCGCTGGCTGTCTTTGTCAGATGCACCTAAAAAGTCAATAAAATCTGAGGTCTTTAAGGATCTCTCCCCCTTCATCCCCAACTTCCTTTACACTCATGGAAAATTATCATATGATTACCATGCAGACAAAAGAAAGAGATATCATTTGTAAGACTTTCTTTTAAAAGACTGAATGGGGGTGTTTATACTTCTGTGCAGTCATGTTACTCTTATAGGGTATTTTGAGGGGATTTCAAAGGCTCCCATGCGGTAATAGCTTTGGTCTCTGACAAATTATTTACTTCTCAAGATCAGAAAATTAACTGTCTAGAATTGGAGGGCTCTTGAAGGTTAGCCCGTCCAGCCTCTTCATTTTGCAGATGTTAAATCAAACCCAGAAAAATGAAAATGATTTGCTCAAAGTAGCATCAACAATACTAGTTTGCCTTTGTCTAAAGCATTAAGGTTTGCAAAATGCTTTGCCAATATTCTCATTAGATCCTCACAACAACGCTGGGAGGTAAGTGCTATTATTATCCCCATTTTACAGATAAAGAAACTGCAACAGGCTAAGTGACTTTCCCAGGGTCACACAGCTAATGTCTAAGACCACATTTGAATTTGGGTCTTCCTGACATTCAACATTCTGTCCACAGTGCTATCTGGCTGCCTTTGCACAAATATTAAGGAGCAGGAATGGGATTTGGACCCAGGTCCTGGGACTCCTGTCCAGTACTGCTTCTACTATATTTTGATAAGCGTTTTACTCTTCACGATACTTATCAACAGTTCTTAAGACTGCTTGCAAATCCTCCATATACATCCCACTAGCTACCAGAAGACAGTGCTTAGAGCCAAAGAAGATGTAGTGAAGTCTTCACAAAACCAGGATTTCTTAGGTAGGTGGGATCTGGGTGTCCATCTCGTCAGCACATACCCCCAACGAACCTGAGGCTAGTTACCTAACCTCCAATAAGGACCCCCCCCCCATCACTCCTCCCAGCCCATTCCCTTCCCAAGTGTAAGGAAGATTTTCCCTGACCCCAGGCTTCAATTTGCCTCTTTTCAGCCTCCAACCCTTGTTCTTGGCTCTTCCAATAGGGGCAAAGTTCCATGTGACAGCTCTTTAAATACTCGAGGACATGCCCTGCCTAAATCTTCCGTCCTCCAGGGGAACCTCTCCAGTTTCTTCAACTACATCATATGGCAGGGACTCATTCCAGCCAGTTCCCTTCCCTTCCCCTTTGGGGGGCTTGGGAGTACAATCAGGTAAACGTCTGACCTCTCCATTATCTACCTGACAGATTCTGGACCCAGGGGAGGCAGCTGCTCAGGGCACCCCACACATTAGGGTACAACAAAGGATGAATCTTCATGTGAGTTTTATATGTATATATTTCTAACATCAGGAAATGTCCTGCTTCATACGTCATCAGTGTTTATTTTGTAAGTGACATCCTGTGGGCAGTGACCTGTGGTGGCCAGTTTTGAAAGCTTACCCTTGGTACAAGAATAACTTTGACTCAATTTCAAGTAGATTGACTAAACACCCACAAGGAGCAGGATGTGGGGTTCAGTTTAAGATGGGGTTCCTGCCCTCAGGGAGTTTACAGACTACTTGGGGGTGGAGTGAGAGGGGAGACAAACACCTGCAGAGCTAAGTCTATACAAATGAGCAGCAGTGGATGCAATAGACAAAAGACAGGTCTGGGAAGTCTGGAGCTGGGCCTCCACCTGACCCTGGTGAGACTTGAGCAAGAGCCTCCACTCCTCTGGAGCACAGCTTTCTCACAGGTGGAAGGAAGGGATTTCATTAGAAGATTTCTGGTTTTCTGTCCAGCTGTGATTCAGGAAATGGGCAGCTAGGTGGCATGATGCATAGTGTGCTAAACTTGGAATCGAGAAGACCCAAATTCAAATCCTACATCAGCCGCTGGCTAGTTGTGTGACCTTGGTCAAGTCCCTTAAACTCAGCCTCAGTTTCCCCCTCTCCCCATCTATTATTTCCCACTTCACAGAGTTATTGTCAGGATCAAAAGAGATGATATGTAAAGTGCTTTGGAAACCTTAAACTTACACATGCACACACGTGCACATGTGCTATTATTAACCACAGGAGGGTTGTAGGAGGTCAGTAGTAAAAGAAATAGCTGTCTCCTGGAATGGTTAGGGAGCGTGAATTGGGCCTGGAGAGATGGGTAGGATTCTGATTGGGCAGAGAAGGGCGAAGGCACTCTGAGTGGGCAGAGGGTTATTAGTTCCACGTGGTAGGAGGTGAATGGGGGAAGGAGGTTTGTGGGGAGAGTCGTGTGTGCTGGCCAGCTCAGGAACCCATCATTCAGTTTTCAGTATGAACATTTATACCTCAGGAAGCAGCAAACCCTACATATCTGGCTTGGTCAATTATTCTATTGATTGTCTGGGCTGAAGAAAATAATGGGGAAAATGTGAATTATGTGCATTAAACTTAAAGGTATCCTGGGTACCTTCTTACTTTCCCCTGCCAGAGGTTGTACCAGGTGCACCATCTTGTGCACAAAATTCATTTGAAGTCATAGATGTTTGCCAGCACACCTACTGTGTGGAAAGAACTGTTGTTTGTCTGACTGGTGCTAATGATACCCAGCAAAGAGTCAGATGAGATGAGGTTGAGAACTCCAGGAGAGTGATGTGATCGAAGGATTTCATTTTTAAAAATAAGGTTTAGTCATGCCTTTTCTTGGGAAATAAGTCATTTCTGAAAGTGCCTCCCTTCCCGGCCCCTCCTTACCCCTACCTGTCTGCATTGAGCCCTCTTTTAACAAAGGAAAACAGTTAAATCAAAATAGTACATACAGTGACACATGTGATGGGGGAAATTGAATTCAAAATCACTGAATCACAGAATTTTCGAGCTGGAAGGACTCCATAGCACTAGCCATCCATCCACCCTCTCCTTACCTCTGCCTCAGAGTACTTCTCTTCTTTGAAGATGAAGCTTGGCCACCATCTTGTACAGGAAGCTTTTCCTCATCCCCTCCCCCAACTCTGAAGCTACTTTACATGTATTCACTTTGTGTGTGTGTGTGTGTGTGTGTGTGTACACATGTATTTATACATACCTACACTTGGTATTTATGCTATCCAAGCACAAATATAACACTTGATGTCTTCCCCATTAGAATGTAAGCCTCTTAGGGCAGCTAGTTAGCGTAGTGGATAGAGCACCGGCCCTGGATTCAGGAGGACCTGAGTTCAAATGTGACCTCAGACACATAACACTTACTAGCTGTGTGACCTTGGGCAAGTCACTTAACCCCATTGCCAAGCCAAAAAAAAAAAAAGAATGTAAGTTTCTTGCAGGTAGGGATTATTTCATTGTATCTGTATGCCAGGCGCATAGTAGGCACTTAGTAACTACTTGTTGGTTGGTTAATCTAGTTCAAGTACTACCAAAAAGGAATGCCATTAGAATCCGACAGCTCTCCTGCCTTGGCTTTAAGATTCCCTCCCCCGCCCCCTGGGGGATGCTTTGCTGTGCTGGGGGCGGGGAAGCTGATGTTGTAGCTGCTTTAAGGTGGGCCCCATTGGTATAAAGTGCTCCCATCAGTCCGTCATGACAGGAGCTGACTGGAATGCACTCCTGGCCAGGGGGACAGTCTGTGTGAAGACATGGAGGTGCGAAGATAGTGATCTGTGTAAGGAATTATAAAACCAGTTTGGCTGGACTAGAGCGTCATAAAGGGCAGTAATGTGCAATAAAGCCGTTGGAGCCAGATTGTGAAAGGCTTTAAATGGTTTATTGACTCAAAAAAAAAAAAGAGCCCTTCCAAGAAAGCCAGAGAAAGAAGAGGAAAACCAGAGCCATGATGTCTCAGTTCCCAGAACTATCCATGATGTCTGGCTTCAGAACAGCATCGTCATGTTAGAAGACCTGGAAGAAGGCTTCCAGCACTTGGGCTGGAGCATCTCTGGACTAATGAGAATCAAGGGACCAGGGTTCGAGCACTACCTCTACCACTTACTGCATGTAGAACTTTGGGTAAGTTCTCTAACCTCCCTGAGCTTCACTTTCCTCGTTGTTAAATGAGGGTTTTCTCAGGTCTCTTCCAGCCCTAACCCTCTGATCCTATGACCCCTCCAGACCTCAGTTTTCTTTTCTATAAAATGAAGGGTTGGAGTCCATGACCTCTAAGATCCCATATAGCTCCCAGTCTCTGAAGGATGGGAATACTTTATGCAGTTGGGTCAAGATACCAGTGTTCTACCAGCATGGGTGCATGACTGTAAGACATGGAGCATTACTGTCTTCCAAGAATTAAAGTGTAGGGTTGGTAAGATACATGTCATGAGGTTATGACCAAGCTGCAATATCTGGCAAACCAGGAACCAGAGTCATCAGTGGCGATACCAAATTTGGTGAGCTCAGGAAGAGAAAGGAAAAGAGGTAAAAATAAGACCTATGGAGCAAGCAATCCAAAGAACACAGGGGAAAAGGTGGGCAGCGTTAGAGGGGAAGGTTGGGGAGGGTTCAGTTGAGGGGGAGGGGAATAAAGGGTCGTCACTTCGGGGAGGGGAGCCAAGAATGGGGTTTGAATCAAGACATCCGGGAGCTGAGAACTGACGAGTTAAAGAGGTATCGAAGGGGTAGGAATATGTTAATCATTGAGAAATGAGTTCAGATAGATGATTACCATCAGCCTGTGGGTAGAATTGTTTCAGGGCATCCATTAGAGAGGGAGCCAAGGCAACTTCTGTGGAGTTGTAAGTGGTGGCCAGAGAGAGTTTGGCACCCCTGCATATAAGAATTAGTGAGAGAGAAAAAGGAAGTCTGAGCAGAAAGAGAGGAAGGAGCTGAGAAGTAGAGAGAGGAAGGAATGGTGAGTAGGGGAGGAGAACGAGGTGAAACAGTGAGGAGAGAGGAGGTGAGAAAGGCAGGGGGAAAGAAAGAACAGTAAAGAGGGTAGAGAAGGCAAAATTTGAGAGACCCAGAAAAGAGGAGGAGGAGGAAGGACAATGAAGGAGGGAGGAAATGTGGAAAGGGATGGGAGGTGAAGCAAGGGAGGGACAGTAAAGCCAAAAGGGGAATAGGGTAGCAACAGTTCATGATAAAAATGAAACCCCTTTATGGAGTCATGAGGGCAAAAATGAAGAAGTCGACGTGGGGAGTCAGATGCTCTTGACGTTTAAGAGAAGAGAGTTAATGCCTCTTTAAAGCAGAGGACGGTGGAAAAAAAGAAAAAAAGGGGGGGTGGGGGAAACAGTGGAGATCAGAAGAGAAGACCAGGTGCTTCTAGTTGCTCTCCTCTCACTGGGGTTTTACTTAGAAAATTTTGTCTGATACCACCCCCCCACCCCACCCTTCCTGAGGTTAGGAAAGCCAAGAAGAGTAGTAGGTTTTGGAAAGAAGAGAACGACTTCTCTTTTGGATGCAAAGAAAGGCAAAAGGAATGACAATTGAGCCCCTTGGAGCCGATGAGATCCTGGAGGTTTGGAGAGAGAAGTACCGGGGGCAGAGCCCTGGTGTACTCCCACACCAAGAGGCAATCATGGATGCTGCTGCTGCAGCAAATGAAACAGAAGGAGCAGCCAGGAAGGTAGGAAGAGAGCCAGAGGACAGCAGGGTCACAGAATCCAGGGAGGAGAGAATGTACTGGAGGAGAGGGTGGTCCAAGGCGTCCAGTGCCACAGAAAGTCAAGAAGGATACAGACTGAGAAAGGACCATTGGGTGTGGCAGATCAGTCGTTGCCCTTTCAGTTGGGGGTTTGAAGCAGAAGATGGCAATGGGGAGCAAAGGAGCCTAGACAGTGGAAGAGAGGGGAACTCTGGGATCCTGGGTTGAGGGGGTGGGTGGGAGGGTCCACATCACAACCCCCATATGCTTCTTATCGACGTCACCTATAGACCCCTACAGAGAATCCACTGGGGTGCTAGGGGTAACCCCAGGTGGTTCCTAATGCAACCTCAGCTCATGAAACCACAGCTGCAGTCGATATAAGTGATGGACTTAGAGAGGGTCGAGTGCCATGGGATGCAGCTTCCTAGAGTGGAAGACAGCACTGGATGCACGGTGTTTCGTAAGCCATAAATGCTAGTGCTTGTGATCTCGTGTAGAAACTGAAATCAAGCTCCCTGGCCTACGGCGTGTGGATCCTGCTCGTTTCTTTTTTTGGAAAATGAGGATGCGTGCCCTGCTCCAATCTGTGGTCCCCCCTCCTGCCTTCCATGAGCTTTGCAACAGTCGACGGTAGTGCAGGCATCAGCTGTACCGGGGGTCTTCCCCATCGAAGGCAGCGAGGACAGTCCTAGTCTGGAATATCATCTCTGTTGAGTTATTCTCCTTGGCAGAGAGAACAAAGCAAAGTGAGAATTGAGCAGCAACCTCTTCTCTCTGTGGCCTCTGGGGTTCTTCCAGCTCTGGACCCAGAGGGCAGGATCTGGACCCAGCAGGAGGATTGTTTGGTTGCTGAAGGAATGAATTTACATGACTCCATCCATGCCAATGCCTGGGGGCATGTGTTTGCAAGGGAGCCAGCAAGAGTCTGAGCACAGCTTGTGGGAATATGGCTTGATTTGCATAGGTTTCTCAGCAACACAGCTACCCGCAGTCCTGGGGTACAGAAATAGAAAAGCGGGGAGCTGGGCCCTGGGAAAATGTAGACAACTGTGGAGAAGCCGTGTGGCATAACAACATGTATGTAGACATACATATACATACATCTTCAAAGCTTTCAAATTGCCTTATGTGCTTTTATATCATGTGAGTCCCACAACAACCTGGGGGGTGGTGCTATTATTGTCACCATTTTACTACTGAGGAAACTGAGGCCAAGACACTGTCATTGTCACATAGCTACTGTCTGAGGCCAGGTTTGAACCCTGGTCTTCCTGACTCCAAGTCCAACACGTCACCACCATTCTGCTAGCTTAACGTCGAGACTTGGAGTCAGGAAGACCGGTCAGAATTTTGGCCTCAGACCCTTCTCTGGGTTGGTCATCTGAGCTCTTTGAACATCATTCTCTTGTCTGTGATATGGGATAATAATCCTGCACTGTTTTTTTTGAGGGGTGATTTTGAGGAAAGCTCCTGGAAAAATCTTCAGTTGGCACCATGGGCTTTAGGGGAATAGTCTGCAATGATAGTCAATCAACAAACAAACATTTATTAAGGGACTGTGTAATTATTTATGTACATGTCATCCCTGAAAGAATATAAGCTTCTTGAAGGCAGGGGCCGTTTTATTTTTGTCTTTGTATCGTCGTTTTATAGTAAGCACTAAAATCAATGTTTGATCAAGCATCGTATACCCTTTCCTCAAGACAACTCAGGCATGTAAGGGCTCAAGGTCACGATACATGTGACATTGTCTCTATTTTATAGATGAGTAAACTGAGGCCCAGAAAGTTCAAAGCAGCAAAAATCACATCATAATAGAAAACTCATTAATCTGTTAAGAACCAGATGAACACAGAAACGCTTCCAGTCTCGCAAGAGAATGACTTTTTCAGGAAGGTGAACTTCCCTCTGAGCAAGCTTCGGGCCCAGCAGAGGTGGGGAAGATGACTGTCTTATTAGCAGGGCCAGGAAGCCCCTGCCTGGAACGTGTGGGGCTGGAGTGATGAGTCACGGTGCCAAGCTCCCTTTGCACGTCTGGCCCCGGCTGTACAGCTCATACAATTTGATGTTGTCTCTTCAGCTGTTAGGAAGTTTCACTTTATTGGAAAATGCCCCATTTACTTGAAGTCCTACAGTGCTCTAAACTTCTCAGGAGGAAGCTGTAAGCCTGTAATGGCCTGAGGTGGTTTCGGAGGCAAGTAAAGAGAAACCTCATTTCTCTGCTCTGTCTGCTGTGCAGTGAAGCCTGTCACTTTCTCCTAAGGCCAGAATCTTCAGGAATTGGATTTTAAAGTTAGACCAGGAGGAAGCAGGAGGAGGGTAGATGGCAGAATTCAGGGCTGCGAGTGTAGACCAGGTTTGAGTCACCACTAATGGCACAGGCGACTTCACAGGGCAAATGGCTTGACATCTGTAAAATGGGGCTATGGATCCATGCTCTACCTATCTCACAGGGCTTTGGGGAGGAAACTATTTCATAACTTACTAGGGGTAGGAGCTCAGTCAGCCTTGGGAGACCTAGTACCTACTCCAGTTTTTTCATTCATAAAGTGAAGTGGCTGGATTTACCTGGTCTCCGAGGGTCCCTTCTGCTTTAAATTTATGGTCCTATTACCCTGAAGTATGAAGCACTATAAAACGTGAGTTATTACCTAAACTGCACACTTTTGTAGACCGAATGTGCTAACGTGTAAAGCAATTTGCAAACCTTAAAACTCTCTATAAATGTGATTGCTATTGTTACTATTATTATTACAGAATTGTATCAGTCTTTCCACCTTTGAGGTGGTATTAAAACTTCATTATTTGAAATTTAATCTCGAGTCAGGAATATAAATAAGACCAAATCCCAATCATATTTATATAAAATATGTTGATAAAGATATAAAATAGATAGCTCTATAATGTACATGTGTCCATATATGTATCTATATATGCATCTGTTTGTACAAAATGTGATAGATTGATAATATCTTTAAAATATTTGATTACATAAACATATTTGTTCATATATGTATATGTGTATACACATACATATCTACAATATATATTCACATATATTCACATACACACACAAATCTTTTGATAGGCCGTAACAACAGCAGGGCCATGGCTTCACTGGACCTTAGCCAAAAAGATGAGAAGTAAGATGTTACCTAACCATAACTGAAATTTCTTTGATGCCTTAAAACATTTTCCATTCATTCAATCTTACCTCTATGCATTAAGAGAGTCCATGGTCTGACAAGTTTTCATCCTACAGTTGGGAAGACCTGGGTTCGAGTCTTGCCTCTGACATACACAGGCTGTTTGACCCTGGGCAGGTCACTCAACTCCTCCAAGTGAGAAATACAAACTACTAATAGCAACCTGAAAAAGTTTCTCAATAGTGAATAATCCAAAATGAAAATCAAAACAACCCTGAGGCATGCCTTGGTCTGGCCAAACCGGAATGTATCAGTACTGTCCAGCACATACCGTTGGTTCCGTCACTCCCTACAGCTCTCCAAAGGGGCTGAGCCAAGTGGTAACTTCCTCACGCGTGACCAGCAGACCTGCTTTCCCTTCTGCTTGTGAACATGCATTTTTCTGTCATGGCGGATTTGAAAGAGGCAAAAGCGCCTCTCAGACTTGTTTTGATATGCATTTCTCTGATTATTAATGATTGGGAATTCTTTTTTCAAGATGTCAGTTGATAATTTGTGAAAGCAGCCACGCAACTCCCCTGCCCTGATCAGATTTTAAAATTTCTACTTCTGATCTAAAATAATTAAATTAGAAACCATCATTTAAAAAAATTCTGGGTAAGGTAGAAATTATATACTTTGCTTAACATTTTTTTGAGAGGAGGATTTGGGGAGCCCTGGAGATAATTGGCAACTTTAGATATTTAAAATTTAAATTTTGCATTTAAATTTGAAATTTTTAAATGCATTTAAAGTAATTTTCTAAAGTGAAATGATTCTATTTGTGACGGCCCTTGTGGGTAGTAAACCTGTCTGCTAATGGGCTAGTGCTCCAGGCCAATACTGGGAGAAACTGTGAAGACCATTCAGAACCAGTGAGGATTAAGGCACTTTCCTTCTCTGAGACTTCCTTTTTCATCCATAAAACAGGGGACTGATCTCTTAGGTACTCTAAATTCTGTGATCCTGGGATTCTGCTGGTGGCTCCGACCTCAGAGTGCTGTCCACAGGATAATTATTCTGTTTTTTTTTTCTGCCTATTAGATTTGGAGGCAAAAGAACTAGGTTGGAATTCCATCTCTGCTGCTACCGCTTGGTCTGTTTGAATTTGAGCAAGTCAACTCGCCTTTGCTGGCACAGTACAACAGGACATGGTCTGAACTTAGAGTCAGAGGCCTGGGGTTCAAATCCTAGCCTTAACAACCATTCTCCACTTCCTGTCTCTGAGCTTTGGTTTTCAATAAAGTGAGAGATTGGATAAGAGAACCTGCCAGGTCCCTTCCAGCTGCAAATCTATGATATGCCATTTGACCCCTCTGGTCCTCCATTTCCTTACCTGCAACATCTTCTGGAGTTGGACTTAATTGCCAAGGTCCCTTCCAACCTTAAATCTATGGGATGCTCCTCAGATACATCCTAAAAACTTTCATGGTTTTATTTCTTCTGTTTATCCCTTCATTGGCTTTTCCAATGGGATTGCCATTTCAGTGAGTTTTGACTTGTCCATAATGTTCTGTTCTTGTTGTAATTTTCCATGTGGGCTGAATTTTACCAACAAATGGGCCAGTTTCTGCCTATGAGGTTGTAAGAAAACAGATACACGCTGGTGACTCGAGCTTTGCAGCCTTTGGTCAAGGGAGGGTGATGGGAGGTGGTAATATAATGAACAGGGCAGAGCCTTTCCACTTTGCAGGAGAGACGAGGTTTGTACATGGATAGTTGGAGGCTAAATAGGTGTTGATATGCCAAGTGTTGGGTGACATGGGAGGAAGGAGGGAACCATCCGAGCTCAGGCACCTTCCTTTTTGTTCTTATACTCTATGTTCTAAGGTCCCTCCCAGTTTTTCATTCTGGGTTCTAAAGGCCTTTACCTGCTCTCATGGTCCATGTTCCAGTGTCCTCTCTAGTGCTTAGATTATGTTCTAACATCCCATGTTCTAAGGTATCTTCCCACTGTAGCATTCTACATTCTAAGGTATCTTCTGGAGCAAACATTCTATGTCGTAAAGTACTTCCAGGGTTCTAGAGTCCCTGCTAGCTCTCCCAGTTTATGTTCTTAGGTCTTTTAGTCTATGTTCTAACATGAAGTCCCTCATGTAGCAGTGTGTTCTAAGACATTTTCTTGCTCTGATCATATGTATTTTAAGGTACCATCTGGTTGGAGCATCATGTGCTCTCTAAGGTTCTAGGTCCTTTTTTAGGTCTCACATTCTGTATTCTAATATGCTAGGTTCAGAAGTCTTTTGCCACTTTTTCTGAGCGCCATCTTCTGAGGGAATGAGTTCCCTGCCATTGGAAGTCTTCCAGCAAAGGCTGTTTGAGCTTTCCTCTTGTATGTTATGGAAGGAGTTCTTTTACCAATCTGAGATTGGGTTTGACAGCCACTGAGGTCCCTGTTGTCTCAGATTTTGTGATTCTCTCTTTAAAAGCTTCTAAGGCACAATTCAGTTTTTTAAAAATATCCACCAAAATTTGGTGAACAAAAAAAAAGGCATTTTTAACTCTCTGAAACTATCTTGAATTGCTGAATTTGGGGAATCTGCATAAAATTCAACTACTTATCTTTTTTAAATTATATGCAGATTTACTTTTCTGAAGACCTAAATGTAATTTGTTGATTTTTTTGGGTTGTTTTGTTTTTACAAGGGGGAAAAGAGAACCCGAGATCACCTTCAGGAACCTGGTACCTTTCATGGCATATGCGGCTGGAGTTTACTCTGTGACCCTCATTTTATTCATCACATGGCTGTTAATGAAGGCAGAAATAGGTAAGGATATTATGTAAAATAAACAGACTCCTTGATCTAAGTTATGATTTACCAACTAAATAGGTTTCTTAGTAGTGTTCATTTTTCTTGCTCCTTTGCATTCAATCTCTAGTCATCTAAATGGATTCATTTTATTGTATATCTCTTGGCTGTGTATGACAAGTCCCTTATTAATGCTGTTGTGCCACAGTCCTACTTTTACTTTTACTTTTAAAGTGGTAAAGTGCCCAACAAGAGGGACAGGAGATGTGGAATTCCTAAGGGCTGCATTTTGTAATAACCAAGTCACAGAATCTGAGTTGTTGGAAGGAACCACAAGGCCCATCCTACACCTGAGAGCCCCTTTCTATACCACACTTCCCAGGCAGCGCTTTCCATAAGTTTCACTCTGATCTTGCCTTCCACCCTCTGCTTCTGGTTAGTTTTCTGGGGTCGAGCAGAACAAGGTTAATTCCTCTTTCGTGTTATAAGCCTTCAAATACTTGTCCATCAGGTAACTGGAGCCGTAGTGGATAGAGTTCTGAACTTAGGGTCAAATTCAAATCTAGCCTCAGACACTTACAAGCTACCCTGGGTGAGTCACTTGACTCTTTTGGCCCCAATGTTCACATCTGTGAAATGGGGATAATAGCCTCTCCCTCACAATGTTGTTGTGAGGATCCAGTGAGGTAATATATGTATTATATTGTATTATAATTATTATATATTATAGGTATAATATATCTATTATATATCATGTACATAATATATATCAATTCTATATTATACCTATAATATATAATAGGTATTTCATATATAATGTGTTTTGCAAACCTTAAAGCCATATGTAATGTGATGATTAAAACATTCCAAGAGACTGTTTTTTGGGTACTTTAATCATCTTATTCATAAGGCCAGAATGTTTATTAGTAAAAGGATGGACGTCTCTCTTAGACCACATGGGTTCATAGTTTGTATATGCCCTTGGAAGAGCAGGTGTTCCTGAAAGGTGGCGATTGACTCTGGTTTACAATTAATGAGAAAACAAATATTACAATGAGAGGCTGAGCTGTATTACAGTGAGGGTCTTGGGGTTCCATGACTTGGATTACCCAACTCTTGGTCAAAGAGACATCGGATTTCCATATGGCCTGTCTGACAACAGGGAGAATCCACACTTGCCAGACCTGTCTGAGCAAACACAATGAGCAGGAATACACCCATTAACCCAAAGTCAGAATTTCTTTCACTGTCTGATGCTATCTTGGCCTGGGTAAATCTTTGAGAGATTTCCTGCACTGGTTGGCTTCTGGATGAGGAAGCAGAAAAGGAGAAAATTCTTGGTCCTAATATAATTAATTATTGAATAAAAGATAGAGGTCTCATTTTTTACAGTAATTGAGAGTTATTATTAAGTGCTTGCTGTATGCCAAGGATACAAAGAAATCCCTGCCCTCAAGAAGCTTCCATTCTAAGCTAAGGGGAGGCAAAATGCAAACAACTGCGTTTATCTACTCTATAAATGGAAGGCAGTCTCCTGGGGAGGAGTGGGAAAGATTGGGGGCTAGGGTGGGGACTGGAGCTGGATCTTGGAGGAATCCAGAGAAGCTGGACTAGCTTTCCTTCCTATGTAGGTGTGATCCTACACTGATGCTTCTTCATCTCAGTATGGCTGGAACCCCAATTCTTGAAGGCTCTGACCCATCCTCCCAAGCTGGAAAAACTGGGCCCAAAGATAGACTGTACCTATTGTCAGAGGCCCCACCTCTGGGTTCCAGAGTTTGGAGAGAAGTTAATGATCTCTAGAGAGTTGGCCACCTGGGAATAATCATTTTTTGGCCACATCGCCTCCTGAAGACTAGCTACCAAAGGGGGGGGTGTGTAGAGCAGGGGTGAGAGGGGGAGAAATAGTCTTGCCAATAAAATCACATCCTTTGTGTGAATGAGGATAACAGATATGTGAATGAGGATGTTGTTTTTGAGTGAATTCTGCTATGCTGAGGAAATAATGCTGGGTACTTTGCCTAGCATGATGGATCTCCTTGGTTCTGAGCAAGTTGGTAGGCTCTCTAACCCATCTGGACGGGCAGTGGAATGGTTTAATAAACATAGAAATGAGATACTTTTTTTTCATTGCTCTCTCTCACCCTCTCTCCCTCCCTCCCCCCTCCCCCGCCCCATATCCAATTTGTTTCCCCAGCCTGTCATTTATCTTTGTAATGTCTCTTGCATTTGTCTTCTTCATTCCTCTAACTTTGCCACCCTCTGATGCAGGCCCTTCACCTCACACTATGATTCTAGCAAGAGCTGCTAACGGGTCTGCCTGCCTCAAGCCTCCCTGCCCCACCCCCAAGTACATCCTCCATTCAACCACCGAAGTGCTTTTCCTATAGCAGAAGTCAGAGAGTGTTGCTCCCCTACTCAATAAACTCCAGTATCTCCTTATCACCTCCAGGAGCCAATACAGAATGCTCGGGCTTTTAAAGCCCTTTCCTACCTTTCCCGTCTTTTTATTCTTACTCCTGCCTCCCCATCCCCACCCCCATACTCTGCAATCCAGCCAGACATCAACCCCACTGCTCCTCAAACACATGCTCTACCTCCCTACTCTTTATTTTCAGTGGTTGTCCCTCCTGCCCAGAACTCCCTCCTCATTACCACCTGCTGGCTTCCTCAGCTTCCTTCCGGCTAAAATCCCACCTATTATAATAAACCTTCCCTAATACCCCTTAGTGTTAGTGCCTTCCTTCTGTTGATTATCTCCAACTTACCTGTGTATATGGGCTGTCCCGAACGTCTTAGTGTTGTTTTAGGCCAGTAAGACTTAAAACGGCACTAAGATTTTTGGGACAGCCTGTATCTGGCTTGTACACAGCCGTTCGCACCTTGTGTATCATGGTAGACTGTGAGCTCCTCTGATGTGTTTCTTTGTATCCCCAGCACTTAGCATGGTGCCTGGCTCATGGTAGGTGCTTAATGTTGATCGACTTTATTTCTTCCTTCAATTATTTTTGTTTATGGGGGCAGCTAGGGGACGCAGTGGATAGAGCACCGGCCTTGAAGTCAGGAGGACCTGAGTTCAAATCTGACCTCAGACCAAACACTTGATACTCACTAGCTGTGTGACCCTGGGCAAGTCACATAACCCCAATTGCCTAAAAAAAAAAATTAGTTTTGTTTATGAGAAATAGATTATACATTCGATAGTGAGCCAGGCTCAGAACCACACAGATTTGCATTCTAGCCCAGCCTCTGACCATATCAGTGGTATGACCTTGGGCAAGTCACTTCCTTGCTTAATACTCTAAGCAGCTTTCTAAGAATAGATGAGGTGCCTCCCTGCTTTGGTAGAGCGAGTTTCCTTACCTGAGATGACCATTTGCCAATGAAATCACAGGTTCTCATTCTTTGTACCGAGTTTGCATGTTGCTTTTCCCTGAGGAATCAAAGATCTTTGAGGACAGAGACAGCTTCACTTTGCCCATCGATTGCCATCACCAAGGAAGCTCTTGTCCTGCAGAAGGCACAGGATGCCAGCTTAGTGATTGAGGACTGAATTGAATTAAACCATAGCCTCTGGTCATCCGTTGCTTCATTCTCTTCCTTGAACACAGAAGAGGTTCCTAGCTGATACTGGAAGTTCAATGTCCACTTGTTGATTTTGTGACTTTTATATGTCTTCCTGTTTATGTAGTCTGATGTCACTCACACAGATCAAAGAAACCTTACAAAACTTAAAAAATAAATCTCTCCAGTGGGAGCTCTGCACAGCATCTCAAAATGTGGAATCTAAATTTGTGATTATAAATTTAAATTTATATCCTCTCTTTTCAACCATTTGGCAAACAACACCAAGAGAATGCTATGGGTAATAGTTTCCCTAGATTTTAGCAAAGAGTTTGACAAAGTGTCCTCATGTGAGCAAGATGGAGAGATGGGGCTAGAACGTGGTAGAGTTAGGTGGATTTGAAATTGGGTGAGTGACCAGGTCAAAGAGTGGCATTGAATATTCCATGTCATCTTGAATAGGAGTCTCTAATAGAGAGCCTCAGGGATCTGTCCCTAGTTCAGTGTTGTTTAACATTTTTTTGTCAACATCTTTGGGGGCATCTAGGTGGCACAGTGGATAGAGTACCAGCTCTGGAGTCAGGAGGACCTGAGTTCAAATCCAGCCTCAGACATTTACTAGCTGTGTCATCCTGGGCAGGTCACTTCACCCTGTTTGCATCAGTTTCCTCATCTGTAAAATGAGCTGGAGAGGGAAATGGCAAACCGCTCCAGGATCTTTGCCAAGAAAACTCCAGATGGGGTCACTGAAACAACCTAACAACAGCGACAACATTGTCTTGAATGAAGTGTTTGATGGAGTTTGCTGACGACACGAACCTGGGAAGAATCACTGAGACGGCAGGTGACAGGCAGGCTGCAAAGCTGTTGACAGGCTAGAGTAGTAAGCCCCTACTTTTTTGATCGTGCACCCCTATCAGCAATTTTTTTCTGTTGGGTATACTGGGGAGAGTAGGGGATTTGCTGTTTCTGTGGGTGTCCAGGTCAGCGTTAGGCTACACCTGCCCTCAGGGGCTGATGAAAAGGAGGAAGGTTGGGAGCTTTGCACCAGTCAGGACAGGGTGGAGTGGATAGATGTTGGGTTGTAATGAATGAAGTGCAAGCGTGGTTGTATTAAAAATGAGCCTCAGGATTGACCATCACTGGAGTCAGTGGGAGAAGAGCCATCTCCTACCTTCAGATTCATTGATCAGGTAGCCCTCAGCAACAAGCCGTGGCCCCCTTGGGATCATGCCAGGGCACCTGCCACCTTCTTCCCCTCACTTTGGAGACCACAAGGCTAGAGCATTGAGTCAGAGATAAAAAAAACAAAACACAAGAGATAAATATAAAATCCTACAGTTGTATTTAAAAACAGTGCAAATTCATCAGTTCACCTGAAAAAAACCATGGGGGCTGTCAAGTAGACTATGAGCTCATTATGAGTCAGCAGTAGGGTATGGAAGCAAAAAAAAGAGATAGTACCATATGAAGCTGCATAGAGGCGTCTCTCCTCCCTGGGATCACGGAGGTGAGAGTACAGTTGTCCTCTGCCCTGGTCAGAGAATATCTGGAAGATTGTATTCAGTTCTAGCCACCATGCTGTGCGATGGATATTGATCAGCTTGAGAGGCAGGGTGACCAAGACTGTGCAGGGCCCTGAGAGTCGCATCAGCTGAAGGATCAGGGGCTGGTTGTTCAAGAGAGCAGAGTTTGGGGAATACGAGAGCTGTGTTCAAATCAAGTGCTTGAAAAGCTATGGGGAAGAGGAACTAGACGGTTTTTGTGTATGGCCCTGGTGGGCACAATGAGAAGCAGTGGATCGAGTTGCAGAGAGGTATATCTCAGCTCCACAGAAGGAAGCATTTCCTAACGATTTTAGCTCTTAAAGTAGAATGAGTTGCCCCTAGATTTAGTGGGTTCCCCCTCAGTGGAAATCTTCAAGCAGATGGCTGGAGAGTCACTTGTCAGGGATGATATAGTCCATCCACAAACATTTATTAAGTACCTACTGTGTGCCAGGCACTGTGCTAGGGATATAAGAAAGGCAAAAACAATCCCTGACCTCAAGAACCTCACAATCTAAAGGGTTAGACGGCTAGGTGGCATGGTGGCTAGAACACTGAGCCCGGAGGTGGGAAGGCCTGAATTCAAATGCAGCCCCCCACACTCACTAGCTGGGTGACCCTGGGCATGCCACTTATACCTCTGTTTGTCTCAGTTTCCTCAACTATAAAATGGGAATAATTGCACCTACTCTGCAGGGCTGTTGTGAGGATCAAACGAGATAGTGTTACAAAGAAAAAAAAAGCAGCACAATGCTGGCGTAGTAGGCGTTGTGCAAATGATTATTCACTTCCCTTCCCTAATGGGTAGAGTACTGGCCTTGGAATTAAGAAGATTCCTGCTTAAATCCTGCCTCTTAATCTAGCAGGGTATCCCTGGGCAAGTCATGAGATCATAGCTTTTGAGCTGGAAGAGTCCAGAGTGGTCTGTGCTTGAACCTTCTCATTTTACAGATGAAGAAACTGAGTCTTACAAAAGTTAAGTGACTTGCTTAAAGCTGCACAGTACTAAGTGATAGAAGCAGGTTTAGAACTCAGGTCTCCTGACTCTTTGGAATGAGTATTTTTACCACTGTGCACTGCTGCCTCTCTTGATCTCTGGTTGGTTTTTTTTTTGGCCTGGAAAATGGGAATAATAATGTCTGTGGTCCTAGATCAGAGTTGTTGGGAGGCTTGAGTAAAATATTGCATAAAATAAATCACCTGTTGTATTAAATTAAAAGGGTCATAAAGTGGGATTGTTGCTATGTTTTTCCATTGAAGTCACTATTGTTATCAGTGTTTTCAAGAGCGCTATTAATTTAACATGATTCCCATTGCTTGAATACATTTGTTTTCATTGTGTCAATTTGAGAAACCAGCATGAACTGAGATTGACATCTCAAGGTGCTTCTAGGATTTCCCTGGAATGATGTCACTAGGCTTGGTAAATGACCACATCTGCTATTTAAAAAGCAAAGCCAGTCCCTGGTAGTGTCCTCCAGCATCACCACGTGTTTTTCATTGCAGAAGTTTGCAAGAAGGGAGTTGTAACTGTGAGTCCCGCCCGGACAGTTTTGTTTGGATCCACCATCAACATTTCATGCTCTTTGAAACCCAAAGAAGGCTGTTCACACCCTTCTAATTTCCAAAAGTTAACCTTCTACCAAAATCGACTTCGGGTTCACTCCCAGAAGAGCCACTTACTCACCATGCAAGTCTCCAATCTCCGCCTTGGAACAACTGTGTTTGTGTGCAAGGTCTCGTGTGGCGGCCACGTGGAGAGCCAAGTGTGCGGGGCCGACATCTCTGTTGGCGGTAGGCAGACTTTTTTCATCCTAATGCTTTCATGGACTTTTGGCACTTCAACTGGGATAAACAGAGATCAGAATAGCAGAAAACTGCATTTTTCATGTATCCCAGTATTGGGAATGCTAGCATCTCAAGCCTGGCCTATAGACACAGACACAAAAAAACGTTCAAATGGGAAGCCCATACATATAGGGAAGTATAATTAGGGAAGGGGGTGTCTTGGTCTGGGAAGTCACTGGGATGTGAATGGAGTCAGGACAATGCAGCCTTAGTGCTTAAATCTTTAGGCAATTTGGAGGGCTTCATATCCCTAGTGTGGTTCCCAGAACACATCAGGCATGCAGTAAATGCTTGTCGACTGGCTAGGACAAGTTGTCTCTCTGTAAAATAAGGGATGGCACAACATGACCTCTCTGGCGTCTTCCAGCTCTAAATCTAAAACTGGATAAGCCTCTCTGATTGGTCTGCCATGATGACTATCATATGCCGTTGCTGTTAGGTTTTCTGCTGCTTTGGAGGCAGGGCAGGAAGTACAGAACCAGATTTCACTTGTGTCAGGAACTCTCGGGGAAGAAACCCCATTGACTGGTGCAAATTGGTAGCTCTTCTGCAACTTCTGAGAGTCATCATGGACTGAAAGCTCCTTCTCAGGGTCATGTGGCCAGTAGTGTTGAAGGCAGGTCCAGAGCCCAGTTTGCCTGACTCTGAGGCCATTTTCCCATCTATGAAGCCACATTGCGCCTTTCCTCTCTTAGAATCGCAGCCTTTGTCCTGGTCCCCACTTTGTCACCTAAGCAGTCACTGGAGTATTCCCAGCTGTTTGAGGTTGGCAGCCAGTGGCAAATTGGTCAACAAGGATTTATTAAATGCCTCCTATTTTCCAGAAACTGTGCTAAAACCTGGGGATACAAACACAAACAAATAAAATAAAAGAGCAAAAACTATCCCTGCTTTTGGAGCTTAATTTTTTTTTTAATCTTTAGGCAATTGGGGTTAAGTGACTTGCCCAGGGTCACACAGCTAGCAAGTGTCAAGTGTTTGGTCTGAGGCCGGATTTGAACTCAGGTCCTCCTGACTTCAGGGCCGGTGCTCTATCCACTGTGTTACCTAGCTGCCCCTCGGAGCTTAAATTCTAATGGAGAAGGTGAGATATACAGAAATAGGTACAGACAGAGTGGATGGAAAGTGACCTTGGACAGGAAAGCAGAAGCAGCTGAGGGGACTGGAAGCTGTCTTGTTCTTCTTCGTCCCCTCTCCCTCCTCCTTTTCTGTTCCCTTCCCTCTTCCTCTTCTTCCTCTTCCTTTTCCTCCTCTTCTTCCTTCTCCTCTTCTTCCTCTTCTCTCTCACTTGTTCTCAACTTTTTTCTTTTCTTTTCTTTTTTTGTGCACCCAGGGTCACACAGCTACTAAGTGTCTGGGGCCAGATTTGAACTCAGGTCCTCCTGACTCCAGGGTCAGTGCTCTTTTTCTCTTCTTCCCATTGAGAAAGGAAAAAAAGAAGATGGACCAAACCCTTATAATGATAGCCAGCCAAAACCCCTTTCCACATTGGCTGTGTCCAAACACATATGTCTCATTTGTCATATTCTGCCTCTATTGGGAAGCATGCTTCATTGTCAATACTCTGATGACGTTGATCATTGCCTGATCAGAGCTCTTTAAGTCTTTCAGAAGTTGCTCAGCTTTGTGAAGCTGTTGTCTTACAAACGCCTCTCCTGGTGCTGCTCCCATCAGTTCATCCAGGTCTTCCCAGGTTTCCCTTTCATCATGTCTTATAGCACAATAATATTTATGTATCATAATGTGTTCAGCCATTCCCTAATGGGCACTCCCTTGGCTTCCAACTCTTTGCCACCACCTAAAAAAAGCTGGTGTTTGATATGCGTTTTCAAGAAAGCCAGAGTTTTTGCCCACATACTTGTCTGTATCCACACAACCATGTACTATTCTTCATTAGTGTTTACCATGATGGACTTCATGTGGGCTGGGTCACCGGTGCAAGTCATGGGCTCCTGCAGGGAGAGGTGACTATAGAGACAAATCGTGTGTGTGTGTGTGTGTGTGTGTGTGTGTGTGTGTGTGTGTGTGTGTGTGTGTGTGTGTGTGTGTGTAACACCCAAGAGATGTTATAGGCTGTTACTCTGAACCTAGACAGTCGTTCCAGGAAAAGTCACAGTAATAGCTGTTGAGCCCGCCTGCCTCAGTCTCTCCCCATTCCAGTCCATCCTCCATTTAGCCACCAAAGAGATTTTCCTCAAGCACAGATCTGATCATGTCACTTCCTTACTCAATAACCTTCGGGGTTCCCTGTCACCTCCAAGATTAAATATAAACCGTTTGGCATTCAAAGCCTTACATAACCCAGCCCCCTCCTCCCTTTCCAGTCTTCTTACACCCTAGTGCCCACCACGTGCTCTCTGATTCGAGGACCCCTGCCTCCTGGCTGCTTCACTAACAAGACCCTCCATCTCTCAGCTCTGGGCATTCTCTCTGTCTGTGCCCAGGCCTGGGACACACTCCCTTCTCACTTCTAACTACTGGTTTCCTCCAAGTCTCAACTCCAGTCTTCTACAGGAAGCCTTTCCCAACCCCTCTTAATTCTAGTGCTTTTCCTCTGTTAATTATTTCCAAATTATGTTGTCTCCCCCCATTAGACTGTGAGCCCCTTGAGGGCACAGACTGGTTTTTGCCTCTGTTTGCTTAGCACGGCAGGGCCCCTACCATGTAGGAGCACCCAGTAAAGGTCTGACTGACAGGGAGCTTAATTTCTCTCGATGTAGTAATGCCGACCCCCTCCTTGGTAGGGGAGCACATAAGCTCTTCTTTCTGAATGACTCCTGGCCATGATGTCATCAGTAAAGTGGAGTGTTCCATGGGCGTTCTGAAGCCGCAGTCGGGTTCTGAGTGTTCTTTACCACAAGTCTGAGTAACCTCGACACTTAGCAGGCAGAGCTCCCCGGGGCAGCCGTCTGCAAGACGCTTCTCCCCTCCTTCCAGTGATTGGGTTGCTCCTGTTTGAATTGTAACCAAGTACTCATGTTCTTTCTGGGCTTAATGGAGGATTAGTGGCCAGTTATCTCCCCTGTGGGAAACCCAAAGTCCATTAGAACCTTAAGTAACTACAGGGTAGTTTTATGTCTGTTGTCTCATTTACTCAAACCGTTCTCTCCATTGGGAGTAAGGATCTTCCTATACAGCCCGACTCCCTAGCTCCCTACACATGGTCTCTCTCTCTGCCCAGTGGACTTCGGGTTCTTTGCTTTCTTTTAAACACGGACCCTTCTGTCTATCTGGTGAAGCCTATGGCTCCCTTCTCAGAAAAATGTTTCTCAGTTTGCATAAGATAAAATACAGAGGATTACAAAGGTCACCCATTATACTGAATATAAAAGCACAAATTCACAGACCCAAATTTAGGAAAGTATCGAGTAGAGGAATGAGGCTACATACGAGATGTCTTATTCCAGGAAGTCCCTTCTTAGAGATAGAATGGAGAAGGAACACCGCATCTGGGGCAGGAGACCCCTGAATCATGGCCATAGGACTTTGGGCAAGTCTTCACTTTTTCAGACCTCAGTTTCTTCATCTTTAAAATGGGTGGGTAGATGGGGTTTCTCACACTAGACGACTTCAAAGATCCCTTCCAGGCCTAAGTTTCTGCTCCCACAAATCTTGTCTGGGCCAGTGGTCACTATTCTTGTGCCTGCTAAAGAGGCGCAAGGCATTCTCACGGCTAGTACTTGTAGTTTGGGGCTTTGAAGAGCAGATCTGTGGCTGGGTTGTGGCTTTGTGCCCATCAGACTTGTCGCTATCATGAGGACATGAGGAAGGAAGCACCTGCAGAGGGTTAACGAGCTCCTGGCTGCTTTCCCAATCTTCTTAGGGTAGGGACTAAGTAAGAAAATGATTTGCATGCACGTGTTTATGCCTCTAGAACAAGAGTGAGAAGCAAGTGGGCAGGAGGGGGACCTGGCACAGCGATAGAAAGGTGTGGGTTTCTCTTTCATCTCGCCATCTTTACAGGAAACAGTCCATTTCCCATGTTTGCCCAGGCTGTGCCAGACCCTGGAACAGTCTCCCTATCACTGCTTTCTGTTGGATTGGGTGACCCTGGGGTCTTTCCATCAAGATTCTGGTCCTCTGACCACAGGTCACAGAGCAGAATTTGGTCTTCATTGGCCCAAGGATGGCTTCCTCATTTAATGTCAATGACATCATGTGTCTGGCCTTCAGCAGCTGAATAATTGCATGTTATTGAGTTAAATATTAACTGGACAATGCTGACCAAGGGATTTGAAAAAAATAAGATAATAATTGCAAAGTTGTTTGCCCCATGCCTGGCCCATGGTAAGTGCTACACAAATGTTAGCCGTTGTTATTGTTATCAATGTATGCCACTGTTTCAGTAAGACTCAGATGTACTTATTAGCCCTCCATTTTTTCTTTGCCTTCTTTTCCTGTAAAGTCACTCCAGAGCAGCCCCAAAACCTCTCCTGTAGCCAGCTTGGAGAGCATGGGAACGTGGTCTGCACCTGGAATAAAGGAAGAGACACCCACCTGTACACCGTGCACATTCTGCAGTAAGTGATGCGGTCCCTGACTGATTTGCTTTTCACTGAACAGAAGGAGTTTTAGGACGTCCCTAAGGAATGCTGCCTCACTTAAACCCAGTTCACAAACAAGTCAAGACATCACTTGTGATGTCACTGGTCCTCTTTGAAAATGAAGGACGGGGCAGTGGATAGAGCGCTGGCCCTGGAATCAGGAGAACCTGAGTTCAAATTTGACCTCAGACACTTGACACTTACTAGCTGTGTGACCCTGGGCAAATCACTTGACCCCGATTGTCTCACCAAAAAAAAAAAAAGAACAAACAAGGAATGGTGAAAAGAACTCTGATCCTGGAGTCCAAAGACCTGGCTTCAAATCCTGCCACTGATGCTTACTGCATGGGGGACCTCAGCCAAGTCCTTTTGCCTCTTCGGGTCTCAGTTTCCTCCTATGTAAAATGAGGAGGCTGAACTCAGTGGCCTCTGAGAGTCACTTCTAGTTATCTGTTAATACTCCTACAACAACTGAGATCCCCCAATCATGTGGGACAGGGCTAGGGCTCACACCTGGGTCTCCTGCCTTCCAGTACTCGATCTCAGGCTTGTAAACACAATGGATAGTCGCCTTCTTTTGTTCTCTTCCTGAAGACTCCTCCTCAGAATACCTCCTTGCGTCTCCTGCCGGACACCCTTCACCCAAGTCCTCCCAGATGGAAAGGGGAGCAGAGTGTGCTCCTTCCTTTTTGGTTTCTGTTTTCAATCTCCTTCACTAAATCCTAGAGAGAGCGCCAGAAGGGCACCTCCAAGACCACCTAGTTCAGCCTCCTCATAGCAGCAGCAGCAGCAGCAGCAGCAGCAGTAGCAGCAGTAAGAGCTCAGCTCTTCGTCTTGCGCCCTTCAGGAGGCTGAAGCTCTCAGACTCTCAGAAGAGCTTCGGGTTTTCTTGCCACTTCTGGATACCTTCAAAGAACTCTCGGGGCACCTCAGTAATGTTCCAACTGCCTAAGCATTGCAGAGCTGAAGCCAAGTCTCTGGGTGGCCTTCACCATAGCCGGGGCAAAGGCTTCTCTCTGCTCCGGCTTTTCTCTGACAGCTCCAATCACTTTCTTCAGGTTCTGAATCCTTAGCTCTTCCAACCAGTCTGCTTCTGACTGAAGTGCTGTTCCCATCTCGGGTACTGACCCAGTCCTGAGCATAGCCAGGGCTTCTCTCTCCTCATAAAGAACTGCAGCAGCAGTAGGGGTTTTTTCCCCCCACCTGAATACATTTATTTACACCTTATTTACAGCCAAATCTCACAGAAGAATATGAACATTTGCTCTTCTAATACACTTTTATCTAGCTTCATTTTATTAAAAAAAAACCCCATTCTTTCAACAACAAATACTTATATGGCACTTTATAACCTTCTTCTCCAAGACCCTCGTTAAGTAGGCAGATATACATTACTCCCATTTACCGAATAAGGAACCTAAGGCACAGAGAAGTTAAAATGACCTCCTCTGATAAGTGTCAGAGGGAGGATTTGAACCCAGGCTTTCTGACTCTAAGTCCAAGGCTTTATCTACCACATCACAGTCAAAGGGAATAAACGTTGTTGTTGAGGACTCTGTCCCTAGGATGAGAAGCCACAGCCATTTCGTGGAATCCAATCACTGGTTTAAATATTTTCTCAAGTGAGAACAAACCTGAACTATAGGGATGTCAAAACCACTCCAGCAAAGATGGGGAGGCCCGAAGCCTGGTAGGTGAAGAGGATCCTTTTCAGGATTGTAGATTGGTAGAGTTGAAAGTTCCCAAATGTCATCAGATTTGGAAGCCTCTGAAAATTCTTGCTGCATAAATTCAGAATAGGTACTGGCAGCAGAATGAATCTGGAAGTTTCTCTGCAGTAGGGATGGCTGAGAAGATCCTTCGTCCAAGTCAGTGGTTCTGTTGTGTTCCCACTGGCTGGTATGCCAGAATGACCTGAGAACTTTGCCTGCCATTTTGAATCCCAGGCCTTCTAAGTACACCGCCATGACACATTTCCACTCTCCGTTGGCTCTGCTTTAGATCTCTCCCCTGCTTTGCTTTTTCTTGTTCTAGACGGTGCACTGTCCATCACGCATTCCATCGATGTCTGCCCATTTGCCACAAAGTCCTTCAAATTTCTCGTTCAGTTTGTGCTGTCAATTCCTCTTCCAGCTTAAGTGTTTTGGACCTTGGCTACTGCAATAGCAGCCTCAGCAGCAATAGCTGGCATTTGTATTTTGCTTTTTGAAGGGTTTCAAAGCACTTTACAAATATCTATTTTGTTTAATCCTTATAACTCTGGAAGGGAGGTAGATGCTACTGTTTTTTCTAGCTTTCTTTTTTTTAATTTTTGTTTTAAACATTTTTGTTTAAAGTTTTGAGTTTCAAATTCTGTCTCTCCATCCCTCCTTTCCCTCCCCCCTCCCTGAGACAGTAAGCAATCAGATGTAGGTTATACATGTGTAATTATGTAAAGCATTTTCATATTAGTCGTTTTGTACAAGGAGACTTAGATAAAAGAAAAAAAAAGAAAGTAAAAAATAGCCTGCTTCAGTCTATATTCAGTCATTATCAGTTCTGTCTCTGGAGGCAGATTGCATTTTTCATCATGAGTCCTTTGGGATTGTTGAGAAAGAGCGAAGTCATTCACGGTTCTGCACTGCACAGTACCTCTGTTACTGTGTACGATGTCCCCCTTGTTCTCTTCACTTTATTCGACATCGGTTCATGGAAGTCTTCCCTGGTTTTCCTGAAATCATCCTGCTTGTCATTTCTTATAGCACAATTATATTACATTACAATCGTATACCACAACTTATTCAGCCATTCCCCAAGTGATGGGCATCCCCTTGATTGACAATTCTTAGCCATCACAAAAAGAGCTGCTGCAAATATTTTGATACAAATAGGTCCTTTATCCTTTTTGGGATATCTTTGGGATATAGACCTAAGGTAGATGCTATTATTTTTCCCATTTTCACAGATAAGTAAACTGAAGCAGAGGTAGAAGTGACTTGCCCAGGGTCCCACAGCTAGTAAGTGTCTGAGGCAGGATTTGAACTCAGATCTTCCTGACTCCATTTAACTGCCTCCAGATAAATCATTTCAACTATCTGAGCCTCAGTACCCTCATCTGTAAAATGAGGGGGTTGGATTACATGATCTCAAAGGTTCTTTTTGATCCTACATTATCTTGTTATCCCCTCAAGCTCTCTGAATCTCAATTTTCTCCTCTGTAAAATGGGGATAGTAAAACTGACAATACTTCACAAGTTTATTGCAAGGAAAGTGATTTGAAAACTTGAAGCTCTGTACTTTAATCCAGGAAGACACAGATTAAAATCCTGTCTCTGACACTTTCTAGCTGTAGGACTCTGGACATGTCCCTTAACCTCTGTTTGCCTCAGTTTCCTCATCTGTAGAATGACGGGGTGGCCTTTGAGGGCCCTTTCAACCCTAGACTTGTGATGTGACAAGTCAGGCTCCAGGGTCTCAGTTTCCTCATTTGAGGAGTAGACGAGATTGCCCCTGAAGTCCTTCCTAGCTCTCTAGACCTCTATGATCCCATGACTTTTAAGTGCTATGGAAACGTAAATTATAGTGGTAGTGGTCAAGGTAATAGCAGTGGTAGTAGTAGAAGTAGTGGTAGGAATGGTACTTGTGGTATTAGTAGGTGGTAGTGTTAGCAGTGGTGGTAGCAGTGGTATTAGTATTAGTGGTATTAGTGGTGGTAGTAGTAGCGGTAGTTCAGCTGGAAGAGAATTCAGAGATCACCTGGCCTATCCCCCTCATTTTGCAGGTGAGGAAACTGAGCCGCACAGGGTCACCCCACTGGGAAGTGTCTGAGGAAGGGTTAGAACCTGGTTTTCCCAGGTCTGGCCTTGGGGTCCTGTGATTTACGGCACTGACACGTCTTTTCTTCACAGGCTGACAGGGCCAAACAATTTGGATTTGGAGAAACAACGTGCTCCGTATGGGGATGATTTAGATCTTGGAATAAGCCTGAGCCCAGCTTCTCCTGAAGCCAATTACACAGCCAAAGTTGTTGCTTCGAACAGCCTCGGGAATTCTTCTTCCCTCCCTTTGGTGTTCTCCTTCATGGACATAGGTGGGTATCTTTTGGCCGCCATCTTGGCTGCTCACCTGTTGCTCTGCACTTGCCACTTTCGGCTGTTAGCTGTTTTCCCCTGTGCCTCCCAGATGAGCGCCCCAAGAGGACGGGATAGCTTCTCGAGGAGCAAGGCTGGCTTTATGCACCAAGTACCATGCCTTGCACATAGTAGGAGCTCAGTAAGGTAACAAATATTTATTGATGGGTGCTTTGTCCGGGCTGCCTCCCTTGGACCTGGAAGTCTTCCCGATTTATCTCTTGGAACCCCAGACTTTACACAACACTCCACTCGTGCAAAATGCTCATGGGAAGCCTCACTGACCCCGCAACTCCCTAATACTCTCTACTTCTTCAAATATACATGTCTCTACTTAACTGTGTGTTGTCTCCTGCTGGGTATTATGTCAGCTCCTTGAGAGCAGGTCCGGTTTTGTTTTCACCTCTGTGTGACCAGTGACTAGTACCTAACACATGTTATCAATTCAGTTCAGTTCAATTCAAGGACTTCTTACTGAGCACCCACTTTGGACCAGACACTGGACCAGGCTTTAGAGCTATAAAGACAGAACCATGAGGCAGCTAGGTGGCACGGTGGATAGAGCACTGGCCCTGGAGTCAGGAGGACCTGGGTTCAAATCTGGCCTCAGACACATGATACTTCCAAGCTGTGTGACTCTGGGCAAATCACTTAACCCCAATTGCCTCACTAAAAAAAAAAAAAAGACAGAACCAGAAGACTCTCTGCCCTGTAAATGACTTTACATTCTACTAAATGTTTGTTGGATTCGATTGATAGAATGCCTGATCTTGGGGTGTGAGAGGTGATTATATCATTTAGCACCTGAGGATTTCAGGAAATAGTCCTGTTTTTGGTGCTCACGTTCCTCGGTGGCAGCCTGCCCGTTCCATCCTTCACCCCTGCTGCTGCCTCCCAACTTCTTTCTTTTTATTTCTAGCCCTTCCCCCACCAGAGGTCCTGTGTTTGTTATTCTATGGCACTACCTCCTCTTTCTTTCTCCTCCTCTTTTGTCTCTTCTGTGTTCTTTCCAGCCTAGCAGGTCATTTCTCCCACATAATCTATATTTCATTGAATTAATGCCTTTAAATTAAAAAAAAAGTTCAGACTAGTGGTTTCACCAATATAGGGAACTTCCAATGTGGAAGCTCCCTCTGCCTAGGAAGATTAGCCTTTTTAAAAAATTGAGAGTTCCAGAGGATCTAGACAGAATTCCAATGACTTAACTACGTTCAGACCTCCATTTTGTATCTGAACTCAGGCCTTTGAGGATCCAAGTTCTTTATCTGCTGAAGAAATGAAAATTAGTGAATTAAATGAAATCATCACCAGGGCTGATGGTAGTCATTGCCTAATTGGTAAAAGTCAGGAGTGGGTTACGGGGGGGGGGGGGGGGAGACCATCTGTGCTGCCTAGCAACTCACATCATTTTCTCTCTCCCACCACAAATGGGACTTCACCAAATGAAGTTAATTGTACTCATGGGAAACAAGTTTTGTAGTGTTGGTTACACCTCAGATACCCTGGTGGTGATCCCTGGAGCTGCTGGCTAATCCCTTTTCTGTTTGTCTCCTTGACTAGTGAAGCCTCTTCCTCCGAGTGACATCAGAGCCGACTTTCCCAATTTGTCGGCCAACCTGTGTACCTTACAGTGGCAGGACCAAGGACCAGCGGTGCTAAATCGCCTCCAGTTCCGGCCAGTCCATGAAAATGCCTGGAAAACGGTAATCTTTCCATGATGGGGAGAAGCGGATGGGATCGGGGCCTCACTTTTCCTTCAAGTATGTGATATTTGTGGTGGGAAAGAGGTTCTTTATCAGATATTTTCAATATGACTACCTAACCCTTTGTCACGGCTATTCATCTCTTCCCATCTGAAAATTAGGGACCCTGAGATGATCTGAGCAAAAGGATACACATCTGAGTCATTCCTGAAAGTCCTGTGTGGTTCTGTTTCTTCGTAAATGTCGTAGACTTCAGTCAATGATATTAATTGTTCTTTTTGTTTTTACATCCCTGATGGCCAAAATAATCATTCGTATTTAATAATGATAATAATAATGATATTTGTATAGCTCTTTAAGGTTTGCAAAGTGCTTTACAGATTTGATCTCATTTTATCCTTACAACAACCCTGGGGAAAGAGATGCTTTTATTATCCCCATTTTACAGAGGAAGAAACTGAGGCCCCGATGCTTAAGGGACTTGCCTATCTAGTAAGTGTCAGAGGTAGGGTTTGAGCTTTGATCTTTCCAGTTCCAAACTCCAAGTCCTACACTCTCGCCACTCCTGTGTCAGAGGAGACAATATGTGTAAAGCATGTAGCCTAGTACCTGGCACATAGTAGCGGTTCAATAAATGCTTGTTGAATCAAATGACTTACGCTGTTTTCCCCAAGTGATTATTTTTTTCGGAGGCTGCATCAAGGTGACCAGATTTATGGCTTATATCTCTGAAAACAAGTGAAATTTGCTGCTTCAGCACAGGCCTCAGCTTTGTCTTTAAAGAGAATTGGCAATTCAAGTCAGTTCAGTTTATTGGGCTCTTATTAAGTATCTCCTATATCCCCAGGCACCGTTCATGGCACTGCAGTTAAGGGAGCAAGGGGTGAATCTATCCTTGTCCTTAGGAAGCTTGTATTCTCTCACGGGGCATGGAGACATGTGATTTTCCTAAACAAGCTTCTGGTCTTGCCACTGTCCTACTCAACAAATTGCTGGAGGTGGCGAAAGCCACGTCCACGCTGGACCCAACCTAGCCTTGGGGCATTATAGTATATTCCCTCTGTTGTCCACTTCCCCAGACCTTCCTTTCCTCCTCCATGAATTGCTACTGCTTAGCATGGCTGTCCCCAAGCCTATGACACATTCCTTCCACACCTCTCACAGTCCCTTGATAAGTAAGCAGAGACCTGTGGAGATGAACTGTGAATTGCTGAAGGTCACCCATCCAGCTAAGGGCAGCATTAGGATTGGAACCCCAATATTTCAAACCCCTCCTTTGACCCTGACCTCTCCTTCACACGACCGGAAGATTTATCTTGCTGAGCAGTGAAGGGTCGTGACACGTCATGGGTCAAAAGCGTCTGAAGTCTGCTCGGGAAAGAGAGGAGGGAAGAGAGTGGACGAGTGGAAGACACTGACAGGTCAAAAAGGCAAGAGGGCGATGAGTGTCTGAAATGGGATCGAAGGCGAGAAGAAAGACTGGTGAGCAGAAGCTCAAAGCTGGCTTTCTGTTTCCACTTTTCTCATGGATGAGAGCTGCTCCTATCAGTCCTCTTCAGACCTACTCCACTTGAATCACACTGAACCGCTGGTCTGCATTCAAATCCTGGACAAGACATCTTTTTCTGAATCAATAGCTTTATTTACATGATTCCCCATGCCTAGAAGGTCTCCTACCGACATACCATGTCCTCTGGGAGAACCTTCCCCGCCCCCTATAATGGCGGCAATGGTGATAACTAGCATTTAAATAATGTTTTAAGGTTTGCAAAGCACTCTGCAATTATTATCTTATTTGATCCTCACAACAGCCCTGAGAAGCATTTTTACAGATGAAGAAACTGAGGCAGAGGTTAGGCAGCTTGCCCAGGGTCACTGGTTAGTGTCTGGATTTGAATTCAGGTCCAGAGCTCTATCTACTGCACTGGCCTAGATAGAAGCTTTGGTGGTATCTGACCCTTCTTACGTATTCCACGTAGCACTTTGTACCAATTGTGTATTATGTTATAGTACAGTTATTTATACATGTTGCCATATCCCTCCCCTACATCTCTGCCTTGTGGGCAGGCATAGTTGTCTAAACTCTGTTCATCCTCCAGGATCTAAGAGAGCACTCCGCATATCACATGAACTTCTCAAGTAGAGATTGTTCCATTCTTTGTGCTCATGTCCCCGGCACCTAATTTAGTGCCCAGTATGCATTAGGAACTTAATAAATGCTTACCAATTGACAGATAGTTGGTGCTTAATAAATGGTCATGCAAATGAAAACTCAGAGCAAAGTGGTCAGAAATCCGGATTAACCAATGTTATTGTGATTTCTTTTCATAGAATCAGAAATGGAAGGTAGCTTGAAAGACCATTAGCTAACTACTTATTGTTCTCACATGAACTTTTTGTTTGTATCGTCTGGTTCAAGGTTCACATCACTAACTCTGGAGGAAGATATGATCTGTACAACCTGAAACCATTTACAGAGTATGAATTTCAGATTTCCTCCAAGCTGCATTCTGTCAAAGGAAGATGGAGTGACTGGAGCAAGTTACTGAGGACTCAGACTCCGAAAGAAGGTATCACACACACACACACACACACACACACACACACACACACAAATTCTCATTACTGTAAATTTGAGGGGAAAAAATACCACTGCCTTTTACTAATCTCCTGTTGAAATAGAACATTTCCTTCAGTTATTTAAAATCATTATTCTGAGAATGGGCCTATAACAAGGAGATCCATGATACCTTGCCCTAGAGGCAGTGTAGAATCATGGAGGACTCTTGGGCATCCAGCTGCCTGAAACCCTCCTGATCAATTAGCCTGAGACACAAGGGGTTTTTTTTTCCCATGGTGTCCTCATTTTCATTAGTTCTTAATCATGGGAGATCATGGAGGTGGCTTGGACTATGTTGGTTCTACTGTTTCCTCTCTTGTCCATCAGCAGACAGACTTGCAGGACTGGCTGAAGAAAAAGGCCACATCTGGCACGTTACAGGAACAATTCTGATCTTGCCATCTTTTTTAATTATTGTAGTCTTTTTTCCCTCCCACGTTTTTGAACTAATTCACCAAATATCTTATTCAATTATACCTTCCAACATTTTAATTCAGTCTACAAGGTAAACTTGAATTGTTGTTATTCAGCCATGTCCAACTCTTCATGACCCCATTTGGGGGTTTCTTGGCAAAGACAGTGGAGTGTTTTGCCATTTCCTTCTCCATCTCATTTTACAGATGAGGAAACTGAGGCAAATAGGGTTAAGTGACTTGCCCAGGGTCACACAGCTAGTGTCTGAAGCTGGATTTGAACTCAGGTTTTAATGTCTCCAGGCCCAGCAGTCTATCCACTGTGCCAGCTTACTTAATTAGTAAGAAGGATGGTAGACATCATAACCTATACTGGACTTAGAGGCAAGAGAAAACTAAGTCTGAATCCTGTCTCGGATATCTAATAGTTGTATATTGATGTATATTTTGCAGTTTCACAGATTTTATCTCATTTGATTGTCACAACAAGGAAGTAAGGTAGGAAGTAAAAAGATGATTATCCCCAGATAAAGAAACTGAGGGTCAGGGAGGGTGACCTTTCTGGAACTTACCCAAGATCACACAACTTATTTTTATTCTCTAAGAGAATAAGTTACTGGTGAATTGCCAAATCTGAATAAGTGAAGGGAATTTCCATACTGGGAGTCATCCCCACCCTTTTCCATGCAAACAGTTCAGGCCAAAAAATAATTTTAAAAAATAATTTTATAATAATGAATAAAATACTAGAAGTCAGGACTTGACTTTTCACATCCCATAACATGCTCAATGAGAGACCTGTTTGGGGGTGGGAGTTGGGGGAGAAGATTGACATTTTGAAGGCTTTCTGATATTCATGCAGAAAAATGCCTACTCCCCTAAAACATACCTCCCTTAGCAGAGTCTTCTTGGCTGACGCCCAATGTTTTCATCTTCCTTTTCTGTCTGATCTTCTTTCGGGTTGCTTAACCCCCTGGGCTGTATTCTTAGCTGCTCAGCTCTTACCTCTTACCGCTATTTTTGTCATCAGTTCCTTTCTGAAACTAGTTGATACAAGACTCAAAAGGTGTGATCCTTCTCTCTCTCTCTCTCTCTCTGTCTCACAAGGTGTGATCCTTCTCTCTCTCTCTCTCTCTCTCTCTGTCTCTCTCTCTCTCTCTCACACACACACACACACACACACACACACACACACACACACACACACACTTTCCTTTTAACCCCTTAGGCGTACATTTATTTGCCCGTTTGGGGTTTTTCAGTTGGGTTTTTTCCACCGCTAACTCACTAGTAAGGTTTCAATTCAACTTCATTCCTACGGTAACTATTATTGTACATTACACTTACGTGAAATTGAATGTTGACTTCCTTTAAAGCCCTCCAGCAGTGACTGCTTCTCAAAGGCAAATTCTGACATATCATCTCAAAATCATGACATCTCTGTAGCGGAATCATCAGCCACGGAGCCCACCCCCTTCCCAAGTATCCAGTCACCCAACCTTTGCTGGAAGAACTTTAATGAGAGGGGAATCTGGCAAGAAATAGGGTTTGGATTTGCTTGTTTGGAAGGGCTCATTACAGGTTGGCCATTCCCGAATAACATCTCCTACGTCATGAGATAGTAGATTTTAAAGTTAAATAATGTCCCAGGCAATGCAGAAATCCCTCTTCCCCTCTTTTTAAAATGTTCTTTTTCCCCATCCCATTCCACTTTGTCTTTTAAATGAGAGATTCTGTAGTCTTAGGAAATCTAATTTCCATCTCACTGTTTTTTTTCTTTTTTGAGGCAGAGGAGGCTTAACATTTTTTAGCTCTTTTCATGTTCCAAATCTCCTTGGGTCAGGAGACTTGAACCTGACTTTTGGCATTTACTTGACTCTGGGCAAGAATTTAGCTTGAGTCATCTGTCAAGTGAGGATAATACTGCCTATAGGAGCACCCTGCCTGTCAAGTCAATAAGCATTTATTAAAAGCCAACTGTGTATGTGCCAGGCATGGGGTCAAGTACTGGGAATACAGAGCAGTCAGCAAGCCCTTCACATGCATGTGTGTCTCTCCCTGCCCCTTCCCCCACCCCCTCACCCCCATTAGAATATAAGCTCCCTGAGGGCAGGGACTGTCTTTCAGTTTCTAGTTTTATCCCTGGCACTTAGAATGTGTGCTGCCTCAGGGAAGGACTATTTTTTTTTCTATTTTCTTTGTATCCCTAGAGCACAGCACAGTGCTTGGTACAAGAAGTCCAAAATAAATATATGGTGATTGACCGTGACGTGAAGTCCTGGGCTTTCGCTTCTTTATCTCACTGCTTCTTGTCCCCACCCAATTTATCATGTAAAGAGAGCGATATCCTAGAATGCTCATATTTGATCAGTAGTGAGCATTGGACTTAGAGTCAGAAGATCTGGGTTCTAATCTTGCCTCAGTGGATAGAGTGCCGAGCTTGGAGTCTGGAAGCCTCATCTTCCTAGGTTCAAATCTGGCCTCAGATACTTACTAGCTGTGTGACCCTGGGCTAGTCAGTTAACTCTGTTTGCCTCAATTTCTTCACCTGTAAAATGAGCTGGAGAAGGAAATGGCAAATCACTCCAGTATCTTTGCCAAGGAAACAGCAGATGGGTCACAAAGAGTTGGACGTGACTGAACAAAAACGAAAATATCTTGTTAGAACTAATAATCATTTTTAGAAAAAGGCACCAGCTGCTTAACTGGATAATAGTGATTCGGGTCCTGGATTTGAAGTCAAATAGAACTGAATTTGATCCTACTAGCTGTATGACCTTGGACAAGTCACTTAGCCACTATCAGACTTGAGTTCCTCATCTGCAAAATGGAGAGAAGGGAATAATATCTGCAGCATTTACCTCACATGGTTTTTATGAGAACCAAATGAAATAATTGTTCCAAGACAGCAGTAAGTCAATTCAACATTTACGAAGTGCCTACTAGGTGCGAGGTTCTCTGCTAAGCCCTGGATATACAAACAGAGAAGGAGGAAGGAAAGAAGGAGAAAGAAGGAGAAGGGGGAGGAAGGTCTCCCCTTGCTCTCAAGTGTACATGCTGCTGGCAGGAGAGGACATGTCTACAGCTCAGGGTTAGGGCCTGGGCTTGATTCCTGGCTATGCCTCTTACTGGCTGTGTAACCTCAACCATGTCACTGAGTGTCAGTTTCCTCATCTGTAAAATGATGGCATTGGGCTTGATGATGTCCAAGGTCCTCTCCAGCTCTAAATCTCTGCATCTCCGTGCAAAGCCTTTTTGGCTCTCCCTGACTGCTGGTGTCCTCCCTCTCAGCCCTTGGGGTGTATTTCCATTTTTTTATGGATTGATACAAAAATGGAGAGATGGAGAAATAGAAAAGCAGAAAGATAGATAGGTGGAGCATGTGTTAAAATCTACTGTGTGCCAGGCACGGTGCTAGGTGCTTGGGATGCAAAGGCCAGAAGATCCCTGTGGTTAAAGAGCTGATGAAGTAAAATACCGCCTGAAAGGGAGTTGGGAGGTGGGGTAAGGAGAGGGGGAGGAAGAAGGGGGAGGGCAGCCATGGTGGGGCCAGACCTGAGAGTGAGCCAGAGGGAAGCTGGCAGCATGGTGGGGACATCTGGCAATATGGCGGCCATCCTTCTGCCTCCAGAGCGTAGCCCGTAGCAGGGGCTTAATAAATACTGGTTGATTGATCCTCTGACCCTAAGTAAATGAGAGGGAATCGAAGGAGGATGAGAGCATGACAAAACGGTCTCAGCCACAAGCTTCTCGAGGTCGGGTACCTGGGCTTATCGCACCCCGTATGCTGCACTTTGGCTGTAGAAGGTACTCGGGGGATATCTCTTGGTTGACGGGAAATGACGGACTATTGTAGAATGTGGAATGTGGTGGGATAAAGCCTCTTACAGCCAGGGACTTGTTTTTCTTTGTATCTCTTTAATAATGACGATTATAATAATAGCTAACATTTATAAGGCCTACTGTGTGCTAGGCACTGTGCTAAACACTTTGCAAATATTATCTCATCTGATCCTTGCAACAACCCTAGGAAATGTAGGGGCTCTTGTTATCCCCATTTTACAGCTGAAGAAACTGAGGCAAACAGAGGTCGAGTGACTCGTCCAGGATCTGGGGCTGGATGTGAACTCCAGGCCTGGCGCTCCCTCTACTGCATGCCCATCCCTGCCCCTTACTTCTAGAGTAGTGGCTGACAGGTCCTTAATTGATGCTTTAGTTGAATCAACTCCTTGGAAGAGCCTTTAAAGCAGGAGCACCTGTCCTGTTTGGGTCACCTGCTGAGACCTCTGGATCACTTTGCAGAATCGTGTTTTAAAATGTATGAAGTGAAATACTTAAGAAGGCAAAGGAAACCAAATTATATTGAAGTGTAATTAGCAAAATATTTTATCACAACAAAGCCAGGACCCCCAGGTTATGAGTCTCCCACAGCCTGTGGTTGTGTGACCTTTCGCACGTTTATTAATGGATAGAAGATGATTTTGTTTCTAATTCTTTAAAAGCTCTGTCTGACCTGGAAGAAACAACTTATTTCTCTTCTTTTTAAACAGAACCAGTTGGAATGTTGGACGTGTGGCACATGGTGGATGACCTGGAAGGTGGCCTACGAAATATTTCTCTGTTTTGGAAGGTGAGATTGCGGTGGAAGCCGACGGTTCTGTAGAATTCTTTCACGGTATCACAAGAGCGTTGAGGCAGAGACGTCCCTGAAGTATGAATCACTCTGCTAAGATTCTTTCTCCTCCAACATCCATTTGTTGGCCTACCCAGATCACAGTCCGTTTGTAACAGTGCATCACGTGAGGCACAGGGAATGACTGGAGGTCACACAGATTTGTAGTGTCAGAGGTAAGAAGTGGAGCTGACTCTGGGGACAGCTTTCCACCCTGCTTCTCATCTGTGATAGAAATTATTCCTTAACCTTTCTGGGCCTTGGTTTCCCACTCCATAAGATGGCAGAGGTTGAGCAAGCTGATTTCAGGTTCTTTCCAGCTCTAGAACTGTGGTTCTCTTATGGTTCCTGGTGGGGGAGATAACACAGACCAAGGAGTGGGCTCTCGGGCTTCAGAATGGGTGATGGAGGTGGGGCACAGGGTCTGCCCATCCAAGATTTCCGGTGTGGGACAGACTTCCCCTTTTCTTGTAGCTACCTCTAGGTAGCAGAGGCAGTGGGCAGGGTCATTCTGGTCCTCTTATTGATTAATGAGGAATTGGGATGTTTCCCTCCAACGCCTGTGAGGACCCCTCTACCCCCCTAGTAACAGCTGTTCTTACCACTCAGCCCAGGTACTCTCTCTGCCCAATCACAACAAGGCATGCATGGGAGAGTGGAGAGCATGCTGGCTTCCCTCAGATATTTCCTCCTTTGGTGATCCTGAGGAAGTCATTTCATCTCTGTATCTCAGCTTTCTTCTCTGTAAAATGAAGGGATTGTCTCCTCTTATACCCTTCCTCTAATATGAACCAGAACACATGCCTCCCCATCCCAAACCGCACCAGGCCGTTCCCCACCCTAGTCCCCTAATTCCTTTCCACCACCCTCCTTCCCTCAGACAACCATATTCCCCTTCCCTCAGCCCCAAGCCAATCCATGGTTCTATACCCAACCAGGGCTTTCCCCTAGAGATAACGGGGCACATCAAGGGGACCCTGAGCCTAGAGTCTGAAGATCTGGGTTCAAAGATCACTTCTGAAGTGTACTGCGGGTGTGACCATCTCTCTGGCCTTCAGTTTCCTCATCTGTAAAATAAAAGAGTTGGCCTCCATGGCCTCTGAGATCACTTCCAGCTATGTCTGATCCCCTGCATTCTGTAAACTTGTCCTTTACCATACATACACCCAGCATACTTTCTTAAAAAAAATCTCACTTTTTGGGCAATCTTTTGTTTTCACACCACTTTAATTTCCAAATATATACCTCCCCCTTTCCATCTAGTCATGCTCTTTGACAAAGATTTTGTTTGTTTGTTTGTTTGTTTTTTGGTTTAGGCAGTGGGGTTAAGTGACTTGTCTAGGGTCACACAGCTAGTGAGTGTTATGTGTCTGAGGCTGGATTTGAACTCAGGTCCTCCTGAATCCAGGGCCGGTACTCTATGCACTGTGCCACCTAGCTGCCCCTTTGACAAAGATTTTAAAAGGAAGAGGAAAAAAATCAGTTCAGGAATCCAACCAATACACCAAATATATCTGACAATATGTTACAATCCGGGTCCCTCTCCCCGCCCCCTAATCATAAAGGGGAAGAACCATCCTGGACCAGAGTTCTTTCCCCACCTACGATTCTGGGGTGCTGGTATAGGGAGAGAAAAAGAGGAAGGAAGGAGAGAGACTCATCACTGTTTCTTCCCACCCACTCCCAACTGTAAGGAGATGGGTCGCCTGTCCTGCTCTCCAGCCGTACCCCAAGCTCAGGGCTCCTTTAAAGAGGGCCCGGGGTGGGTGGGGGGGTAGCTAGGTGGCACAGTGGATAGAGCACTGCCCCTGGATTCAGAAGGACCTGAGTCCAAATCCGGCCTCAGACATATAACACATACTAGCTGTGTGACCCTGGGCAAGTCACTTAACCCCATTGCCTAGCAAAAAAATAAAAAGAGAGATTTTGGGGCAGCTAGATGGCGCAGTGGATAGAGCACCGGCCCTGGATTCAGGAGGACCTGAGTTCAAATCCGGTCTCAGACACATAACACATACTAGCTGTGTGACCCTGGGCACATCACATAACCCCATTGCCTAGCCAAAAGAAAAAAAATAAAATAAAATAAAGAGGGCCCAGCTGGGCTTCAGGAGGACCTCTTTACAAAGATGCTTCTTCCTCGTTTCTGCAAACCCCCTTCCCTCTCCTCATCACTGTCCCCAGTGAAGTGTAAATTAGTTACACTAAAACAGATCCGCCAAGTCTGAAGGGGCACTCAGGGAGAGAAGGGTCCCCAGGAGGCTTGGCTGATATTCTGCATCCTTCAGTTTTCTGAAATGCCACAGGAGGAGAAGGAGCTCTCTCCTCCCCCCGGCATTCTGTCTTGCTTCTCCTCTTTTCCCCCCTCCTTCTTTTCCTCTTCTTCCTCCCTCCTCTCTCTCCTCCTCTATCATTTTTCTCTCTTCCCCCTCTCTCTTCCTTCTTCCTTCCCTTCTCTTCTTTCCTTCTCTTTTCTTCTCTCACCTTCCTCTTTACCATCCTTTTTTTCCTCCTTCCTTCTCTCCCTCTTCCCCTTCCTTCTCCCCATCTTTCTTACACACACAAAAGTTGTCGGTACCAGCATCAGGGAATTACTATAAATAGTGGGTGGGTTGGCAGTCAGAGCCTTAGGATGGTTGCCGCCATTTGGATTTCTTAAGTAGGGCTTAGGGATAGAGGTTAGACCTGTCATTTCAACAACCTAGTGAACTCCTGGAGGAGGAAAAGCAGATTTGCCCAGGTCTTTCGGCTCCCAGGCCAACTGTCTTTTTACTGCCACAGTACTTAACACAGCACCAGGCACGTAGTAGGTGCACAGCAAATGCTTATAGACCGACTTGCTAGGCCAAGGTGAGTTCATTCAGATGAAAAAGAAAATGACCACTTCGCCAGCCCTGTTCTGCCAATGAAGCTGCTGCCATCTTGGGGTGCTTTCAGAGAGGCACAGTTCCAGGAATGACAAGGTGAGCTCATCCCGCTATCCCTGCCCCTAGTCAGATTCCACAGCTGGAATACTGTGGTCAGTCCTGTACACTACAATTTTAAAGGCCAGTGACCTTGGACAGCATGCTGTGGAGGGCAGCCAGGGTGTGGTGAAGAGTCTGGGCTTTGTGCCATGTAACGATGGGGTGAAGGACCTGGGGATGGTTGTCTCAGAGGAGAGAAGACTTGGGCAGACCGGACTGCTGTGGATGTAATGTACCTGATTTTAGTTTTGTGAACTTTGTTCACACTTTTCTTGCGGAGAAGATGGCAGGGTATGGATCAGCCAGGAATGGAGCCAGATTGTTTTAGAACTGGTTTGATAGACATATTTAAAGACCCCATCGTCCTTAATGGCTTGGTGTGAGTGTGGCAGAAGGCCTTCGGTAGAGTGCCCCAGGGATCTATTCCCCTGTGCAAAGTGGCTTATCAGTGACTTGGGTGAGGTTTGCTGGACAAAGATGCAGAAGGACCAAAGCTGGGAAGGGTTGGCAGGGCAGCCGATAGAATCTGGATCCAAATGGTTCTTGAGGCTTGAGCACTGGGCTGAATCCAATAAGATGAAATTCATTAGTGGTCAATATAAAGTTGTGCACTTTGGCACAAAAATTCAAACTCACAAAAAGAAGATGGAGGAAGCCTGGATAGACAACGGCTGTTCTGAAAAAGATCAGAGCGTTTAAATGGACTGCAAGGTCAGTCTGGTTCAACAGTGGGACATGGCCGCTAATGGAAGCCTGGGTTGCACTGATCAGGGCTGCTGTTCCAGGAAGAGGTGGGATGAAGCACTGTCTTGTGCCCTTCTCAGCCTCCTCTGGAGCCTTGTGCTCATTTCTGGGCACCATGGCTCAAGAAGGACACTGATGAGCTTGAGAGTGGTGGCAGAGGGCAGCCAGGACAGCCATGGGCCTTGAGCTTCTGCCATCTGAGAAGGTATTTGGAGAAACAGCTTGTGTTCATCCTGAAGGAAAGAAGGTGTGGGGATGGAATAGTTGCCTTCCAGCATATGAAGGAGGGAGGTTCTGTTTGGCTCCAGAGAGGAGACCCAAAGGGAAGGTGGCAGGGAGGCTGATTCAGGCCAGAGGTCAGGGAGAGCTTCTGGACAGTGAGAGGTGTGTCCAGAAGAGGGAGAGCTGCTGCCTCCAGAGCAGGTGGGTTCCCTCTCCCTGGCAGTGTTAGGCCAAGACTGGACACCCACCCATCAGGACATTCCTTGGTGTAGGGGGTAGACCAGGTGACTGCTGGGGTCCTTCATGTATCTGAAGGGCTGCCATGGAAAAGGGGCAGAACCCACAGTAGTGGGTAGAAGGGGCCAGAGGACAAATTAAGTTTGATATTGGACAGTCACATCTGCCTCAGAGCAGAATGGGTTGCTCTTGCCTCTTTTTACAGAAGAGGAAACTGAGGCCTAGAGAAGTAGTTGTCCTCCAGCTCTCAGATTGTGTGTGCTTCCAAGGATTCCAGCCAACCCACGCCAGGAAAGCTTTAGTGACTGTTCTTCAGGGTCCGGCCAACACAAGAATCTGTGGCCAGATTCTTCCCCTTCTGTCTAAACCAATCAATCACTCAATAAATAAGCATTTATCTGGCACATGCACTGTGCTTAGCCCTGGAGAGATCTAGAGAAAGAGAAGACAAGTCTCTGGCCTCAGGGAGCTTGCCATCCAAAGGAGGAGTCCCGGAAGCAGGTGTCCTTCCCAAATACGGAGGGGGCAGTGGGTGTAGGGAGCCAAGCCCCAGGCCTGCAGGAGCAAGGGCTCCGCGCTCTCTTCCGTGGCACAGTGATGGGCAGCAATGCTGCAGAGCCTGAGCCCTGAGCATTTCCAGTTCAAGCCTGGCAGGCAGGCAGCTGAGGACAGACGGGGGTTTCTCAGCCCGGGGAAAGACTCTGGACTCTGCTGTTTCACTTTTGTCGGATGTTTACATTAAGAGGGGCGCAGAATGACTCAGTGCAGCCCCTGCAGCCCAGAGGAGGGAAAATCCCTCCCGAGTCACCAGCATTTCTAGGTAGTTACTCATTTTTCCAGGTTTCTTGGATGAAGGACAGTATTTCTCCTCTGAAAATATTGTTTCCCCAAGATCTCTTGTCTTTCCTTTGGTGGCTATTTTTAGATCAAAAAATACTTTCTTTAAACAGTCAAAAAAAAAAAACCCAACCCAGAGTATACCACGAAAACAAACACAACTGGTATTGTCTTTAAAAAAAAAATTAAACTCTGCTAAACAGAAACTCATCTTGAATTAGAAAATGACATGATTGTGTTAGGTCACGGCACAATGTACTTTCTTTTCTTAGCAGCACCTACTCTGTGCCAGATAGTGCTAAACCTGGTGATACAAAGATGAAAAAGAAAGCCCATCATTGACCTCAAGGAGGCTACAATCCAATGGGGGAAGACAAAGGGAGGCTGAAAAGGAGGTGGGGGAGGAAGATGAGGCAAAATATGGAAAAAGGGCCAAGGAAGGAGGCCAGGTGGGAAAGGAAATGAAGAGATGGCTGGTCCAGGCAGCTTCTTTACATGGAAGTTGGGGGGAGTGCTCCCCTTCACCCAGAACCTCACACTGGCAGTAGAGGGAAAGTAGAGATGGGAGTGTTGCTGTCTGAGAGATTGAGACCCCTCAAAGACTGAAGTACAGGCTGGGTAGTCTGGAATGAATTCACAGACTCAAGCATTCTTCAAGTCAAGGTGGCAAAGATTTATTGTTACACTTTTCAGCGGGCAAGGATTCATAAGGAACTCAAGAGAGACTGAGGATGGAGCTAGGGTTTATATGGAAAAGGGCATGGGAAAGGAATGCCAGGGACACTGATGAGGTAATCCAAAGGTGCAGGTGTCTTTGGGGGCTATGGATGGGAAAGTACAGGGAGTATACCAGATAGGGAGGGAGATGACAGAGGTATGGATCTTTGGAGTCTGGCAGGAGGAAGAGTCCTTGGGCTGGCCAAGGACAAAACTCCTTGGGCTGGGCAAGGCACCCCTTTCTCTCTGTCTTGATGAGAATGCTCTGCAACAAGAGAAAGCTTTCTCACAAGACAGGAACTTACTAAGGAATTGGGAAGCTTCCAGAGGCATGATCTGAGGGCTGGGGCCTGAGCAGCCCAGGACTCTGTCACCCAGCTTTGTGTAGCTGCACCAGGGAGAGAGATAAGGGTCATGCTGGGGCCCGAGCATGAATAACTGCTAGGCACAGTATCCTTGAGCTGGGGAGCGGTTGTCAGAGACAGTGTTTCAGAGACTAGGGAGAAACTGGGGTCCAAGTACAAGCACCCAAACACCCCATCAGGAAGAGAGAGAATGTATATATGTGTGTGTGTGTGTGTGTGTGTGTGTGAGAGAGAGAGAGAGAGAGAGAGAGAGAGAGAGAGAGAGAGAGAGAGAGAGAGAGAGAATGAACGGGGAAATAAGGTGGGAGATGTTCTGCCAAGGTCAAATCCAAAAGGGATTTCAAGCCACAGGAATATTACAGAATAAAATGAGATGCTCCTTAGAGTGGCCCCTGTCTTCCTTCCCAAGCCTAGGCTGTATAGGAGAGGGGGTAAGGCAGAGGGAGCTGGTCCTCGGGTTGTATGTAGCTACTTGTCTTTGGTCTCTGCCATTCTAATGTGAGCCGCCTGAAGGCTGGGACCCTGTTTTTGACTCTCTCTGTATCCCCAGAGCTCGGGTGCATGTTTGGCTATGCAGAATACACACTTTGTAAGGGCTTCTGGATTGACTGGTTGACTGACCAGGCCTTCAGCGCTCCGGGGCTATTCCCAAAGGCCCAGGTGTTGATGCTGTGGGTGCAGGGTGTGTTCACACCTGGAGATTCTCCCCCTTTGCCAACACAAGGCCAGACCAGAAACAAACAAAAGAACAAAAAGCAGATTTTAAAAATCTGAAAAGGTGAGAAGAAAACATTTAAAAAGAGCCTCACTGTTTTCTGCTTTTGGAGGCTCAGATCAGGATTTCTTTCACAAAAATCACAGGTCTGCTGAGACTAGAACCAGCTCTCACCAGCCCCACCCTTTGTTAAACTTTCAGTGTGAGCATTCACACCTCCCAAATGGGCAGGTGCCTCAGTTCTGGGCTTGATCAATTGTTTCATGATTGCCTAGACTTAAGAAAGTGTCAATAATGCAGATTAAGTTTAAAGGTGTATGGCTACATTCTCCCTGCCCCCACGCCTCTGAGGTCTGTCCTTCAGGGCCAAGCAGAATAGCGACCTCATCCTTGGTCCAAGCCTAAGAATGGAGAAAAAAAATGCAAACACTTTTAATGCAGTTACGTATTTTGTTTTGATAAGATCCTTTCCCCAGCAGAGTGAAATAAGCCGTGGCTATCAACGATCTGGCAGCCTTCTGGTTATCCAGAGCAAGTCAACACTCAGTCGTGGAAACTGGGGTCATCAGAAACGTATACCGATTAATGGTCACAAAAAGGTGAAAAGGAGAGGACCCAGCAGGTCAAGAGTGAACCAGAAAGCAAAGCATTGGCAGGGGAAACTGTGACCCACATCTGAAGTGCTCAAATCCCCCCTTTTCTATATCAATGAACAAATATACATTTTCTCTCCCTCCCACCTCTGCCCTCTTCATTCCCCCAACTTTTTATAGTATATCTACTGTGTTCTGGCTTCTTCAAACGAAGTGCCAGTAATTGTATTTTTTCTTTAGGGGGGAGATGGTTCAGAAACAAAATATTAGTGTATAGATCTCCCTAAAAGCCCCATAACCATTTAAAAAAAAACCAATAAGTTTATTTTAAACCTCGCAGTTGCAGGCATAAGAAACTGATAATTAAGATTCAGGGAAGTCACCCTGCCTACTTCTTCCTTGTGATTCTATAGATAATAAGTGCTTACTATGTGCCAGGGACTGTGCTTGGCATGAATGAAGCTCAAGCAGCTGCTAGTGTCTTAGGAACCAGAACAGGGTGTTTGTGTGTCCTGGGCCAGGCTGGAAAGCCAGAGCCCTACCTATAGCCCTAGTGAGTTGCTGTGCCCTGGAGGCTGAGCCTTCAGGGTACAGTGGAATCCTGCCTCTTACACACCAGTGGTATGATTATGAATTGTCACTTAAATTTTTTTTGGCCTGTTTCCTCATCTGTGAAAGGGGGATAAAACCTGTAGTACTTGCCTCATTGTGACACTCACTGAGATGACATGCACAAAGTGTCGCAACCAGCCCAATCGGCTATGAGCTCACTTCGGAAGCTCTCCTGAAAGATTCAAGTCCAGCTTGATCTTTCACTCTGAACACGCATTGATGAGGCGGGAGACAAGATGGCAGCAACTCCGTGTATTAGACGTACAGCACAGTGTTTTATATCTTTGATTCATGGGAACATACCCCAATGTAACCGCGGAGAAAGCAACAAAGTTTACATAGCTTTACCAACAGGCAACAGCGAGAAGTTTTCTCATGCTAATACCAATCGAAGTATCAACGAGCAGCACATACCTTTGCAACATCATCCTGGCTGTGTCCTTCCCCCGTGCTGTTCCCGTGAAAACACCATGGACTTCTTGTTCCCAGAATGTTCCCAATACTTGATACATGTTTGTGCTAGAGCTGAGTGTGCTCGAGCTAGCAACATTGTTTCTGGTTGAGCTTGCCTAGCCGCCCTTCTTTCTGGGGAGTGGAGAACCGATCCAGGCCAAAGAGCAGGCTCCTCACCTGAGAGGGCTTCTACAGCCATCAGGGTCAGAGTCCTACTCACCTGTGGTGCTCTACAACAGAGCACTTTGTAAACTTGAAAAGGGACCCAGGTGACCTTGTCCAGGCTCTATACTCTTCCCCTTCCAATTCCCCTTTTTATTTCTTTAAAGAGACACAGAGATGATATGACATAGTAGATAGATGTGGCTTTGGAGTCAGGAAGACCTGGATTCAGATCCTGCCATTGGTACCCAGAAGCTGTGTGAGCCCTGACAAATCACTTCTCAGTGCCCCAGGTGACTCCTTAACATCCTAACATGCAGGATGGGGGCTGATCTTCCTCAGTGGAGGGACTATCCTCATTAGGAAACTCTGCTTTCCTCCCTCTGCTGTTGAAATTCTAGATCCCCACCCCGCTCGTTCTCTCTGTCTCTCTCTGTCTCTGTCTCTGTCTCTCTCTCTGTCTCTGTCTCTCTCTGTCTCTGTCTCTCTCTCATACACACACACACACACACACACACACACACACACACACACACACACACACACACCCAAGAAAAAGAAAGGCAAACTGAACTTTGAAGGCTCCGGGAGGGCACTGGGCACAGCGCCTGGCTCACAGTACTTCGTTTACTAAGAAGTGTGGTATAGACCCTGCCTTTGGAGTCCAAGCACCTGGGCTCCAACCCCACCTCACACACAAGTCATTTTATTTTCCTTGTCCTGAGTTTTCTTCTGTGTGGAATGAGGGATGGGCAGGAATACCTTTGAGGTAACTTCCTAGAATTTATGATTTTATGAACTGAATTGAAACATGAATGTCAGGGGTGGCTAGGTGGCGCAGTGGATAGAGCACTGGCCCTGGATTCAGGAGGACCTGAGTTCAAATCTGGCCTCAGACACATAACACTTTACTAGCTGTGTGACCCTGGGCAAGTCACTTAACCCCAATTGCCTCACACACACACACAAAGACAGAAATGTGAGTGTCTCTTTGATAGAAGAATTGGCTTTCCATCATATGTGGCAAGCCATGTATATATGCATACACATGCGTCCTGTGGTGTGTGTCTCAGAGAACTCCGGCTATCGGTTTGTTTCAAGTGTCTCTCACCCACTGCTGCCCCCCAAAATCAGAAGAAATCAGGTAGCCACCCGTGGTCCCCTTTGTTTCCACTGTGAAGTGTTGGGAAAAGAGAAGGAAACTCATTAGTGAACAGCTCACAGCCTCTTCTTTCCCTTAGAACCTCGAAAGTGTAACAGGTTCATGGGCTAACAGTTGTTTCTTCCATGCTTTCAATCCTATGCAGTTTTTTTTTAACCTAAGAAATTTCCCAACCAACTGATGGTACTCTCTGTTGTGCTGTCTCTCTCTGTCTCTGTCTCTCTCTCATTCTCTGTCTCTCTTTGTCTCTCCCTCTCCTTCCCTCTCCCCTCCTGTCCTCTCTCCGCCCTCCCCCCTGGAAGGTGCAACCATTACCTAGGTATCAGGGACAACACTGAGTGTGCCAAGCAAAACTCTCAGATCACCTGGGTCCCTGTTTTTGCATCCACTAGAGGGAGCATTGAAACCTTGTGTGGCCTCTCTTCAGTAGGCTGAGTGGTTTATTTGGATTCCATAATGGCTGGGAGTTTGTGGGTGTTTTTGAGGGGGAGGGTTGTCCAGAATAATGATGATGATGATGATGATGATAACTGCTTTCTGGATAACACTTGGAGCACTAGAAATCACCTGTTTCCCAACAGCCCTGGGATATTAGGAGAGTAAGTCTTATCTCCATTTGACATGAGAAAGCTGAGGTTTAGAGAACTTATATCATGCCCTGTTACACCATTAATACAAGTCGGAGCTAGAACTCAAACCCAGGTCTTTGGACTCCAGGATCAAGAGGGGTGAAGAGCTGTTTTCTGATGGTGGAGGCTCTTATCCATGCTGCAACACTCTGATGGTCGCACCCTCTCTGCTAAGGCTGTTTCAAGGGAAAAATGAATTAATATCAGTGTGTATGACATAGTGGAATGGACACTGAACCTATCTGCTATTTCATGACTGTGTGACCCTTGGGCAAGTCTCTTTTCTTTGAACTTTAACTTCCTCAACTCCAAAAGAAGGGGATGGGACTTGGCCTCTGAGATCCGTGGTGGCTGAATCCTGTGATCCATGGACCAGTCATGGTGGCAATAGTTTAACTTCAGACTGAGTTTGCTCTGAGACCACAGAACTTGCAAATGAGAAGTTTTGAATCCCAGCTCTGTCTCTGTCTGTTAGTGTGACCTGCCATTAATTAGCTGTGTGAGTCGGAGCCTTTGTTTACTTATCTTGGATGGATGAACAGATGGATGAATGGATGAATGGCTGGAAGAAAAAGGGAAAACAATATTTATTAAGTGCTTTGTATGTGCCAATTACTAGAGATACAAATAGAAAAGTTAAACTGTCCCTGTTCCCAAGTAGCTCATATTGGAAAAGAGTTCAGCTGCAGGACAGATGGAAAGGCTCTGGGTCCTTGGGGTACATCAGGAAGGTGGAAGGTGACAACTTGGGGACTTGGAAGACATAGGGGCAGAGCAGATGATAAAGCCCAGTGTCTTTAGGGTTTAGTGGTAGGACAGATGGCCGGATTTAGTGATCCTCCATCTTACCTGAAGAATCGTGGCTGGTGGCTCTTTGCTTATCGAAGCTGTATGAGTGGCGATGTCTGCCCTGCATCTGGGAGGCTGGAGGGGTCTGAGCTCACAGCAATTTAGAAGGAGGTCTTCAAAATGGGAGAGAGAGAGAGAGAGAGAGAGAGAGAGAGAGAGAGAGAGAGAGAGAGAGAGAGAGACAGAGAGAGAGAGACAGAGAGAGACAGACAGAGACAGACAGAGACAGAGAGAGAGAGAGAGAGATATGCTTGCATTACATCCCTTAGAGAAGGGATGCAAAGAGAGGACAGCTAAGTGGTTCAATGGATAGAGTGCTGGGCCTGGAGTCAGAAAAACCTGAGTGCAAATTCAACTTGTAAGTTTTGTGACCTTGGGCAAGTCACTTAACCTCTATCTGCCTCAGTTTCCTTATCTGTAAAGCGAGGATTGTAATAATACCTTCCTTGCCAGGTTGTTACGATGATCTAATGAGATAATATTTATAAAGCACCTAACACAGTGCCTGGCGCTATTATTGTTAGTGCAAACTTTGGTTGGCTATCAAGTGCTTTAGAAACATGAGTTGCTATGATTACTTCAGGTCCCTGCATCTTGGCAGAAAGGGATTCTGGGGTCAGGGCTCCATGGCTGATGCCTGTTTTAAGTCACAGAATCTCAGAGGTGGAAGGCTCTTGGGGACCATATTGGCTCCACTGTACTTGAAGGCAAGTCCCTTCTGAGAAGCTGGGATCATAAGTGGAGCTGGAGAGAATCTGCCAGGTGAGCTAGTCCCCCTCTTTGCCTTCAAGAGCAGGCTGGCACTCAGAGAGTCTGATTCTCTATCTTCAGACAGAGCCAGGGAGCTTTCCACCCTCCCTGAAAAGCAGCTTCTCCAGGCTCTGCCTAAAGACCCCCACGGAGGGGAGCCCCTCACTCCTAAGCCAGCCTGTGGCACTTTTTGGAAGGCTCCAGTCACAAGGAAATTTGCCACAATGTATCCAGTCCAAAGCTGCCTTTGCCACTATTGGTGGTGATTCCTAGTTCTACCCTTTGTCCCAGATAGCAAAAGTCTAATCACTCTTGAGGACTGCTAGGTGGTGCCATGGTGCATAGATCGATGGGCCTGGCGTTAGAAGACCTGAATTCAAATGTGACCTCAGATGCTAGCTGTGTGACCCTGGGCAAGTCACTTCACCCCATTTGCCTCCGTTTCCAGTAAAATGAGCTGGAGAAGGAAATGGCCAACCACTCCAGTATCTCTGCCAAGAAAACCCCAAATGGGGTCATGAGGAAGCAGACACAACCAAACGATAATAAAAATCCCGCTTCCACAGGGCAGCTCTTCAGGTATTGGAAGATGATTTCTTCCTTCATCTATCCCCAGGCTTCTCGGATCCAGACTAACCATCCCCAGTTCCTTGAGCCAACACGGCACGATCTAAACCTGACTTAGACGTGGATCCGCGCACGGATCACAGTGTGAGCATCCAGGAGAGTCTTTCCTGGCTCTGTTTGCCGTTCTAGGCTGCTTTCTCCCTGGCTAGGCAAAGGCCAGCTGGGGCTCCTGCAGCATGGCACCCCCAGGCCCTCATTCTTGCCTCACCTCGGTGCCAGGAGCGTGGAAGAAGATGAATTTGCCGCACTCCTTTGCTTTCATTAGGATGTATACTGTTTATTTTTAACCAAAAGAATTATGCCATCTCTGAGAGCTTCAAGTGGGTGAGTCCCCAGCCAACTCCACACCTGTCCTTCTGGCCCATGACGAGCCTTGGTTTTATGAATGCTGTAGGGCAAGCTTGGCCTGTCTTCCCACTTGGGCAGGGGTAGATCGCATACAAGACAATAACCTTCAACCCAGAGCTTGAATTTGACTTTTACAAGGGTTCACACTATTAATAGCCTTCCCTGACTGTCTCCTCCCACCTTTCCCTCTGAAATTCTACTTAAAAGGAGGGCTCTGAGAGTAATTTTGCAAGCACCTGGGCCCCAGTTCATCCCCACAGCTGGGAAACTTCGCTGATCAATGTGCTTTTTATCAGGCCACAAGCTGTCCCAAGGTCACCCAGCAGCTGTTGGAAATGTTCGTGAGAATCTAGGTTGCCCAACAGCTTTGTCCTCACTTCAGCAATCCCTAATTGCTTTTGGGTTCGGTTTGCTTCCCATGAGGTTTGCTGGCTTGTTAGAGAGGAGAGAATGGAGATTAATTGTTTGGACAGCAAGCATTCATTAAGTGCCTGCTGTATGTCAGTTTCTGGCTCAAAAGAGACGTGAGATGAGCAAATTCAGAGCTGTCTCCACTCTGGATGTTCATGTGGGTTATTTGTGCCTGACCCGTGGCAGAGCCTTCCCAGCTCATATCAGTCTGATCAGCCACAGTCGGACACGCGGGACCTTGATCCCAAGGTGGTGGCACCATTTTGGTCCTCTTCAAGCATGAAGGACAACCAATCCTATGTCGGGCGTTGGACATACTAATACGAAAATAAAAGCTTCCATTCACCCGAGATGATGTATGTCCATTTAGGCTTTCTTTTCCTTTCAAGTTTCAGGTTTGGTAACTACGTTTAGGCCAGAGAAAGAAGGTCAGGGTGGGCTGTTCTTCTATAACTCTCTGTGGATGTCTTCCTCCGGCTCTGGAGGGGTGCGGGAGGCAGGCTGCCATAGCAGCCCCGGCTCAAAGAGTTACCAGAAAGACATCAGTAAGGAGGGGGTGGAGAACAGCCAAGTGGGAATGGACAGTGCTGACCAGCTTTCCTCCAGCCCCAAACCACTCATGGTAGCAAATGGCCAGCACTTCTGTTAGTTCTCACCTTCTCTCACAATGACCAAACAGCTACATTCTTCCTTTAAAATAATGATGTACCAGTCACTGATCTTTCTAATGGAGAAGATTTGAATCTTGCCTCAGATACCAGCTGTGTGACCCTGAGCAAGTCACACTCTGTGCCTCAGTCTCCCCTTCTGTAAAATAGGGATACTAAGAGCATCTGCCTCATAGCATTGTTATAAGGACTGAATCAGAAAATATATATGAAGCACTTTGCACATCTAAAAGCACTATGGAAATATTAGCTGCCATTGTTAAGATTTGCAAAGCACTTTATAATGTAACCTCCTCTGAACCTCGAGGTAATTCAGTGCATCGAGGTTCTAAAACAGTATATAACCTAAAACCTTAGAAAGATGCCTTTGGCTCACAGAGATTGGCTATCTTGCCCGGGATCACACAGCTTGTTAGGAGTGGTGGTGGTAGTATGGATTCTAATGCAGTTCTTCCTAATGTCAAGGCTAGCCCTCTGATCTTCTACAATATGATGTCCAATGTTAGACCGAGCCTGATAGCGACAGATGATGTTTTAGGGTGTGGTTGGGGGGAGGGGGTAGAGAGCAGGGACCCAGGAAATAGATTGGTGGCAATTAGGTGGTGAAAGAAGGGGTGGAAACAACCACATTAACAACACGGAGGACTGGAAATCTAAACAACCGATGCTCTTGGCTCTGTGGAAGTCTGTATGTAAAAAAGTGTGATAGGGTGGAAAGGGACCGCCATCTTCTGCTAGAAACAGCTGGGAGGGGAGAAAGGACTCCTTAGGGGATGCATGTCTTCCACTCCTGGATAACCTACAGGCTTAAAAATCCTCAGAAAATAGGCTGAGGGGCCCAACAGAAGGCTCCCATCCTTAGGCCAAGGCCTGGGATGGAGGAGAGCAGGTTATATTGGGCTGAGCGTGCACGAGTTATTTAATGTATCAAGAGTGAGGGGCAGCATGTGGATGATGGCCAGATAACTGAGACCCATAGGACAACAGCCTCAGGGAAGGGCCTCTGGGGTGCTGAGTATGACCTCTAGGGAGATTCTGGGGGAGAGTCATCCGGGATGGGAAGCTGCAGATGGACTCCCTCCAATCTGTCCTGGTACATGCAATAGCTTCACTCCTACTGGTGAGATCATTGATCCGTCCAGATACGGGGGCACACACTGATGAGTGAAGCTCAGCTCCTGGGGTCTAGATGCCAGGCTGATCAAAGCAAATCTTATTTATTGTGTCTGATGTGTTCCTTCTTCTGGCTGAATGTAAGCTCCTTGAAAGCAGGGACTGTTTCACTATGGTTTTTATATCACCACCTGGGTCATGTAGATGGGTGCTTAATAAATGCTTCTGGATTGATCCTGTCCAAGAGTAAATAGGAATTTGGTTTGTTTTGTCGTAGAATATGAGTGTGTCGGAAGCCAGGGGAAACATCCTCAGGTACCAGGTGACTATCCGGGAGGTGACCAGGAACAGTTCGGACGTGCCCCATACCCTGGAGAACTTTACCTCACACACTCACTTTGCCGTGGTTCTGCCCCAGAAGGACTATGCTGTGGCTGTCTCTGCAGTTAACTCGGAAGGAAGCTCCTCTCCCTCTTGGACCTTCATCCCCCGTCAGCCCCGCGAAGGTAGGAGCGACCTTTGGCTAGCTTTTGCTTGCAGGATGTTCACGCCCGGGAAAACCAGCAGGTCACTTCTTGGTGGTTATGCTCTGGAGCCCTCCTTGCCCCTGGACGCAAACCCCATCACAGCCCATTCTGTTCAAATGCAGCCCTCGCTCTAATGAAAAGATAATTGAGTCCCACTGGGATAAGAAGTCCTTAGTCTGGGATGAGGCAGCACCTTGGAGCGGCCAGAATGAGGGCTTGGGCCCAGGAATACCTGGATATATGAAATTATGTACTGTTATACAGATATAGACACACGTCTATTTATGTATATATCCGTGTGTGTGTGTGTGTGTGTATCCATATGTATATATCCATATGTATATATCTATGTGTGGTGCTTTAAGATTTGCAAAGTAATTTACAGATATCTCTTCTTTACAACAATCTTGGGAATTTCTAGATACTATTATTATCTCCATTTTACAGGTGAGGAAATTGAGGCAGACAGAGATTAAGTGACTTGTCCAGGGTCACACAGCTAGTAAGTGTCTGAGGCAAGATTTGAACTCAGGTCTTCCTGACTTGAAGCTCAGTGTTTTATTCATTTCAATGGCAGAGGAGTTTATGGAGCTGAATCCATGGGAACACAGATGTAAGTAGAAACAGAATGGTAGGCAAGTTTCCAGAAGAGAAAACTGAAGCCTAGAGAGGGGTAAGGTCTGTGAAGGTCACAGGGCTAGTCAGTGGAAGAGCTGGAAGGAGACTCAGACTCTAGGGCTGCCAACAGTGGAAGACTGGGGCGGGGGGGGGGGGGGGGGGTCTGTGAAAGTGGGGGGATGGGTGGGGCAGGGCAGGGCTGGTGGCTGAGGCCTGAGATACAGCCAGAAACACACCAGGGAAGAGGCAGGTCTTCGGAAGAGTGTCAGAGGAGGAGAAGGATGTACTTTGGAGCAGAGGGAGGACAGGTGGGGCTGACAGCCTAGCCGTGGAGTCAGAAGTGAAAGCCGCGTGTGTGGGACGGGGCAGAGGTGGTAGAGCAATCTTCGTGCCTGAAAGAGAGAGCATCAGCCAGCTGTGGTGGTCATTACAGGCACTCAGGTGGATGTGGGAACAGTGCAGACAGCTGGCACGCGGCCTCTGATTTGAGCTCGGAAGCAAATGAACACTCAATGCTTGCTCATTCAACAAACACTGACTGAGCATCTGTGTGCAGGGATGTGTACAGATGTGCACATATGTAATGCTTCATAGTAAAAGGTAAAATATATAAACTACAAGAAGTGCTAAATAAAATGTATTATATGTTATATAGTAGATATGTATATAATGTATTCTATAATAGATATATAGATATAATGTATGTTATAATATATCACAATGTATTATATATAATTATCAATATGTTGTATAATAGATATAATATGTATGATGTATTATATAATATATAGAGTATGCATAATATATTATACAATATCACAATATATTACATATAATTATCAATATATTATAATAGATATAATATGTATAATGTATTATATAACAGATGTGTAGATAGCATATACATAATATATATCACAATGTATTATATATAATTATCAATATGTTATATAATAGATATAATATGCATAATGTATTATACAATAGATGGATAGGGTGTGCATAACATATTATACAATATCATCATATATTATATATAATTATCAATATATTACATATGTATATAATACATGATTCCTGATCTCTCTGAAACATATAATCTAATAGAAGAGATGAGGACCAAAGGATGACAGGTTTGGAACTGGAATCAATCAATCAACAAACATTGATTAAGCCTTTTCTATATGCCCAGTATTGTCTTGGATACTTGGGATACAAAGGAAGGAAGGAAAAGAAAGAGAAAGCCTGCCTTCCAGGAGCTTCTGTTCTATCAAGGAAAGTACTAGAAGAGGCCCAAGGCCATCTGGTCCAAATCCTTCCTTTTATGGATGAGAAAACAGAGTCTTAACTAGTAGTAAATGAGTGGTGAGATTTGAACCAGGGTTTTCTGGCCCCCAGGGCAGTGTTTTTTCCACTGAGCCGGCCAGGTATGGACAGAATCCTGGCCATGGCCCCCGAGTCCCATCACTAGCTATGGGGCCCTGGCCACGTCAGTGGCTTTCTCTTATGCCCATTTTCCTCTGGACTGGACACTTTTAGGGCCCCTTCCTGTGACTCATCTGTGATTCTAGGCTGGTTTGATGTGTATGGAAATGACTGTAACACCAAATATGGCCTGAGGGCCAAGGAGGAGGCTGAGGGAGCTCCAGGAGGGTCTGCTGCAGGATGGGAGGGGAGCAGGCAGGGAAGGCCTCTAGGCTGCATGTGACATCCGGGGTGGCGTGGGTCCAGGGAGCTGAGGAATGGTCCTTCGGTTTGACGGGAGCAGCCCAGCCTCCTGAATGCCGTCCTGGCCACCTCTGAGTTAGGAAAACCTGGGTTCAAGCACACACCAGCTAGGTGACCCTGCCTGACTCTGCCCCTGGGAGCACTCGTGAACTTTCTAGGAATGATATGTAGGATCCATGGAAATACTTAAGAGGGAAGGCCCTGGAATAAGAGGGGTTGAGGAAGGCTCCCTGTAGAAGGTGGAATTTTAGTTGAGACTTAAAAGTGCCCAGGGGTCCCTAGACAGACTACATAGGTCTTATACTCCAGTATAAATTAATAATAGCCAACCTTTGTAAAACTTCAAAATACACATTTGAGCCTCAACAGCCCCGTGAGGAGGGTGCCATTATTCTTCCCATTTTACAGATGAGGAAACTGAGGCAGACAGAGGTGGCATGACTTATCCAGGCACACAACCAGTAATGTCTGAGATGGGATCCTCACTCGTGTCTTCTTCACTATCCCAGGCCCCCTCTGTGTTCCCGAGGTAGAAGATGTCCAACATGGCTTACACTTCTACAGCACAGTGAGGTTCACAATGCGCTTTCTTCCCAACTGTCCTGTGAACTAAGCTGGGAAAGCACTGTTGCCTCTACTTTACACATAGGGAAACTGAGGAAGGCCCTGAAATGTTAACTAACATGCTAGGAAAGCGTCAGAACCAGGATTTGAACCCAGGTCTCAGACTTAGAAGGATATGGAGACTGACTGAATGTGGAGAGGGAGAATGCACAGGTTCTAGAAAGACAAAGGTTCTAGATGGGTTCTAGAAAGATAAGGACTGAAAAAGAAAAGCTAAATTAAAGCAAAAAAAACTTGAGAAAGATGAAAAAAAATAGCCTGGAAAGAGATGCCGGTGTGCAGCTTCTGCAAACAGAAGTGATGGGAAATGGGGAGGGAACCGCTGAAAGGTCATTGCTGCAGTCTGGGAGAAGCCGGGTAAGCCCTGCCTGCAGCTGGAATCATGAGCATGGAGATGAGGGGTTCAGTGTAAGGCGTATTCTGGAGGAGGCTGGCAGAACTAGTAAGAATAGGACATGTGATGGAGGAGGTAACATGGAGTGTACAGCATTGGGTGGCTCAGGACATGGGCTCAAATCTCACCTCTGACACTGACTGCCTGTCTGACTTTGGGCACGTCAGTGATCTCTCTGGACTCAGTCTCTTCATCTGTGAAATGGCAGGGTTGTGTGAGGTGGCCTCTAAAGCCCTTCCCAGCTGTCTGTCTGTGATGCCGTGACTCCTCACCTGGATAACTGCCCATGATGCATCGCCCTTCCTCTGGTCCTCTAGAGGAGAAAGATGGAGCCTGGTGTGGGCACGCTGGGGTCTCCACGCCAGAAATAACTCCCACTGGCAGCAAGATGTGAGGCCCTTCAGAAGAGAGGGTGACAAGACACGGTGACCATGAAGAGCACACAGAAGGGCCTAATGACCTAAAAGCACCTACTACACACTTTACCGTTCATCCCAGCCAGTGTTATCATTCATTCATTGGATCATGGGTCCAGAGCTTCAAGCAAGAGAACTTGAGGCCATCAATTCCCACCCCTTTGTTCTACAGATGAGGAAACTGAGGCACAGAGAGGTCAAGAGACTGGTCTAGAGTCACATAACTACCAGGTGAGGCAGGACTTGAACCCAGATCCTTGTATCTCCACATCCAACATTCTTTTCCCTATACTATGCCATCTTTCATGAACAGATGCAAAGTGAATTAAACAGTCGTGGAAAAAAAACGTACACAATGACTACAGCATTGTAACTGGAAAGAGTCGCAATAAAAGATTGAAACTGGGTGTTGTGAAGTTATCACAATGGAGCTTGGCCCCAGAAGGTTTTCAGAGAGGAGAGGACAGCGCCCCACTTTCTCCTCAGAGATGGGGAACTCGGGGCTGCATGATAGGGGTGACTGTTGCAGGTGCTGTTTGGTTTACCTGAACAGTCTTTTCTTTTTCTCTCTTAGTCGATATACATGTATTAAGCACCTACTGTGTGCCAGGCACTGCGGATACCAAGAAAGTCAGGGCAGTCGCTGCTCCCAGGCGGCTCACAGCATAATTGGGGGACAACACAGAAACAGCTGTGTACAAACCAGCCCTGCAGGCTAGGCGGGGGCTGGGAAAGACTGTCAGGAGGTGGGGTGAGATGGCAAGGAAACCAGGGATTATGAACACTGGGTCTCTAGGAGGGGGCCTGGAGGTGCTGCAAAAGAGGAGAGATCGAGGTCTTGGGGTTTGGGGTGTGTTTCTGCCAGGGGTTGCAATGGAAGTCGGGTATATACTGTGGATGGGCCCCATGTTGCAAAGGGAGTGGCCCGGAGCTCAGAAGGCCCTTCATTAGGAGAGAAGAAGCTGGAAGATGTGAGGATTCAAAGGGCGCACTTGAGGACCTACAGAGCCACATGTGGCCTTGAGGCTGCAGCTTTTCCACCCCTGGCCTAGACAACCACCTCCCAGGGCCCTTCCAACTCGAGATCCTGGGATTCTGACTCGAAATTCTCCCCTGACTTGGCTGGAATGAGTTGCTCTTACCAATGGCCTCTGTCTCTCTGTGCTTTTTCCTTTATAAAGCTCCTCGAAACGTCTTGGCCAAACCTCAGGGGACAGATGGTATCAGGGTGACTTGGGAGCCTCCTCATGGAGCTGCCACCTTGGTCAAGGAGTATTTGGTGGAGTGGAGAGCCCTTGGCACGGGCAACAGCCCGTCCTCGCCCATCAACTGGGGCCGACTTCCCACTGTCAACATGTCCACCGTGATATCAGGTAATGAACCCACCAGCCCTCCTCCAGAACGTTCTGTCATATTGCCCTGAATACAAGTCATGCTGGTTGTGTGTGTGTGTGTGTGTGTGTGTGTGTGTGTGTGTGTACATAATACTGAATATATACACACACATTCGCAGGCAGAATAACACATGTATTGTATATATGTGTTATGCATGTATATATATGTTATATTCCCTATATAGAAAATAATTACAATAGAGGATAGGTGGGCAAGTAGATAGAATCTCAGGCCTGGAGTCAGGAAGACTTATCTTCCTGAGTTCAAATCCGGCCTCAGACACTGACTAGCTGTGTGACCTTGGGCAAGTCACTTCACCCTGTTTGCCTCAGTTGCCTCATCTGTAAAATGAGCTGGAGAAGGAAATGGCAAACCACTCCTGGATCTTTGCCAAGAAAATCCCAAATGGGGTCACAAAGAGTCAGATGTGACTAAAACAAATAAACAACAATCCTATAAAAAAAAGTCCAAACGGGAAGTTCCAATATGTGGTGGGGTCCCCCAGATGCCTCTGTTTGCAAATTCTGTGGCTCGCTTGTATCAAGCCCTGGAACACTGTTTGTCAGTGAGACACTCAGAAGAGCTCAGACCGTCAACCCACGTGGGGAAAAAAAACCAGTTGGGTGAAGAATGCCCTTGTCCGGCCTGTGCCAGAGTGTCGGCTGCCCTGTACATGGAGTTGACTGATCAGCACACATATTTTGAATGGATCCTGATGATGGACAATTGGCCGAGCCCAGAACTGAACAGGAAGAAGGCTGCCCTTTGGAGAAAGTATATTGCTTTCAGTAACTGAGAGATGCTTTCTAGAGAAAATGAAGACAACTCCCATCTTTTCTTTCTTTTTTTTTTTTCCACACCAATCTTCTTCCAGGCATTTCTCCAAGACTCTGGTTGCCAAGCAGGTGCTACTCAGCATTGGTAGAGGGAGTTTTCTTATTATACTAATGAAATCACATCACAGGTCTAAGCCAAAAAAAGAGCCAGACATGATTCTAGTAAGAGGGATAATTAGGTGGCAAAGAGTGCTGCGCCTGAGTTCAAATCCTGCCTGAGACACTTACTAGCTGTGGCAAGCTACTCTCTGTGCCTCAGTTTCCTCATATGCAGGGGAGATAATATTTGTAAAGCACTTTGAAAACTCAAAAGAGCCATGCAAATGTTACCTCCAGAGTCCTAGAGGATTGTCTGGGGACACTCTGACCACAGACAGAGGAGCTACTTCTGTGCATCGGTGGACAGTCTCTACACCTACAGGTCCTTCCACAGATGAAATCACAGGATCATAAGGTCATAGCGTTAGAGGTGGGAAGGGCCTGAGAGATCATCGGGCACAAATCCCCTTCTTTCACATATGAGCAGTCTGAGGCCCAGGAAAGTTAAATGATGTGCCTTGTTGCACAGCTACTAAATGTCGAGGAGTGATTTGAACCTGGGTCTTCCAGACCAGTAGTATCAGATTCTTATAGAAAGGGATCCCTGCAGGCTGGCACATTGACTCAGGAAACCATTAATTAACATCATCTGTGTCATATGGTATTTTTATTAATTCTGTTCAACATTTCTTCATTACATTTTAATCTGGTTCAGAGGCACTGAAAGTTTGGCTGGCTGTGAGTTTGACACCTCTGTCCTAGACCCCAAGCCTTGGGCTCTCGCCGCTGTACAAGCTGCCTTCTCACAAGACCAGACTTCCCCCTAGATATCAGAAACATGCTTCCAGTGATGCTACAGGGCCATGGCTCATGAATCACCACCATCTCTGAAGAATAAGAAAAAGTAACAGGCACCAAGGGACCAGGGAAAGAGATGTGTGGCAGGCATCAGCTGGCTGTGGCACATTGTTATTGGAGGCTTGCACACGTAGTGTATTGCCATTGCAGGCTCACACACGGTAAATGGCACAAACGAGTTCCATTCAGGAGATGGGTGATTGGAGGGGAGGTGGTCATCCTCTGAGTGAGGGATAGCAGTTGGACAAGCTTGGATTTTACACCACAGCCAGGCCTAGCGGACGGTCTTCAGTGTATGGAGAATTTCCTCTCTAAGAGGGACAGGAGGACGTGGACGGGGGTCATGGGATGGGAAGACCAACTTAGTTGTGATCGGTTCCATTGCAGGGAATAGCCGCATCCAGGAAATCATGGCTCCAGGGAAGTGCTTGCAGTATCCCTGATACATGCCATCTTGTTAGATTCGGCCCATCTTCCTAGTCTCTCACACTCTTGCTGGCTTGGCCAGTAGAGGGGTCCCAGTGACCTTCTGAAGAGTACTTTTAGAAGGCTGGTCAGTGTGGAAGCCAGGATTCATGAGGTTAAAGATGATGATTGGGGAAGGGCCACTGTGGATAGATAGCTGGCCTCAGAGACCTGAGTTCAAATCCTCCTCCCAGCACAAATCCTGCCTTAGATACTTGGTAGCTGTGTGAGTAGTCGTCTAGTTTTTGCTAGATGATCCTGCATGTTCATTAATGTCATTTCCACTGATAAAATAAGGCTGGTTTCTGGTGTTGAGCCACTGGACAGGGCCTTGGACTCTGGTGGAGAGAGTGTTCCTCTGTGGGTCTTCAGAAGCTGTGGCTGCAGCTCCCACAGTGATGGCTGCCGGGGGGGGGGGGTCAGTATTTAAACCCAAACCCTCCAAGTCTCCTCCTCTCACCATTCCTCCATGAGGCTTCTCAGTGGGTTCATCACAGTCAGAGCTAGACTCCTCAGGCTTAGGAACGCCAGAGAAAAAACCACCCACAAAATCCATTGACTTGGGTTTTGACCCAGACCATCTTCTGAGCCCATGGTCAGGGGACCATTGATTTCATGCTGGAAGGGAAGGGAGAGGACACCTGGTCTAATTCTTCTCATTTCACAGAGCCAGAGGTACTGAGTCCCAGGCATCTGAGGTAGGCGCCCAGTGCCTAATGCGGACTGTCCTCCCAGGAGGAGGAGTCCACACAAGGTCACAACATCCATTCCAATATCTCCCCATAAGCCTTCAGACTCGGGCCCAGGCGGGGGGCCTCCCTCCAATCTGTCATTAAGATTGCCAGACCTCACCAGCCAGGTGCAACTCATTGGTGCACTGGTTTGTGACCTGGATGGAGCGCCCATGGCCCTAGGCAGTGCACCGCTTCATTCCACATGGGTGGAAAAGCAGAACGTGGTTCAGGAGCTCACCTACGGGAGGGCCGCACAAAACGTAACTCTGTTCTTGCCCTGTGAGTTTCTGAATGGGCTTGGGGCTATCTCGTAGTTTGGAGCTAATGATGACTCTTCCCTTATTTCACTTGGCCAAGGCACAATCGCTGCGGATCAATACCCCAACAAACGCACCTAGGGGTATTGTTTTTGGAGGGGGACCTCTTTTCATGCTTGCTCCCAATAGTAGCAATGCTGGCTCTGGACACCTGCTGCTTAATGGGATTTCTTGGTTAACATTAGGTTGTCTTCTGAAGCCACGTCTTTCTGTCTCTCTGTGTCTCTTTCTCTCTGTTTCTCTCTCTGTCTCTCTGTCTGTGTTTCTGTCTCTGTCTCTCTCTCTGTCTCTCTGTCTCTGTCTCTCTCTCTGTCTCTCTGTCTCTCCTCCCCTCTTTTTTCCCTATCTTTTCCTGTTCCCTTGTGTTTTTCTCTCTATCCCCTCTTCTCTCTCCCTCTTTTTCTCACACTTTCACACATGCACAGGCACGAGCAACACACACACACACACACACACACACACACACACACACACACACACACACACGTCTCTCTGAGAACTTCCTATTTAAAACCCGGGTGATCCATCCAAAGAGAAAGTGGTCATTCTAACAGATTGGCCAACTATTCAGCTACACCCCAGATGGGGCCCCCATCTGATTATTAGATGATTGTAAAAGGCTCTTAATTCGTGGCCCCACCTCATCTCTTCCCACTCTAATCCATCCTCCCCTTAGCTGCCAAACAGATAATCCTCAACAAGCCTACGCCTGACCTGTCATTTACCCTTCTCAGTAAACGCCAGCAGCGACCGTGTCCTCCAGGGTCCAATAGAACATCCTCTATTTGGCATCCAGAGCTGTCCATAACTCGGTCGTTTCCTGCCTTTCCAGAATTCCTACACTTTGCCCTCTTCCAGACACTCCCTGCCCCGTGGCCACTGCTGTCTGTCGCACATCCCCTACGCTCCGTGCTTGTGCACCGGCTCTTCCCAACCGCGGAAGGCGCTGACTCCTCGCATCTGCCTCTGCTTCCCTGGCGTCTTTCACGACTCACCTCAGATCCCACCTTTCTCAGTCCCCTGACGCTCGTCCTTCCAAGATGACCTCCATTTCCCCCTGTGTGTTTCCTGTATGTCCATAGTCATTTGCACATTCTCTCCTTTATTAAAGTGTAAGCTCCTAGAGAACAGGGAGCTGGTTTTGCCTTTCTATATAGTGCCAATACTTAGCACAGGGCCTAGCACGTAGTAGCAATGATAGCTAACATCTATATGGCACTTTAAGGTTTGCAAAGCACTTCACAAATTGTATCTCATTTGATCACAACCACCCTGGGAAGTAGGTGCTGTTATTATCCCCATTTTACAGGTGGGGAAACTGAGGCAGATAATGGTGAAGGAACTTACCTAGGGTCCTTCCACAGCTAGTAAGTTTCCGAGGCTGGATTTGAACTCAAGTTTTTGTGACTTCAAGGCTAGGGCTCTATCTACAGTGCCAACCACCTAGTTTTATTTCTGGAGTTTAATTAATGCTTGTTAACTGACTGCATTGTGTTATTGAGGTTTTCGTGGCAGGTATGTCAGGGTGCAGGCTGCTACTTCAGAGGTGAAATGTTTCTCTGCTCAAGCATGATAATGTCTATCGAGCAATTTGTAGTATGTAAGCAGTATGTAAATAATAGTCATTATTATTAGGTTGTATATAAGTATATACCATATATAAGTATTGTCCACACACACACACACACACATACATACATATATACCTCCATATATGTAAACATACATTTATAAAGTTAGTCCAACAAATTTAATTCAACAAACATTAGATTCTTCCTTTATGCCCTATACTAGGCACTGGGGGTGATACAAAATTTAAATAAAGTACAGTTCCTGCCCTCATGAAATTTATGTTCTACTGTAGGAATGAGAAGAGTGTGGATAACAATATTCTTGTTTTTGCTTTTTGGCGAGGCAATCGGGGTTAAGTGACTTGCCCAGGGTCACACAGCTAGTAAGTGTCAAGTGTCTGAGGTCGACAACACTATTCTTTAACAACGATTCTCCAATCTGTTGGTCTCAGACTCTCTTTCTGCTCTTCAGAATTATTGAGGGCCTCAGGAACCTTTTGTTTATGGGGGAATCATAGCTATCAACATTTACCATATTAGAAATTAAAAATGATAAAAATGTTAAAATATTGGTTCATTTAAAGTAACAATTACAAACACATTACATATTAACATAAATAATGTAGTTTGTGAAAAATAACTATTTTCCAAAATAAAAAAATTTAGTGAGAAATGTAGCATTGCATTTACACTTTATATATATTTTTGCAAATATCTCTAATGTCTGGATGGATGGAAAACAGTTGGATTCTCCTCTCTGCTGCTACAGTTGTGCTGTGATGTTTTGATTGAAGTCTGAAGAAAATCCAACATTGCATGGATACATAGTTGGAAAGGGGAGACATATTAATAGGCAAATACATGTCCTCCTATTATTATAAAGGTAGTTTTGACCTCATGAGGCCAGCTGAAATTCCTCGGTCTTCGGGCCACACTTGGAGAACCCCTGCCCCAGAAAACTTCACAATGAGGGTATTAGGGTGAGAGTCATCAGGGAAGTCTTCTTGGAAGACATGTATTTGAGTTGGACTTCAAAGAATAAATAGAAATTCAATTGGCAAAGAGAAGGATGGACAACATTTAACGGAGACAACCTGGTACGGTGGAAGGAGCAGAGTGAGCTCTGGACTCAGAGGACTGGGGGTGCTACCTGTGTGACCACGACTTAAGTGAGCGCCCCCTGAGCTGTAAACCAGGGGAGGGCTGCCAAAGAAAGGGGCAGGGGATGGAGTTGCCAGGCTGGATGGGAGAAGTAAGGGGTGACCCGTACCCGGGTTGTTGAATAGGGACGCCCACGCTCGTTGCTTTTCTGGCTGTCCTCTGTGATCAGACTTTTTTATTTTTCCATGCAGAACACGTAAGACCCCACCTGTGTTACCAGATCCGCCTGTGCGCCCTGTGGGGGGATGGAGCCGGCTGCGCCAGGACCTGGGCTGATCTGACCAGCAAAGGTGCCGTACTCTGCGCCCCATGGGAAGAGAGGGGGGCGGGACGGCTTCCTGGGAGTCTCAGGCTCTCCTGTTATACTTCGTTCTGTTTCGCAGAACCCCTGACCGGCCCCCGTGTCCAAAACGCCACAGCGGGCAAAGGCACAGCGTCCGTTACCTGGGACGAAATCCCTGCTCAGGAGCAAATGGGCTGCCTCCTCCATTACAAGATCTACCTGCAGGAGCCGCGCTCCCAGTCCCCGTCTCACATCTTCGGTAGGTGGATGTTCCAAAAGCCTGGAGCGGGAGGGGCAGGCAGACGCCCGCCCCCGCCCCGAGCCTCCCAGTCCTTTTCGGAAGTGACTGAAGGTTCAGTAAGGCTTGGATGGCCATGGTCAAGGCACTGCCCCACCAGGGACCTCAGATTTCTCCCTAGTGGAAAAAAAGCTTGAAGTAACTACTTTTTTTTGGGGGGGGGGCGGCGGGGAGGAGAACACTGCTTGTTGAGTCAGGAGGAAGTGAGTTCAAATTCTGCCTTGGTGACCTTGGGGAAGTCCCCGCCTCCTGGGCTCCAGTCGCCTGCTTATTACAACAAGCGGGTCGGACTAGGTGGCCTCTCTGGCCTTCCCAGTTCTAAATCTATAATCCTTTCCTCCTTCTATGCTCCAGGCACCAAAAATACAAAACCAAAAAATTCCGTGCCCGTAGCCCCCAACATTTGTAAAGAGATGAGCTTGGCATTACGTTATTAAATGACATTTAAGGTCGGGAACAGCTCTTGGAGAGGGACTGGGCCATACTTGATGAGCCAAGGCACGCTGTCACATATGTAAAGGACCCACATGAACCATAGACGTGCAAATCCGAAATGCAATAGTCTAGCATTGGTGGGGCGCTATGGAACCGTAATAAACACTGGCTCTGGAGGCAATGGACCTGGGTTCGAATCCCATGCCTGGAGCAACACCTGTGGGAAATTGGAAGTCATTTAGCCATGGGCAGCTAGGTGGTTCAGTGGAGAGAGCATCAGGCTTGGAGTCAGGAAGACCTGAGTTCAAATGTGGCCACAGACGCTCACTGGCCGTGTGACCCTGGGTAAGTTACTTAAAAATGAAATACGTGCACATAGATTTTTTCCCAATTATACATAAAAACAATTTTTTAATATGAGGGTTTTTTTAAAATTCCAAATTCTATCCCATTCCCTTCCCTCCTCCCTCCCTGAAATGGTATGCAATCTGATAGAAGTTATACATGTGCAATCATGTAAAACGTTTCCATATTAGTCATTTTGTGCAAGAAGACTAGGAAAGAAAGAAAAAGAGGAGAGAGAGAAAGGAAGGAAGGAAGAAAGGGAGGGAGGGAGGGAGGGAGGAAGGAGAAAGAAAGAGAGCGTGCTTTGGTCTATATTCCATAGCCATCAGTTCTTTGTCTGGAGGCAGATAGCGTTTTCCATCATGAGTCTTTTGGGACTATCTTGGATCATTGCATTGCTGAGAAGAGCTAAATCACTCCCAGTTGATTGTCCTTACAATGTTGCTGTTACTGTTTCCTGCTTCTGCTCACTTCACTTTGCATCAGTTCATGTAAGTCTTTCCTGGTTTTTCTGAAATTATCCTGCTCGTCATTCCTCATACCTGGGCAAGTCACTGTTTGCCTCAGTTTCTTCTTCTGCAAAATGAGCTGGAGAAGGAAATGGCAAACCACTCGAGTATCTTTGTTAAGAAAACTCCAGCAGGGGTTTTCACAACCTAAATGACTGAACAACAAGCCTGTTTCCTCTTCTGTAAAATGAGGGATTTACACTAACTGGTGTTGGAGGTCCTTTTCCCCTTCAAATCTATGAATCCATGATCCTAGCAGCATTAATGCCAATCTTATCCCGTATAGTTTTTTGGAAGTGTCTCCCACGTACCTTCTGCACACTGACCATGTGTTTCCTTGACTACATATTTGTTAGAAGCTTTTTTCCCCTTTGTTCTTTTAAATTAAAAAGGGCAGAAGGGAGAGAAAATAAATGCTTGTTAACTGAAAAATAAAATAAAATGGAAAAGAGGAAGCGTCTCCTACCAGTGCACCAGCATCTCTCTGGCTATCTGCTAATCAGCTTTTATCTCTCCATTACCTTCTTCTATTCTAAAGCTTTCCTCCGCTCCCCCAGCAGTTTATTAGGAGGCCTCTTAGATCCTTTTCCGAAATCTGACACTGCACCGAGTCCCAGACCGGCATATCTTGCTAGACTTCTTTCTCTTCTCTCCAGTTAATTTCCAGACCACAGAGTCACCCCTCAGCTATCACCACCTCCAAATCCACCCCTGTCTGGCATATACTTGCCCACAATCAGGATCCTATGAACCTTTTTTTTTTTAATCTTCAACTCAACACACCATCAAACTCCCTTCTGGCTCAGGGCTGCTCAGCTACTCCTCACGGCAGGGCATCAGCCGGTCGGACAAGCGTGACCTTGAGAAAATTGGCACAGGGCTTTCTCTGTCGAGGCAGTTCAGCAGGGTGGACTAATGGAAGGAGTCTTAGCTATGGAGGCAAACAGTCTGGGCATGAGGCAGGTCTGCCTCTTACAGGCAGTAGGTCAGTCTTTGCCCAGCAGGCCGTAAGCTCCCTGAGGCCAGGGACTGTTCCTTTTTTCTGTATTTCTACATGGCCTGGTAGTGAATCTCATCCACAGGTCCTTACCCTTTTTTGTGGTTTCTGGACCCTTTGGGCAGTCAAGTGAAGCTCATGGACTCCTCCTCAGAATCATGTTTTTGGAAATCAATTCTATGGGATAAAGTTATCACCTAAGTTGCACGGTGGATAGAGGACCCAGCCTGCTGTCCAGAAAATCTGAATTCGCATCCAACCTGAGACACTTTAGCTAGCTGTGTGACCCTGGGCAAGTCATTTCACCCTGTTTGCCTCCGTTTCCTCATCTGTCAAATGAGCCGGAGAAGGAAGTGGCCAGCCACTCCGGGATCTCCGCCAAGAAAACTCCAGATGGGATCACGAAGAGTTGGACATGACTGAGCAACAAAAAAAGCTGTCAAAATATTCACAAGCCCCAGGTTAAGAATCGGCAAGACTAGTCCAAGAACGATTGTGTGCAAACGCTATCATCTACATTGTATATTGGGAGGGATCCTGGATTTGAAGTTGGCAAGACTTGGGTTTGTGTCTTACCTCTAACATATCCTGGGCTGTATGGCCCCAGGTAGGTCACTTCTCTGCAGGCCCCCAGGCAGCAGATCTGCTTTGGTAGAGGGAGTTTCCTCACTGGGAGTTCCCCACATCGATGGAGTCGCAGGTTCAGCCCACGGGCCACTTCTCCCCATCCCCCACTCCCTCACGTCCCCCAAAGTTGTGATTTCGTTGGACAAGAAGCCGTTTTCTCTGTCCGTGCAAGAGACCTGGGTAGCCAATCAGTCGTCAAGCCTTTATTAAGGACCTACTGTATGCCCAGCACGGGACTAAACCCTTTACAAACATCGTCTCGTTTGATCCTCCCAGCGACCCTGGGAGGTAGCTGCTATTATTATCCCTGTTTTACAGGCGAGGAAACTAAGGCAGGCAGAGGTTGTGACTTGCCCAGGGTCACACAGCTTACTAAGCGTCTGAAACTGGGTTTGAACTCAGTCTGCTGTACTCTCTGCACTACGACACCACCACAGCCCGAATTCATACAGTGCTCTGAGCTTATGCTTGGAGACTTGATTTCCACATTTGTGAAGCATCTCACAGCTGTCAGGAAAGTGTTTTGTGATTGCTGAAAGTGCCGTACAAATGTGAGTTATTACCATTATCGTCACTATTGGTACCGATGCTCCAAAAGTTCATTTTCTTCTACCGGATAAACACATGGGGTTGTCCTTTGACCCAAAGTCTGTATTAGAGCTGAGAGGCTGTGTAGTTCAGTGGGAAGGGGGCGGGATTGGAAGTCAGAGAGCCTGGATGCTGTCCTGTTGTTGGGCTATACAACTTACCTGACTTCTCTGCCCTCAGTTTCCTCATCTGTAAAATGGAAGGAGTTGGATTAGGTAGTTGCCAAAGTGTCTTCTGACTCTAAATCTTATGATCTCTTGATCTCAGAACAGACTTTTGGGTTCCCAGGGGCCTGGTGCTAATTAGCTGGCCAGGCCTCAGTCACCTCATCTGCTCAGTGGGGCTAGTCACGCTCACCTCACCCACATGTTGTCTGGCATTAATTGGAGTCTGAGAAAAACCAAGATTCTCAGTTATGAGGCACAGTCAAAGTGCTGAGTTCCATCATTCACATTAGGTCACCAGGACAGACTCATCCCTGCCTTGGGAGCAAAGGTGCCCAGGCAAGGCTGATTTTGCAGCCAGGATACCATCCTCACCCACCCAAGACCCAAAGTGAGTTGGCCCCACTCTTGAGCAGTTAGAAGGTCATTGGAGGAATTGCTGATCCCCCCTGCAGCCCATGTTTCTTTGTAGGGGGAAAAAGCCTTTGAGCATTTCTCTGAAAATAACTTTGGCTACACAGAACATCAGGAAACAGGAAAAGCATAAGGAAACTGAGTGTGCCAACAGATCCATATGGTTCCTACCGTTTCGTTTAATAGCTTCACACCAGTGAAAATAGTAGGACCTTTGTGTTTTAAATAATTCTTTCCCTTTGAAAGACTACAGTGAGATGGATAGAGGTAGAGAAAGAGATGTAGATATATAGATAGGTAAAGAGATGGGTGGATTCGATGGACGGATGGATAGATAGTTACATGGATAGAGAGATGGATGGTTGGGTGGGTGGATGGATGGATGGAGAGATGGTTAGATGTATAGAGAGATGGATGAATGGATAGAGAGAAGGTTGGATGGATGGATGGATGGATAGATGGATGGAGAGATGGTTAGATGTATAGAGATGGATGGATGGATGGATGGAGAGAAGGTTGGATGGATGGATGGAGAAATGGTTAGATATATAGAAAGATGGATGGATGGGGAGATGGTTAGACAGTTAGATGGATGATCTGTGCTACCCTATTTCTGATTAGATAAGCCAAAAAAATTCCCTATGGGCATGGAACGGAACCTACTTTCTGTTGGGGCATAGCAAAGTTTTGGCAAGTCCCACATCTCTTTTCTTGAAACATTCCAGCCTTTCTCCCTCTTTCTGTCCTTATCCCCGCTTTCAGAAATTCCCTACGAGGTGGCAAACACTTCGAGGCTGATCAGAGGCCTCCGGCCTGGAGTCACGTATGTCTTGTGGATGACCGCCTCCACAGCAGCGGGAGAGGGCCCCCGAGGGAATGAGAGGGAGCTTTCCCTGGAAGGTGAGATGCAAACTCAAGAGGGAGGCCTGCAGGTCTCCTCCATGGGAGTGTCATCCTGAGCCTGCTCTGCTGTCTTCCCCCAAGCTCTGCCCGTGGCCCCATTTAGCCACCTCACAAGGTGCGTCCCATTCTTCCCACCTCACGCAGGAGTTAAGCTGCTTCCCTGAGACCCACACCGAGTTAGTGGGAGAGGCTAGAAAGTTGATGAAAGCACCTGCTCTTCCTACTGCACCATCCTCCCTCACCAGCAAGTGAATTAATTTTGTTAGCCCAACCTGTGATTTTATCAGGATGGAGAATCCTGGGATTAAAACTCCTTCAGTAGCTACATATCAGGCCTCCTCAGCCACTTCTACGCTCGGCTCACGTGCCTTGTGCTGGGTTAGAGACAGTCAGTGGTACAGGCAGGCCTTGAACCCAGGTTATTCTGACCCCCAAGCTAGCTCTCTATCCATCATCACACGAGATAGCATATGCAGCGCAATTGCAACCTTAATGTGCTATCGAATTGTGCATTATTGTTATTACTGCCCCAACCTGCTCCTCTGTCAGTAGAAAATGAAACTCTCAATAGACTCAAGAGGATTCTTTTGACCTGGAAGAAACTGTAAGCATCAACTACCCCAGTCCTGACAGGTACACGTTTTCTTAGCCTTGCCCCCTTTAGAGTGTAAGTTCCTTGAGGGCAGGGGCTGTCTTTTGCCTTTCTTTGTATCTCCAGTGCTTAGCACAATACCTGGCAGATAATAGGTGCTTAATAAATGCTTATTGACTAAGAAGCCAAGATGCTCAGGGATCTTGCGATTTGCCCCAGACCACACAGTTAGTCAGTAGCAGAGTTAGGAAAGGACTCCAGGTCTCCTGATACAGTTCAATTCAATTCAGTACATACTAGTTAAGCACCTACTGTGTGCCAGGCACTGTACTTTTTACATGAAAAGAGGCAAAAGACAGTCCCTGCCCTCATGGAGTTTATGATCAAATGGGGGAGGCAACATGAAAATACATATAAAGTAAGCTACCTACAGGATAAAGAGGAGATGATAAACAGAGGGAAGGTGCTGCTCCTTCTCTGGAGGGGCAGCAGAGGTCGGTGTCTAGAACTCAGAGTCAGAAAAGACCCAGGTTCGAGTCCCAGCTCCAACACTGCCTAACTCACATGGTTCTGGGCAAGTCCCTCAACCTCTGACAGCCTCAGTTTCCTTACCTACAGAAATGACTTGTCCCTGCACTACTTCCCTCGCAGGTTGGGACAAAAGCATTTTATCAACTTTTTAGTGCGATGGCTGAGAGTTATTGTCAGAATATGAGCCCGAGCTTCTGTAGGAGGAAGGTTCACGAGATGTTGGCCAGACGTCCCTGAGCAATCACTGTAGCCAACCTGTGAGGGATTTCCTGCTTACCCAGAGCTCTTCATTCTGTATTTCACAGCCAGCCTCCAAGGCAGGAGTCACTGGTGTAATCATTCCCATTTTATAGATAAAGAAACTAAGAGAAGTCATCAGAAGGCAAGGACACAAGGATAGCACCGTCACGTGATGGTCACATTTCCAATCCAAGTGTTCACAAACAAAATAATGAAAAAAGCACTTATTAAGCACTTGTTGTATTCCAAGCACTGTGCTAAGCCTTGGGGATACATGGAAAGTTTGAGATGGTCTCTGCTGTCCAGCAGCTCCCACTCTAATTGGGGGAGGTGACACATATGCCAAAGGTAATTTGGAAATTATTTTCAAAGAGCACTGGGTCTCGAGTCAGGGGACCTGGGTTCAAATCCCATGTATATAATTGTTTGTGTATGTATGGCCTTGGGCAAATCACTCTTCCTTCCTCCCTCTCTCCCTTTCTTCCTTCCTCTCTCCCTTCCATTCTTCCTTCTTCCCTCTCTTCCTCCTTCCTTCCTTCCTCTCTCCCTTCCTCCCTCCATCCCTTCCTTCCCTTCTTGTTCTTGTGAACCCAAATTTTCAATCCAAATTCAAGACTTTTCATTCACCCCTCACTAGAGTAGCTGTCACCTCCTTCCTTCCCTTTCTGCATAGATTTCTAACAGATGAGCCACTTCCCCAGCGTTTCCTTGTAATTTGTGTCCATGGTAAAATCTGAGTGATACAGTCGGGTCTGGTTGCCCCAGACACCCTGTCCACACTGCCTGGTGGTGTGGCTTTATTTGCATGAGTTGCAAGCTCAAAACAAGTTGTTCTAGCTTTTTATTAGGAGGTTAATTAGGGTGACCGTCTCAGAGTTAGCCCATCCTCTAAGTTACGTCCTTATTTGGAAAGCAGGTAGAGGTAGCTTGGCAAAGGATTATGACAGCTTCATGACCCTAGAGCGGGAGGGACCCTGGCGGCTTTCTTGTCAAGTCCACAAACACTGAGTGTAAACTCTGAAAGACAGTCCCTACCTGCAGGGAGCTTACATTCTAGTGGGGGAGGACAGAACCTAAAAGGAAGGAGGAGGGAGTCTGGAATGAAGGCATGGCAGGCTGGAAAAGTTCTTCAAATGGAGGTTCTGGGAGGAACCAGCCAGTCCAAAGAAGGGGCCACAGAGGTGGAAAGCACTTCCGACGGGAGAAGCCCATGGGTGAGGTAACTTTTAGGGAGAGGAGGCTTCTGGGGCATGGGAGAACCCACCTGGAGGCTCAGGAGTGGAGGCTGGAGAGGACTGAAAACACAGGTGCTTAATAAATGCTCACCGACTCACCAAGATCATTCAGGCGGTTAAGCCTCTGAGGCAGGATTTCAACCCAGGTCCTTTGACCGCTGGCTTTGAGAACCCCTGGGCTGGAATCCTGGTTGTGTCCTTACCAGATGTGTAGCTTTGAACAAGGCTGGGTCTTGCATCTCTGGGTCTCAGTTTTCCTACTTGTGAAATGGGTGTGATAATAGTCATACTCCCTTATTGGGTGGTGGTGAGGCTAAAGACAATGTACATAAAGGGATCTGTAAACTCTGAAGTGCTGAGTCAAGGATAACTCAAGTACCAAAACTCACCTTGTCCCTCACCCCAACCCAGCCTCATCCCTGCCTTGAGCTGCTCTCGAGTTTCTCTCCCGTTTCTCTCCCAACCTTCCTGCTCCAGGCCAGGTCCCCCAGCCTGAAGGGCTGGCAAATTCTAAAATGTCCATTTTCTCTAATTTTAGCGTCCTCAACTATAAAGTAGGGATGATAACAGCACCTGCCTTGCAGGGCTGTCGTGAGGCTCAGATGAGGTTTGTGCAAGGTGCTTTGGCAAGGTGCCTGGAACACAGGAAGTACTGCACAAATGCTTATTCTCTCCCTTCTTCCCCGGTTGTCAGGCACTATTAAGTACAGAAGGTGGCTGACCAGTAGAAAGTGGCGGCAGTCAGAGGCCAGGATTGTTTCCACTAGAAGCTTACAGGATCACTTTCAGAGAACCAAGGAGTTAGCACATCATCCTCCACTGAAAAAACCTTCTTCAGCAGTCTCCTATGGCCGCTGCTATGAAAACTCTTCTCTGCCACACTCTTAAAGCCCGTCTGATCTGGCCCGCTCCCAGGTTTCCAGTCTTCTTCCCCATTCCTTCTCTGTGGACACTCACTAGCCCACTCACAAAGTTTTCCCTGTACATGACACAACCCAGCCGGCCCTGGGCTTGAGCAGGAGGGATCCCCCTCATCTGAAGTGCTTCCCCTTTTTCAAAGTGATGATTCTATGTGTCTGTAGCTGCGATGGGATATGGAAATATCCATGATTTTTAATAATGACAAAGTCACAGGTTCTGATAATGCTGCCTAGGTTTGTTGAATAATCCCCAATTGAAGGGAATGCTAGATTTCAGTTAGGGGTTGGTAAAACAAAACGGCATTTTTCTTCCAGCCACATTTACAGATCCCAGGTTAAGAACCCTTGCAGGACACCCCAGCCATAGTATTAGCTCCACTAAGCCACCACTGCCTTTAGGCTCTCCCCTGGGCCAGATTGCAGCACTTTCTCTTAGGACTTCTGAATCATTCTTGGGGGCCAGCCTTGGTTGTATAGGCTAAACCAAAAGGGAGTCATTTCGGTTTCCCAGCATGATCAACCAGGTCTTGGGGGCAGGGAGTAGACGAGACACATAGGAAGTTTATGAAGTGCCTACTGTGTGTTTGGCCCAGTGCTAACTGCTTTACAGCTATCTTATTTGATCCTCACACTGACCCTGGGAGGTAGGTGCTGTTATATCCTCATTTCGCAGACAAGGAAACTGAGGCAGGCAGGGCTGAAGAGACGCGCCCAGAGTCTTCACTTGGAAGGCACCTGAAGCCAGTTTGCTAATGTTTCAGATGCTCCCAATTGGAACATCCTGGCGGTGCCGATTGCCGTAGCCCTGATTGCGGTGGGGATTTTCTCTAGGCCTCGAGTTCGAGCAAAGTAAGTTGACTGTTCAGCCTCACAGCACCAGCAGAGAGCAGTCACGGCAGTGGCTTCTTTGTCCTGGGCCTTGACCCTTGGCTTCTAGATCCCATGTGGAAGCCACCATGTTGGACACTCCAGGGCACAGCTCTCCTTACATATTTACACTCAGAAAGGGCAGAACTTCACAGATACTGTGTCCCATAGTATTCAGCTAGCCTGCTCCCAACTCTGGCCTTTGGGCTGCTAATACAAAAGCTTCCAGTCATTCAACAAAAGCATTAGTTTTGTTAAGCATATTTATAAAAGCAAATCCTGCCCTTTCAGTGAAACAAGGATCCCCAGGCCTTGGGGGCCCCATGTGGGCTTTTAATTGGCTGCTTTCATTGCAGAGTGATGTCTGTCTTCTCGGCACTACAACCCCAGTGGTATAATCAAGAGATTCCAGACCCGGCCAACAGCATATGGGCCAAGAAATACTCCCTCATGGAGGTAAGCACTAGATGCCTAGTCCAATTAGCCTATCCTTCCTGTTTTGTAAGATGAGAGAGGACGACTTCTAGTCAGTACTGCAGTGTCACTGAGAACTTTGAATTTCTACCTACTTACATCACAGCCTGTTTTCTTTCCGGATCCGAGGCCAACAGGAACAAGTGGATTTTCTAAACTAGATACTCCAAGACTGAATGAAGATAACCTCTCTGGTAATTGGACTAGAGGCAGGGCAGAAGGCATGCGTCACCAGACCTGGACATAACAGGACTTGGATTCACATCTTGCACCTGGGTGACACTTCCTAGCTGTGTGACCCTGGGCAAGTCCCTTACTCTCCAAGGGCCCCAGTTTCCCCATCTGTAAATGCCTGTAGCACCCTTTATCTATGATCCTAGAACACCGGTCTGCTGGCCTTGTTCTTCAGAAGCACTCTTTTTTTTTCTCCCTTGGTCCCGCACACCCATCCTTCCACACACGCAGCTAGACATGGTGCTTTCAGAGGCACAAGTGAACAAGCCTTCTGGAGCATCTCATCCAGGCTGCTGGTGAATCCTTCTCTCTCTGAGCCTCAGTTTTCCTCAAAACAAAGAGGTGGAGTGCGTGGTTTCTACTGATATAATGTGTGTAAGGCATTTTGCAAACTTTAAAGCATCCTATAAATTATTATTTATTGTTGTTAAAAACTTTTCTGTGGCTACCCAGATGCCTCCCACCTTCTTTTTTTAATCTTCCCCCTAGATGCCCCATGCTGGGATTGTCTACCCTCCAGGGCACTTCAGGCCCTGTGGAAAGGCACCTACACTGACGTCTCTAAAACACTTCCTGGCTCACTATTTTTTTTTTTTTGGTGAGGCAATTGGAGTTGAGTGACTTGCCCAGAGTCACACAGCTAGTAAGTGTTGTGTGTCTGAGGCCAGATTTGAACTCGGGTCTTCCTGACTCCAGGGCTGGTGTTCTATCCACCGCGCCTGCCCCTTGGCTCACTATTTTCCAGGATCAAAGGTGCTCAGACACCAAATTGGAAACCTGAAAGGAAAAGAAATTTCCTAAATGCAAATGCATACCTTTGAATCCTACCTAAATAAATCATCGCCCTGTCCTTCCCTCATCACTAACATACCGACAAGCCCTACTTGAAGTATTCTTTCACACAAAAGCAGTTGGAAATTCCTGAAAGAAGATTTAAAAAAATTAAGGCAACTGAGATTCCCATTAATGTTTTAAATTTTTTTTAAATCAGAAAAATATGCCACCTCTCTCTCCCCCCACCCCCCAGCCCAATTGAGAAAGAAAAAGAAAACTTCTGTTTTAAAGCGGTACAGTCAGGCAAAACAACCCCTATTTTGGCCATGTCCAAAAATACAGATTTCTTATTCCTCCCTCCGAGTTCTTCACTGTTCCACAGGGAGATGGGCAGCACATAACCTCATCAGGCCTCTCAGAGTTCCTAAGCCTTCCAAAGTGTGTAGTCTTTCAGTGTGGTTATCGTGTACACTGTACTGGGTCTGCTTGCCTCAGTCTGCATCGCTTCATCCAAGTCTTCGTAGGTTTCTCTGGAAACATCCCCTTCATCCTTTCTTACACCACAATAGTATTCAATCACATTCTTACAGCATGACTCATTCAGCCCTTCCCTAATTGATAAGTACTCCCTTGCCATCACAAAAAGAGCCGCTATAAATATTTTTGTACATCTGCGGTTTGTTTTGCTTAGGATTAACCCCTCCCTTAACCTACCCTTCCTCTTATTCCCCCTTTTCTTCTTTCTCTGTTTCCCTGTTTAGTGAAATGTACCTCTATCCAAGTTTATATATGTTCTTCCTTCCTTGACTAGTTCAGAGAACAATGTTCATGTGGACTTCAGCTTGCCTGATTAGGGGAAATATTTTTTGCTACCCTCCCTCACCTATCCTTTGGTGTATTCCTCTTCTCTGCCCTTTCTTTTCTTCATTTAAGATCATCAAAATACAATAGGACCACTCCTAGGCCGTCTAACTAGACTCCATTTGTGACCCTTCATGATGGGGTCCAGAGGGGAAACACGTACCACCCTATGTTAGAATGTAAATAGCTGATCCACTGTTAGCCTCTTACAGTTGCTCGCTCATGTTTGTAGGGGCTTTTTCATTCTTTGTACTTGTACATTCCAAAGTGGAATAATCTGCTGTTGCTTTAGTGGGGTGGCTCTGGTCTACTGGATAGAGGGCAGGAGTAGCTGTGTGACATTTAGGCATGCGCCTAACCTCTATGTTTCAGGTTCTCTGTTGAATCACGGCCTTGTGAAATATTAGAGCTGGAAGGAACTTTAGGAACCATCCTGGTCCAAATTCTTCATCTTATGTTTAAGGAGGTCAACAAGCATTTATTAAGCACCTATTGTATGTGTCCAATACTGGGGATACAAAGAAAACATGACAGGGAGACACAGTTTAGCTAAGCCCCCAACTCCATCCTTGCATAGACTACAGTCAACACGAAGGCTCTGGGTCTGTCTCCCATAAATGCAATAGGTGGTATTTTATACGTGGGTCAAAAGAACATACCTACAACAAAGTACCACCTAAGGGGGAAGGTTATAAAACAATGACAAGTGAGTCCAGAGAAATCACTTAGTCCAGCTGAAGGGCAGAATGTGGCACCTTACCACCATAACTCCTTGAGGAATCAGAATTCTAAAGCCAGAAGGGGCCTTAGATCCCTTCTGGGCCAACATTCCTGATGGAGAAACTGAGACCAAGTGACTTGTTCAAACTTACAAGCGGCAGAAAAAAGATAGAACTCCTATCTCTAGGTTTCTGGTCCAGTGTTCTTCCCAGTACAATGCACTCTATCGGAATCCTCATCCTCTCCTTGTTGCCTGAGCTAGGGAAATCAGTGATAAGTACCAGGTTCTTTTACCCTAAAGAAGCATCCTTTGAAAACTCAGTTAAAAAAAAAAAAGATAGCTCTCTGAGCTGGGCCTCCTTCCTCTTCTGGCAGAGATGGGCCGCTAAACGTGTAAAATGCTGAATACACAGTCCACATTGGTTGATACACTGGTTGGTTTTGGTGCCTGGCTTTTCCCTTCTTTCATTTTTTATTCTTTGTTGCAAGAGATGGCTCGCTGGGGTATGTGGAAGGGATATTTCAGAAGTCAAGTTAAAAACACTTTTTAAGAGATGAAGCCTCAGTGTAATTTGTGTGTGTCTCAATGCTCTTCCCTCATTCCATCAGGATGAAATGCAGCTCCATTTTGAAAGTCTCTCAAACAACTGGACCAATTCTGAAGAACCCGAAACTCTGGAAGTCAAAGAAGTTCTCCAAAAACCAGCCCCAACCCTCCAGGAGACACATCCCTCTTGTTGGCCAAGAAACCAAGAGCTCCATGAGCCAGGCAGAGAAAGCTGGCTTCAGGTTCCAAAACCCTTTGAAGCTGGAGCAGAATATGGCGTCTCCCACCCCTCAACGCCAGGATCACACCGGGCTGACAAAGGACAAGTGGCTGATCCATACAGGGCGATGGGGTCTGGGGGACCAAAGGCAGAAGACCCAGGCAGCCACCTTAGGGACATCCCCGTGGTCTACCTGCCTGCCAACATAGATTACTTACCTTCCAACCTGGATTACCTGCCTTCCACTGCTCCTGACCCTCTAGAAGACAGTGAGCTGCAGGGCCTGTCTTTCTCCATCTTCCCAAAGGGCTCTTTTCACCCACTCCCCTGTGGAGAGAAGCTGACTCTGGACAGAGTTAAGATTGACCCTGGGCCCATCGCTCACTAACTGCCCGTGTGCTCCAGCCTTTCCTGGATGCCGTCATCACACTCTCCACCCCATGGCCTGGTTACCTTGCAGAGTGGCAGTGCATCCGATTGTCCAGTACTCAAAGCAGCGCAGGGGGCTTTCCCCACCTGGGCAGCGCCCAGCCAGCTCACGGAACCAAGGATGACTCGTGTTTCACCTTCAAAGTGTGCACCCCATACCAATTTTATTACTAGAATGTAAGCCTCTTGAGGGCAGGGGCTGTATGCCGTTGTTCATTTTTGCACCCACAGCATTCTAGGGGTTTAATCAAAGCTTCTTCTGACTGGCCTTCTTCCTCAGAAAGCTTTAGGAGGAACCACTGAATCGACTTGATTCTGGAAATAACACGGTTGCCCATTCATTGGGTGATTAGATAAAAACAAACTATTTTATAGGAATGTAATGAAATAATGCTGTGCACTGAGCAATGAGGAATTCAGAGAAATGGGGGAAGATTTGCAGGAATCACTGCAGAAAGAAGTGAGTGGAAACATACCTCATTACCATTATACCGAAGATGAGAAAGACGGACAAGAAGCGGAATTCTGAGTCGAGGGAAAAAACACCGACAAGTCCTGCAGGAGAGATGACAAAACCTATCCCCTCCCTCAGAGCCGAGAGGTGGAGGCCTACAGGGACACAACACTGCGTTTGCTAAGAAGCCAGCTTTCTTTGTTACAAGGGGGAAGGAAGACAATCTGGAGAAGGGCAATGAGAAATGATGTAAGGGTAAGATTTTGGGGCATGAGAAGACCAGATTAAAAATGCTAGATAATTTTTAAAATAAAAATATTACCCACATTCATTTGGTGAAAATCTTAGAGGTTTTAAAATGTGTTTGTCCATTGACTCACCCCCGAATCTGGTATTCTGAGAACCCCTCTTCCCCAGAAAGTCCAAATGGAGTGGAAAACTCTCCAGGATTAGTCCGAGCCGGCCCATGCCACACCTGTTGCCCTGCCAAGATGTATTTTTGAAGCAAGGGTTTTGCTTTGAAAACCAGTTTGGTCGGGAGCAGAAACCACTCCTTCCTGGCTGTGCTCATCCAATTTAGACACTGGCCAGAGATTATATCTCCTCAGCCCCACCCAGCCTGAGAATCCAAAAACATCTTAGCTCTCTATACCCGCTCACAGTTTACAAAGAGCAGTGTCGTGGGGTCCCCAAGACCTGAGTTCAAGTCTTACCTTAGGCACTTACTAACTGCATGATCCTGGGCAAGGCTTTGAACCTTCCTGTGCCTTGGTTTACTCACCTGCAAAAGAAGGTGGTTAGATTTGTTGGCCTTCTGTCTCCGTGATCCTGAAGGCCTACAACAGGCCACACGCGGTGCTGCACAAGATAAGTTCAGATTTCTGTAAAATGCTGAGAAGACCTGCCATGTTTGGGTTTTCTTTAATCATTCAGACATCCAGATTCCTTCAGCTGGGGCTGGGGCTGATCCATTGCCCACCCCCACCCCCCAAATTACTGGCAGACACAGTTGGTCACAGCATCATAGATCTAGAGAAGGAAGGCACCTCAGCCTTGACAGGTAGCCCCTTATTTTACAGATGAGGAAACTGAGGCCCAGCAAAGTTAAACTTGCCCCTAAGGTCCCACAGGTCGTGTCAAAAGCAGAATAAGATTCCAGATCCTCTAAGCCCAGAATCGGTATTCCGTCCCTTACACTATGCCAAGGGACCCCTTCTCAGAATCCAGTCCTTAAAAATAAAATACAAATAGCTGTCAACCTATTTTTAAAAATCAGTTCGCTGCCCCCAAGTTGAGGACCTGGCTCTACACCATTGGTAGGTTTTGTTAAATTGCTTTTTGCCCCCAGTTTTGTTTTTAATCTTTGAGATGGTTCTCTGTCTTCCTATATCCAAAGCTTATTAGCACAGGGCCAAGCATATAGCAGGCACTTAATAAATGCTGCGCTTTAAGGTTTGCAAACTATTTTGTTATCTTGTTTAACAGGTAAGTGGGGAGGCCGATACATTCAGAAGCTAAAATGATGAAAAACAAAGTTTTCCAAGATATACAGTCTTTTTTTTGGGGGGGAAACCAAGGTCAAGATCGGGGCAAAAATAAAAGTTGCCACATCATGGTTTGTCTCCCAATTCGTGTGTGTGCCCAATGTTTACAGAACTGCTACTCTGGAAGGTACTTCTCCACAGCGGACAGAGCACTCAGGCTGGAAGTCAGGAAGACCTGGGTGTGAATCCTGCTCGCCATTTTCTAGTTCCACGACCTTGGACGATTCACTGAATGCCTCTGACCTTCAGCTGAAGGTCATCTGTAAGGAAGGGGGATTCTAACAGATCCTGTCTCCGAAGGTGGTTGTGAGTGAGGCTCCAAGGAGACTGTCTCTGTATAGCAGCCCGTAAAACGCTACAAGCACGTGGGCTGGTGCCAGGCTTATCCCTGGCGACAATACTGCTTTGAAGGGGGCTGACCCTAACCGTAATCCCCCAGACTTTCTGTGGAGAGCACAGCGTGTCCATGGCCCAAAGCAACCAGTCGTGGGGGACGAGAACCCTCCGCTGAGGCTCTGGAGAGAGGGGAAGGAGGACAGAGACAGAGCCCACGTTGTGAACCAAGGCCGAGCCACGAGATGGCAACATGACCGCTCCAAAGCGTCATGGCGCCGACCCCACTTTGCGATGAAGAGAATGCCCCCTAGCGGGGATGGGAAGGGAGACAGCCTTCATCTTTTGTTGTTCTCTTAGGAAAACACAAAGTTGAGGAGATCATTGTGATACCAGTGGGAGGGAAGGTTCACTGAACCCATGCCAAAGTATTGGCCAGCGCCAGCCTGAGGACAGTGGGCACCTCGTACCAGAGGGAAGAGCGGGAAGACGATTCTTCTCCCTTCCTGGGCACAGGGATGGCCCCAAGCACAACTGTGAAATGGCCAGGATGTTTCTTCGGTATTCTAGGGCGCTGGGCCTGGAGTCAGGAAGACCCGAGTTCAAAACCTGCCTCAGACACTTGTGACCCTGGGCAAGTCAGTTCACTTCTCTGCCTTGGTTTCCTCAACGGTAAAAAGAGATGACGATAGCAGCTCCCTCCCGGGGTCGTTGTGAGGATCGAAGCACTTACCCACCGCCTGACACATAGTAGGGATTCAGTAGATGCTTGTCTTCCACTCTTATGATCCATCCAGGGGCCTTCAAAATCCTTTCAAAGCCTCTTTCATGCACCTTTCCTACTCCCATCCTGACCAGAAGGATCCAATGTCAGAGAAGCAGAATTCCAGGTGGTAACTCCCAGCCCCCATTTGGATACAGCTGGGAGAAAAGAGATGTCCTTTGGTCACGCAGACTCTTCCAAGGCACAAGCCTTTCTCCAAGGGCCGAGTGTCCCTTCCCTGGCAAAGAGTGTGGGTCTGCTCCGACAGAAGGTACACTCGGCCTGGAGAGTAAGAGGTGCTTCTGTTCTGGCCGCACCCCAGTCCCAGACAAGGCCTGGCCCGCAGCAGGTGCTCAGTAAATTCAGATGAACTCCTCTGTCACAGGCATTCACCTATGGGAAATGATCCGGATTCCCTCAGCAGAGAAGGCCGCCTCTAGGGCTCTGCCGGCACTAGGGTCACACCTGCTCCCTTCCTCTCCTCTGCCTCCCAGCCTTTCACAAGGGGTGGCCTCCTTCACCTGAGCCTTGGGACCGTCCTCAGCTGCTCTCTGGGCTACAGAGGGCAGGCTGAGATGGACAGCTTATCTGTTTCCCTGGTGAAGGGCTGGGTCTGAAGTCGGATGAACTGGATTCAAATACTCCCCCACCGATTCTCACTGCCTGTGGGACTTTGGACGAGTCCTTTGCCCTCTCTGTGCCTCAGTTTCCTTATCTGTACAACAAAATGCTTGGACCGCAGGACGTTTGAGGTCCTCTCCAGCCCTAACGCTATGACTCTGTGACCCTTTCCTAACAGGAACCAGACGACAACACATTTCAATGGTTTCTTTATGGAACTACCATCTTCTTTCCTATTCCTCCTTCTCTATTTCATCCTTGAAGAGAATGAGTTTGTCTTCAAAAGATGTTTGGGAACAGATAGGGCCTGGGCTGGGAGACCAGAGACCCAGGTTAAATTCCCACTGCCTAGGCAAGTCACCTCAGTTTCTCCATCTGTAAAATGGAGATAATGTCTATATTACCCACCTTATACAGTTGCTGGTCATGGGACCTGTTGCTGCCCTGGACCTTTCTCAGTCCTGTTTTGTTTTTTTTTTGAAACAAGTCCACTTTCCCAGTGGAACTGAAGCTCACATCCAGTTCTTGGATTCTGCCCAACTTTAATTACTACAAATATGTCCGCTGGGCTCACCTCCACTGCTCAACAGGGTCCCCCCCAATACTACCTTGCAGGAAAGCTGCTTTTCAGACTGAGGATAGCTGGGTACCGAGAGGAAAAGGTGGCCATTCCGTGAGCAACGAGGCATGGGGGGGCCCCTACCAGTGGCCCTGGGCCCATTTCCTCTTCTCTGCCCTGAATCTGTCTCCTTTTCTGGATTCTGCCACGCGTGGAAAGGAAGAGGGAGAATGAGTGGCACCAGATTTCGGTCCATTTCCTCATCCATAAATTGGCCATAATGATAGTGCCCATCTCACCAGATTTTCCTCAAGAATCAAGGTCATGCGTGATGAGCTTTGCAAACTTTTAGGTACGACATGAACGTGAGCTCAGACGTCAGCTGCATCTTTATAAAACCCCTTATATGACCAGTCTTCACCATGAATTTGCTGAAGTGGCCTCCTCAGAGCTTCACGGGCCGCTTCTCCATCAGCTTCTCCTGTGGCCCTAAGAAAAACAGAACAGACAATTCTGCTGTATCTGCTTCCCTTCCCCCCTTCCTCCACTTTCCCTCTTTGCTTTCCCCTCCCCCAATTCTTGTGCCCCCCCCCCCAATATTCCTTCCTTAAAATTCACATTTGCAGTTGGCCATTATGAATGCTCATACATCCAAGTCAGGAAAAAAAAGTCACAGCTCCGGACATCCAGCAGCCCTGGCTTCCCTTAATTTGCTCCCGTATGAACTACCTGAAGTCCTGCTTACTCCCACTTCCCTCCCTCTCTTTGGTGGGCAAGCTCTCTTCTTCCCAGCATCCACTGCTCACTCACACATCCAGGGGGTGGGAGGGTGTGTGTGTGTGTGTGTGCGCGCGTGTGTGTGTGTGTGTGTGTGTGTGCGTGTGTAGGAGGCAGGTGTAATTCTGCACGGGTCACAGGCCAGGGCCCTGCCTTCCCCTGCACTGTCCATTTTGAGCATCCCCACGTTTGTTTTTAGAAGGTAGCAATTACACGAACGCCAGGGCCAGCCACTCTAAGCTAAAGGGTGTTGAGCTGTACCACAGAAAACCAAGCCCTGCCCCTGTAAGAAGTGGAAGGGCATTAGAGACCTCCTTGTACTGAGGAGGCGCCTAATTTGTCACTGAATTGAGAGGTTAAAGCATTAAAGCATTGCCTTCTTCGAGTTTCTTCCCTCACACCACCATGGATCATCGGTGCCTTCCTGATTCTGTAGAAGGTCGTCTACTTTCACGAGTCCCCCAGAATAATCTGCATTGTCAGGGCAGCCTCCTGGCAATGAGACATTCTGATGCCCCTGGGCTATACTCAGTTTCTCCCTACGGTCTGCTAGGAGAGCCTCCAAAAAGCAGAATACCTTCTACGCCATGAAGCATGGGCCGTTAACGGAAGCAGTCCATTGGAACGAGACCACATGGAAGAGCCTTCATCAGTCCTTGGCATTCCTATCAGTGCAGAACACCACACCGGTACCTTCACTGTGCATTAGTAGCTCTGACAAAAGTGGGGAGCAATCTGAAGAGGTTATTAGAATCCAGCTTGCTTCTTTAAAAGGGGGAAGGGGGAAATCCCTCATTTGAGCCAAGGCTGATTTATCCACTCTATCCCACTTCCAATTATGCTATGCCATGCATTTATCATAACGTCCTGCAGAAGCACTGCCAGAATCGTCGCCAGTGCAAGGTTCTAATTCTGAAAGAAGTGTTAGCTCAAGGTTCCTGTGCCTCGACTACAACTGTCATTCTGTGAAAACATTCTGTGAGCCAAAGTAATTCCGTACTTAAATTCATACCTGTGGTTGTTGAGCTTATTGTTTTACCTAATGAAGACCAGAGAAATTTAGCAAAAAAAGCTAACCACCATGACAGCCACGAGCCTGAGGAAGACACCTGCTATGCTCTGCTGTTGAGGTTAAGTCCTAAAACAGAAATCAACCCCAAGGTAACCCACAATTTTGCTGTCAAGGACACAGGATGGAAGAAAGCCACGGTCCCATCCCCAAATGTGGAGGGACACAACACAACCAGCAGCCAGCATCATAAACAGGGTAATTCCAGTCTATGCTAGGCAACCTGCCAGGTTTTTATAGATCATTTCCAAGGTCACCCACCCCTGGCTCCTAAGTTACCTGAGGCACAGTGCCAATTCCGTGTTCCAAGGTGCAAACCACACCACCATTTAATAATCAGAAGCAGTCCAGGATTTCATATGCATCTTCTGCTGGACCCGAGTAGCTCTCGAGTCAATGAGACCAGCAGATAGTCTGCTCATTTGCTTTCCATTAGCCAACACCGCTGAGTGAAGCCCAGGGAAGCATTTTGTGCACGTTACAGCTTCAGTCGGAGCAACGATTCTGTAGGGCCGTAGGACGGACACATACACGATCCCAAAGGCAGTTTAATCAACGCCTAAGCCTTTAGTCTGCCGATCTCCAGTGAACACTAATCATGGCACCCATTTCAGAACATAGGCCATTTTCAAGCTCAGTAACCTCCTCCAGGTACTTCTGGGTAAGAGAATACTGTCTCACATATGAAAAACAGCAACTGCCTAGAAACAAATATTTTATATAAGTAGGGGGAAAAACCCCAAAAACTTATTTCATCCATGTATATATCTTTTTAGCTTCAGAAGGAAAAACAGGATGCCTAAAGAACTTAAAGCAGGTATCGGTAGATGCTTTTTTATTTAGTCATTTCAATCATGTTCAAAAGATCCTGGAGTGGTTTGCCATTTCCTTCTCCAGCTCATTTTACAGATCAGAAAACTGAGGCAAATAGGGTAAAGTGACTTGCCTAGGGTCACACAGCTATCATCTGAGGCTGGATTTGAACTCAGGTCTTCCTGACTCCAGGTCCATTGAGCTCTATCCACTGCATCACCTAGCTGTCCCTGTTAGGTACTTAGGTTCTATATAATCTCAAGCTAGCCCAAAATACACTAGGTTGAGGTACTGTTAGGGCAAAGCTTTCAAAACTACTGATAAAAGGAGCTGAGAACAGTTCTTCCAAACCTACCATTATATCTCTACTCCTGTTTAAAAGCTCACTCTAGTCACATCCCACCCATCCCAGGACACAAGACAGCCAATGCCCATTTAAAATAAAAAAGTTTTGACAATGTTAGAACCCCAAATTTGTAGGGTGAGGGACAGATTCTCTTCAGGAGAAAACAGGACTTTCCAAAGCTTTATTTAGAAACAGGAACATTTTATTTGATTTCCATCACAAAACAAAGGAACAAATCCATTTCCCTCCCACCCTTCTCTTCAGAGCCTGGTAAACTTTGCTGTGATTTCCAAGGTCTCTTAGTGCTTAGCTGAGTGAGGCTCAATAGGTGACTCAGAATAAAACTGGTTTCCTTTGCCTTTCCCAAAGCTCCTAAAAATGAGTTTGCCATGTTTATTACACCACTCCCCATCTCTTTTCCAGGTTCTTCCATCCTGATACTGATACCAGCAGGACAGCTTTCAAAGCAACTAGAGAAACAGCTTTTCATAAAACAATGTCATGCCTTGTTTAAAAAACACAGCTACTGATACAGCGAATGACGTTTTTAATTGCATTTTTAAAAAAACAACAGTACGGTGAAAGCAATGAAAAGCTATTCTTCGGCAGTATTGTTTTCAAAACTGGTGTAATCAGGTATTGCATGCCTTCTGCACATCTGCAGGTGTTTTCCAAGTCGCACAGTCCCGACTTAGTAACCACTCACGACCATTCTGACGAAGCTGAGACCAGGGAGAGCACAGCACACACTTGCCTGAAAAAGATCGAGCTCTTGGCAGCACCTGGAGGAAGCTTCAGCAAGCAGTCAACACCATCCGCTTTCTGGTGCAAGGTTTTCTTTTTCTCATCACTAGGAAATGTTTTCAGTTACAACTAGATCCAGAAGACAATGTGCATTGCTCTCTGTAGTAGTTCTGGTGTGCTAGATTTTGCCAATTTCAAAAGGGGGTCACTCTGAAATCTTCAAGTTTGTCAGTCTGGAACCATGAAGATACTGATCCCCACCAAAAGCTTACTGAGTGACTTAACTAAGACATCAAAACTCCAGTCAGTATTTTATACTTCTAGGCAGGGATAGCCACTCCACTCTCCATTAGGATTCCCAACGCTCACTGGCTCTTGCAGGACAGCATCATTGTGTTATTAAACATGCTACAGAGTAGGACGACCTGGGAAAGCTCTCCATCTGGTGATGCCCTCTTGATTTCAAAGTGGTATGAAACCCACCGGTTCATTCCCTAAGTTTACTGAGGAAGAGGGTAGTATGGTTGCTCTTGCTAACCCATCATCTGTGTGGGTGGCTAATACCAACTGTAGTGTGTAACTGGGCCCTGAGGTCAATGGACAATTTAACCATTAGAATAATTGGCTTTGCTGTGCCTGGTAAGCCAACTGCTTTCGATGAAGGCCAAACTAACTACAAAATCAAAATATTCAAGGTCTGCTGCTAAATATATCTGCCCTGGGTATGCTCACTAATTCCATGGATTCTTACACAAACACGGTCTGACTCAGGCTTCAATATTCAAAGGCCCCACAAGGCCAGAAAAACCCAATGTAGCATCCAATCAAAATATTAAGCTTGTTTTCAATCATAATAATAAAACAATCTCAGGGCAAATGAGAAACGTCAAGAACCTAGGTCAACTAGGCATAGAGCCCCCCAGGGAGATGTTACAAAGAGCACAATCTCATGGGCTAAACAAGAGGAAAATGACTTCAGTCCTATAGTTCCCCTCATTCTAAACATCTATGACACGTATGAATGAGGAGGGCAAATGGAAAGTTAATCTAATCACCCTAAATTATAAAAGTATATGTGGAACATGTGGTGACATTTAGTCTTGAAGAATCAATTTCCTACTCCCCAAACCACTGACCAGTGAGGGAACAGTGCAAAATCCTGAACATTACCAGGAACGTCTACTTTCCCACTCCAAAATAATTCAACTAAATGCAACCATGATTCAAAGGAAAAAGAAATACAAAAAGCCAAATATTCAATGTATCATCAAGATACACAGGAAGTCCCCAGATTGTTTCCCCTGATAAAACCTAAAAAAGGTTAGAAAAGGACTCTGAGGATTCCTCAGATGCACTCACACCCATCAGGGCTGCCAAGGGATCCAGTCACAAAAAATAACTCGGCACAGTTTTAGGCTTGGCCCTTTGACAGTTAACGCTCAAAAATCCATCATCTCCTTTCTACAGATGAGGAGACTGGCGATGAGGTTGAAGTGACTTGCCTAGGGTCAACGAGCTAGCAATTGAGCAGAGATGAACAATAACTCCAAGCTGAATACTACCCAATATAGTTCTCCTAAATGGGCAGCCTACAGATATCCTCTTCTGAAGCTATCTTTATTTTGCTCAGAAACGATTATTGAGCAAGTGTTCATGGAGAAGGATTGGTGTCCCATCGATGGGTCCCCTTACGGGCTTCAGACAAACATATGTTTTCCAATTTCCTAAGCTACTGAAGGGAATGACCAAGTAGTTGTAGGAATCAAGAAAAGGGGTTCAATTCTAAGCAAATGTCCAATGCCATGCAGAGCACTGACTAAACCACTGTGTAAGGCATTTCCCATTGAGCTTCGTATTTGTACTGTGAAATGTTGATGACTGACAAGTTCTTTGCCAGTTCTAGATTTATACTGCCTTCACTGATGGCCTAAGAAACACATCTGTCTAAGTCACTATCTGAGCAGACTCACTGAATTTCCTAAATTGCCTTGTATGTAACACCAGCATCATCTCTGCATAAAGGCTGGCCTGTTCTTGGCTACGTGGCAAGGTCTTTCCAACACCAAACTCAAAAGCCTGCTTTGGAAACCAAAGGAAAAGGCAGGAAAATGTACTTGTCCCTAAAACCAGATGCCATAGAAAAATGAAGTATGAACAGCGATCAGATCTAGTGGTAAGGCAGAATTTTAGTACCAGCAAAAACCAGCTATCAGGGAGCCTGGAATAAGATCTCCCTGCTCCTCTAACATCCTGGGGAGCGGAGTGACGGATTCCATTTCTCCTCACATATACCCCTACCCGAGCAATGCCTTAATTACAAAATACTTCCCACTTTTCAACTCTGGCTCTTTCTGCCTTATCACCGTGTGCCCTAACGGAAACTACGAAGGTCACAACACCTAGCCAAGTGTGGACCATCTGTATCGAGCTGACATTTAACTAATGCTAATGTGATTTCTGACCCTCCTTTACGAGTTAACTGATGCCATCCCCTGTCCCCTACAACCAACACCTCCCCCTTTCCCATGGCTTGAGTCTAGACTATTAGATTGCAACTAATCACACTCGGGAGCCTCATCTTTTAATTTAGTTTTTAAAGGTCACAATATCCATCATCTTTGGTTTTTTTTCCCTAACTTGTACATAATACTGATTTTCTCATCATTTTCCTTATCTCCTCCAAACCCACTTGACTTCAAATGTAGTAATTGTTCAGCAAGATTTATAGTACTATAAAGATGCTAACATTCAAGGGATATTTTCCCAGTTTGAATATAATCTCCTTCACACCATTTTTCTGGCCAACAATGTTTTGTCACCTTTTAAAATTTTTCTGTTTCCAGATTTGTCTTTTAAAAAAAGTTCTTGGGAAGGTCAGAGCAAGCCAATAAGCAGACAATCTCACCAATATCAGCTGTAATTCCAGAGTTTCACAACCTATTAGGCTACGAAAATTCATCTAGACACACACACTGTTTACAGTGAGGGGACTTCATGATTATTTCACAGATGCCGTGGACTATCAATCTATGTACCCTCACTAGGTGCAGGCGCCCCAAAAGGGGTCATGACCTTTCTGGTGTCTTTGCTACACTGCTACCGAACACACCTTGCAAATGATCTTAATGTTAGTTATAAACTACCATCTTTTTTGCATGAGACTTTAAATGACTTACATCATAGAAATTCACTGGGTTTTGGCTTCACTTGGTACAAAAGCATACTGAGTGCCGACATATACTGCTCCATATTTGCATCTTCTTCTTAAAATTATTCAGACTCTTTTAGATTTCAATATTACCTCTCCTGACTACAAAAATCATCACTGTACCAAGCAGAGTACTTAGTAACATTTATTTTTCCTAATACTCTTATAACCAGTGAAAACTGGAAAGTAATCACTGAGTCAGCAAAAACGGGTGACTAAGTCTCAACTTATTCTTATGAGCTACAGTCAACTCAAGGTTAAGCACAATCTTTGAGTTCAAAATTGGTTCTCAAGTTACCAGCGTGCCCATTTAAAAACACATACATTTGCTCTGCTTGAGTCAAGTTCCATATGATGCCAATGTGCACTTAAAGATGCAAGACAGGTCCGATATTTGGATTTTCAAAGCACTAGCTCGTAAGGCTTCTGGCGGTCTGAGAATTTCACACTCACTCTCAATGAGACTTACTCCCATCATTGTCGCAAAAGAACACTAAGGGTTCTTTCTCCCTTCAAAGCACAGGCTTCAAAATAACCCTCAAAATCTTTTTCACCTGTGCTCTCAGAGAGATCAAGTCCTTCTGTTTTGACATAAGATGCTGGTGTACTCGTGTCTTAGGAAGGTTTCTCAGGGGAGCCCAGCACAAAGCTACAAAAGCTCTCCACGGGTTTTCTATCTGAAGTGGGCAGAACATTCCAAATGACACCCTTCGGCACATTCAAAGTTGCCTCCGTTAGCAGTCTATCTGTAGTTTATAGGGGTAGATACCCACATCATACAACTTGACCTTCCTTTAAAATGAAATAAAGCATTCCTTCGAATAAACAGCTTATACCATTTATCACAACTTTTTCCTTAAAAAAAATCAAGATTAACTTTCATGCTCAAATATACCAAACGGTGCCATGTGTTTCAATTCGTAAAACTCACCCTTACAATAGTGAACCAATGCCCTTGACAATTCCGCTCAATGAAGCACTAAATCCTAAAGCTGAGATGCATCAGCTTATCACCAGCAATGCTCCCCTCCCCCAAACATCAAGCGAAGCTCTTCTGAAGCAGCTCATTTAGCTATCAAAATGGCCTGATGTTTCTCCCTTAGTAAACACAGGCAATGATGACCCCACAAAACCAAGCCTTGAAAAAACATATAGGTGAAAAAACAGGAAACACATGACTCTAAATGGGCTCCTATTTCAAATGGTTTTCATGACTTTTTAAAGAGAGCATGAAAATAAACCTTTATTTTCAGTTTTTACCCACCAAAGAGATATGTTCACAGTTTTAGTGAGACACAAAATGAACCAAGAGGCAAATTTACATCTATCAGAGAAACAGATCGACCAACTTTAAAGTACACACTGGCTTGAAAATCGTTATGTATGTGACATATTAACGCAAATATTGCTCTGTGGTCTGGTTTGTCAACAGGGAGGCTGCTTCTGGGACAGAACCATAGATTCAAGCCTTTATTTGCTTGCATATTAGAAGTCTGAAGGGCTAAGGTGACAATGAAAACAGTAACCAATAAAGGTGGAGACAAGAAAGTGCTATCTGAATGACTAGCAGTTTGAGACATCTGTGCTTTGGAAACAGAGCCACCAAGTCGCTGGGCCAGTAGACCATGTTCCTAAGCAGCCACCACCACACCCATCAGCTGAGGCTGTGTCTGTGCGTCCCCAGAGGATTTCTATTTACGCCTCTCCATATCAGGTACTTGAAGGAGACTGTTCTGTTAGCACCAATGCAGAAAGAACATGCTTAAGTGTCGAGATCCACTAACACCAGCACAGAAAGATCACTCGAAAGAGAAAACCTAGCTCCTTCCTGGACTGTATACACTCCTTTCTAGAGATTAAGTGAAGTGAATGCATTTAAGAATCAATCCACGTGTGTTAATACTCTTGTACAAGCAATTTTTCTGTAGAAAAGGCCTAGTTAAGCAAGCCAAAGAGTTTGTAGTTTTCATATTCAAAGTTCTCTAATAGTTGGCTCGGCCTCTCCTTCTCATTTTTTAAAAATAGGGCATTATTTGTTTTTCTATCTTGGTAAAAAAAAAATTTACAAACAACTTGTTTAAAGTATTTAGCATTAAATGAAAATTATTTCCTATTAGCCTAACAAATGTGGCAAACCCTCCCCCGCCCCCAAACATTAGTTGCTAACTCCAAGCTCAGTCTTTAGAAAGTGGTGATGCTCCTGTTCACAGGGATAAATTATTAACCTAATTTTCCAGAAGGGGAGAAGTTCTCAAGGAGGGGAGGGGAGAGAACAAACACATTCATCTGTCAGCAACTGGATACCAGAAGTCATACAGCAAATGCAGAAAACAGTAAGAGGTTTTTGGCATGTATTTCAGGCGGCATGCTGTAGTTCCCACCATTTCAAAACAGTCTGCTTTTCTCTTTCAGGAAATTAAACTCTTCCCTCCTTTTTCCCTAGCAAGCGCCTTTTGGTTTCTTCAGAACAAGGCTTCCAGATAATGGAAAGATACACATTTTCTCATCAGCCTTGGACACAACTCAATCATACCGACTGGCCACGTATTCAGCAGTAGTTCAAATATGCTGCATTAACCAAAGCAAGCCCTTTTCCCACCCCACCCCACCCCACCCCCACCTATCTTACATGACAGGATAATTTGTCTCACCAACAGTAAGTAGTTTAAACAACTTACCAAACAAGGACTCTAACTGGTTTCTTTTTCTTAAATTGAAAGAGAAAAGTTTCACATCAAAGTGTAGATACTTGGAAGGGTGAATAAGGCCTAACTTTTGCCTAATGAACCATGCATTCCTGCTGGATCAAGAGTTATGTGACAACCAATGTGCTTGGAATCTCTTCAAGTACTGATACTGTCTGTATATAAACACCTAGCATACATGAAAGCTACCACAACAGTCCTTCCAAGACTGAAATTATTAAGACTAAGTTAAAATACTCCAGAAGTTAGTATTCCACACAGCATCCCGTTTGCCAAATTAAGCATACACGTCCCATTTGACCACATGTGACAAACTGCAAAGCAGGTACTAAAGAAAACAAACGACGTCCATAGTTAAAACCAGTTTGTCGTTGAGGGAAAACATCTAAAATCCTTAATTAAAAAACACAAATGAAAGGAAAGCTTTAACTGGTACACACTGTTCACACCTATATTTCAAGTTTGGAAACGCATATTTGCAAGCAGCAATACAAAAAAGTATCCATGAAGAACGCATAACCTCTGAAAATGATGGAAACATCCCTGCTACCATTACATTTCTAAATACAAAACTGACTACCATATCGCTGCTTCTGTGTAGCGAGAGAAGTCCATTTTCAAAACAGGTAAAATCCAGTCTTTAGGTGTGAATGGCATGAAGGACAGTCTTTTTTTAAAATTTCTGAGTTGTGTAGGATTGTTAAGCATGCAAGCCTCGTGGAGGAGGGTCCACAAAGGAGCTGGGGCTGGCTGAGGACGTCCAGTTTAGGCCAGAGCCGGGAAAGCCTCTGGGTCATCTACATCAGGGGCGGAAGCACTGGACTGGAAGAGAAACAGAGAGGGGTGAATAGGACCTTCTCCTGGGTGATCCCCCAAGCACATCCAGCCAGACCCGCTACGTCTGCACCCCACCCCCCTCTACTCATAGATGCACCACGGCTGGTTTTAGACAACCCATACAGAGTGTAAAATTCTGGGGCACAAAAAATGAGCACATGTCAATGGTTTGTTTCCAATTTCTATAAGCCACATAAAAGCTGCTATTCAGAGTACAGTGTTAACGTTACTAATGAAGGTTCTGGCTTATAAAAATGGGAACTTATTTCTCAGACTACAAAAACTTAAAAAACAAAAACAAAACTTAAATTTGGGGTAATGCTCCTTACAAGGTATCAGCATGGTGATGTCTTTCTTTCCCCCATTCCCAAGAGCACTTTGCTAACAGCAAAGTCCTTAGCATTCATATTCTCTTTTAGTAACAGCTACTGCTAAACCCCAACATGACCAGTGGAGACCAGTTTGTCCTTAACAGCAAAAAAGCCAAGTATATTTCTAGGAAAAGGGCAACTCTTAAATCTCTCCAATCGACGCGGGATGGGGTGTGTGCATGTGCACGCACGTATACATACACGCCACAGAGCCTAGCATGACCTGGGCCAGGTTGTGGCACCAATATTCCTTAAGTGAATAATCGGCTGTTGGGAATCCATTCTCTGTCTCGATCACTAGGCAGGTTTATAACTGCTTTGGGGCCATGACAGAAATCGTGAAGCCCTACTTCCCTGACAGCCAAGTTCCAAGCTGTTCTCCACAGCAGCCCCAGCGCAGAGCAAACAAGAAGACCACACAATGATGGATGGAAGTCTTCATAATCTGGCTGACCTCCCTCCAAAAGATGGATGGGTCTTCAGGAAGAGAGGCCTGCCCGTAAGCGAATGACTTGGGTGGCTCCTGTGAGTCAAGCTACTGATGAGCGTACCTTGTCAGTTCTGCTCCCGCGGTTGGGCCGTCCGCCACGTCCACGCCCGCCTCGCCCGCCTCTGCCGCCACGTCCCGGGCGACCAAGGTCTCCAAAATTGATCTCCAGCTGGGATGTGATATCATTGGCGGGCTTACGGAAGTGATGATCCATCACAGATTCTTCGGTGTGAGCCTGAAACAGAAGGGAAAGCCACTGAGCAATTAATGAGTCATGATGGGCGCTAGTTCTCCTGAAAGATAAAAACATTAAATTTACACATGGTGAGAACACAACTTCTTTAAATCTAACAGATGCCCTCTCCCAACTGACCCTAGAACTGACATTGCCTAGAAAATGCTCCCCAAGCAAATCTTCCCCCACCCCCCCGCCACCAAGTGCAGCACACAACAGGATGACCCTCAGGACGGTCTCCACACTGGTACCTTGGTACCATGCACCCAGTTTTTCCAAATAGATTAAAAGTTTAAAAACAAAAGGCTTCTTTATAGGTTTATGATTCAAAAGGAGTTTCAACCTAATTGGATTTTTTGCAAATTTATCTTGTTACTCAAATAATAACATCAACAGAGAGAAAAGATCTCAGCACTGAATTTAATTAAGAAAGCTATCACCTGCTTTAAGTTCACCACCCCATGCCATCTCATAAGTGACCTGCTGTGTTTTGACATCTAAAAGTTGTCACTAAAGGAAGAGGCATCAAAGTCTTATTGATAATATTCCCAGAATCTTGAACTTTCTTGTATTTGCTTAGTACATCCAGTCACATTTAGGTCTCATCTGTATTTTATCAAGACAGAATTTACTAAAATATGTAACATACACATAGACAAGTTCACATAAACTTGAACGGAGTCATGCATGCAAATGACAATGGTACGTTTGTGTAAAAGGTACATCCCTGGAAAGTCATACATAATAAACTGAAGCATAATTTAAGAATAGGAATTACTTAAACGTTTCTGTGGGTCCTTTGGCGAAGCCAAGAATGGCTCCCAAATCTCAACAGACAAATCCAAGATCTCCATTATGTTTGTCTGAAGTCATAAAAATATCTATGATCCTAATCTGTAATGCACATAAGAATCTGTAATTCTGGACAATGTCCACAGCACATTAGGATTAGGGTAACAAACGGAGACCTTTATGCTTTCTCTTGTGAAATATACAGCAAAAGCCCAAAAGGCTAAGAAATGTTTTCTCGTTGAACCAAATAGGAATGAAAAATGAAGGTGGCTCTTAAATTTTGGAAAATCTACTTTCAAAACAAATGTCATCCTTTGTAACTAAGTTTACAGAGCAAATGGAATCTCCAAATAATAAACTGTTCAGAAACAAACACTGTATGATATCCACTGAGGTTTAACAATGCTCTTGAAATACTAATTCCCAGTGATACCCAATTACTTTATAACCATCAGTCACGGACACTTCCGGAGAAGAGAAAGTAAGTGGATTCTAAGAAGAACGCTTAAACACAATTTTCCCAACTCAGCATTACCCTGAGATGCTGAGGATGAGGAGGAAGGCTCATTGGTATGTCTCTAGCTCAAGGGATTTTCCCCACCTCCCCTTAGCCTCCAAGGTAGATGCTACTGCCAGAAGACAGAACCCTGGGCAGATGGAGCAAACGGACAAGCATCATCCAGGTAGTTTTACTACGTTATCTTCTGTTCTAGAGCAGCGTACGAGGATCCAGGCCATCAGGAGTTCTCATCTTAGTAACGTCACTAAGGTGAATGTGACATGTGGCAATTCAAGTCATTTAACCACGCTGTGCCTCAGTTTCCTCATCTGTAAAACGGAGCTAGTCATGAGGATCAAATAAGATAATGAATATGAAAGGGCTCTGAAAATGCTAAGAAAAGCAATTAGAAGTTATTCTATTGCTTCTATGAAGCAACTCCAACTGCCCAAGCCAGCCAAGTGCTATGGACACTGCAAGGATACAAGAAACCTTTTAAATTACTACACACCTGGTGAGATCCTTACACCCAAGGAAGGGAAAATGGAACATGAACCTTACGCTACAGCTTCTCTGCACAACAAACCATCTTAAAACTAGAAAAGAAAACAAATGAAAAGATCAGCACCTCATTCGACTCCACAGGGCTCCCCTGCACCTCTGCCATTCCCTTCGTCTGAGGTAAGTCATTGGTCCACACCCCAAGAAAAGGGGGAGAAAGGAATAAATGAGATTACATATGGAATTAAAAAAAAAAAAAAGGAACATGAAATTTCTAAAGTGAAAAGTCCAAGACAAAAATACAAAGGCATAGCTACCATAGGGGCTCAGGAGGAACAGGGCTCCAGGTTTCTCTTTGCCAACTTCAGGTTGCTGAGCCACATTCAGGGTCATGCTATACAACTTTCTTATTCCCGAGTTTTACAAAATGCAACCTTGAGGCCACAACGTCAAACCAGAATCTGGACCCCACCTCATTCTGTCACAATGCTTCTAACCCTAGGCAGCTAGACAGTCATCTGTGTTTGGGGCCAGGATCAAAGTGAGTCAGAATCAATCTGCCACACGCAACTTTCCCTGAGCTTTGCCAGGACAAAAGGTCCCTGACTAATACTTAATGAAAGTCCAAGGTAAAACCATGTGGAGGAATCCTACAATGAAATCCTTCATCAATGTTCCTAACGACTCCTACTTTTTCTTGGGGGCGAAGCTGTGTTCTCTTGTGTTAAGGCTTACATGTAGCACCAGAAGGTGGGATGCAGTGGCTGCTACGGAAGCAGCTTCACTATTCTGACTGCTACCTCACTGTGCCTTCCACTAGCATGGAATGGCCATGGCTCTCCTCAGATACATGACTTATACGGTGAGCATCTCGGGAAGAAACTCTAAACAGGTGCTTATGGAATAAAGCCCAAATGAAAAATTCTGACTTTACAGCATCTCACACTTAACCTTTTAAGGAGGTTTTTCTGTGAGCAGGTGGTGAAAGGCATTTGTTTCCTAAAATGTTCCAAATATTAAGTTTCAGTACACCTTACTCTAATCGATGTGTCCCTGAAAAGGTTAAAGGTTAAGTCACAAATGGTAAATTATAGATGCAGAAAAGAAGCAATTTGTAACTACTTATCTTTATGAGCGGTATATCCACAGTTAACGTAGTAACAAGAAAAAAACCAGGGAATTTTTGATAACAAGCAGCTCACTTAATTGCTCCCTGACTTAAATGATCTCTTCTGTGAAATTAATGAAGACTTTTCTGACAAGCAATGGGCCTCACTCAGGGAATACGCAGTGACTTCCCAGTGTGGCCTATAAATGAGCCTTGACCTAAACCTTTGGGGATTCTGCTGCTCACTATTAAAGCACCTTTCCTTCCCCCATCTAGGCCTGTTGAGGAGTTTATATGCAAGCTGAATAGGAATCCAGGGGGTGGAAAATAAAGAGTTGGATACAGAGAATAACTCCCAGAATTATGAAAGATGCATCAATGGAAGAGAAAAAGAAGGAGCAGTCCTTAAGTCTCAGTGAAGATGTTACCAGGTACTTCAAATGTTATTCATCATCTTTTACACCCCACCCTTCCCACTTCCCCCCAAAGCAGAAAGCAGCAGTCAGGGAAGAGAGAAGGCCAATCCCTGCACATATCTTTCGGCAAGAAGTCTCGTTCATCCAGTCAGCCAAGATACATACGATACAGTTAATGACTCCACAAAGAGCTCTAAGCTGGCGAGCCCTCTGCCCGCTCTTGCTTCTTTGAATCGTTTTGCTCATCTTTAAAAACTCATCTTTTTAGCATCCCTCAATGCTTAGTGGCAACTCGATAAAGACAGAGGTGACGCCCCAATGCTTTCCCTCCCCTCACAGCACAGCAGGCTGCTTTTCCCAATGACAACAAAGCCCATCTGAAGAGGAAAGCAGAAAGCAGAAATCTGTGGGGGCTTCTGTCCAGTTTCCCACCCTTCTATGGCCTGGCCTCCCTCTGCCCACCAGCAGGATGCCCGGTACCTTTTGGTAACCAGCAAGCATACAACTAGCAGGCGGAACGCATACTAGGACCATGCTTGGTTTCCCCCACCTGTTCCTCAACCTATCGCTTTAGGAGGAAAATACAACAACCCATCTGATGGGTTTCTAACCCCATAGATGTGAGAATTTTAATAAGGCTGAGCCAGTCTCCCCACCCCTAAGATACCGCTGACCAGGAATGAGTGAGGCCAACAACCCCAAAACATCAGCACAAATGTCAACAAAGGTAAGACATATCCTCAACAGTAAGAGGGCCAGCATGAAGTAAATGGTTAATCATTGTTAACTGCTAACAGCCAGGCGCTCTGTTATGCCCACAGTCTCATTTCCAGGCAGACACTACAAGTACAGCAGAGAGGCTACCCCTGCCTAGACCATGCTCACATGGATGCCAGAAGGACCAAACACGGCATCCAGGTCTACTGAAGAATAAATGTGATGGCATCTACGAGGATGCTGAGGTGAGCCACGCCCAAAGACCCCATCACCTTCTGTGACCCTCGAGTCAGGCAGACCTTATCAGGATGCTGCTTACGAGTCTCTGGTGAAAGCTATGAGGAAGGCTCACGTCCAAAGCCAGGACAAGTGTGACCTTCTCCAGGGTTTCCACAAGTGCCCACATTTCTAGCCTCCTCTTTATGACATGGCTTTACTCCCAATTCAACACACTACAGGCACAACTTGACAAAAGTTTGCAAAAAGTGTAACCTAACCGAGACTCAGACAGAACACTGAAGGCTAGCCAAGCCAGCGCCAAGCGCTCACACTCTCTCGGTTCAACAATAACATTCTAGGCAAAGGATTATGCAAGCAGTTGCGGCAAACATCTCCCAAGCCCAGCAGTGGTCTCCAGGTGCTCCGCTGGGAGCCGTGCACGCCCCAGGCCACCGCAGCACAACTCACCTCCTCGCTCTTGGACTTGTGGAGCACAAAGCCCTTCTTCCACTGCCCATCAGCACCCTCGTTGGGTTTGCGGATATTAAATTCTACTTTGGCCCGGTCCTTGTTCTGAATCGCCTTCCACTCATCCAACGTCATCTCTTTGGGGCCCTCCTCCTTTACCTCTTCCACTTCATTTTCTCTGTGAAGAGAAAAGTTTCATAAGACAGCGAAGTGAGAAGAGGACATTATTTTGCCCCACTGGTATACACCTTTAAAAAAACTACAACACACACAACACCACAAAGGGTGAAGTCAGAAGAGTAAACACGGGAAGGCCCAATGTCTCAGGGCAGTTTAAGCTGTTAAAGCTCAGAACTGCACTAACACTTCTGGGACACTGCACGGCAATTTCTTCTGTAAAATAATGTGATAAATGAGTCGTTTTTTATCTCATAGAGATTTACTGATATTAAATGACGAGTTCACAATCTGTTAAGATTAGAAGAAGGAAGCTTAGCGATCCTCCCTTCATTGTAGACATGAGACTATGGCAAGGCAAGAATCACTTATTAAGCACTTACTACAGGCCAGGCACTGTGCTAAGCCCTGAGGGGTGGGGAGGGAGGGGTGAAAGAAATGGCACAAGGAAAAGCCCCTTGCAGAAGGTGGAAGCTGAGTCCTGATGGACCCCAGGGAAGAAGGGAGAGTGTTCCAGGCACTGGGAGGACGCCAGGCTGGGAGAGCTGGGGTAAGGACAGCCAAGTAGGCAAGGGCCGAGGTGTAAAGAGCTCCATGGGCCAGACTGAGAATTTTCTATTTGACCCAGGAGGGACTGAGGCCAGTACTAAACTTTAAGCCCATCACCTCAGCTGCTGAATTGAGGGCTGGAGGGGAGTGCAGAGAAGAGACTTGAGACAGGAAAAGTTATCACAGGTTGTCACTGTATGATGCACAGGAGACTTGAGAGATGAAGGTAGAAACTACAAGACTTGGCAAAATGTGAGAGTATGTCGCTTAGTAAGAGGGCAGAGTCAAGGATGGCACTGAGGGTTGAGAGCCTGGGTACCTGGGAGTGTGGTGGTGTCCTTGACAGGTTAAAATGGGAAGGGAGGAGGGGGCTGGTGTGGGGCAGGAGATAGTGAGTTGTTCTGAAATCAGCATAAAATTTCAAAAAGCAGCACCATCTGATTAGATTTTTAAAAGTGACTGCTACCAGGGAAGATGGAAACTGAGCAGGTAAATCTCACCAAAAGCCTTTATGTGATGGGCAGGTGAGACTGGAAAAGATTTAAGTGCGGCCGATGACACCCTGCCACCATTAGACTGCCAGCGCTGAGCTCTTTTCAGCTACGACAACATCACAAACCAAAGATGAAACTTAGAACCACACAGAATCACTGTTATCACTGAACTAAGCCAACTATTTTTAAAATGACACCACATTTGATCCTGTTACTCTGAATACTATTAGCAGCATGTTGACAGCAAAAGAGTTTTTGTATCGCAAGATATTTTCAAAACGTTATTTCATCCTTTCAAGTTTTTTGATGGATGTTGTCCTCAGATGGACATTATCCTAAAGAAGTACACACAGCATCTAATTTGTAAATGACTCTACATTTGTTCAGGTGTAGGCTCAGCTTGGAGAACCCCGAGTAGAGACAACCTCTGAAGATCCAAAGTTCTTTCTTTCCCCACCAGGGCCTGCTTTTAACTCCCTCACTCCACACAACCAAACCCGACCAAGAGGCTGATGACCCACCTCTCCGCTGGGCACCAGCACAGACTAGCCATAGAGGCCACCTCTATCTGGCCCAGCGACCAAGAGGCCTCAGTCAGAAAGGTACCAGGGCCATAGCAGATGGCACATAAAGCCACCCTAGATTCCCAATGACGAACTCTCAAGGCAGGGAGGACCTGGGAGGCAAAACCAAAATTCTCTCAGATTCAACCTTCAAACCAGCTGCTATACGTTCCTAAAAGGGCGCTTGCCAAGGAAAGCCACGCTAAGGAGAAAGTGCGATCATTCCTGAACCGAAACTCTCAGGCTAATCTGTCCTCAATGTGATTCACAGCGTTATGCTTTTTTGATAGAAAATAACATAAGAATAGTTCGAGTAAGAAAAACTACAAAATATGTTTCAGCATTTGATTTGTCAAGTAACTGCTGTGTTCTACTCCATTTGTTAATGTGTTAGTTATCACTAGCTTTTATTATTGTTACAGAAAAGTGGTTGGGTCCTACTGAACCTGCTATGGACCAAACAGCTAGGTGGGGCACCATGGTGCACAAAGCGCTGGGCCTGGCCTCAGATCTTCCTCGAGTTCAAATCTGGCCTCAGATACTCACTAGCTAGGTGACCCTGGGTGAGTCACTTAACCCTCTTTGACACAATTTTCTCATCTGTAAAATGAGCTGGAGAAGGAAATGGCAAATCACTCCAATATCTTTGCCAAGAAAACCCCAAATGAGGTCACAGAAGAGTCAGATACAACTGAAAAACAAAATGGGCCAGGCACTGTATGCTAAGTTTTTCATATGATCCTTACAACAACCCTACAAGGGAGGCAGTTATAATTCCCATTTTACTGATGAGGAACCTAAGGCAGACAGAGGTGCAGTGACTTACCCAAGGGTCATACAGCCTATGTCTGAGGCCAGACTTGAGCTCTGTCAGGTCATCCAGACCCCTCTTCTACTGTGTCCTGGGCCTGCTCATTTAGAGTGAGGAGGAACATGGCTCCCAATGAGGAGCTGCTGCCACTGAGCAGGGCAGGCTACTTCTTCTCTCAGAGAACTATTATGAGAGCCCAATGAGATAATATGCGTAAAAGGCTTTAGCAACCTACATCAAAGCCAACAACAAATAAAACTAAACAAAGGGCTGGGAAGCCTACATTGTTCCTACCCCACTTTTCCACTTGCTGAGGAAAATCACTCCCTCTCTTTGCTTTATTTTCCTCAAATGTGGGAGCTACCGCTCTGCCTGGGTAACCTACAAGCCACCCTGTCTCTCTCACCCTTTACCGGCTCTACCTTCTGCCCCTTCTCACCCCTCCAACCACAACTACCCAAGGGCAGACCTCTGCTACCTCTGACTCCGGCTACTTACTATAAGAGCCTCCTGCTGGGCACCTCTGTCTCCCACACCCCACCTCCCCCATTCTTTCACTGGCACATAAGCCAAGTGGCTATCACCAAAGCACAGGGGTCTGACCATGCACATCCTGCAGAATACGCCCACCTTGGGCCTGCCATCCACAACCCAGACTTCCTCAAAGACCACCATGGTCATTACTGTTCCAAGCCCACCCCCTACATCTCCAGAAATTGTCTGCATATATGTTTCATTTACTTCTCATGAATATATCCTCCCAAGAAAACATGCAATCTTTGAAAGCACTGACTGTCTCACTTTTGCCTCTGCACCTTTAGCACTGAGCCTACAGCAGCACCTAATACGCGCTTTTGGACAGCAATGCAGTATAGCAGGGAACTAAGGAATTGGGAGTGAGGGGCTGGCTAACTTGACCCAGGCAGGTTGCCCTAGGGCAAGTTCTAACCCCTCTGCCTGGGCCTCAGCTTCCTGTGCTGTAAAACCAAGGAGAAGGCCCTGAGACCTTGGAGAATGAGGCAACAGAGCCTCCCAGCTCCACACGAGCCACACAGCCACCATTCCCCCAACTCTGCTGACACAGCAGCATCAGGGAAGGGGAAAGCATTCCACAAAGAGGCAGGACTCGACTACTCAAGCAAGAGGAAGAGTACAGATACATGCCCAATGTTCATCTGGTCTGAAAGACGTACTGATGAAACTCAAGACAAAAGATGACAACAAGGGTGGGCCCTTGGGATTGGACACGGAAGCGAGGGACCCAGCAGCACCTCGACAAAGCGCCTTGTGCCCAGGAAGGTGACCCAGCTGCACCCTGGATCTTCCCCTCCAGCCTTCAGGACCTTCCTGGGTGCCCACTGCCATCCCCAAGCTTCCCTTAAGGAGGTACTCAGGCTGGACACTGCTCACTTGGCTGGCACAGCCTTCCCTGCCCGGAACTTTGTTGTTCTGGGAGATCACAGTAGCCTTGCTACTCACACCTTGAATGCAACACTCTGCCTAGAGACCTTCAGGATTGAAAAGCAAGAGTCCCTCCGACCCCAGCTGCCACCAAACCTCCCCTTAAGGAGGGCTCCCTAGGCCACCCAATTTCCCACCCAGCTGCCTTCCTCTGGACCTCCTGGCCATGCCCTAGGGCTGGACAGCATTCTACCTTCCTTTTGTAATCTAATCCAATGGTGTCTTCCCCCGTTTGAATCTAAGCTCCATGAGGGCAAGGATCTGTATCCCCAGGGCCTAGTTCCCAAATGAAAACTCTCCGGAAGCACTAAGGAGGAAGAGATGTACGCAGCGGATAGATGATAGCTGCTTTTCCACTGATGTGGAAGAGGGAATCATGTCCTGGGAATAACACGTGGGGAAACTGCTGAGATAAATTTGGGTTCCCCATACAGGAAAACTCCCTCCCAATCAATGACAAGCACCTGAAAGTCCATCTCATGGGCCTTCCTGGAAGGCTGCAGGTTCCTCTTCCTCCTCACCTGAGATCTGCGACAAAGGCTTGACCACAATCTGGCAGCAACATGACCACTGGTTCTCATTCACCTGTAGTTCTGACAGACTCTCATTCAACGATTCTTTGATAGATATATGCAAACTGGGAAATGCAGGTTTAGGGAGAAAGGATGTTCTAGAAATGTACACTTGGAGTTCAGGAGAAAGATCAAGGTTAGAAATTCAGCTTTGTGACTTATCCATGCTCAAGTTCATCAAATTAAGAGGTCAGATGAGATGAACAAAGGAGAGAAAAAAATCAAATGTCAAAGTCAATGACAGCCAACTCCATCCCAACAGCCAAATTCAAATGATTTCAGCTCCTTGAGGACAGGGACTATTACCTATCTTGTTTTGGCCTTTCCGGTCTCCCACGTCCTACAGAGCACACAGAACGCATCTGAGAAATGCTCATCTAAGGGGCAGCTAGACGGCACAGTGCATACATCACCAGCCCTGAAGTCAGGAGGACCTGAGTTCAAATACAACCTCAGACCAAACACTTGACACTTACTAGCTGTGTGACCCTGGGAAAGTCACTTAACCTCAATTGCTTAAAAAGAAAAAAAAATGCTCATCTAATAAATTAATACTTCTTTAAGCAAGAAAACTACCACAACAATGCAGGGCCTGTTTTTAAATCTTTTCCCTCCCGGCACCTAATAGGTATCTCAGATACTTGCTGACTTAAATTCGGCAGTCCCCTGGTGACTGCTAAGACCTGAGCAGTCAATCAAGAAGAATGCCCACCCCTGAACACAAGGGGCAGCATTGAGCAGACAGCGGAAATCCGCTGCTTGCATCTCTGCTGTACACGCGGCAACCCCCTCCTTTCTTGTATCTTGTAAAGCTTGATTACTTAAGTTTGAAATGAAAGAAGAGTGCTTTAAGCTTCCCCCCGCCACAGCAGTGATACAGAGCTCTCTCCTGGAGAAGATGCTGCCAGGCGCCAAGCTGGCAGGCTTCAAGGACAGTCCTGAAGACAACTTCACTGCCAGCCCAGCCTGCTGGAGGTCAGTAGCTGTCCATCACCAGGCTGGATGAAGCTAGGAACTTTTGTAGCCGGACCAAGTCTCCAGTTGTACAAGAGCTGCAATCTGCATGGATGGAGCACCTACACACCCCTCAAGTGTGCGGGGAATCCCTAGCTATACTGGGTATCAGGAGGGCCTATTAAGAAGCTCCCTATCTAACTAACTTCGCAGTCCAATCACTTAACCCACGAGCTCCCTACACCACGGATGAAGTACACGAGACACTGGGGAGAAAGACAAACGCCAGAAGCAACCTCTGCTCAAAGTGCTTCTACTTGCTGGGGGAGGCAGCAGGTGCATGCACAGGGACAGGACCAATCCAAGGCAGTTTGGAGAGGGCACCGGCAGCCGGGGCAATCAGGAGAGGCTCCCTGCAGAAGACCATGTCAGCAGGGTGGAGGGCTAGCCCAGATTAGCTCTGGACACCCCGACCCAATTTCTGAAGCATGAGATGCATCTTGAGGCATGACAGCTATTAAGGAATTAAAGAGTTGTGATCAAGGGAAGAGGAAGAGTGAAACAAACTGGACCCAACTCTAGCAGAGCAAACAGAGTACAACACGAAAATCTTTCTAAGGAAGCTCAGCCCTGGAGTGGAAAGGGGGTGGGGCTGGGGTAAGAATAGTGCAGATATTTTCAGATGCAGGTGAGGCAAAAAAGCCAGAATGCTAGAGGTACCCACTGGAGAAGCTGACCACACGCCTTTCACACTGTCCTGTGACCAGATGTTCCCAATTTCCCCCCATCTCTTTGGTTAATGCTTTTACTTCTGATAACCCTTCTCTTTAGCAAATGTTCACAATCCTGCTCCACTGGGGTAACTGATCACTTGGGACAGGATTTCAGATGGAGGCTGTCAGCAGCCTGTCATGCTTGTCTTAAAGGAGCAAATATAAAATTAAAGGCACTTCAGCACTAAACCAGATGAATCCAACTTATCCAAACATGCCAATATGGTTATCCAGACTGCTTCATGTTCTAGCCTGACTTTCACCCACTTGATTTTCCAGATGTACTTCTTTTATACCTAAACCATATGTAAGCTAAGAGCCTTTATCTTTCAAACCAGATTATCCTAAGGGGATGTGAACATTAGTATGTAAATACAATCTTTCATTCTGTCTTAAAACCTAGACAGGGAAAAAAATGACTATGTATGTTCACATACGTGGGCTATGGGAGAATGGTTTTAAAATACTGGCTACCTACCTGACCTCTCAGAATCATGTCTCTGTTGATATAAAAGGAAAACTATTATTCAGATACAAGAATCCAGGGATTTACGAAACACACAAATGGTGCAAAACTGATTTCAGTGTCAAAGGGAAATACAGCAGGCCCTTAGTGCCTCACAAGGGAAGGGCAGCTGCATTTGAAGACTTAACAGGTGCTATGCACTACCACAACTTCTGTCCGTCCTTCTTCCCCCAATTCTGGAACTCTCCCAAAGCAAAGCTTTCTACCCCAATACCTCTGGCAAAGGTCCCTCAGAGACTCGCCAAGATCCTAAATTAACTGGTCAGTTTTCCCCTCACCTCTTCCTTGTCATTGTCATCACTATTCTACTTTCAATCAAACGCATTTTCTGATTAGACCAAAGTGCCCCAAGCACTGTGTGACTCTGTTCAGAAGAGGCCACAGCTGGGGGACGGGACAGGAGGCCAAGGGGCTGGCTCTTCTGCTGCCACAGAACTCACTTATTTTCTGTATCAGCCACTGGGTGCTCTTCTCCTTCAGGGGTCTCCTCGGTCACAGTGGTCTGCTCCAAGTCACTGCAATTATAAGACATTGGTTTCTGAATGTAATGGGGGCCCCCTCTAAGGAGAGAAAGAGAGACAAGAAAGGCATCTGGTTCGTTTATACATTGCCCAGTCGTACAGCCTCTTTACCCAAATAAAAATATCAAATAACCCCCACTCCCCAGTACATTCATGAACCGCACAAATGCCCAGAAAATGAATCAAGGCACTAGTCCCTGGCAGTGAGCGAGATTCAGATATAATAGGTCAACTGCTACATAACCAGAACACGCTTAAATAGCTTAAAGCCATCAGAACTAACGTAAGTGAATATAAGAATATGCCACAGAAAATGCTATTCAAATAACATGACTGACTTTTCCAAGAGAATAGCACTTTCACAAATACTGGGAAAGGAATGAAAACTTGGATAACTGAAATTCTAATTTAAGATAAATTCTAAGAGCACTGGCCCTGGAGTCAGGAAGACCCAAGTTCAAATCTGGCCTCAGACACATAACATTCATTACCTGTGTGACCCTAGGCAAGTCACTTAACCCCAACTGCTTCACCTCCTCCCCCAAAAAAGATAAATTCTAACTTACTAATGATAGAATTTTTCAGCTGATGGAAACTTTGATCCCTTAACATAACACACCCATTTTAGGATCATACTTGGTGCAGTCAGGAAGATGTGAGTTCAAATCTGGCCTCAGATACTTATTAGCTGGTTAACACTAGGCAAGTCTTTTCATTTCTGTCTGTCTCAGTTTCCTCAAGTATAAAATGACCTCCCAGGGTTTTTGTGAGGATCAATAAGAGGTCCTAGACAAATGAAGGCTATTCCTCTTACTTCAATCATTAGTCTTAGAGGTAGAAGGTACCCCTGAGGCCATCTGGTACAATTCTTTATTTTACAGATGAAGAAACTGAGGCCCAGAGATTTTAAGTGATTGGCCCAAGATCACACAGGATGTCAGTGATGAGGCAGGATTGGAATACAGACCCTCTGATTTTGAAGTTATTGCTCTGTTCCAGCCAGTCCAGAACGAGCATTCCCTCCCTTGAAAAAGTGATGCCCATAAAGCCGGGACAAGGCACAGAAATTGTACTTGGAAGAAAGCAGGCAACTCACGTTAACTCGTCTTTGACCGTTCCCCAATTATGCGAACCGCTTCCACCACGCTTGTCCTCGTGCTTCAGACCACTGAAATGTGAATGTGAGAAAGAACTAACAAAACTGAGTTAACATTATAGTGACTGAGGACAGAAACTAGCTAAGTGTTACTAAAATGAACATTAAATTAAAATCAGCACAAAAAATAAATTTGAGACTTACGATCTATCGCTTCCACTGTGCCTATCAAATTCCCTCTTTCCACGAGAGTCAAAACCATCTCCTCTGCCCATTCCACGGCCACGCCCACCTCGGCCTCTTCCTCCAGGACCGCCACGACCTCGGATCGGCCGGTCAGTGATAGGCCTAGGACGTAAGGAAAAACTGTCATCTTTTAAGAATATTTATGGAAACCTGAGACTTACACATGTGGACAATTCATAGAACACAAACGACAGCATATTGACAATACTGCTATGAAAAGGGTAATCAAATGGGGGAAATTATCTTGACACACCTAACATTTTGCTATATAGGGCTCGAGATCCTTTCACACAGGCCTATCTGAAGGTGTTTCATTAGGAAATAGACAACATCCTTAAACTGTTCTAATACTAAAACAAATCAATGTCTGATCTGTGAGAGTGAGGTTTGCCATGCTTAAATTATTTGAAAAACACCAAAGCTGGGTGCTATATTTGCTTTAACTTCATAATCTGGCAGTATGAAATGGTAAAAAATCCATAAAGACTCAAGTGTTGCACAGAGTAGTTCCTTACAAGGAATTTAGGGATTCATATGTGACAAATCAGCTTCCCCTAAATCTAACAGTGGGTTTTATCAAACAAACCCAAGGCTAACCACAATAATAAAAAGTTCTTACTAGAAAATCTTCAAATGAGGATGGGGGAACCAACGAATTTAGGGACTCTTAAGACTCCTTTGAGGCCAACTGCACAGTAAGGATGGTAAACTTTAAACTTTGTCTTTAGTAAAGTATGACCCTTGTAAAGATTTCAACAAAGAGGAAAGATCGAAAGCTTACTTATCAACTGAAAATTCTCCTCCTTCACCCTTTTCTTCAATTGATTTTTCAAATCGTCGCTCACGAGGTGGTCGCCTTTCTGGTCTCCTGTCAATTGGTTTTCCTTCACCCTGAAGTTGCTGGTCAGGCCTTCTACCAACTCGTCTTATCCCTAAAATGATAGATAATACACACAGGCATGTTATTTTTGCCACACAAAAAAAGAAAACTATCAGGAAGCTAAAAGAAAACCGAGTTCCCTAAAGGAAACATACAGCCTGTTAGGAAAGGTGGTGGTCAGGGACCCTGAGACCCAGCACAAGGTATTTATGAGGTTCCCCTTTAGAGGGATGGTCTAAGTCTGATTTTCAGCAAACAGCCCTCATTCTGAATAACTATTTGCTCTAGCCATTTCAGGAATCATTATTAATTTAACTCTTCTAGACCTGTACCGATCTTCAATTTATGTTTTTTAAGAATCAAGAAATGACGTTCTACAAATGAACAGTTTAACTTGATAAAGTCACCTCAGATAGACCACGTGTGTAAGCATTTGCAAATTACACTTAAAAGACAAAAAGCACATGCGCACGCGCGCACACACACACACACACGCGCGCGCACGCACACACACACACACACACACACACACACACACACACACGGCCCTATTTAGCTCACTGACTGACCCTAAGAAAAAGCTTAAAAAGCCACTGCTTTGCATTCACAACATTTCCTGAAAAGAACGAACAGACTTCCGTATTTCCTCATTGTGCCAAATTAAAAACGTGAACACATACAGCAAAGTATGGGATTGGCAAAGCAAGGAGCACCAAAAACCCACCTCCTTCCCAGACACTGCGGCCTACGCGATGACCTGACAGACATCATATAAACAGGAGGCCAAATAGGAGAGTTTTCTTGAGGCTAAACTCCAAAGAGTTACTTTCTTTTCTTTGCCCTCCTAAGAATTTCTGCTGCTTAATCCTCTTCTAAAAACAAACAAATTTGACCTGTTGATTTATTAATATTAGAGTTAAGTTCCTTGAAGCCTGGAACGATCTCCTTTTTTTTTTTTTTAATCCTTGGTGCCTGGCACATAGTAGGCACTTAAATATTGACCGATATTTTCATTCTTTTAAAATCTTTAAAGACAAAAACAGGAATCCTTCTGGGCATTACATCAACAGAAAACCTAAGCTGAATGGTAAGTTAAGTCAATGGTGGTACTCTACCATTCTTTGTGGCCATGCCTCAAGCCTCCCAATGACAGCGGCGCGCAGCCCTTTAAGTAGGCAAGGCTATTTAAGCAGCTTGCTAACCCCAGTAGATACACAGGGTTAAAGACTTTAAGCAGCTCAACTCAAACGGCTACACCTTCTATTTTTTTTTGGAGAGGCTGGGGGGTGGGGGGGGTTCCACCCTGAATCAATTCACTGCAGTTACTTATTTAAGAAATTGCACAATTACTAAGGCACAGGGGAGATATTATACTAATTTACAGTATGGCACTCAAAGAAGCTATGGTAGCTCACACAACCCAATTCTAAGAATTCCAAGTTAACTATGCACGTGCTAAAGTGTATTAGACCTTATACCATGGCAAAGGAACACATTACTTGGGAGTAAAATAGTATTTGGGTGGGGCTGCAGGAAGGGGTAGGCATGATGATATATCCAAGCCAAACACACCCAAACGAACAATAGCTCCGGCACCCAACAAATATTCAACAGCAATTTACTGGGCCCCCAAAAGTCTTACTAAATTAACGGGCTCTACAGAGGGCCCAAACCCAAGGTTCTCTTTTTAAAACTTCCACAAGGACAATAGCATTTTTCATTTTCAAGTTTTCCAACACAACCCGTACGACCTGCATCTCCAACACACCAAATGGTAACATGTTCAACTAAAAGATTAAACAATGCTAATCAATTCAATTAACTATCAACGTCTTGCTGGGCATCCCACGGGATTCACAAGCACTGGACTGGGAACACAGACCAAACTTCAACGAATGCCTGGTGACGGACTGCCTTTCCTAGCAGGCGTTCTGCTAAGTTCCAGCATTTGCGGTATAACATTTAAAAAGCTCTTCCTACGACTAGAGGTCGGTAACTGTTGAAAATCTGAGCAAGACTGTGACGGCTGGCATGCAACATTGTCCAGAAGCAGAAAGTGCCTTCGTGAGCCCTTAGAGCGACTCTCTACGTTTCTCACAAACCATCCATCTCCAGACGACAATTTGGTTGCAGTCCGCTCTCCCCAATCAGGAGAACCAAGGCATTAACACGGCTTCACCTGCCTCCCACTTCTCCCGGGCGCTGCTCAGGGAAGGAACACTAAATGCGTTTTAAAGCGCGGGGGCGCACGGTCCGGAGCTGCAGCGCGCCCCCCCCCCGGCACACACACTCACACCGGCCCCCCGCCGCCCGGGTCTCCCACACAAAAGCACGGCCTGTCAGCACATTCGGCCGTGCGGGCTCAGGGGCCGTTCCCCGCCTCCGGGGTCCTCCCCGCGCCTCGGCCCGGCCACGCGGCCTCGTCCTTAGTTTCCTCCCGGTGCCCCCCCCCGAGCCACGTGCGCCCCCGCGGCGCCCTCCGCCTCGACCTCCCCCCCCGCCGCCTGGGCGGCCCTTTCCCGCCCCGCCTCAGTTTCCCGGGGCCCGCGAGCCCCTCCCCCTCCCCAGTGGAGCACGTGGTTGCCCCCGCGGAGCCTCAGTTTCCCGCAGGCGCGCAGCACGTGGGCGCTCCCCCCACCGGGCCTCAGTTTCCCCCTCGCGAGCACCTTCTTTCTTGAGCGCGGCGGGCGGCGGCGGGGCCTCGTCCTTCTTGTCCGCGGCGTTGGCGGCCGCGCTGGCCGAGCCGGCGGCGGCGGCGGCGGCGGCGGCGCTGGGGGGCGCGGGAGGCGGCGGCAGCGGGTTCTTGCGGTCCTTCTGCGACTCCTTGCGCAGCGGCTTCCCGGGCGCGCCCCCGCCGCCCCCGCCGCCCGCGCCGGCCTGGGCCGCGGCCTGCGCCGCGCTCTTGGGCCCGGGCCCGCCGCCGCCCCCGCCGCCGCCGCCGCCGCCGCCGCCTTCCTTCTTCTTGTTCTCGGCCGCCTTCAGCACCTCGAAGGGGTCCGATTCGTCGTCAAATAGCTGGTCGAACCGGTTGGTGACGACGCAGCCGAAGCCTTCCTGCAGGTGGCCGGGCATGATGGGGCCCCGGCGGCGCGTTCCTCCACGGATTGCAGCGGGCCGCGCCGAGCCGACGGCGACTGCTTCAGCTCGTCCCCACAAGATGGCCGGGCCGAGAAAGAGACCGCCTTCTCTTCCGGCGCCGCACACACATCCGGGAGCCGCCGGCGCCGCGGGGCACGCCGGGAAGCGCAGGCGGCCGGCGCCGCTCCTCCCGTGCCGGCGGCGGCGCGGACTACAACTCCCAGGGGGCAACGCGCGCCGGCGGGCGCGAAGCGGCGCGGGGAGGCGGGGGTGGGGGGTGGGGCGGGGAGGCCGGGAGCCGAGGACACCTGCCGTCTCCAGCCCGCGCCCCCTCCCCCCCAGCCCTGGAAAGCCGAGCCCTGCCCGGCGAGGGTGGCCGGTCGCACGTGTCGAGCTCGGTCAAGGTCACTCCTTCCTGGCGACCACGTGGGGCCCGCCTCCCTTCTCTTTCCAGGCTGGGAAACTGAGGTCGCGCGAGCCGCCCAAAGTTAGCCAAGCATCCGAGGTGGGCAGAAGGCTGCTTGCATTTATTAAATGCCCCCTGCATGCGGGGCGCGCCACCGAGAAAGCAGACAGCAGAGCCTGCCCTCGGGGAGCTTACAGTCTAGCATCTAGATAGGCGCTGGAGCAGCGGGTCCTCTAGACCGTGTTGCTAGAAATGCATTGGGAGGGTCCGCCTGGGGCTGGGGGCTGGCGAGCCGGGGTCCAGAGGGCGGGAGATGGCGAGCTTGTTCCGAGAACGTTCTACGCGTGCAAGTCTCTGGTCCCCAGGCCCCCCAGACGGGGCGGAGAGCGTCACGGGTCAACGGGGCCCTGGCACAGGCAGCGCCCCCCGGCAGCGGTCAGCTGCGCGGCTTCCGCACGAAGCCCCCAGGTGCATTGTGTGCACGCCCGCAACCCGACCGAGCCCTGCGCTAGGCGATCGTCAGGACCGCGGCCACGGAGCTCCTTCACGCTGGGTTTGGTGCAGAAGGAACGGTCCTGGAGAGTCCTCGGCCCTTCACCCTTCTCCCAGGGAACGCCCCATCTTCATTCGTTCACCTGCCTTAGCATGAGAGGCTTTCACTCAGGATTGTCCTTTTCAAGCCTCTGTGAGATTTCAGTACCGTGGCACTCCGGGATAACAGTACGTTTTGTCCTAGTCCGTCCACAGACGTTTATTAAAAACTTACAGAGAAAGGCGCTTTGATGAGGCTTGAGGAAACAAACAAAAAAAGGCAAAACCTCGTTGCCTGCCCTCAAGGAACTCACGCTCTAGTTTAATAGGGAAGACAATATGCAAATATATGTGTGCGTATGCACATGTGGAAAGTTACACAGTATCTTTGTATGTAGGGCACAGTGTAAACGAATGGCAATTTCAGAGAGAAGGCGCTTGAGGGCAGGGTGCCGTGTCCTCCCCCTCTCCTTTCCATCTCCCTTTCCTGTGTGGTCTTCCCCCTTTTGATTATAAGCTCCTCGAGAACAGGAACTGCGCTAAACTGTGTAGCCTCTGGGCTTAGCACGGCGCCATTACTATAGGAAGAGCGGCCAGGCAACTCTCTGGGACCACAAGATCGGGGCGGATCCAGCTCCCTCCTCCAGCTCTCCCCAAAATGGCCGCACGTCTGCCCTGTTCTCTTTTCTCCCATCCAACCGTCACTTCCCTTGTAGGGTTTTGTCCTGACCCCTCTAGATCCTACACCAATGTAAAGGAGACAGAGATTTGGTGGGGGGTACTTTCCCCACCCGGGAAACAGCTCACAGAAAGGGGGTCTGGGAATTTCCACTCTTCCTCCCAAATCCTAGAATCAATCCACCCCAAGGAGCACACCAGGTGTGGAGGAAATCGGGTGGGGGGCTACATGCTGGGGAGACAGACAAAACAAAAGCAAATGAACAAATGAACGCCCTGGGGAGTTTACAGTCTATTGGGGGGTCAGCAAAGGTCTGTTAAACCCCAGCAGTGCAGGAAGAGGCTGGTTCAGCTTTAGAAAAGACGGGGTCTCTGCCTACACAATGAGACTCACGAACAAGCAGCTGAACTACTGTGAGAAACACATCCAGATTTTCCTGAGGAGGAAGCTCTGTCTACCAATGCAGATAATAGTGATGGCTAACATCTCTAGATCCCTGCAATGTTTGCAGCCTATCTTATCTCATTTCACCCTCACACGAACCCCCGAAGGAAGGCTGTTAACAGTATTAGCAGTTATTAACCCCACCGTCCTAGAGCTAGGAAGCTTCTGAGGCAGAACTTGAACACGGATCTTCTGGATTCAAGTCCAGTACTCTATTCCCTGCTCAAGTGGCCAGAATCAGAGGGTGGGCTTGAACCAGGGTCTGGGGTAATTGGAGGCTTGCTATCCACTAGGCTGCACTGCCTTCCAGGGTCTCAGAGAAGTGTTGGGGTGAAGTCTCTTAATGACCGGGAGGATCAGGGAAGCCTTCTTGGAGGAGGCAGGACTAGAATTGGGCTTTAACAAGCAAAGGCCGATTTAGGGCGTGCCAGGCACAGAGAACAAGCTGGACTTGAAGAAGGACAAGGCTTATAACAAGAAGCAGAGAATGGAGGACCTAAAGATTTAACTAGAGTTGATGGGGGGGGGGTACACTAGATTATGGGTGTGTATTTTTTCCACTTTCTATTTGGGCTGTATTTGGTTACATATTTACTTGTCTCCCCATCAGGAAAAAAGCACCTTGTGAGCAGAAATTGTTTCATCCTTTGTGCTCCGATGCCCAGGGCAGCCTGGTTTGGCAGGAGGAGTTTAATGAATGCTTGTGGATTGATTGATGCTAAGGAAAGGAGTCTGAACTCTGCTCTGTGGGCAGGAGGGAGCTGGTAATGATTTTGTCCCAGAGGAGAGAGATGGCCAGAACCAGAGGTAGGGAAAGAAGTGAATCTGGCAGAAAACCATATAGAACATCTTAGAGGGGGAGAGACAGAGACAGAGACAGAGACAGAGAGAAACAGAGAGAGAGACAGAGAGAGAAACAGAGAAAGAGAAAGAGAGAGAAACAGAGACACAGAGAGAAACAGAAAGAGACAGAGGGAAACAGAGACAGAGAGAGAGGGACAGAAAGACAGAGACAGAGAGAAACAGAGAGACAGAGAAACAGAGAGAGAGGGACAGAAAGAGAGAGAGAAACAGAGAGAGACAGAGAGAGGGACAGAAAGACAGAGAGAGACATAGAGAAACAGACAGAGAGAGAGAGAAATAGAGAGACAGAGAGAGAAACAGAGACAGAGACAGAGAAAGAAACAGAGAGAGAGACAGAGAGAGAGAGAATGAGAATAATACATGTCAGGGGCTTCCCATTACCCCAGGGCCCAATAGAAAACCTTGCTGGGTTTTCAGAGCCCTTCTTAACCAGAGCTCTTCTTCCATCTCCAGTCTTCTCAGGCCTGCTTCCCCACCAGGTCTTCTTCTGTCCAGTGACACTGGCCTGCTGGCTTTTCCTGGAAAAAGACTCCATGTCCTGTGACTGTCCCAGCTCCTGGCGTTTTCTCCGGCTGCCCTCTGTGCCTGGAAAGCTTGTGCTTCTTCCTCCCTGAGATGGGCCACTGGCTTCCCTGGTTTCCTGCCTATCCCAGCCAAAAGCCTACCTTGGACCAGAGAAGCCTCCCTCCCAGCGGAGATCACCTTCAATTCACCCTGTATGTGTCTCGTCTACCTGGAGTTGTTTTCTTGTCTCTCCCACGAGACCGTGACCTTCTTGAGGGCAGGGACTGTTTGGGGTTTTCTTTGTCCCCCTCGTGCTTCGCAGGGCGTCTGGCACACAGTAGGTGCTTAGCCCATGCTTCTTGACTGGCTGACTGACTGAAGGCTGAAAAATGATCTCCAAGGTAGTCCCAGGATCCCCTAGGGCCGTTTTTGGTTTATCTGATTGATATTTCAGGGAAGTGCTTTTCTTGGGGAAAAGGAATTGATTGTTTTGCTGGTGAGTTCCCTAGATCACTTTTAGATTTATTTCCCTTAATTTTCAGTGTGAAGTTCCACACGCACACACATACATACACACACAGAGCTAGGAATTGGAGCTAGATAACTCTTGTGGATCAATACAATTCAAAATCAGCAAGACCCGAGTTCAAATTTTGGCCTCAGACCCTCCTGAGCTGTATGACCAAACGCAAGTCCTTTTACCTGCTCGATGATGAAACAATAGGGAAATGGGGCATTGGCCTAGCTTGTCACATGGGAGGAAGGGGTAGGAGTAATTACAATAGCTAACACCTGTAGAACCTTGGGGATTTGAGGGAGGTTTTTGCTTTGAAGCACTTGACATTTTTTTCTCGTTTTGTCATCATATATCGATAATAAAAATAAATTCTTTTTGATTCTTGATTGGTGTCAGCCCCATGCTGATCGATAGCTCTCTCGATTTCTCCCCTGAACTCCAGTGACCCATCACCGTCGGCACACTGGCACATCTCTGCCAGCTGGATGTCCCATTAGCTTCTCAAACCTCACGCCATCACCCTTCCCCTCAAAAGCTCCCCTGTCCTCGACACCACCCTGTTTGTAGTAGAGGTGCAGTTTTCACGGCCAGCCACGTTCATAATCTCCAAGCCAGCCCCGGCTCTTCCTCCGGAGCCGAGTTCAGACGTGGCTACCTGCTTATCATAGCTCCCATCCGTCCCTTGGCACTAAGCTCGATGCCCCCACCCTGGGTCAGGCCCTTATCACCTCTGCTCTGAACAGCTCCCAAAGCCTCCTAGCTGACCTCCCCGCTTCCCGTCTCTTACTTCTCCCATCCAGCCTCCATGGAGTTGCCAAAATTATCTTGCTGAGACATTCAAGGGCTCTGGCTTACGTCTAGAGTGAAATACTGAGTCCTCCGTGCCAACTGGCTTTATTTCATAGAATCCTACTGCACGGGCTCAATATTCCTCTCAAACTGGCCTAGCTGCCCTGTGAATTCAGGACCTGGCCCTGCCTTGATTCCTTCAGTTTTCCCCTTCACTTCGTTCAGGACTGGGATGTCCTGCTTTCCCATCTTCAACTCTCAGAATCCTCACCTTCCTTTAAGGTACAGTTCATGTCTCCTCCTCCTCTTCCTCCACAAAGGTAGGCAATATGGTGCCTGGGAAAGAGTGCTGGAGATCTGGTGTCAAAGGTCCTAATTCTGCCTCTCCCGTTTGTTACTTGTGTGGCCTTGGGCAAGTAGGTTACTCTTTCTGGGCCTCAGTTTCCTTGTCTGAAAAATGGGAGATCATCTAGAGGTTAAACGCTGCAGGTATTATTTCCCCATGTTGCAGATAAGGAAACCAAGGCCCAGAGAAATGATGTGGCTGGTCTGTAGTCAGACAACAAGGAAGCATCAGAGGTGACACTGGGCCCAGATCTGTCCACTACAAATCCAAAACTCCTTTCACGACCCTCACGGCCTCTCTAGTAAGTTGGATGGATCTCAGCTTGGCTACTGGCCATATTTGTCTACTTCTAATGGCTCCTGGGGCCATGACTGACTTCTGGAATTCTGCTTCTCTGTCCTGTCTTTGTCTCTTTTCTCTCTCTCCTCTATCCCTCTTTTTGCCTCTGTCTCTCTCTTCCTTTCTTTTTTCTCCTTCTCTTTCTCTCCCTCGTCTTCTTCCTCTCTTCTTTCTCTCCTTCCTCTTGTCCTTGTCTCTGTCTCCATCTCTCTTCTCTCCTTCTTTTCTCTATCACTTCTTTCTGTGTAGATCTAGTCACATTACTCTTCTGCTCTGAAACGTTCAGTGATTCCTCATTGCCAACTAAGTAAAGTTCAAACTCTTCAGCTCATCATTCAAGACCATCCAGGTATGGCAATGCTTTGCCTTTGCAGCCTTATCCCATATATCAATTAATTAGCCAAGTGATCAACAAGCATGTCCTACTTACTAGCTGTGTGACCTTGGGCAAGTCACTTAACCCCAACTGCCTAAAAAACAAACAAACAAAAAAAAACCCCAAGCATGTCCTATTTACATGCCAGGCACGTGCAGTACCTCACCTAACCACGTATTCTTGGGGTTCCCTCTCTTCCTTCTTGTCAATATCCTTTTTCTTGGGGATGATCACTGGGGTTGATTGGAGATCCTCCAACTGTCAATGACTTGCCCAAGATTCTAGGTCTTTCGTGTCAGGATGAGTAATGAGAAATATATTGGAATATATTCCCATAGCATAATAGCACCATGTATTATATTTAAATAGCAGATATATGATGTGGTTAGGCATTGTTGAAGTCATAATATTTGTTTTTCATGTACTCCAGAACTCTAGAGAGTGTGTGATCCCATGATGTAGTAGTAGAGGTTGTTGGAGGCTCAGTGTCTAAGTATTAGAGTCTAAGGCCTGCAGTCAAGAAGACCTGAGTTCAAATCTTGCCTCAGATACTTATTAGTTGTATGACCCTGGGCAAGTCACTTAACTTGTTTGCCTCAGTTTCCTTATCTGTAAAATGAGGATACTAATAGCACCTACCTCCCAGGGTTATGAGGATCAAAGGAGATAATATTTGTAAAGTGCTTAGTATAATAAAGCGTAGTAAAAATAAAAATAGCTAGCATTTACATAGAGCTTACTATGTGAGCTCTATGTAAATGCTAGCTATTTTAATTTTTATTATTCCTTCCAATGAGACAGATGACATTTCATATTCATATCCAGTCAGCCAATGTGATTTGTCCGTACCTTCTCATGAGTTGACCATAGGGGGTCCTCCTGGTATGCCAAGTGCCTTCCTCAAGCTCTCTTGATGTGGAATGGATCATATTTGGTTAATCCTCACTCTCACTACATGAAGAGCCCATCTTTTTTTTCTATCACCCATATCTCTGATGACACATTTTCTCCAGTTCTCCTGCATACTTCTTCAGTTACAATGTGGTACAGCCTGCTCATGCCCACCATGTACTTCTCCATTGCCCTCAAGGTGATCCTCAACTTTAGCTCTTCAGAGACTGGATTCCATGACTCACAGCTGCACACAGTCCAGGGAAGAATTCTGAAGCTAAAAAGATGGCCTTTGTTTCAGGGAGAACTGTGGGGGTCTCTCCCAAAGGTGATCCAAGTGGTTCCAGGTACATTCTAGACTAGGAACCTAAGGACCATTTATGACTTTGTTCCTGAGTCAAATCTTTTGTCATTGCACCCCTCCCTCTGCCTTGCAAACCCAAACCCTGTTCTTCCTCAACACCAAGACCTCTAATCTCTGGACCCCTTCATTTTTCTCACAGGCCATCACTCCTCTGCTAGCCATATTCTCCTCTTTTCCCCATCTCGACCCCTTGGTAAATTAGTTTCACTCTGCATTACTCTCTTCTCTTGGGTCCCTGGTCCCCTCATCTTATCAGTCTTGTCCTGCCAAGACTCAGCCTTAGGTCACTCCCACCATCTGCTGCCTTCACTCCTTCACACATGTACTGCTGAAATGAAGGTGGAGAACTGCAACTGTTTTTGTTGGATCCATTACATATTCATATTACATAACCTCAACTGGGCCCTCAATGCTGCTTGGCAATCCTATCACACCTCCTCATCTACTCACTATCCCACTCTCCGCAGTGGCTCCCTGAACCTTCTCAACCCTCCTCAAACTTCTCATGGCTCCCCTCATCCCACCCTCTTTAGTGAAGAATTTTGCCTCATATTTTAGAGAAAAAAAATTAAGGCCATTCACTGTGAACTTTCTCTTCTCACCTCTTCCTCATCTCACACCAGTCAGATGCCTTCTGCCTCTGTTTCCTCCTTCGCCCTCCTTCACTCTCCCATTAGGAGGTGACCTTTTCCTTGATAAGGAAGCCCTACCTGCACCAACAATCCCATTTCACCCCATCTCCTCCAACAGACAGCCTCTTCTATCATCTCTACTCTCTCCCTTATCTTTAATCTCTCCCTGTCTCCTGGCTACAAACATGGCCATGTCTCCCATATCCTCAAAATCACTTGCTTAATCCAGCCATCCCTGCTAGCTGGGGTTCCCTATCTTTTCTTCCTTTTGTAGCAAAACTGCTTGAGCAGGCTGCCTACGATAGGGGCTTCCACCTTTCCTTTGCATTCTCTTCTTAACTCTCTATGGTTTCTGGCTTCATCCTTCAACCAGAACTGCCCTCTCCAAAGTTACTAATGATCTCTGAACTGGCCTTTTCTAAAGCTTCAACCTTCTTGACCTCTCTGCAGTCTTGGACCCTGTTAACCCTCTCTTCCTTGACATTCTCTTCTTTTGGGGTTTTGAGGACACTAATCTGTCCTGGTTCTGCTGCTATCTATCTGGACGCTCCTCTGTCTCCTTTGCTGGATTCTCACCTAAGTCATGCTCTCTAGCAGTAGGTGTCCAGCAGGGTTCTGACCTAAACCCTCCTCTCTGCTACTTCGCTGGGTGACCTCATCAGCTCCCATGGATTTAGTTATTAACTCTCTGCTGAAGACGCTCAAACCTACCTGTGCTGCCCCAGCCTCTTGGCTGACCTCCAATCTCCCATCTCCACTGCGTGTTGGACATCTCAGACTGGACGCCTTGTAGACATCCCTAAACTCAACATGTCCAACACTGAGCTCATTGTCTCGCCCCCTAAACCCTCAGCTCTTCCTAACTTCCCTGGTGCATCAAGGGCTCACAGGCTAGCTGTCATCCTTGATTCCTCACTCCCTTTCAGCACCCAAGTACAATTGGTTGCAAAGGCTTGTGGCTTTTATCTTTGCGTCATTTCTGACCCATGCTCCCTTCTCTCCTCTGGCACTGCCACAGCCCTAGGCCAGGACCTCCTCACCTCAACAGCCAGCCGGTTAGTCTCCTGCCACAAAATTTTTCACACTCCAGTCAAAAAGATCTTCCTAAAGCGTGCGGGTCTGACCGTGTCCCTCCCTACTCCAGCAGCTTCTTCATACCTTCAGGATCCAGTATCAAACCCTGTTTGGTGTTCGAGGCCCTTCCTGCGTGTGTTGTCTCCCCCATTGGTTTGTGAGCTCCTTGAGGGCAGAGGCTATTTTTTATTTTTGCCTCTTTCTGTGTCCTCGTTGATTAGCACCATGCCTGGTATTTTGTAGGCACTTAATAAAGGTTCGTTGACTGACCACCTGACCGGAATCCTGTTCTCCTGGATCCTTATGGCTCAGGCTCCTGGGGGTGGGGGTTGGGGGGTGGGAAAGGCTCCACTCTCTGCACCTAGAAAGGACAGGGAATCCTTCACTTTCAGACATGAATGCAAGAAAATGACTCCAGTGGGCTTTCAGGTTGTTTTAAAGACAGACAGTTCTGGCTACGCAGCGAACAGTAAAATGCTGCTCCCAACCCCACAGTAGGCTGGCACAGAATGTCCATGCTTGCTCCTGTTCTCCTTCCCCAAGAAGCAGGACCCTCAATGTTTTTCCTAAGGGTGTTGCCATTTTAGGTGGTGGAAGCCTGCACACAACCCCATGACGTATACAAAATGCTTTGTACTTTTGAAAGTGTACATGTTAGTGTCAGCTGTAAGCATCATGGAGCAAGGCTTCCCTTATCATGCCTTTGCAGATTGACCAACAAATATCCATCTCCACCTTGGCTTCTCCTCCATTTCCAATTCATTGCCAGGTTATCTCCATTGAATGTTTTACTGATACTTCGAACTTCAAAAGGTGCAAAACTGAGCTCATCATCGGGGCCTTTGTGCCCACCCCACCCTAGGGCAGTTTCTCTGTTTCTGTCTAGGTCAGCACCACCGTCCCAGTCTCCTTGACTTACTGTCTTGCTTGTTTGGGATGCATCTCATGTGGCCTCATAATTGCAATTTACATACAGTAATTCACACTTTGCAGTTCCCCCCCCCCCCCGCAGCCCTGCCCTACCTTTGCTTGGCATCTTGCCAGATTTGAAGTCAGAACACCAGAGTTCAAATTCCATTGTGGCTACTCACTACATGAGTGATCTGGACAAGCTGATTAATCCCTTTACTTTTCTGATGACTTACCCCAAGGTAACACAGGCAGTGTGAGAGGTGGTATCTGAACCCAAGTCCTCTGACTCCAGGGGGATTGTTCTTTCAGGCAGATGTGCTTTCTCACTCCCATTTAGGAGATAAGAACAACATGGAATAATAGGATTGTAAGCTACAGCTGGAACAGACTCCAAAGTCATCTAGATCAATTGACTCCCTTATTTTACAGATGAGAAAATTAAGGCCAAAGGAGGTAAAGTGACTGGGCTGTTGGTAATGGACGGAAGAGATTGTCTGCTGCTGAACATCCTAGGGCCTGCCCTGACACTCTCATTTTCCTTTAGGGTTGAGATGAAGGGGTCAAGATACCTGAAACTATAATAACTCCTTGAAGCTCACACACATTAGGGCTTGTGAGGTGGAAAGAGCACTACATTTGCAATCAGGAGAGGGCTGTCAATTACTCTGTGACCTTGAGCAAGTTCTAACCTCTCCGGGCTTCTGTCTCCTCATTAGTAAAATGAGGGAGTTAGCCTAAGCTAACTTCTAGCTTTCTAACTCTAAGCTCCTTCTAGCTTTAATTCTATAAAGCAGTGATCCTACAATGGAGAAACATAGAGGTATCCATGATAGGAACAATACTGATTCATAAACATGACAGTATTCATGAATTATTAAATTAATCATTAAAATTAATTTACCACTAATGATTAGTTATCACTAAATAATAGCTGAATTTATGTAACACTTCATAGTTTAAAAAGTATTTTACTTGCTTAATTCAATTCAACAACATTTGTTCATTGCCTGGTTTGTACAAAGCACTACTAGAATATGGTGATTCAATAATGAAATAAGACCCGATGCTTGCCCTCAAGGAGCTTACAGTTTAAAAGGAGAATAACTTATATACACAGGTCACTGTGACCCAAGGCAGAAGGGGATAATAAGTAAGAGTCAAGGCTTTTGAAGACATTTTTTTAAAAATTTTTGGTGAGGCAATTGGAGTTAAGTGATTTGCCCAGGGTCACACAGCTAGTAAGTGTTATATGTTATATGTTTAAGGTCACATTTGAATTCAGGTCCTCCTGACCCCAGGGCTAGTGCTGTATCCACTGACCCACCTAGCTGACTCTCTGTCTGTCTGTCTCTGGTCTGTCTCTATCTCTCTTCCTTCTCTCCCATCTCTGTCTCTCTTCCTTCTCTCCCATCTCTGTTATTCTCTATCTCTGTCTTTCTCTTTCCATCTCTTCCATCTCTTTCTGTCTCTTTCTCTCTCTTCTTTCTCTTACTCTCTCTTCTCCTCTATCTCTCTCTCTCTCTCTCTCTCTCTCTCTCTCTCTTCTCTCTCTCTCTCTCTCTCTCCCTCTCTCTCCCTCCCTCTCTCCCTCTCTCTCTCTCTCTCTCTCTCTCTCTCTCTCTCTCTCTCTCTCTCTCTCTCTCTCTCTCTCTCTCTCTCTCTCTCTCTCCCTCTCTCTCCCCCATTCTGTTTCTCTGTTCCTCTTTCTTCCCTTTCTCTGTCTCTGTCTCTCCCAGAGCCAGGCTGCTACATCAGTCCCTCAGACCTCCAAGGTACCCCAAGGACTTTGGAGCTGTTTTTAATCTATTGCTATTGGCTCAAGCCCCGACAGTTCACTTCCATTGAACATTGACTAGTTTTTACAAAGGGAAATTTGCTTCCAACATGTAGCAAGAAAACTATAGATACACTTCCCCTCTCCAACACCTAGGCACTGCAAGCTCCCTATCCCACCTCTGGTTTCTGGAGGAGTCAGCTCTAAACTTAGTTCTTCCATAGCAATGATTCTACCAAGTTCTTATCTAAATGTGGTGTGATTGTGAGATGGGTCCATTTCTCAGGCACACCAGGTTGAGGTTCAGAAGGTCGTTCTCAAATATCACTCCTTGGGGCACCAGTATTACACTGGCCGGCTGGGGGCCCAGAACCTCACCAAATGGGTAGACAGGATAAACAGCTGGGGTTCATATCTATACCCATTCATTCCACTAGTTTTTAAAAGGCCTGAGGCTAAAAACGATAGAGAAGGGAGAAGCGTTAAGGTGGTTTGCAAGTTTGGAGACAGGGAAAGGATCAGGGAAGTCCACAGGGATCATCAGCTCAATGTGAGTCAGCCAGCAGCCAGTACACTAACATCATCGTGGGCAGCATCGAGCTTCCAGAAATGAGTTGACTGCAGAGCTAGGACTCCAGAACCTGGGTGGCGATGCCAGGGGTGTCCACCTGTGTGTGCTCAAAGCAGGTTAGAGAGAGAGAGAGAGGCTGTGGGAGTGGAGGAAGTCGGAGTCCAGGGTTTTCAAAGGAGGCAGAGTTTGGGGAAGGGAAGACAACTGTGAGGCAGGGGTTGACATCACTGGGGAGGAGGGACCATGCCCTGCACATCTACAGCTGACAGCCACGAGGATCTGGACAGGAGGCCACGAGCTCGGAAGGGGGAAAGGCACCGTGTTCAGTTCTGGGCACTACAGTTGGGATGTTGTTTATGAGCTGAGCTTCCAGGGGAGAGCAGCCAGGATGGTGAGGGCCCTCTGAGGATGTGTAGAGGGAAATGGGAACGTTTAGCAGAGACAGGGGAGACAGGACAGCTTTCTCCAAGTATCTGAAGATTGTCATCTGGAAAGGCAGCAAGATTCGCCGTGCTCGTCTTGGTCTGTAGGGCTGAAAGCTGGAACAAGGCAAACTGCAGTCAGGAAAACGAAATACAAAAGGAGTGCATTAATGCAACTGCAAAGAACAACGGCACCACGAAATGATCAAAGATGGCTATTGTGACCTTAGGAAGAACCTGGAGCTCAAAGAAGAGATATGGGAAGACATCTTCTTCCCTTCCTTCCTTTTTCCTTTCTTCCTTCCTTCTTTTTTCCTTCCTTCCTCTTTTCTTTCCCCCTTGTTTTTGCATCTTTCCTTCCTTTTTCCTTTTCTGCTCTTTCTTTCCTTCCTTCTAAAAATCCTTTGCTATAAAGGATGGCTGGATGGCTCTCTGAGAAGAGGTAAAGTGGAGGCAATAAAGAAAGAATTCTAGGTAATATGAAAACAAAAGATACCAACTATATATATATATATTTTTAAAGAGGCACATTTAGGTTTGAAGTTTGGAAGAACTTTCCCACCAATTAGGGCCGACCTACAGTTGAATAGGGGGCCTGGGGAAGTAACCTTATTCCCCCTCAATGAAGATTTTCAGGCAAAGGCTGAATGGCCATTTATTTGTTGGCTATGTTAAAATAGAATTTCTTTTTTTTGAAATAGGTGGAACTAAATGACCTCTGAGGTCCTTCTTACTCTGAAAGTCTGGGCTTCCTTCATATCATGAAGAATTGGTTGTTTATTTATACTTAGAAAACAGTCTCCTCAAGAGCTCAGAATGCTTTTAAAAAATCCCAAACTTTAAGCTCCCAGAGGTTCTCAACGTGGGTTCTATGCACTTGCATTTTTTTTTCATATTTTAAAAATTGTGTTTCAATGTGATAGATTTCTTTTGTCATCCTATGTATTTTACAAACATGATTCTCAGAAGGGGTCCACGCCTTTCACCAGATTGCCAAACGGATCCATGACAAGATAAGGTTAACGAGTCCAGTAACAGAATCTTTAGAAACTTACCAGTTGAACAGATTTCCCATCTTGTTTATCTTTTAACACCCTGTCCTCTCTCCTTCCACCACCTAAATTCTTCTCCCACACTCCCCTCCCCCCACCATCCCTCTTGGGAACATGTTCCCACCAATCTCTCTCTAAAATATGTTACTACTAGTAACAGCTCAAGTTGCATTTTTGTATTTTTCAAGCAAAAGACTAGGGATGAAAGTTACAGAAAGCAGTGGAACACTCAGTCCTCTGGCTGCCAGCCAGGGAAAATGCCAAATGTCACTGGGATTGCTGAAAGCTGGTTAACCGAAGGCTTGTGCTTCTGGGTTCATCAGCAGGTCCAAGTTGAGAAACACCATCTAGGGAAAAGATTTGGATTTCCATCAATGGCTACACAGACAAGAGAATCTCTCCCCACAAACCTAGTCACCTTCTATAGCCCAAACGTGAGTTTTACATGATGTGTCTTTTAATTAGAGTCATAGAGGACAGAGTTGTGGGGTATCTCTCTTTGTCCACCATAGGGCTCACAGGACTCTAGGTCCAGACCTGGAAGGCAGCCCAAAGGCGATCTCCTCCCAATCTTCATTTTACAGATGAGGCAACTGAGGCTTGGAGGGGTTTGATGACTTGCCTTGCCCAAGGTCCCACAGATAGCAAGTAATGGAGCCAGGATTGAAACCCTTGTCTTCAGCCCCCAGGTCCTGTCTTCGTGCCTTCCCTCTGAGACTAAGCCCATGTATCCTGTGGATATTGTGTCTGATCTTGATTGTTTGCATATTGTCTCCCCCCTTAGCCTGTGAGTCCCTTGAGAGCAAGGATTTTTATTTTATTTTATTTTTGCTTTTCTTTCTGCTTGCCGCAGTGCTTGACACACAGTAGGTGCTTAATAAATACTTGTTGCTGGATTGCCTGGTTGAATCAGACTCCTGGTAATCCTTCTTGTACTTTTAAAAAAAATTTTTTTTGAATATAAATTTATTTATTTTTAGTTTTCAACATTCACTTCCACAAGTTTTTGAGTTCCAAATTTTCACCCCATCTCCCCCTCCCCCCACCCCAAGATGGCAGGCATTCTGAATATCCCTTCCCCTAGTCTGTCCTCCCTTCTATCTCTTCCCCCCTCCTTCTCTTATCCTCTTCCCCTTCTATTTTCCTGTAGGGCAGGATAGACTTCTGTATCCCATTTCCTTTATTTCTTATTTCCCAGTAGCATGAGAAAATATTTTTTGGGGGGGAAGTTGGGGTTAAGTGACTTGCCCAGGGTCACACAGCTAGGAAGTGTCAAGTATTTGGTCTGAGGCCAGATTTGAACTCAGGTCCTCCTGACTTCAGGGCTGGTACTCTATCCACTGCACCACCCAGCTGCCCCCGGAAAACTTTTTTTTTAAACATTTGTTTTTAAAACTTTAGGTTTCAAATTTTCTGTCTTCCTCCTTCCCCACCCACCCTCATTGTAAAGGCAAGCAACTCAATATAGGTTGTACATGTGCAGTTATGCAAAACACTTCCATAGTAGACATGTTGTGAAAAACTAACTCTATTTCCCTTAATCCTATCCTGCCCTCCCATTTATTCTATTCTTTCTTTTGACCCTGTCCTCCTCAGAAGTATTTACTTCTGATTACCCCTTTCCCAATCTGCCCTCCTCTCTATCATCCCCTGCTCTCTTGTCCCCTTCTCCCCTATTTTCCTGTAGGGTAAGACAGATTTCCATACCTAATTGAATGTGTATGTTATTCCCTCCTTAAGCCAAATCCTGTGAGAATAAGATTCCCTCATTCCCTCTCACCTTCCCCTGTTTCCCCTCCACTGTAACAGACTTTTCTGTTTTTTGTGAGATAATTTACCCCATTCTACTTTCCCTTTCTCTTCTCTGAGTATAATCCTCTCTCATCCCTTAATTTTATTCTCCAGATATGACCCTTAATCTTCAACTCACCCTGTGCCCTCTATCTATCTATCTATCTATCTATCTATCTATCTATCTATCTATCTATCTATCTAATATATTTTTCCTCCAACTACCCTAATACTGACAAAGGTCTCATGAGTTATAAATATCATCTTTCCATGCAGGAATGTAAACAGTTCAATCTTAATAAGTCTCTTATGATTTCTCTTTCCTGTTTACCTCTTCATGTTCCACTGAGTCCTGTATTTGAAAGTCAAATTTTCTATTCAGCTCTGGTCTTTTCATCAGAATGCTTGAAAGTCCTCTATTTCACTGAATGACCATTTTTTCCCCTGAAGGATTATACTCAGTTTTGCTGGGTAGGTGATTCTTGGTTGTAATCCTATCTCCTTTGCCCTCCAGAATATTATATTCCATGCCCTGCGTCCTTTAATGTAGAAGCTGCTAAATCTTGTGTTATCCTGATTGTGTTTCCACAGTACTTGAATTGTTTCCTTCTGGCAGCTTGTAATATTTTCTCCTTGACCTGGGAACTCTGGAATTTGGCTATAATATTCCTAGGAGTTTTCCTTTGGGGATCTCTTTCAGGAGGAGATCTGTGGATTCTTTCAATTTCTATTTTGCCCTCTGGTTCTACTATATCAGGGCAGTTTTCCTTGATAATTTCTTGAAAGATGATGTCTAGGCTCTTTTTTTGATCATGGCTTTCAGATAGTCCAATAATTTTTAAATTCTCTCTCCTGGATCTATTTTCCAGGTCAGTTGTTTTTCCAATGAGATATTTCACATTGTTTTCTAATTTTTCATTCTTTTGGATTTGTTTTACAGTGTCTTGATTTCTCATAAAGTCACTAGCTTCCAATTGCTCTATTCTGATTTTTAAGGAAGTATTTTCTTCAGTAATCTTTTGGACTTCCTTTTCCATTTGGCCAATTTTTCTTTTTAGGGCATTTTCTCCTCATTGGCTTTTTGGACCTCTTTTGCCATTTGGGTTAGGCTATTTTTTAAGGTGTTATTTTCTTCAGTATTTTTTTGGGTCTCCTTTAGCAAGCTGTTGACTTGTTTTTCATGATTTTCTTGCATCACTCTCAGTTTTTCCTCTACTTCCCTTACTTGCTTCTCAAGATCCCTTTTGAGCTCTTCCAAGGCCTGGGACTGATTCATATTTTTTTTGGAGGCTTTGGATGTAGGAGCTTTGACTTTGTTGTCTTCTTCTGGTTGTATATTTTGATCTTCTTTTTCACCAAAGTAAGATAATATAGTCTCACTCTTTCTGCAGGGCTTGCTCATGATCCCGGCCAATTACTTGAGTTTTAAACTCTGTTAAGGTATGAATCTGCTTCCAATGTGGAGAATGTACTGTCCCAAGCTTCAGGGGTTTGTACAGCTGTTTTCAGAGATACTTGTAGGGACCTGTAAATTTTCAGTTCTTCCAAGGTGGTATGATAAGAGGTGAGGTGTTTACTCCTTTCCTGGCCTGTGACCATAAGTACTCCTTTCTGTCCTGTAACTGTGAGGAGGGGTTTCTCTCCACAGGCACTACAAGCTCCACCAGCCAGCGTTCCTCCTCACCCCAGCACCGCCACCCAGAACTGTGGCCCAGATCCAAACACAGGCAAAGCAAGAGATTCCTGCCTCAGCACTGGCAAAGAGATCCCTGCAGTCCCTCTCTAATCAGCCACTGGATTCCCCCTCAGTCTGTGGGCCAGAAGCTCAGGAAGCAGCTGTGCCCCCCCGCCGGGCCACGCTCTTGGGGAATGGACCTGAGAACCCGCCTTCCTTTCTCAGCACCGAAAGAGACTTTTCCCACTGACCTTCTAAGTTGTCTTTGGCATTGGTGGATTGAGGAGTCTGGAAACCTCCACAGCTGCCCGCAATTCAGTCCTCTGAGGCCTACTCCAGGTTCACTGAAGCCTGCATGCCCACACCGTGCTCCCAGCCCGGAGTGATACACCTTTCTGATCAATCATCCAGGTTGTCTTGGGTTGGAAATTTGTTTCACTCTGTCTTCTTGTGGGTTCTGCTGCTTCCGAATTTGTTTAGAGCCATTTTTTATGAGTATTTGGAGGGGTTTGGAGGAGAGCTCAAGCAAGTCACTGCTTTCACTCTGCCCCTTCTTGTGCTATTTTAGAGAAGGCCAGAAGGCAGGTAAACTGGAAGTATCCTGCCAGGACCCAAAGGGTAAGGAATACCTGTGGGAGCCTGCCAGAGCATCCCAAGCGGTGGATGCATCTCAGAACCACTGGTTTAGACTTGGAGGGGACCCCAGAGGCCATCTAGTGCAGTCCCTTCATTTTACAGTAGAGTAAACTGAGGACCTGGGCGGTGTGGTGATTTGTCCAAGGGTACACAGGTATTAAGTACCATGATTCTGTAGTAACCATCGTACTCAATCTTGCCTTTGCACTTGGCAAATCCAGAGGTCAGGTCTCAGTCTTCACAGCACTTCACAGGTGCCCTTTGTAAATCAGTGTGAGTAAAATAACATGGATGATGTAGCCGACCCCTGCCCACCCCCAACCCACACAGAGGGCTGCCAAAATGCACATGGCCATGAGGACAAGCTGCCTTGGTCAGGCGGTGATGGAAAGACCACGTGCTTCTTCACCAGGACACTTGAAGTTAGGGATCTTGCTCAGTGTTAAGGCATCAAAGAGGAAGCCTGTCCTGCTGACCAAGGCCTCTCCTGTTGACCAGGAAACACTTCCCTGGCAGAAACAGCAGAAGAGAGAGGGATTAAATACTTAAGATGCTAAGGCACCCAACACACCGAGGAAAAGCCAGGCTCTGTAACAGTCTGTTGACTTTGTGGTCGGCATCTGTCAGCGTCCCTCACATTCTGCCTCTCTCCAATTCCCCGAGGCTGGCTCCGATGTCTCCGTCCTTGCCGCCTGATGGCTCTTGTGGTGGGATGCGCTGCCGGGAGACCCGGCTCCTCCTTCCTGGCAGAGGCGGTGCAGGTTGTAGCTGCCTTAGGGATGGGGCAAGTCTGTGCTGATGTTTGTTTTTCTCAAAGGTTTTTGCCAGTTTAGGGCCACATTGACAAAAGTTGTGTCCGGATAAAGAGCAAGACCATTAAAGCAAAATCAAGCAGAATGATAATCACATCTCCCCTTTACAAGATGATTTCAGTTTTGCAAAGTCCTTTGCCTTTATTATCTTACTGAGACCAGAAGTGCATGCTATTAGTACCTCCCCCCAATTTTATCTCCCACTTTCCTGATTCCCTACAATTCCTGGTAACTTTCTCTCTCTCTCTCTCTCTCTCTCTCTCTCTCTCTCTCTCTCTCTCTCTCTCTCTCTCTCTCTCTCTCTCTCTCTCTCCTCTCCTCTCCTCTCCTCTCCTCTCCTCTCCTCTTCTCTTCTCTCTCTCCTCCCCCTCTCTCTTTCTCTCTCTGTCCCTCTAACTCCCTTGCATTTATGTTGCATCCCTTCTATCTATGCTTTTATGTGTATACACTTTGTCTCTTCTGATTAGATGTAAGCTCCTTGAGGGCAGGATCCAAGTCATTTTTGTCTTTGTATTCTAAGTGCCTGGCATACAGTAGGTCCTTAAATTATATAGATTGATTGATTTTTCAGATGAGGACACTGAAGAGGAAAAAGGTTCAGGGGCCCACTCAGGATCCTGCAGCTGGGAAGTATCCAAGGTGGGTTTGAACCCAGGGCCTCTGGACTCCACATTCAGAGCCCTGTCCATATTCTGAGCTTCAGAGCACATGCTCAAGTGCTTTGAAAAAATAAACAACCACTAAGCAAATACAATATACTTGTGTTGCCAAGAAATTAGATGAATTTAAATAAGAAATATAATTTATGTGAATGAAAACTGAAGAAATGGAGAGTTATCCAAACTAAGGGAGTTAAGTGGTAGGGCAACCCAACTGACTGACTTCTTCCTGCTGGCCTGGAAGTGACACAGCTGCCAGAGCTCTGGGCTCGGAGTCAAGAAGACTCAAGTTCAGATCCTACCTCAGATACTCTAGCTGTGTAAACCTCTCTCTGCCTCAGTTTCCTCATCTGTAAAATGAAGGGGCTGGACTCAATGGTGTCTACGATCTCTTCTGACTTGAAGACGATGTCTCATGAGCCATCACAAAGAATCCATGAATTTGGGGACTCCTTGGTTCTATCCCCTTCCCTTGGTTGTGTCCTTAGATGAGTCATCTCCAGTTTAATTCAAGGAGCATTTATTAAATGTCTGCTGTGTGCCAGTCTTGGGTAATCAAGACACGAAGACAGCAATGAAAAGAGCTTGCTGAAATGCTTGGAGGCGAGGCTGGAGGAAACACGGACGTGAAACAAAAACGCACAGTGTCGATTACTAGACTGGGGCGGGACAAATGCACTTTGAGGAGGACTTTCCTCACTCTTTTCTGACTTCTGCACCCTCTCTCTGCATCCCCTTCACCTCCATCCACCCAGGGAAAGATCTAACACCTGGTGACCAGCCCATCCTACTTTACCTGAAACTTCCCCACTGAGAGGGGACTGCCGCCTGACACTTTCACTTTCATTTTTTAAAATTCACTCCTGCCAAAGAGAAGAAAGCCTTTGTTTCTTAAAAATATCTCCGATGTCAACGAGCTGGTGGAGAGGTTCTCTTGGGGGAAGCAGGATCCCGGAATTCCATGGGCCCTGAAGGTCAGATCAGGTTGTCCGGCCACAGACAGGGTGGAACCTTTGCTCCAGAGCCTCTCCCCACCCCGTGGTCTGCTCCTCTGAGGATGACAAACAGCATTACTGGAAGGCCGGTCCTCAGATTTCTAGGGATAGGCTGTTTGTATCACTCGATCACCAGGTTCTTCCCGGACCCGGGACCTCCCCTAAACAACTGGAGTGCTGCCAAGACCTCTTCCTCCAAACCTCCACCCTTCTTCTTTCCTTGTTTCAAAGGCAGTGGATAGAGTACTGGACCTGGAGGCACGAAGAACCTAGGTTCAAACCGGGGATGTTCAGGTGAATGTTCAACAACAGGTCAATTTCAAGGGCATTATTAACATTTTCCTAACACTTTCTTAAGCCTTGACAACCAACAGGCAATAAACCAAGCCCTGATTTGTAGCTTGCTAATTTCTGAGTGTAAGTGTTCACGCTGAAAATTTAACGATCAGCTCTCAGTCAGTAAGAGCTGGACCCAGCCCACCCCTGATATAGCCCTGGTTCAAATCCTACCCCAGATACTTCCTAGCTCTATGACTCTGGGCAGGTCACCTCTCCATTCTCAGCCTCACTTCTCAGCCTCACTGAGTCATTGGCACTCCTTTTCAGGAATACACTGACTTCACATGGGTGTTCTAAAGATGAGCACCTTTCTAATATCCCGGACTATGTGAAATGGGGATAATAACAGCATCCATGTCCCAGGATTGTTGTGAGAACAAAATGAGGTAACATGTAAAGTGCTTTGCAAATGGCTAGCTTTTATTACTTTATCCTGGCCCACTCCCTCCCCAAAAGTTTGAGTTTTTCTTCTCCAACTGTCCCAAGTTCCAGTAAGCCCTGCCTTCTTCTGCCTCAAGACTCTCAGATAAAGATTTATGTTTTCTAGCACATGTGTGATGTTATTTTAGTTACTTCTAGAGGAAGGGCAGCGAAGTGAATAGAGGGCTGGCCTCCGTGTCAGGAAGAACTGGATTCCAGTTCTGATTCTGACACTTCCTGGCTCTGTGACCTCCTTCTGCACCCCAGGCAACCCTCTAAGACCAGGCTCGTTAATCTGGGGTTCACAGACACCCCTCAGTGTATCCATGGAAAGATCCCAAAGGGTTCTTGAACTTAAATAAGAAAAAAAAATCTTTATTTTCATTAATCTCCAACTCAAATGTAGCATTTCTTTCAAATATTTAAAAATGGTATTCTAGGAAAGAGTCTATCATCAGCTTTGCCAAACTGTGCCAAGAATGGGGAAGTGGATAGGGGTCATGACACAAAAAAGGTTGGGAACCCCCTACTCTATGTGCTTCAGAGAAGGTACCACTCTCTACTGATGGAGTGAGCCCCTCAATCAGGCTGGCCCTACACCAGTGAAATCACAGTTCCTGTCCTTTCTCTATCACCTACCCATCCTTGCTGCTACTTAAGGATTTTCTATAATGTAATTTTCTTTTATCTGGCAAACTGGAAAATTTCTCCAGGCCTACTATGTGATGGCATTTCTGATACTCAAAATAGTGAGTCACTGGGACTCCTTTTCAGGAATACACTGACTTCACATAAATGTTCTAAAGATGACGACCCTTTCAATAGCCTGGACTATGTCTGGGGTGCCTTTCACCTAGAGGGAAAAAAAGCATTTACTCAGGTGCTTTTGCAAAATAACCCTAATCTATGGAAACTATTTGTCTTGACAGCATGACTTGTCCAGAGAAATACTGTCAAACGAAAATTGCTTACCAAGATTTTAGCAAAAATTTAGTAAATTTAGCAATTCAGTAAAAAATTGAGAATGCTTCTCATGCTATTCTTGTACCCAGGATGGAGAGACATGTTCTAGGTTGGCAGTATAGCTAAATGGGCTTGGAATTGGCAGAGAGGCCTGACCCGATGAATAGTCATCAATGGCTTCTACTGCTGACTCTTCCTTGAGCTGGGGCACTCAGCCAGTTCCAAACCCAACTGATTTGGAAGGAGGTCTGTCTCTAGTGGATTGCCCCAGCCATCTGCACTTGGGTTATGACTTGGATAAAGGCCTAGAGGACATGCTACTCCAGTTGGCAGACGGCACAAAACTAATGGAGATATTGAACGTCTTGGATGCCAGAATTGGGATCTTCAAAAATCAAAGGCCATACTGGGCCAAATTTAATCGAAGGAATAGGATGGGGGTGCATGAAAAGTCTTAAGCTCGGTTGCAAAAAGTACAAAATGGGAGAAGTACAGTTAGATAGCAGCTCCCCTAAAAAAGATTGGGAGGATTAATATGAGTCAACAGTGTGGGACTGCAGCCAACGGAACTGAGCGATCTCTGACTACCTGAAAAGCCGAGGATCCTGGATTAAGATAGTGGGAGTTCTCCTGCGCTCGGCCCTGACCAAGGTACATCAGGAATGTCGCGTTCTGTTCTGCGCGGTCCAACCGAGGAAGGACATTGATAAACTGGAGAGCCCACGCGGGCACCCATGATATGGATGGACCAGGAGGACTAGGTCTGCCTGGAGAAGACAAAAAAAAAAAAACCATGGAGGGAGCCTGAGAGCTGTTTGTAAGGATCTGAAGAGCTGTTTAGCAGAGAAGGATTAGTCTTGTCCTGTTTCCCCAGAGGGCAGAACTCTGAGCAGTGGGTGCAAGAAGCACAGAGGCAGGTTGAGACTTGACATGAGCCCTTGAAGGGTGGAATGGGCTGCCTTGGGAGGAGAAGGCTCCTGCTCTGTGGAGGTCTTCAAGCAAGGTTGGATGGTCCATTTCTTTGGTATCTCGTGGACAGTTCAGACTAGATGTCCTCTGAGGTCCCTTCTCACTCTGAGATTCTGTGGTTCTACAAATTCAAGAGCACTGGGTCTGGAGCCAGAGAACCTGGGTTCAAATCCTATCCCTGGTACTTAATAGCATGGTACCTTGGGCAGTATTCAACCTACCCAGATCTCAATCTCTTCCTTTGTGAAATGAGGGGATTGAGCAAGGATCACAGACTTAGAACTAGGAAGGACCTCTCTGAGAGCCATCCAGGTGTACATCAATGATTCTGCTATCTGCTGTGCGCCAGACATTGTGCTAGATAAAGGGTCCTAAACAGTCCCTGCCCTCAAGGAGCTTACATTCCACATTGAATAATCTGTGCAGTGGGATGGGGAGAGCAGTCAAGGCCATGGTTACAGGCACAAAGATCCTGCTGCTGTGCACTCTTTGTAGACAAATATTTCTAGCTCTGACAATCAGCGCAAACATTGGGTCATTCCCCATCCCCAGCAACAATAATAAGGAGGATGCTATTAATGCTGCCGTTTATGGGTTCATAATGCTTTTCTTCCAAAGACCACAAGGTGTTTTATAAGCATAACCTAATTCACCCTCACAACTTCCCCAAGGACAGCCCCATTTCACAGATGAATGAAGCCGAGTTTTGCCAAAGTGCCAGTGACTCACTCAGAAGCAGGCAGAGAGCTGGGGGAGTGTCAGCTTGGAGCCCAGGCTGGGTTTTTATCCCAACACCCTTTGAACCAGACTGTGTTGTCTCATCAGCTTTCTGAGCTATCCTGTCACATTAAAAGCTGAAAAGATGATGAAGAGGCCAGCTTCCATATCACTGCCAGTTAATTAACTATCAGGCTATCAGGTCCTTCTGCTCTCTGTGATGGTCAACTCAGGCCTCTAATGAACTCAGGTACAACCAGATGAAAGGCTCTGGGAGTTTATTTAAAGGGTCTCTTTGGGTGAATCCATTAAGAAAGTACCATATGCACTGAGTTAGTTCTTTTCCTCTCTCTAAGCAGTATGGAAAAGTCAATGGAGTTAGTCATGGATTAGCACTAGGAAGAACCGTGGAGCTGAAATCTGAGGGGTGTGGTCCAAATGCCACTTTTGGTTACAACTGGCTGTTTTTCATTGGTAATATTAATAAAAGCTAACATTTACATAAAACCTTAAGATTTATGAAATGCTTTCAAATATTATCTCATTTGATCCTTGCATGGACCTTAGGAGGTAGGTGCTATTATTACCCCCATTTTACAGATGAGGAAAATGAGGCAGAGAAAGTTTAAGTGACTTGCTCAGGGTCATACAGCTAGTTAAGTGTCTGAGACTGGATTTGAACTCAGATCTTCCTGACTGTAACAGTCTATCCACTGGACCACTTAGCTGCTTCTGCTTAGGCCAGAGGTAGTGGCTTCGTTATAATTCACTGTGCTCCACAGGCCCAGAGGTTTCTTCTCGGGAAATTCATCATAGCCTTGAAATGATATCATTGAAAGGAGTGAAGATTGATTCACTTGATGTCAAAGTCCTCCACCTCAGAAAGGAAAGTACTTTTTCCCATCTCTTCTTTGCAACCAACCTTGGTCATTATTATTACACAGCTTAGCAGGTAATTGACAACTAAAGAATTGTTGTTAGTTCATTGAAATAATGCTCAGTCTTTTTAATAATCAAAGAGAAGCAATTTAATAGCTTTAAGGAAAAAATAATTAAAACTGTGAAACTCAATGTTGGCAGAAGATGGAATAAAAGTAACACTCATACATTACTGGTAGAACCGAAAACTTGTAGAATTATCTTGAAGAGCAATCTGGCCATATACAGGAAGCACTACAAAAATAATCCAGGCTCTAGCTGTGTGACCATGGGCAAGTCACTTAACCCCGATTGCCTCACCAAAAAGCAAAACAAAACAAAACAAAATAACCCAGGCTCTTTGGCTCAGTAATTCCATTTTTTCAAGATATACCTAGAAAGTGTTATGAAAAGTAACCCCAAAAAAGAGGTACTCATTCATGCCAGCAGTATATATAATTACAAAAAATTAGAAACAACTTAAATGTCCAATAGAAGGAAAATGGCTAGGAAAATTTCCATATATTAATGTAAAGGAATTCTGCAGTGCCATTAAGAGCAACAAGTGTGGCAAATCCAATGAAACTTAGAAAAGTCATTTTGAAAGCGAAAGGAAGCTGGGGCTGAAGAGCTGAAGTCCTTCATGGTGAGGTTGCTGAGAAGACAGCAATGGCGGGCATGAAGAGGAGCTTGCCTGGAGCCTGTCTGAAGATGGGGTCCAGGTGGGGCAGTAACCAGCCAGGAGAGCTTTTAGTGAGGCTGTGGGAAAGGTGTCCAGGGATGAAGGAGGGAAGAGAGGGAAACAGCAGTGGGCTGCTTTGGGGAAAATGTGCATGGGCTCAGATATCTCAAGCTCCTTTTCCCTGCAAAGGGGACTCCAGAGTTCTCCTGGGGCTCAAGCTCACGTGGTCATGAATCATGGAATGTCACCTTCAGAAAAATTAAAATGGAAACAGCCCCAAGGAGAGTGGGCATAAATAAGCAGGGTGTTACCAGGGATGTGGTGGGAATGAGAAACGTAGAGTCAGAGCCAGAAGGAACCTTAGAGGTGGTCTTGTTCAACCGCTTCATTTCAGGGAGGTGCTGGGGATTGTACATAATGAGGAAAGAGGTAGCTCAGTCATAGGATGAGCGAGACACAATACACGGGCAACCTGAAGGAATTCGAGGGAATGGACAAAAGCATCACACAGGGTGAGAAATCGGTTGCAATATACATCAGTTCAGGGAGTCACCAACTTCAAGGCATCAAAGAATTAAAATAATTAAGAAAATATGGGCAGGAGCATGCCTATTCCCAACTATGACCTCAGAACATAAGATGGTGCCTGGAGTCAGGAAGACCTTGGTTCCAGCCCTGTCTCATTTACTCCTGTCTCACTTACTAGCTCTGACTCTGGGCAGGTCATTTACTTCTCTGGGCCTCAGTTTCCTTTTCTGTAAAATGAGGTTAGTTTCACCTTCTAAATCTACACCCTCAGCCAGATCAACGAACAACTGTTCCTCTAGTGCTAAATGCTAGTGACACAAATGTAGTGAAGAGGGGTTGGCATACTGTTCTTCAGTTCTAGGGATCACGTTTTTGGAAGGATAATCAATCGATTGGAGTGCATTCAGAAGAGGGCAACCAAGATAATGCAGGATCTTGAGTCCATGCCAAAGGACAACTAGTTGAGAGTTTGAGATAGAATGCGGAACTTGGAACCAAGAAAAGCTGAGAATTGTCACCGGGATTCTGGGTAAGTCACTTAGCCTCAGTTCTATGGTATGGCATGGTATAAAAAGTGCCAGATCTGGAGAAAGGAAGATGTGACCTCAGACCCTCACTAGCTCTTTGACCTTCGGCAAAGTCATTTAAGCTCTGTCTGCCTCAGTTTCCTCAACTGTAAAATGGGGATCATAATATCACCTCCTTTCCAGAGTTGTAAAGGTAAAATAAGATAATACTTGTAAAGTGTTTTACAGACTTTAAAATGCTTTATCAATAGTTGAAGTTATTATTAGTCCTCACTTGTAAGGGAAAAGGCTTGGACCCCCGATGACCTTTAAGGTCTGGTCTATTTCTAAACCTGTGATCTTTGATCCTGGGAAGGGGGATGTTTAGCTTGGAGAAGAGGAGACTGAGGCCAAGACTTAATGCCTGTCTTCAAGTATTTCAAGGGCAGTAGATTCCTCTGCTTATTAGCATTCATGATGATGATAATGGCTGACATTTACATCGGGCTCTAAAGTTTGCCAAGCACTTTACAGATGTTAACTCAATTGAAACATACAACTGTTCGGTGAGGTCCCCCTTTAGCAGGTAAGGAGGCCAAGACTCAGAGAGGCCTAATGGCCATGTGGCTCATGATTTTGGGAGTGGGATTCGAATACAGGTCTCTTTGGATCTGAATCCATCTTAGCCCCAGAGGGCAGAGCTGGGAACAGTGAGTGCAAATTATAAAGAGGCAGGTTTAGGCTTGATGTAAGGAAAGAATTCCCAATAATTCGAGCTGTCTCAAGAGGGATGGGCTGCCTCTGCAGGGAGTGGGCTACGCTCCCATCACCAGTGGTCGTCAACACTGCACCGAGTACTTGTTGGGGATAATTAAAGAGGATCCTTGTTCAGACACAAGTTCTCCCCTGCCTCTGAACAGGCTGAGATTCTGGGATTCTGAACCATTTCCCTGGGACTCAAAACTACCAGGGCAGCAGGATTTTCGTTCCGTCTTAACTCATCAGAGACAGGTGGTGATTCTCTTGAAGCTGTCAACTCCCTTGAGGTTACATGGACTTTGGCAATCTTCCACCCGACTTAAGTAGCTTGCAACTAGCCCTTGGATACCAAATTAGGATGCGAAGAACTGGTGAGACCTGCTTGACCAGGTCCCCAAACCGGAATTTTCCTGGCTGGATCCTCCCCTGCTTGGTCTCAAAAGCATTGAGCAACTTAGCTTAGCTGTTGGAGGATGGAGGATTAAAAGCCTGGCTTACTCCAAGCCTGCTGCCCTCATTCTGAGATAGATGATGCAGCCCCAGGTGGGTTAGCAAGAGTGGCTTCACAGCAGATTCATCTTAGACTTTGTCCTATCCCCAAGAGACACAGTGGGTCTGTTTTTATCAGCAGTGATTTTAAGGCTATGAGACAACTGAGGGAACAGTTCTAGGCGTCACAGCACCCAAAGTCTCAGGCTTTGCTCTCATTTTCTCAGGGCTGGTTTTGTATGCTCCAGGGTCTCTTGGGCCCTAAGGAAGACCGTGAGGAAACGCTAGAGTTTTTGCCTGACAGTGTTTACAACATTCCACATGCAAAACGCACTGTCTATCAAAAGAAAGAAATGCTTCATGATTAGTCTTTTGGAATCAAGAGAGGCAGCACAGCGCATGTGGTAGGGTGGCATCAAACTCAATTAAAACCGAGGCCACTAAACCATATGTATGGATCCCTTTGGCAGCATATTAACTTAGAAAACCACATGGTAACATTATCTATGGCCTATTGCATTCTTGTTTATTTTGTTAAATATTTCCTAATTACGGTTTAATCTAGTTGGGCAGGGGGTCTTGGGGGTGGCATGTGGATTGCCTTTTTGACACCTCTGAAGAACTGTGAATGACTTAGCTCTTCTCAGCGACACAATGATCCAAGATAATCCCAAAGGACTCATGATGAAAAATGCTATCTGCCTCCAGAGAAAGAACTGATGGCATCTGAATATAGAGCAAAACACACTGTCTTTCTTTTTTCTTTTTTTCCCTTCTTTCTTGCTTCCTCCTTCCTTCTCTCCCTTCCTTCTTTCCTTTCTCTTTTTCTTTCTCTCTCTCTTTCTTTCTTTCTTTCTTTCTTTCTTTCTTTCTTTCTTTCTTTCTTTCTTTCTCTCTTTCTTTCTCTCTTTCTTTCTTTCTTTCTTGTTCAAGTTTTCTTCCACAAAATGAACAATATGAAAATGTTTTACGTGTATAATCTAATTGGATTGTTTATTGTCTTAGGGAGGGGGAGAAGAAGAAGGGAGAGAGAGAATTTGGAACTCAAAACTTTTTAAAAAATTCATGTTAAAATTGTTTTTGCATGTAATCGGGGAAAATAAAATATTATTATTATTATTATTTTTAAAACCTACTATGTGCCAGGCTCTAGGAACACAAAGAAAAAGCAGATACAGAGAAAGCAAAAAGTATAGTCCTTGCCCTCAAGGAACTAACAGTTTAATGGGGGAGACCACACGAAAATAACTCTGCACCTGCAAGATAGATACAATGTAATCTCAAAAAGAGGTGACTAGTAGAAGGGAGGGTTTGAACTGAGTTTTAAATGAATTTAGGGAAGCCAGGGGGTGGGAGTAAGGAGGGAGAACGTGGGGGATTATGGGTGCAAAGGCAAAGAGATGAAGTGTAGTGTGTAAGGAACCGCAAGATGGCCAGTGCTTTTGGGAACAAGGACTGGAAAGGGGAGTGGGGGCCAAGCTGGGTAGGGCTTTAAATGCCAAACAGAGCATCTGATGTTTGTTTGATCCTGAAGATAACAGGGAACCACTATATTTTGTTCACTAGGGAGGTGACATAGTCAGATTTTCACTTTACTAAGATCCCTTTTGACAGCTGAGTGGAGGATGGACTGAGTAGAAAAAGACTGAGGCAGGGAGACATCCCCAGCAGCTATTGCAGTAATCCAGGGTCTGCACCAGAGCGGGGGCAACATCAGAGGAGAGAAGGAGGCATATACAGGAGATGGGAAGATAAAAAGTAAAAGACTGGACAGCAGACTCCATGGGCAGGATGAACAAGAGTGAGGAGCTGAGTGTGATGGTGAGGTGAGTGAGCCTAGGTGACCTGGAGCATGGTGGTCCTCTTACTGGTAACAGGAAAATTGGGAAGAAAGGATGGTATTTTTTGGAAAGATAATGAGTTCTGTTTTGGACCTGTTGATTTTGAGATGCCTACAGATGAAAAGGAGGAAGAAAGGAAGGAAGGAAGGAAGGAAGGAAGGAAGGAAGGAAGGGAGGGAGGGAGGGAGGAAGAGAGGAAGGGAGGAAGGGAGAAAGGGAGGGAGGGAGGGAGGAAGGAAGGAAGGAAGGAAGGAAGGAAGGAAGGAAGGAAGGAAGGAAAGGAAGGTCTTTAATTGGAGGCTGAATGGCCACTCGCCGGGGACGGTCATAGGGCCTTTGGCAAACTTTAAGCATGACCTCTTATTTTGTATTGGAGAGGAAAAGCTTAGTCGGTTCCATGTTGGACTAGAGAACCTCTAAGGTCTCTGGTTCTGAGATTCAATGTGTCTGTATTCTAAAAGAAAAGCAGCACTGGATCCAAAAAACTACCAAGAGTCCAAGTTCATGAGCTGGGGAGACATCTCACAGCCCTGAGCCTCGGTTTCCTCATCTGGAAAAGGAGGGGAAGGGGCTCCAAGGCGTCTGAGGGTCCTTCCAGCTCTAGACCTATAATCCTCTAGCTATATGAAGTTCTGTTCCAGTCCAAAATCTATTATTTGATAACACACGAAGTAACGTTCAAGACAAATGCCTATTTAATATTTTGTAAAAGAAAAAAGTGGAGGAGGAGGAGAAAGGGGAAATTAAAGCAATCCAGCATAATCTTATCAAAGGCAGGATGATCAGTAAAACCACCAGAGTGCCATCTTGTTTTGTGAATCTCTGTTTGAAAAGCATTGGCAGATCTCCAGCACTTGGGTATACTTACCCACCCCCCTTCCGTGCACCATGTGCATGTGTGCATTTGTACACGCCTGCTCGCACGCGCACACATACACATACACTGACACGCTCACACACATACCCACGCCACAGGTGCTATTTATGGCAGTCTTACCTAGGGCACTGCCCCTGTTCTCCTTACCAAAACAGGAGCCCAGGGCTTTGTGACACCCTATCCCATGGATCTGCTATTTTCAATACCAGTGGACAGCTGCAGCTCGTCTGCTCAGGAAGGGGTCCTGTAACAAGCCATGGGAAACGTAACCCAGGAGCCTCCTGGAAAAAATAAAAGGCGGCTTCTGCCTGGCTTCCTCATGGAATATTTAAACAAGCACCTGGAATATGTGAATGCTGCTATTTGTGGACCCCAAATAAATCAGGCCCAGGACTCAAATAACAGCTCATGAGCTGGGTCAGCTCTTTTGGTTCAGGAAGCAATGTGGGGCAGTGCAAAGAGCCTGGGTCTTTGCATCGGAGAACCTGCTTCTGAAACCTGGTTCTGCCACTCACTCCTTATGTGACCCTGGGACCTTAGGTGACTGTGTCTGAGCCTTAATTTCCTCATCTGGAAAATGAGAGGGTTGGCTCGATGGTCCGTAAGGAAACTTCTCGATCTAAATCTGTGATTCCTGACAGGCAGAAGACCTCAATTCACACAGAATCAGAGAGCTACAAGGGACCCCAGAAGCCACATACCCCAACTTGATTCTGAAAGCCAATGCCACAGGAATGCACATCTTGGCTTTGGTGCTTACTATTCGAGTGACTCTGGGGAGCTGTTACTTTTGTGCTTTAAGTTCCAGGTTCCTCACTTGTAAAATGTGGTGCTTGCATCGCCTGTCTCACAGGGGGGTTGTGAAACTTAAAGTACTGTAGAGAGTTAAGTATTCACAGCAAAATGTGGCAGTAGGGCAGAGACGGTCTGCTGCCTATCTTCAGACAGCCCAGTAGCAAAGAATGGCTTTTATGGTTTTATATCAAGTTTTATTATATTTACAAACATAAAACCATTCTTCCTCCTGAAAACAGGTAGTGGGACTGGAAGGCCATATTTTGTTCACCTCTGGACTACATGTTTATGGTATGATCTGTTAATACTAAATTGCAAACATATAGATTTAACTTTTTTCCTTCATCTGGTGGCATGAAGGGTAAACCATGTGAAGGTCCTTTAAAAAAAATCTAAAGAGCTACATAGAGGCTGAGACACCAACAGGAAATTTATTTCCCAGTTCTTCTTTGGAAGGGGCCACTAGAAACGCCACCCTAAGCGTGAGATACTCTTTAGGTCACAACCTTGTGCTGTGCTGGTGAATGTTCAGCAACAGCTCTCCAGGGGAAAAAGTATGCATTACACATCTTAAAGTTTAATCTGCATTATGGGGCAGCTAGGTGGTGCCCAGGCATGGAGTCAGGAACATTTTCATGGGTTCAAATGTGGCCTCAGACACTTACTAGCTGTATGACCCTGGACAAGGCACTTAATCTTGTTTGCCTCAGTTTCCTCATCTGTTAAAAATGAACTGGAGAAGGAAATGGAAAACCACTCCGGTATCTGAAGAATCAGACCCAACTGAAAAATAACTGAACAACAACAAAAAAATCAACATTTTCTCCATCACTTCATAAATTAAACAATCAACAAAACAATAAATCCGGCCCTCGATTGCAGTGTTTGCTGATTTCCTGGGTACAAATGCTTATACCAAGAATTTAGCAATCGGTTCTGCTGATCGGTTGAAGGTGACTCTAGCATACCTCTCATCACAACTCATTCAAAACTCTAATTCACAAGCCCCTATATATAAGCTTACTTTTATCATCCAGCCAGCGGACACGTTAATTCAAAACAAGAGCCGTTTACTTAAACAGCAGATCCAATAAAATGATAAGCTAAGACGGCCCCACTATCACCTCCACACATGGTGAGTGGAAAAGAGTGTACTTGGTAATTTGGAAGTACATTTAACAAAACTGAAGTCACCTGATTGGTAATGGGTTATTTCAAGTTTCAAATTGGTGAACTTTCTGTATCAGTTATGTCAAGCAACTTTTCATAATTTGGTTACTGCTAAAATAACTTAGCTATTTTGGGGTATTGTTTTAATGTGTAAACTAGCCAAAAAGTTTGTTTGGGTTATGTACGGCTTGCTGAGAATTTGCAAGTGTATAGAAATCTCTAATGATTGGCTTTTTATACCAGAACAAATTTAAGTTTGAGATGTAAATCCTGGAAAAGTTTTTCGTAAGCTGTGATTACTAAAATTTGCTGTTTGAGGTAAAAGCTCATAGGATTTTATTTTGAGTTGTCTAATGGGTCATAATCCATTGATAATCAATAATCCAACATCTGAGCACCTGCCCTGAAGTCAGGAGGACCTGAGTTCAAATCTGGCCTCAGACCAAAACACTTGACACTAGCTGTGTGACCCTGGGCAACTCAATCAACCTCAACTGTCTGAAAAAAAAAGGCAAAAAAAAAAATCCACCATCTAAGAGAAATGCCACAAGCTACTCAGAGAAGGTGATATTGGTGGGAAGTCAGCATCGGGAAAAGCTGAGAGGACAATTTTAGCCTCAGTCTAAGATGGGATCCTCCTGGCTCAGTTTCCCCATTATGTTCGTTTGAAAGGGAATGTTACTCACCTGGCTATTCCTGAGTCTGGCTATGAGGTGGATTTGATACTACATGGTTGGAAAACTGAATTATTTGAATCCAAACAGAGCTAAGGATGTATTATCCTCTAAAAGTTGGCCCTAAATCTAATCCCTGCTTTATATCTGGGCCCTGCTGTTTCTTTTCTGTCAGATTTGTGTCTTCTAGACTACAGGCCATTCACCTACAGTTGGTAGCAAACAGTGGGTACCAGCCAATGTCCCCCCCCCCATCATTCCTTGGATGCAGCCTACACTTGGTTCCAGTCAACCTCCTCTTTGGGACCCCCGTGAGGCAGGGACAGCTCTACACCCCTTGCCAGTAAGAAGCAGTTTCAGAAGATGAGACCTTTGCCCCTTACCCCAAAAGAATTTGGGTCCCATTTGTTTGAGGGGGGAATGATGAGGATGGGATCTAGACCCCCAAAAAGGAAAAACCCTGGACTATCCCACATGGCCAAGTCTCTGGCTTTAGCCTGAGACTACAATCCCATCAACTGGCATTTCTTTGTGGCTACACATAATCTCCCAATTCTCTTTTACCCTTAACTTAGCCTAGACCTCCCTATGTCCCCAGGCCACTTCCCACCCTTAATCCTGTCTAGGCTCCATTTTCCCTTGGCCACCCCTGGAGTTCTATTACCTCAGACTACTTGCCCACTCCCAGATCCCTCTCATGGTCTTTCTGTACATAAAGTCCATCTTGTCTCTATTAAGATGCTGAGATTCTTATAATCTAACCAATAGCTTACTAATGTAAGCTTCTTAAGAGTCTGCCCAATATGATGGATGTTCCAATAAATATTGTCTTTGGCTGAAAGAAAAGAAAAGAAAAAAGCAGACTTGCAGAGAACACATATGACCAAGGGACATTCAAGGAAGGCACACATATGGGGACCAAATGTGGCCAGGGGAATATCCATAAAGAGATAAATGCCAAGAGCCCAAGTGGCCAGAGCCTGTGCACAAATGTCAGGAGCCCGTGTGGCCAGGACTCATGCATGGAGGGTACCTTTGTAAGGAAATGTGTGGCCCAGGCACTCTCTAACTCAGCAGAGCTGCTATTGTCCTTTGGTAATGCCACCACACTGTTCTATGCTGTTCTCCATTGATTATTATGTCTCTATTCTTTGCTGGATCTTGGGTTGCCTCTGGCTGGCACCATGTCTCCACTCTGCAATCCCTACTGGTCTCATGGACACTGAAGCGCTCTCTGTTTCCATTTGCAGATCTCCAGGTCTTCAGGGACATCTGCTGCTTTCTTTTACTATCCACAAAGTGCAGTGACTAGAAAGCCTCTTCCTGACACGGGCAGGCTAAGGCTCTTAGTGGATTGTTGTTGTCATTCAGTTGTTCAGTCGTGTCCAATTCTTCATGACCCTGTGGACCATATTGTCCCTGGGGTTTTCTTGGCAAAGATACTGGAGTCATTTCCTTCTCTAGTAGGTTAAGGCAAATAGAAGTTAAGTAACTTGCCCAGGCTCGCACAGGAAGACTAGTAAGTCTTCCTGACTCCAGGTCCAGCACTCTATCCATTGAGCCATCTAGCTGCCCCTTGTGGTGGGTAGCCAACCATATGATCTACCACATCTAGCCAGGAGACTAACAGAAGTAAGTAATATGCCATAGGCTAATACTAAGTTTATGTTTTTTCTACTCCTTGATTCTAAGGCAAACTCACAGTCCTTGGTTCCAGATACATGACTTAGGGTTAGATCATTCCCATTAACTGCAGTTAAATCCCTGATTGTGAACCTGACTCTCTATCCCATCCCTTTCTGCCCTGGAAGAAAACAAAAACCACATCACAAGCATAAAGGCCGTGTGGAAACCAAGGGGAAATTCATTTCTCAGCTCGTCTTTGAAGAGTGCAAATGACGTTTCACAGAAATGCAGCCAGTGCAGCAGTCAGGGGCCATGTTCCTGCCTTTATCCAACCCCTAGCCCACTACAGGACACGTTACAAATGACTGTAGATGTACTGTTGTGCTTGACTGCCAGCAACAAAACCTCTAACTTGGTGGCTCTATTCAAGCCAGCACAAACCTTCACTGGTCTGCCTCCCTAAGGCAATTGGGCATGTTGAGTTTGTGATGTCAGAGGGTCTTTGTGTAGCCAAAAAAGCCATCCCACCTAAGGCTAACCTGGTGAACTGCTTTGAGCTTAGCCAGGCTGGTTCTCAGACAAAGCCGGGAGGTGGAAACAAGTATTTATTAAGTACCTATTATGTACCAGACACGATGCTAAGCGTTCTACAAATATATCTCACTGGATAATGGAATGTCCACACTGTCTCTGGAAGCCTCTCCAGTTTCGTAGGACTCACCTGATCTTGCATCCCAATGGCAGAACTTTCACAAACTCAGGCTCACCTCTCTGTCATGATGAACAGCATTGGATGGTGCAGGGAGGGATGAAGGTGGACTTTTCTTAAAAATTGTCAGATATCAAGCATAAGCAAACCTGAATCTATACAATGACATTGAAAACAGATGCATGCTTTTGGAGTTTTAGTCCAGAGCCCAGCGATGCAAGTGTAAGTGGAGCTGCACCCTGTATCTCATGACCCTCAGTCAACCTGAGCCTAATACTTGGCAACCTAGAGAGCAAATATGGGAAAGAAGAAAGGAAGGAAGAAAGGAAGGAAGGAAGGTAGGAAGGAAGGAAGGAAGGAAGGAAGGAAGGAAGGAAGGAAGGACGGAAGGAAGGAAGGAAGGAAGGAGGAAGGAAGGAAGGAAGGAAGGAAGAAGGAAGGAGAGAAGGAAGGAGGAAGAAGGAAGGAAGGAAGAAGGAGGAGGAAGGAAGGAAGGAAGGAAGGAAGGAAGGAAGGGAGAGAGGGAGGGAGGGAGGGAGGAAGGAAGGAAGGAAGGAAGGAAGGAAGGAAGGAAGGAAGGAAGGAAGGAAGGAAGGAAGGAAGGAAGGAAGGAAGGAGAGAGGAAAGAAGGAAAACAGGAAGAGAGGGAGGGAATGAGGAAGGGAGGAAGGGAGGAAGGAAGGAAGGAAGGAAGGAAGGAAGGAAGGAAGGAAGGAAGGAAGGAAGGAAGGAAATAAATTCACATTCCTATCTAGTTGGGACCAATTCTGTCCTCCTCAGAAGTCACTTGTGGCAAGAAATGAGGCCAGGGAAAAGTGAATTCTGCAATATAAAAGAAAGGAAGAAAAGAAGGAGGGGGGAAAGAAGGAATAAAGGGAGGGAATACAGAAACAAGCATTTATTAAATACTTACTATGTACCAGGTTCTGTGTTTACTTTGGGTGGTTTAAGCAAATCCCAGGTACTTGAATATAACTGATTCTACCAAGCTACACCTCACCTCCAGTTAACCTTAAACTGAATAGAGATGATCAGATTATCTGGCTGGATGAAAACACCAGCTGGAGATATCCTGAACTCTGAAGGAACTCTTCTCACTATTAAACAGTGGCTTGGAGCCCGGCTGAGCAGATACACCAGCGCTGCTAACGCGTGACTTTAAGTTACCATGTCATCGGCAGAATTGTGGCGCTTCAAGCAGGCGAAGGCACCTGCAGCTCACTCTGACCTGTCCTTTCTCTTGCAGCCTTTTTTCTGATGCTGCGGTCTTGTAGGTTCATAATGACCCATTTTTACAGCACTTGAAAAAGGTTTTATTGGTGCAAATTTGCTTATTCGCCTCTCAGTCGTATGGCAGGATACTTCCTTGTAACAAAGAAAAACAGTGAAGCCAAACTCAAGGCATCTGATGGCATGTACAGATCTGCACTGGCCTCTAGGCTGTTCCATGGACAAGACCCCTCCCCTCTGGGCTCTGGGCATTCTCGCTGGCTGTCCCCCATGCCCGGAACACTCTCCCTCCTCCACTCTGCTTACTGACCTCCCTGGCTTCCTTTAAGTCCCCTCTAAAATCCCACCTGCCACAGGAAGCCTTCTCCCACCCTTCTTAATTCTTCTGTCAATCATCCACAATGTATCCTACAGCGTTTCCTGTCTAAAGTTGATTTGTACATAATTGCTAACACACTGCCTCTGCCATTGGGTAGTGAGCTCCTCCAGGGCATCATCAGGTTTTTGCCTTTCACTGTATCCCCAGAACTTGGCACAGTACCTGACACATAGTAGGTGCGTCATAAATGTTGACTTGACTTCACTTCCATTCCTCTAGTACCAGTGTGGAAAGTCATTCCCCAGTCAATGGACACCCTGTCTGATTCCAGCTTTTGAGAGCTACAAGAAGTGCTGATAGCACTTGGAGGTTTACAAGATATTTTCATCACAATAGCCCTGTGATGGGGTAGTACATGAAGCAACCTGAGTTAGTAGATTTAACAATGGTCGAGAAGTCAGGAAGATCTGGGTTCAAATCCTGCCTCAGACATTTACTAGCTGTGTGACTCTGGGTAAGTCACTGACCCCTCTCTGCCTTAGCTTCTTCATTTGTTAAACTGGGATAAAACCATCAGAGTGCTTTGGGAATCTTAAAATGCTACATGAATGTCACTTATTGTTTTTTCTTGACCCTGGGCAAGCCTCTTCACCACGCTCAGCCTCATATGTAAAATGGGGAAAATGACCTCACCAGCCTTTCAGGGCTGTTGTCAGGATCAAATGGTTTAACATATGTAGGACACTTTGCAAATCTTAAAGTGCTACATAAATGTTTGCTGTGATTAGAGACATGATAGCTATCATAAGGATTATCATCCCATTTTACAGATGAGGAAGCTGAGCCCCACAAAGTTTAACTGATTTGTCTACTTACAACTTGTCAGTGTGGGAGCTGATCACGAATGACAGTGAGGTGGGAGACTGGATGTACAGGGCACTAGGAATCTCTCTTACATTTAGCCTTTGGTTTTTTAAATGCATATGAGATTTCATGTGGTTGTCCCACCTCTGCGCTGTGTGTCCCTTGCCCTTCTGAACCGCCTTCTGCCATCTTCTCTATGTTCTTTAAATGGTTCCTTGACTGTCTTTTCATTCATTCCTCCTTTGGGACACTAGGATCACTGCTGTTGGCTTCTCACCATAATCCCTCCTCCCCAAATCAAAGCCTTTGTTTAGAATTGAGTTTGTTGTTCATTAATGGAAAGGGGGGCTGGGTCCTTGACCTTTGGCAGGACGGTACTGACCCTGACCATCGTAGTTCACCAAGATCTTGGTGCTTGTCACTGGTGGCTTTGGGAACCCTGGCGTATATTGTTCTTTGGGCTCTGCTTTCTCGGCCTAGCATCATTTCACACACCTCCTCCATAGTGGTTCTTTGAAGTCTTCCTAGTCACTGTTCCTTATCTAACACTGGCCATCCTGGCCCCACCATCTGCAGGCCAGGCGTGTTACATCTCCCTCCTCCTCCCGGGTTCTCCAAGACCCTTCAGGAGATTTGGGGGTGCCTAGGCTCTCTGCTATTGGCTGCAGCCTCCACTGATAGGGTTTCCCCAATTGTAGTGGATAGTCCCCTGCACCCCAGTTCAATTTAACCACTAATATCCAGATTAGTTTTTACAAAAGAATACGTACTTCAAAGGGATAACCACAACATTGAGACAACACTTTTCCCCAACCCTCGGGAGACATAATCCCCACTTTACCTCTTCAGTGTCTGGGGCAGGGGCGATTAGGTTCAAAGGTTAGTTAAATTCACACATAGCATTAGTCCCTCCAAGTTCTGAGTCCAAAGCACATTCTCCACCTAGAGCTTCTCTGCTGGGCTGGCAACATCCAGGCTGGAATCCTGGGCTCTAAGGACCCCCTCCCTGAGACAGTAAGGCAGAGAAACAAAGACCCAGAGGCGAAGGGAAGAGCATTTCTGGCCTGGAGATAGAGTGTCCTATTAGAAAAGTGGTGAATGGGCCAATAACAGGGTATATGGAGAGCAGTGAAGGGTGAGAAGAAAGAGAGGTCAGAAGAGGTCAGACAAATGGAGGATTTTCTATTTGATCCCGGAGGAAATAGGGAGCTACTGGTTTTTATTAAGTGAGGGAGAGAGAGGACGTCCTCAGACCTGTGCTTTGGTGGGGGAGTGAAGAATCGATTGGAGAGGAGAGGAAGAGTCAGGGAGATTGGTGCAAATGGTATTGCACCAGTCCCCATGAGGTGATGGACACTTTAACTTCAGTTGTCTCCATGTGAGTGGACATAAGGGGATGTTTCCAGGAGATGCTCTGAAGGTCGAAATGGCCAGGCTGGGTGACTCGGTGGATCTGTGGGATGATGGAGAGGGAGGAGTCACTGCTGACACTGAGGGTGCAAGCCTGGGGACTGGGACACCAGGAGGTTTTTTTCAGCCATTCTCCAGTTCCTCAGTACATATTTTGCTTCCAATAACACCGACAGGCCATCATCTTTTTCCAAAGCCTCTTTTTTTCCCCATTCCTTCCTCAGATCCATCTGTCCTAGTCCTAGATAAACAGTAATCAATGCCTGGAAGTTGGTGGCATTCCCTGCCACGCAAAGGCTGAGGAGGGAATTGGCAGAGCTGCCTTTCCACTGTCCCCTAAGCTGCCTGGTGGGCCATCAGACTGCCACATCCTTGGCCAGGCCTACTTTACTCACCTCAGCCCTTCAGCAAGTGTAAGTACTTCCTTGACTGTACTGCTTGTGAAACAGTGTAGTATCATGGGTAGAGCTCTGGACCTGGAGTCAGTAAGACCTGAGTTCAAATCCTGCCTCAAACACTAATCAGCTACATGACCCTGGGCAAGTTATCTAAGTTTGTCTACCTCAGCTTCCTTATCTGTAAAACAGGGATAATAATAGCATCTTCCTCCCAGGGTCATTGAGGGCATAAAATGAGATAATATTTACAAAGTTCTTCAAACACCTTAAAGTGCTATATAAATGCTGTTTTTATTGTTATTCAGTCTCAGCTTACACACTCACCAGCTGTGTGACCTGTGAGTCACTTAACCTCTGGCTTCACTTTCCTCCCTGATAAAATGAGGGGCTTGAATCTAAGAGTATTTCAGACTTGAAATCTATCATCTTACAAGAATTTTTTTTTTTATAAAATCATCTTCCTGAGAAGTGTTTTTTCCCCTTCAGATCTGAAAAGAATGCATTGCCATGATCCCCTTTCCCCACCATCTCCCAGGAAGAATAACAAATTCAATTGCCATCTGACGGCTTTTAAATTTGATAACATCGGGTCCTTGCTTTGTGATGCCTCTTGCTATGAGAGAACCTGGCACTAGGAGAGTGTCAATATGTTGATAACACATCCTCGTAGAATGTAAGATCCTTGAGGGCAGGCACTGTTTGAGTTCCGAAGTAGCGCTTGACACATATGTAGTAGGCACTTTAAAATCTATTTTGTTTTTTAATTAAAATTACAATTAAAAACAATCCACCTTCTTTCTTTTCCACTAAAGCCTCTTCCTCCCAACTTCACCATGGGAAAAAAAAACCCATAAAACTCTCATAGCAAACATACATAATCAGCAAATCAAATGTCCACTGGTCCTTTCCAAACCTAATAAATACCTAATAAATATTTGTTGAATTTAATTACATTATATTCAATCCCGCTGCCCCGACCCCATCACCATCATCAAGGAAAATCTGGTATTTCATCTGTTTCCCCTTCCTCAGACTCCCCTGAGGCTGCATGTCACCCTTGGGTGCCTCCTTTCCCCTTTTAAAACTTCTCTTGATGCACATTTTAATCTGAATAAAAAATCTTGGTGAGGGAGGAGGGGGAAGACCGTAATGGTCTTAGGGTCATAGACTTAGAGCTGACAGGAGCTCAGAAGTCAGCCTGTTCTAGTCTAGAACCCTGAAAGGCTGAAGGTGCCTCCTCATGAATCTCAGCCTTCCATAGTTAGTTTGGAATTTGGCTGATTCTTCTTAGAATCAGAGTCTATTTCTAGGGAGAATGGATTGGGCCAGCCTTTGGCAGCTGCCAAGTCCTTAGTCAGTGGATGAGATGAACGAGGAAAATTGGGGGGGGGGAACAGGGACATCTGGTCATGAGATCTCCAAGGGCAGGAGCTTGCATTTAGAGCTGGAGTTCATTGATGGATTGCTCAATTTCTTTTTCTGAAATGGGGTTGTTTAAGTATTTTATTTCCTTTTCCATTAATCTGGGCAATTTATATTTTTTGTAAATATTCATCCATTTCACTAAGATTGTCAAATTTACTGGTATACAACTGGGCAAAATGGTTCCTAATTATTGTTTTGATCTCCTCTTCTGTGGTGGTGAATTTACCCTTTTCATTTTTGGTGCTGGTAATTTGGTTTTCTTCTTTTCTAAAAATTTTAAATTAATCAAAAGTTTCTCTTTTTATTGTTTTTTTTTATAAAACCAGCTCTTAGTTTTAATTATTAATTCAATAGTTTTCTTAATTTCAACTTTATTAATCTGTTTTTAAAAATTAATTGATTGATTTTCAGAATTTCTAATTTGGTATTTAATTAATGATCTTCAATTTGCTCTTTTTCTAGCTTTTTTAGTTGCATGCCCAATTCACTGATCTCTTCTTTCTCTATTTTATTCATATAGCATTTAGAGATATGAAACTGCCCCTAAGGACCACTTTCACTGCATCCCATAAATTCTGGTATATTGTCTTATTGTCATTCTCTTGAATAAAGTTATTGATTATTTCTATGATTTGTTGTTTGACCTACTCATTCTTTAGGATTAGATTATTTAGTTTCCAATTAATTTTTAGTCTGTCTTTCCATGGCCCTTTATTGCATGTGATTTTTATTGCATCATGATCTGAAAAGGATGCATTTAATATTTCTGCCTTTCTGCATTGGATTGTGAGGTTTTTATGCCATAGTACGTGGTCTGTTTTAGTGTAGGTGCCATGTACCACCAAGAAAAAGGTATATTCCTTTCTGTCTCCATTCAGTTTTCTCCACAGATCAACCATATTTGACTTTTCTAAGATTCTACTGATCTCCTTAACTTCTTTCTTGTTTATTTTGTGGTTAGATTTATCTAGTTCTGAGAGGGGGAGGTTGTATAGTTTTGGTGTCTATTTCTTCCTGTATCTCCTTTAACTTCTTCTTTAAGAATCTGGCTGCTATACCACCTGGTGCACATATGTTTAGTAATGATATTACTTCATTATCTATGATACCTTTTAACAGGATGTAGTTTCCTTCCTTATCTCTTTTAATTAGATCTGTTTTTGCTTTTGCTTTGTCTGAGATCAGGATTGCTACCCCTGCTTTTTTTTTTCAGCTGAAGTATAATATATTCTGCTCCAGCCTTTTACCTTTACTCTGTGTGTATGCCTCTGCTTCAAATGTGTTTCCTGTAAACAACATATTGTAGGCTTGTGGTTCTTAATCTACTCTGCTATCCATTTCCATTTTATGGGAGAGTTCATCCCATTCACATTCACAGTTATGATTACTATCTGTGTTTTTCTCTCCATCCTATTCCTCTTCCCCCTCATTTATGCTTTTTTCTCTCCTTTTTCCCTTTCCCTCCTCAGTAGAGTTTTACTGTCAGCCACCCTTCCCTCAATCTGCCCTCCTCTCTATTGGTCCCATCTCTTTTCTTTTCCCTTCACCCTTTCTACTTCCTATAGAGTAAGTTAGATTTCTATACTTAACTGATTATGTTATTCCCTCTTTGAACCAAATCTGATGAGCATAAGGTTCAGATAATGCTCACCTCCCTCCCTTCTTTCCCTCTACTGTATTTGGTTTTTGTACCTTTTCATGTGATGTAGTTTATCTTTGTCTGCCTCCTCTTTTCTTCTCCCAGCACAATCCCTTTTCACCACTTAATTAGATTTTTTACCATCACATCAAAGTCAACTTAAACCCATGCCCTCTAAGTGTATTACCTTTTAAATGTCATAATGACATTACAGTTCTTAAGAGTTACAAGTGTCGTCTTCCCTTGTAGGGATGTATATAGTTTGTCTTTATTAATAATGTTTTTTTCTTTCCTGTTTATCATTTCATGCCCCTCTTGAGTTTTGTATTTGAAGATCAAATTTTCCATTGAGTTCTGGTCTGTTCATCAGGAAGGTTTGGAAGTCCCCTATTTCACTGAATGTCCATCTCCTCCCCTGAAGGATTAGGCTCAGTTTTGCTGGGTCGTTGATCCTTGGTTCTAATCCAAGCTCCTTTGCCTTACAGAATATTGTATTCCACAGCCTCCTATCTTTTAATGTAGAAGCTGCAAGGTCCTTTGTAATCCTGACTGTGGTTCCATGATATTTAAATTGTTTCTTTCTGGCTGCTTGCTTGAAGTGTTTTCTCTTTGATCTGGTAGTTTTGGAATTTAGCTATTATATTCCTTGGTGTTTTCCATTTGGGATCTCTTTCAGGAGGTGAAGGGTGGATTCTTTGGATGACTAATTTACCTTCTGGTCCTAGGACCTCAGGGCAGTTTTCTTTGGTCATTTCCTGAAGGATGTTGTCCAGGCTCTTTTTTTTCCACCATGGTTTTCAGGTAGAACGATAATTTTTAAATGGTTTCTCTTGGATCTATTTTCCAGGTCAGTTGTTTTTACCCATGAGGCATTTTATGTTTTCTTGTACTTCTTCATTCTTTCATTTCTGTTTGACTGCTTCTTGCTCTCTCCTAGAGTCATTAGCTTCTCCTTGCCCCATTCTAATTTTTAAGGAGTTGTTTTCTTCTATTGGATTTTGTACCTCCTTTTCCTTTTGGCCCACTTTATTTTTAAGGAGTTCCTCTCTTCAGTGAGTTTTTGTGCCTCCTTTTCCATTTGGCCAATTCTCCTTTTAAGAACTTGTTTTCTACAGTTAATTTTTGTCCTTCCTTTTCCAAGCTATTGACTCTTGCATGCCTCTCATTTCTTTTCCCCGTTTTTCTTCTAGCTCTCTTCTTGGACTTTTCAAATCCATCTTGAGCTCCTCCAAGAAGGCTCTTTGGGCTTGAGGCCAGTTCATGTTCCCCTTTGAGGTTTCCTATGTGGGTATATTAACAACGTTGTCCTCTTCTGAGTCTGGGTCTTGATCTTCCTTTTCCCCAAAATAAGAATCTATCGTCATTTTCTGTTTCTGCTTTTTGTTCATAGTGTTTGCCTATTTTCTGACTTAAAAAAAAAATGCTGAGTTCTCCTGCTGGAGCGAAGGGGGCACTTACCCAGGCTTCTTTTCCTGCTCAGTGGGGCCTTGCACATGGATGTTTCGGTGCTGGTGGATTTCAGCCTGTAACTTTGCCTTCTGCAGTCGTGCTTCCCAGAGCTGTGTTGAAGCACCAGGTGATTTTGCTGCTGCAGAACGCCGTCACCCAGCGTTGCTTTCCGAGCTGATGTCTACCAGTTCCCTTTCCTAAATTGAGGCTCAGCGTGGATGGTGTGGGCACTTGCCTGTTCCACCAACCTGGGTCTCAGGATCTCCCCTTGGTATGCTGAGGTGCGGCTTGCCGCTGGCTGCCTTCAGTCCTATACTGCTCCCCCAGAGCGAGAGGGGCCTTTCTCATTAATCCCCCAAGTTTCCTGGGGTACAAGACTGCTGTGCCCTGTCTTTTTGCTGCCTGAGGGTTTTTCCTGGGTGGATATTTTCCGGGCTTTCAGAGGTCAGTGAAGGAGGATAAGAGCGATTTACTTCTTACTCCACCATCTTGGCTCCTGGAAGCAGAACCAAGATTGTAAATTGAAGTTATTTGCCAAAAAGCCAAGCAGAGATCCAGGAAGTCAGGGTGTATGTGTATATATGGTGTGTGTGGGTAGATGGATGGTAGGCGGGTGTGAGTATGTGTGGTATGAGTGTAAGCGTGTGAGAGTGTGTGTGAGAGTATGTGGTAGGTTGAGTGTGAATGTGTATGAGTGTATGTAGTGTATGCCTGTAGTGTGAGTGTGTGGTAGGTGGGTAAGAGTGTGTGAGTATATAAATGTATAAGTGTGTGGTTCATATGTGTGTGAAAATGTGTATGTGTGTGAGACTGTGGTATGTAGATGTGAATGTGTGTAAGGACGTGAATGTGTGTAAGGACATGTATTGTGTGCACGTGATGTTTGTGGATGTGTGGTGGGTAGATGTGAGTAGGTTTTATGCCTGTGGGGGGGTGTTGTGTGTGTATTGTATGTGAGTGAATGTGTGTGAGAGTGCATTTGAGTATGTGTATGTTTATGTGGGGGGGGAGGGTGGATTCCTAGGAAGGGAAGACTTTCATCAGCACTTTCAGTGACTATGGGATGGTTAGTTTACTTGCCAGAGACCTGAACTCTGTGCAATCCTAACAGTGAGTATTTCTGTCGCTATTCAAGGTTTGCTCACAGCTTCCCAAAAATGATCTCATGTAAGCCTCACAACAACCCTGTGAGGAAGATGCTGTTCTTATTTCCATTTTGCGGATGAGGAAACTGAGGTCTGATGAAGTTAAATGACTTAATAGTAATCATGATGACTAGCATTTTTATAGCTTTTTAAGCTATAAAAGTGCTTTTACAAAAACTGTCTTATTTTAGCCTCACAACAACCCTGTGAGGTGGGTGCTATTGTGATCTGTTTTGCAAATGAGGAAACTGAGGCAGGCAAAGGTTAAATGACTTGCCCTGGGTCACACAGCTAGCATGTTTCTGAGCTTGTCTACCCAACTCCAGGTCCTGTGCCCTCCCCACTGCAACCTTGAGAAGAGATGACCTCCTCTTGGTGGAGAAGTGGAACACTATAGATGCAGAATGGTGACTACATCAACAGATCCCGCCATCTTGGTGGTTGATTTTGCTGAGCTATTTACCCATGTTTCAAACAGAGGTTGTAACAGTGTTCAATGGGGATAGGGGAAGGGTGTTAGTAAAAATAAAACAAAATAAAACAATCTTGCCAGAAAGTGGTCAGCTTTGAGTCATGCCCTAATGTGTCATGCTCACAAAAAGCCAGGGTTCTTAGGGGGTCCTGGAGCCTCAGCTGGTGCAGACAGAGCTTCACATGTTTCCTATGGGGTTTGTAAAATGGTATTTTCCTTTATTTGTCCTAACTTTATCTCCTTAGAGCTGTAAGGCAGGCTTGGAGTCCCAGCATCCAACCAACATTGGGTGAGCAAGGCCATCCTCACCCTGACCATTCACATCTTTCCTGAAAGCTCACCATGCTACAGATGAGTCAGGAGACCAGGGCACCGCTCCTCATTCATCCATGGGATTTAGAATGAGCTCAGAGCTCATCTACGGGCACATAACCTCTTTGGGCCTCAGTTTCTCTAACTGTAAAAATGAAGGAGTTGGAATAGATGGCTTCTGCATTCCCTTCTAACTTTATCTATGATTCTATGGTCCTGCCATTCTATGACATCACTTGTTTAATTTTTGTCAATGTGTTTTATTTTTATGTCATCTTCACTTCTGAGTAGATCTCTTTCCCCTCTCCTGCCCCAGCAAGCCATCGCTTGTAAACAAAATATAAAAAATAAAGCAGTTCAACAAACCCTCAGCTGTGTCAGACAGCGCCTGCTGCGTTCTACACCCATTGTCCCCCACGTTTGTAAAGGAGGGTAGGAGGTGAACTTTTGTGTTTCTTTGGATGGCCCCATCTCCTTTTATGTATGACAATAAAGTGAAGTACAATGAAAACTAAGAAAAATATACTCTCTCTCATTCCTTTTGCTGCCCTTGTAGGCACATCCTCAAGCCTCACCTCCTGTCTTAGTTGGATTGTACAATAGATCTCTAAGACCCCCCCCCAACTCTAGAATATGCATTAGGATTCTGGGGTTACCCTGACTTCCTCCAGCTCCTATTAGGAATGAACTTTTTAATAATCTTAATTGTAAGTGAGTAACCATTACTATACTCTGCTATAATGGTTCATCATACTGTGATCATGTGAAAAGAGGGCTGGATTTGGAGTGGAACCTGGATTCAGATTCTGGCTTAGTTACTTACTACCTGTATAATCTCAAGCAAATCATTTAACTTTCCTAGGTGTTAGGTTCCTTCTCTGGAAAATGAGGTGGTTGGACCAGATAAACTCGCAGGTCTGTTCGGGCTGGAAATTGATGATCCTATGATGGGCTGACTTCTTAAATCCTCCCTGACTTGGAGATGCTAAGATTCTTGATACATTCACCTTCCGTTTGCACACCTGCTCCACTCTAGATTTTCCCACTGGTTCCCCCTTGTTGGGGAGGAGAAGGAAGATGATGTAGACTCTCACCAGGTATGCACTTAACTAAACCTTCTCACCTTGTTGGAAGAAGAGATGTAGCCCAGGGTGGTGAAAGGAGCTGTGAACTTGAAATCATGGAACCCAAATTCTGGTTTTGCCATTTCCTACATGTAAGAATGGAGGATTTTGGACTTCCCATCTTCCCATCATTGTCCTAGCATCATGTCCCTCAGCAACACAGAAGCTGGGGGTAGGATTTGAGTTGGGAGCCCAGGGCAACTTAAGATTCACAGCTTCACAAAGGAGTCCAACCAAGACCATTCTGTGCCTAAGAGGAATTTATTGACTACCTCATGAATGGAAGAAAGGGACTTCTAGCAATGAGAGACTGTGAGGTAACTTTGCTAAATGTGCTCTCTGAGCTTGAGCCCACTTCCCCCCAGACTCTAGCTTTGGGGGATGGTTTGTACTGGCTGTTCTTGCTGTATTACCTCCATAAATACGCCTTTCTAAAGGCTGGCTAACTAACTGATTCTCCACTGACAATCTTGGGAGATGTATGCCAGTGGGGGCTTGAGCAGATGACATTAGAGAATCATCTGTGACCCCTTGGAGATCTTCCTAACACCACCGCATGAGAGGGAGACGTAGTTAGCCAAGCTTGGGAACCCTACGCATCTGTGACAGTGAGAGTTAGTATGAAGATACTCATAAGGTCTTCTAGGGACTATGCTGACTTCAAGTCCAACACTATTTCCCACATCATGTTGCCTCTCAGAAAGCTCATGCCTGGGACAGGAACAGAATCCAAACCATCCGTTTGATGGATGAGAATTCTACCCTTATACCCTCACGCAGAGTTAACTGACAAAAAATCCACAGTCTAAAATGGAAAGGCTGTGAGCCAGATTCTGTTTCCAGGTGACCCCACCAAGGTATAGAGACACCCTATGAGCTCATCCCAAGCTGGAAGCCAGCTGGTTCTCCCTTTCCCATCATCTTAAGTGCAACAGATACATGCAGAAGGAACATTGGGCCAAATGATCAGCATAAATCAGCCTTTGGTGAGGACAGCCCGATGGTGCGTTTCAAAGGCAGGCAGAGATGCAGCTTACAGGATGATGGAGGCAGGCATATGGGGACAGGCCAGCCCATGTAATGGGGTGGTCAATGCGCTGTCTGTCAGTGTCAGATGGAAAGAGGATGGATGTTATGCTTTGTCCTGGACCCCGCCTCCTCCCCCAACCAATTATTCAATCATCCCTAAATTTATTCATCTTTTAATATGGGCTTTTTGCAGCTTAAAAAAAAGTTAAGCAAAGTATACAGAAAGATCTGTCAGACCAATCATAAAACAAATTTTAAATTACTTTAAACAATATTTCTTCCACTAAAGTGATCCTCTGACACCTCATCCTGTCATAGAGGTGACCCTCGGATCTTGAGTGCTGAGGCAGGCATGTAAGCTTCAGCAGTGTAAGGCTACGTGACCACACATCAAGGGTCTAGCCAGCTAGGAAAGTTTTGCCATGGGGAGTGGGTCTATTGTCCAAGGACCAGTCTAGCTAATTACAGAGGGGCTTATCACCAAAAGGTTGGCCAAAAGGTAAAGGATATTTTAGGCTTTAGCTGCTTGTAACCATAAGATCTAGGCAGCCAGGAGGCGCTATAATGCATAGAGCATGGCCTGCAGTCAAGAAGACTCATCTTCTTGAGTTCAAATCTGGCCTCAGACACTTATGAGTTGTGACCCTGGGCAAGTCACTTAACCTTGTTTGCCTCAGTATCCTCATCTGTAAAATGAGTTTGAGAAGGAAATGACAAACCATTCCAGTATCTCTGCCAAGAAAACCCCAAATGGCATCACAAAGAGTCCAGTATGCCTGAAACAGCTAACAAACCATAAGATCAATCAATCCATACAGCTATCATAGGGTCACAGAGGCATAAATTTAAATTTAGTCAGTTAAGAAGCATTTACTAAGTGCTTCCTGTGTGCCAGGTACCATGCTAAGCAGTAGAGATACAAAGAAAAGCAAAAACACGGTCCCTGCCTTCATTCTCATTGGAAAGGCCACATGTAAACAAGTATGTTTGTACAAGAGATATGCAGTGTAAATGAGAGGTAATCTCAGAGGGAGGTACTGACTGGGCAGGAAGGAGTGTGGAGCTGGGAGAGGCTCCTTGCAGAAGGTGGGATCTGAACTATTATTAAATTAAATTTGTTTTGAATGAACAAAGATCTACTTCCTTTCCCTCCTTTCCACTGAAAAAGAAAAACAAAACCCCTAACAAATATGTAGAATTAAACAAAACAAATTTCCCCACCTAGCCTCCCAATAATAAGACCAGTAGAATCTGTCATTTAGGGGTATTTCATATGGGAAAGTGCCTGCAAAGTGCTTTCAATACAAGGCAGATTAAATTGGAGTGGAAGGACTCTTGATTTTGGACAGATGAGGAGCTGAGGCACATGGGTTAAGTGACTTGCCCAAAGTCACACAGATAGTAAGCAGCTGAGCGAGATTTGAACCCAGGTCTTCTGACTTGAAGTCCAGCTTACTTTGTACCGTACCCCCCAATTCAGCTCTCACTGACATCCTAACTCTAATGTCATAATTTTCCAGCTGAATGTTGGAGAATCCCATAGTTATTGGATTTCCCAGTTCACAGCATGGCCCACAGAGCAGTCATTGTGAAGGGGCACCATTATTCACCTTGTAAATAATAATCGTAAGTCTAGTGTCTCTCTTTTGAACAAACTGAACCTAGCAGGGCCCTTGGACAAGATGTGATTTCTGACAAGGCTGAGACCCACCCGGATTTGAGAGAGCCTTGAAATATCTGCCCCCAAGCCCTACCAGCGGCAGCAATGAGTCACCCCTCTGAGTTAAGGCAGCTAAAATGCAAATGTAGCCAGGGATGAGTCCAGGCCTGATCCAATTATCAGCCATTATCACCTTAGCATGAATGGGTCCATAAGATTAGCTGAAGCAAGAAGAGAAGAATTTGAGAGAAAAAAACCTTTCCTCCGGTAAACGTTAACAGGAAAGGAGTGGCTCAGACAAAATCCAGAAAATAAGCTGAAGCCACTGTAAATTCTGTTTTAGTCCACGCGAGTTTAAGCTGTAAGGACAGAGTTCTCTTGGAGTCACCAGAGTTCAGCTGTGCTTGGGACATCAGATGCAGGGGGAGGCTTAATAAATGTTTGCTGAATTGAATCGGTGCCTAGTAGAGCCTCAGAAGGAAGTGGGGCAGGGAGCCAAGAGGCTACACAGTCATCAGCGCAGAAGTTCACTTAGGGATGTAAAGTTCATAAAGTATTCTGCAGACATGATTGTGTTTGTGCCTCACAACAACTTGGGGTGTTGTGTCATTATTATTATTATTATTATTATTTTGCTAGGCAATGGGGTTAAGTGACTTGCTCAGGGTCACACAGCTAGTAAGTGTCAAGTGTCTGAGGTTGCATTTGAACTGAAGTCCTCCTGACTCCAAGGCCAGAACTCTACCCACTTTACCACCTAGCTGCCCCCATAAGTGTTACTATTAAAGAGGTTTCTAATAACATCATTTTACACAAAACTTCCCATGGGTTATCTCATTTGATCCTCACAACAACCCTGGGAGGTAGGGGCCACTATTATCCCCATTTTACAGATAAGAAAACTGAAGTACACAGACGATGTGATTTGCCCAAGCTGGTAAGTGTTTGAGGCAGGATTTGAACTCTGGTCTTCCTGACGGGGTTCAGCGCTCTAACCTCTATCTCATGCTGCTTATTATTGTTGTTGTTTATATTATTATTACCACCAATACATTACTATTAACGATTAACAACAACAAAAATAATACTATTTGGTGAACGACAATTTTATTCGATTTATGTATTTATGCATTGCAAGGCTCCACGGACACTGCTCCACGGACAGGTCTCCTTCGTGTGAGGCGCCAAGCCGCGGCAAGTTCCGCCAAGGTCCGCTGAAGATGCCCCCAGACTAGAAGCCCGACTTTCGGATCACCAAAGCAGACACCCAAACCTTGGCTGACCTCACGGCTGCTACTCCTTGCCCCGGGCCTCCAAAGGGAGCAATTCAGAAAAGTGTGACTGAGTGAGAGCTGTAGGGAGGAGTCCCGGGACTGCGGAAAGGGTGACTTCGGAGTCCAGCGACCTGGGTTCCAATCCCGAACAGCACATGTACTCCCTGGGGTAAATCACATTTCCTGTCTGGGCTTCCCGTGGCCCATCTGGAACATGAGAGGGTTGGATTAGATGGCCCCTCTGGTCCCTTCCATACAAATCGAGGCCCCCACGCGTGCCCTGGTCATTGCTGCTAGCGGCAGAAGGAGCAGCTGTGCCCGCTGCGCTCCGCTCTTTTGAAAGGTGAAAGTGAGCTTGGGGAAAGCCGAGTTGCGAGTCGGTCCAAAGAGTGGCTTGCTTCTCACCGGCCCGCCGGCCGAGCCGAGGGGAAGTGGTTAGCTTCCGGTTTTTTCTCTGTTTTTCACTAGACTTTCGAGCCTTCGCAGGTGCCCCCACCCCGGCGAATGCCAGCAGCCTTTCCTGTGGGCGTGGGCACAAGGTTTCCACCACTCCTGAGATCGTTTCCAACTGCGCCTTTCTGGCTTCTTGTCTCTGCCCAGAGCACTTTTAGGCTCGGGCTGCAGTTATTTGTGTCGTAATCCCCTCTCAGTCATCACTTTCTGGCTGCCCGGAGGTGACCCTCGGGCCTACAAGGATGGGTTGGTGGAAAACCAACTCTTCCCAGCTTCCCACCAAACCGAGGTGCTGGTGGGGAGTGGTGAGGCACCCCGCGTTTCCCCTCTGAGCACCAGCCGGTGCAAAGGTCGGGAGAGTGGAGATGACGTATAACATAGAAGGAAAAGAGAGAAAGTCTGTTTACTGAGATGGCAGAAGGAGGGATGGGGAGTGCCATGGAATGAAGTTGGAAGGATAGGTTAGAGTCAAATCAAGCATTGCCTACTACGTGCCTGGCGCTGAGCTAAGTTGGGTATACAAAGAAAGCCAAAACAAAAACAAAAACAAACAAACAAACAAAAAAAGGCCCGGTTTTCAAGGAGCTCAGGCTTCTGTAAGGCTTTAAAAGCTAAACAGAGTAGTTTATAATTTGATCCTGGAAGTGATTGAGAGCCCCCAGAGTTTATTTAAGATAATAATAATAATAGCAGCTAACATTTACATAGCACCGTCTGTATGCTAGGCACTGCGCTAAGCACTTTGATCCTCACAACAGCTCTGGGAAGTAAGCGCCAGTATTATCCTTATTTTACAGATTAGGAAACTGAAGCAGAGGTTAAGTGACTTAACCAGGGTCACATAGCTAGCAAAGCATCTGATGCTAGATTTGAAGTCTTCTTCCTGAGCTGACTCAAGCCTGTCTTTCCAGCTTTATTTCACATTACCCCGGTTTATGGAGGCTATATTCCAGCCAGACTGGACTCCTAGCTGTTTCCCAGGGTCATGCTTCTCTTTCCCACCTCCACATATTCGCGTAGGTCATTGTCAGTGCCTATGAAATCATGAATGACTGCTGGACCCAACGGATGGGGGTGTTGCGCCTCTCCCTCTTCACTTAGGGGCCCCCTTGCATGTAGTGACCAGGTCCAGTTCTGGGGAAGTCTGGCCTCCAGTGAGAGGGGTCTGGCTCATTTGCTTTGCCACGGTGGCTCTTCCATCCCTACCTTGGAGCCCCAGGGAAAGTTTTCCTTAATGTTCAGGTTCTGGCTCACATCTATAGCCTCCTCAAAGTGGTGTGGAAGAGAAGAAGAAGTACTCGGTGAGTAGAAAGTCACTCAGTGTACACTCTAAATCAAGTGTAGATATGAATGCAATGGTCTACTGCGGTCAGAAATGATGGGGATGGTTTCAGAGAAACCTCGGAAGACTTGTGGAAACTGATGCAGAGTGAAGTGAACAGAACCAAGAGAACAATGTGTACAATAAAGCCAACATCAAAAAGGCAAACAACTTTGACAGAGTGAAGAATTCTGATTAATGACCAAGTACAGTTCTCAAGGACCCATGATGATAACAAGTTCTAGATAATTCATGATGCTTTTCCTCCCGACCAAAAGGTGTTGAACTACGGGTGAGGATTGAGACATGCAAAGTTCCTTAAAAAAGCCTTTTGCGACACCCTCTATATTTTTTGGACTTGGCCACTGTGGGAATTTATTTTGCCTGATTATGCATATTTGTCGGTTTGTTGTTGTTTTTCTTTTTCAATGGCAGGGGAAGAGGTGGGAGGGAGAGAAAACAGATTTTAATTGAAAAAAAATACAATTTAATTGTAAAATCCCTCACAGGGTAAGTTTTTTTTTTTTTTCACACAAAACCGGTGCTAAACATAGCCTTGATAGAGAATCAAAACAAGATACAGTAACGTATAACTATTGCTGTACTCTCCTAGAGGCTTAAGACGTGAACATTATAATGAAATGAGTTGTGGGACTGCTGAACGGGGCATTTTCCATTTCATCTCAGCTCTGAAGGAGCTTCCATTCAAATGGGGGCCGGAAGGACTGCACCTTTAAAATCTGCCAGACACCTAGTTTCTCATTCTTTCTCTTTCCCGTTGTGTCCAGAGGAGGTGAAGGTCCTGTTCATCCACAGTATAGGTGCCATGGTCTGACTGGGTGGGAGAAGGTCACCCCCCGCCTCTCCCCTCTCCACCTCACTTTTAGTCACAGTGAAGCAAGTTTGAACTTTTGTTTTGGTCTATTTGATCTTTTTGGTACATGGCAGAGCCGGTTTGAGAATGGGTGGGAGAAGGTCACCCCCCGCCTCTCCCCTCTCCACCTCACTTTTAGTCACAGTGAAGCAAGTTTGAACTTTTGTTTTGGTCTATTTGATCTTTTTGGTACATGGCAGAGCCGGTTTGAGAATGGGCTGATTGGAGTTGTGCCGTAGTGACATCTTGTGGGTTTCCCCTAGCTGGAGGTCTTTCAGCAAAGGCTGGACGTCTCCTTACTATAGGATTAAAGACTTAAATCAGGAAGGGACCTCTGGGGCTGTCCAGTCCAACCCCCTTACTTCACAGATGAGGAAAGTCAAGTGACTTGCCCAGAATAATAATACTAATAGTAATATTTATATAGTGCTTTATGTATATTTATATCTATCATCTCATTTGAGCTTCACAACAACCCTGTGATAATGATGATGAAGAAACTGAGGCAAAGAGAGGGTCTCACAGCTAGTAAATACCTGAGGGCATAGGATTCAAATTCAGGTCTTCCTAACCCCAGCTCCAGGGCCCTATTCACACTATGCCTCCTAACTGCCTCCTTTGTTGGGTATGATGAAGAAGGGATTCTCGGTCAGCTTTGGGTTACTCTCTAAAGGCTTACAAATGTCCTGCCAGTTTTGAGATTCTGCAGTTCTTTAATAGGCAGGAGTGGGGACGAATGGTTAAATGGATGGAAAGTGGAACATGACCAGGAAATGATGATGTCTGTCCTGAGAAATCTCAAGGTTAATGCCTGTGTATTGTGCAGGGTACTTGAGGAAAGATTTTCTTGCTGGTTGGTAAGTAGCCAGGTCTCTTGAGCATGGGAAAGGTTAAAAATGGATCTGCTTCTGAAAAGTCAACCCAGGAAACCTTGGCGACTTTTGCCCCGTGCTTCTCCTTTGCCCATCATACCACCTTTTGATTGGAAGCGTACTCTCCCTAAATGATATTCTCCTGCATCGAGGACCTAGAATTCTGCCTGCCTTGGAGAGGGAAAGTCCTGTGTTGCCTTTTCTTCTTCTTTATTTAAAAAAAAAAAAAGTACACTTTTGACTTGGTCATGACTGATTTACCTCCATGGAATCTAATGGCAAGAAAAATGTAAGGAGAATAAAGTCCCTGAACACAATGGATTTTAGAATCTAAGAAAGAATTCAATTCCAGGGAGACAATGGTGATACTGAACATACCACATGATAGTGGAATAAACTCAAGTTGACGTCATGGAAGCAGATCTGTTGAGAAACTAACTGGGTCTGATCAACACCTAGGAAGGACTTTGATAAGGAGATGGAATCTCCCTAAATCTATCCCCAGATAGATACCTTGGAGGTGTTGTGACTAGAGAAAGGGAAGCCTAATAGATGATGAGTCACATATTTGTTTCTTAGGTTATTGTCTCATTTTGGCAAGGCTGTTCTGGACCTGTAAGAAAAGTTACTGCAGCTGTTAAGGATTGACTTAGCGCTCTATCTCAATCAACTGCTGTGGAAGCCACAGACTCCATGAGGCAGAGCAGCACAGAGTAAGGAATGCTGAACAAGGGAGTCTTCAGAGACCTGGGTCCCAATACTGCCTGCAGCATTTGGAAGTTGCATGACCCAGGGAAATCACTTAGAGCTCTGATTTCCTTGAGCTTCAGTTTCCTCATCTACAAAATGGGAATGATAATAATACTTAGATTAGCAAGCTGGAGGGCTGAGGGAAAATCTCCAGAAGGTGAGATTTGAGAGGGGACTGAAGGAAGCCAGGGAAGGTAGGTGGGGAGAAGAACATTCCTGGCACGGGAGACAGATGCTTCCTAGTCTGGATCAACAAACAGCCTGAACAGATGCAAGGGAACCAAACAAACTCAGTGTAGATACCAGAAGAACAAGCTGTGGGCAGGGCTTGGCAGGTATGTCTCCTCCCAGCTTTTATCAGCTTTGTTGGAGCCCCATGGCAGACAGGGGCTCTGAAGACTGCCCAAAGGTCAAGGAAGGAAAGGAACACATGGACCTCAGATGCCAATTTCAGTTAGCCAGTCGATAAACATTTATTAAGCACCTATGTGCCAGGCTCTGTGCCTAACTCTGAGGATACAAATGCAGAAAAAAGACAGCCCCTGCCCTCAAAGAGCTTACAATCTAATAGATAAACCGACACCCAAAAGGAAGGTGAAAGGGATGGGGGGAGGGGGGAGGAGGGAAAGTGACTGGGTATTGCGCTAAACTCTCAAGTTTGAAAAAGAAAGGCAGCCCCTGCCCTCAAGGAGCTTACAATCCAAAGGGAGAAGACCACATACAAAAGCAGCAGAAAGGGGGAGGGGAGGGCAGAGAAGTCAGTCAGACTTCTGCTGGAGAAGTCTGAATTCTGTCCTTTCATCGGGATAACACCATCGGAATGGAACAAAAGGTGTAAAGCCAGCTGCAGTCATTCATCTGTCACAGTTCCCTGGGTGGTGATAGGGCATCCATGAAGATCCAGGGACGTGCGGTTAACTTCATAAGCCAAGAAGAGCGGATTCACGTTGGCCTTTGACACACATTGGCGGTTTGACTCTGGACGGGTCTGGCCCTGCCCCAGGTAACTGTTCCGCTTTTAAAAATTACATTTCCCTCCTGATTAACAAGCATTTATTTTCTCTCTGTGACTGTAAATTGCAGTGTAGGTGCCTATTTCTTGGGTAGAAATCAGTGACATTACAGGTCTGGTTCCTATCCCCAAGACGCCAACCCAGGGAGCTTTACTGCTCAATATCTCTTTAAAAGTACAAAACCTAGCGCTGAATGAGGTCTGAGGGGGGAAAGGCCCTCACCAACGCGTTGCTCTCATTTTACAGATGAGAAAGCTGAGGCAAACAGGGCTAAGTTGATTTGTGCAAGGTGACACACCTGGTAAGTGTCTGGGGCCAGATTTAAGCTCAGGTCCTCCTGACTCTAGGCCTGGAAGATGCTCTATCCACGGTGCCCCTACTTCCAATAGGCCTCAGACCCATTGGTAAGTTAGTGAATGAGTTAACAAAGTTTGGTTGAGTTGAACTGTCCACAAGAGGAAGATTTTTGAGGCCTCGGGGTTCAGGGGCTCTAGAAGACTTGTCTTCAGTTCCATTCCAACCTCAGATATTTGCTGACTTAAGCCACTGGACCTCTTTGAGCTCTCCTTATCTACAAAGTGGGATAATAATACTAGGATGTGAGATTGAAATGAGAGGATATACATAAAGCAGTTTCAGAGCTTTAGATACACGTAAAATAAGTGCATCCAGTCAGAAGCCCTGAGCTAAGATCCTGGCCCTAGAACTGACCACCTGAGTGACCCTGAGGAAGCCCCTCCATTACTCTGGGCCTCAGTTTCTTCTTTTGTAAAATAAGAAAGTTAGCCTAGATGACTCTAAGGTACCTTTGGGCTCTAAATCTGGGATCCCACTTTTGATGGTGGGAGAAGGTCAATGAAATTCCAAAATAATTATGCTCTCCTAAGGTCCCTTCCCCAAACCACTGAAATAGACCATAGGCATAGAAATGGACCTGGAGAATTAATTCATTAAAAATCTTCCAAATCACTAATTATTAGAGAAATGCAAACTAAAACAACTCTGAGGAGCCCTTTCACACTCCTCAGACTGGCAAAGATGACTGGAAAAAAAAAAAGAAAATTATCAATGTTGGAGAAGCTTTAGGAAAATAGGCATATATATGTAATGTTGAACTGACATTCTGAAAATCAATATGAAACTCCCCCCCCATTAACCTTTACCCATCCTTTGACCCAGCAATGCCATGAAGGAAATGACCTTTGAGCCAAGCCCTCAAGGGCTCCCTCCATCACAGGTGGTGCATTCAAGGTACTGGATCCTGAAGAGTGCTAAGCACTGGGGATCTAAAAGACTGTCAGGGAAGTCTCCAAAGAGGTTAGTAATGAGCCAGTGGAGGATCCTAGCCCATGGCCTGGGCAGTCAGCCAGCCTTTGAGATGATGAGAGCCCACTGGGTATGGAACACTGTCCAGGGAACTCTGCTGCGGAGGCAAGATGCCACCCGCACTCTCTAAGGGCTTTTGGGCCAGCTAATGGGGGAGGCACCTGAGTGGTCTTTCCACAAGCCTATCACAAAGAAGCCAGAATGAACACAGAGCAGGGAAGAGACACAATCCATCAATCAGTGATCAGGCATCAAGAGCCTACTGTGTGCCAGGCACTGTCCTGGGCTCTGGGGAGACAAAACCAGTAACAGTGGCATGAGGGATCGCCTCATTCACTCCCGTGCTCCAGCCTGGCATCTTCTCTATGACATGACCAAGAAATGTTGAGAGCTCCCAGTAATGGAGGACTCACTCACTCCTCACTCACTCACCCGGCAGCTCTTTTTATTTTCCAGATGTTCCAGTCACCAGCAAAATTCTTTCTACTGAGTAGAAATCTATCTGCCTTTTGATTCATTCTGCCAGTCTTGGTGCTGCCCTCCGGAGCCCCTCAGAACAAGTATTATCCATTTCTGGGGTCAGAGGGTTTGGGTCTGAATACCATCTCTGCCATTTATTGCTCGTGGATGCTTGGATAGACAAAATAGAAGAAAAAAAATGCCCTGTTATTATTCCCCATTTTGCACTAGGCTTGAAGTCAGAAAGAGCTGAGTTCAAATCCAGCCTCAGACACTTACTAGCTATGTGACCTTGGGCAAGTCACTTAACCTCTTTTAGCCTCAGTTTCCTCAAATGCAAAATGGGAGTTGTTGTGAGGATCAAATAAGCAATATCTGCAAAGCACTTTGCTGAGTGCCTGGCACACAGTAGGTGCTATATGAATGCTTATTCCCTTCCCGTCCCCTGAATTTATACAGACCAACAATTTTGTTGAAATCTTTCATCTTGGTGAGTTGCCTGAGTGCTGTGAGAGCTTTGGAAGCTTGGTCTAGGGCACCCAACTGGTAGATGTCAGAGGTGTAGGTCTAGGACCATCCTTCAATCCTCTGCCACTCCTCTTCCTCCCTTTTCTGTGGTATGTTCTGACACTTCATGTAGTGCCAACTGAAGTCACTGGAGTAAAAGCCTGCTAATGAGCACGTGTCCTGTTTACACCTCCATGGTGTAAAGACACAGATCCATGCATAGAATCTCAGCCCTTTGGAGCTGGAAGAGAACTGTGAAATGATCTGATCCAAATCCTTCATTTAATAGGTGCCAAATAATATTATATCTAAGCTCCCATTCCTTGTCCATCAAAGAAAAGGTGAAGGAAATCACGGGTGTGACAAATCACTTCTGGTAATGGCTCCTCTGATCACTTGTCCCTATACGAAGAAAGATCTCACATTTCAATATTTCCCTGTCTTTATAAAGCTCATAAAAGTCCCCGAGAGGCTGCCTGCCCACTCAGATCTGTGCCATACACTCAGAATCTGAGATCTGCCAGGTGCTTTAGAGGTCATTGGACTCATCCTCCTCAATTTACAGATGAGGAAACTGAGGGTAAGCTCAAATTCTAACATCATCAGCAGATCCCCATCCAGACCTGGCTTCCAAACCAAATCAAAGAAACCCCAAGATGGAGTCAGTCAGTAAGCATTTACTAAGCACCTACTATGTGGTGGGCACTGTTCTAAGCTCTGTTTGGTAGGGACCTCAGAAGTTATCTAGTGTACATCATACAAAACAAGGATTCCTTTTGTAACATCCCCAAAAAATGGTCATCTAGCCTCTGGAGACCTCGATGATGAGGATTAACATGGTTAGGTGGTAACATGGACAGAGTTCCTGAGTTTAAATCTGGCCTCAGACACTTCCTAGCTGTGTGACCCTGGGAAAGTCACTTAACTTCTGTTTGCCTCAGTTTCCTCATCAGTAAAATGAGCTGAAGAAGGAAATGGCAAACTGCTCCAGTATCTTTGCCAAGAAAACCCCAGATGGGGTCACGAAGAGTCAGACATGGCTGAAAGATGACTGAAAAATGATGAGGAACTTATTTCCTTCTAAAGTAGCCCATTGCATTTGGGGTCTTTCCTCTTCTGTTCCTCCCACCGATACCTGCTACTTCTGTCCTCTGGGGGTATGCAGAACAAGTTTAACCACTTGTCCACATGATGGCTCTTCGCATGCTTAAAGTCCTCTATTCTGTTTTTCAAGAGAAATATCCCTGGTTCTTTCCGTTTAATCTCCCCCTGGCATGGTTGTTGAACCTCTCCTCTGCTCTCATCTCACCCTTTTCTGGGTGGAACTGAGAAGCAAACTCAGCTGCAGACATCTGGCCCAACCCGGGTGAGCTCCGTAGGAAGACTGCCTTCATCCCGGGCTCTCCTGATGCAGCCTCAGATGGCCTTGGTTTGGGCACTGTCTATGTGATCCTGTTGATTCTCACGCAGCTCAAAGCTCTAAAGCTGGTTTAGCTATTCCTCTCCCCCTCTCCCGTCTCATACCTGTGAGGTGGATTGTTTGAACCCAGGTACAGCACTTGACATTTATGTCTGTTGTAGCTTCATCTTCCTGGATCTAGCCTGTTGGGGTTTTTTGCCTGTCAAGATCATTCTGGACCCTGATGGTCAATAGTGGGTTAGTTTTGTGTTGTCTGTAATTCTGATGAGAGCATGCCCTCTGCGGCTTCATCCAAGTCATTGATGAAAGGACCAAGGGCTGATCCAGGCGCTTCAGCAAAGACCTCCCTCTCGTCGCAGAACCACAGACGTAGGGCTCCAAGGAGCCTAGAGACTAAGCCCAACCTTCCCTTGGAGTGACTGAGGAAAGGTCTGATGCCAGGTGTTCCCGCCCTCTTCAAGCCTGGTGCTCCATCAATGGCCACCTTTCGGGGCTGGTCCGGCAAACAGTTCTGAAACCCCCTATCTCCCCTCCACTCCCTCTCCATCTCCTCTCTCTCCATCTTATTCACAAAGGATAGTGTGAGCAATTTCATCCAATTCTTCCGATGCAAAGGAATCTCACAGGGGACCTACATTGTGGGAAAACAAAACATTCCACCCTAGGCTAGCTGTCTTCATTAGAATAAAAGCTGAATCTGTCTCTTTGACTCTTCTGTCTATTGGTTTAGTTCTGTCCTCGGGAGGACCACAGAGTAAATCTACTCCAGTACATTTGAAGATATTTTTCATATCTTCTGTTGTCTTCTCTACTGAGTGGTACTGTAGATAGAACACTGGGCGTGGAGTCGGGAAACCTGAATCCAGATCCAGCCTCAGGTACTTATTAGCCATGTGGCCTTGGGTAAGTCAATTAGCCTCAGTTTCTTCATCTCTAACATGGATAATAATAGCACCTACTTCCCAGTATTGTTGTGAGGATCAAATATTCATAAAGTGCCTAGCATGGTGCTTGTCACATACTAGGTGTTACATAAAGGCTAGCCATTATAATAATTGTTATCACTATTATTACTATTATTATCCAGGCTAGCCATATCTAAATCCATCAGTTCTTCCCCTCATTGGGCACAGTTTCCAGACTCTTCATTACCCTAATCATTCTTCCTTGGACATGCTCCACCTTGTCCATCTTTAATGCTATCCACATCCAGAGAAAGAACTACGGAGTCTGAATGCAGATCGAAGCATGCTATTTTCTTTCTCTCTTTCTTTTCTTCTTTCTTGTTGTTTTTCCCTTTTGTTCTGATTCTTCGTTTACATCATGAGAATTGTGGAAATATGTTTAATATGGTTGTACATGTATAACCTATATCAGATTTCACATCGTCTTGGGGAAGGGGGAGGGGAAGGAGGGGAAATATTTGGAACTCAAAGTCTTATAAAAGTGAATGTTGAAAACTAAAAATAAATTAAAAAATAAAATAAAATACAAAAAATACCAAAAAAAAAAAGATGCAAATGTGGGTGTGACCAGCTCAGAGCACAGTGAGACCATCACTTCTTTGTCCTAGACCCCTACGATTAATTAACTCAGTGAATAAGTATTTGCCAAGTAACTAATATGTGCCAGGCACTGGATATACAAAGAAAAAAATAAAGCAGTAATAGGGTGATCTTAGAGGCCATCCAGCACAACCGCCTCACTTTACAGATGAGTAAACTGAGGCAGACAGAGGTTAAGTGACTTGCCCAGGGTTACATAGCATTTCTTGACCTCAAGGTGATATGTGTATGTAAGGGGTATACAGAACAGATTCAAGGTAGTCATGGAGAGAAGGCTCTAGCGTCTGAGGGGATTGGGAAAGGCTTCAAGTAGAGGACAGTACTAGAAATAAATCTGAAAGGAAATTAGAAATTCTAAGAGGCAGAGGTGAGTTGGGAGGGCATTGCGGGGAGCGAAGTTAGCCTGAGAAAGGGCAAGGAGGAGTAGAATCACAGATTCAGAAATAGGAGGACCCTTAGAATCTGTTTTGTCCAAGCCCCTCATTTTACAGATGGGGAAACTGAAGCCTTAGGAAATCAAGTGACTTGCCCAAGGTCACTCAGGAAGAAAGTGGAAAGTCAAGATTCAAACCCAGGTCTTCTGACACCAAATTTTTTTAAAAAAATTCCTATCTATCACTCTGGTTGTTTTGCAAACCTAGCCTAAGATTGTGTCAGCTTGTGTTAGAATGTCGACTCCTAAGTGGGTAGCAACTGTCTTACTTTTGTGTTATATCTGCAGAGAAAGTGTTCAAAAAATCCTTGTGAATGATTAACTGATTAATTAATAAGGTTGTCTAGTAGCTCCATCACACCTTATTCACAATCAGCTGATGTTCAGCTCTGGCCAGCAGCTGGATTCTATTAACATATTCGTTTGGCTGTATGGGGAAGGAGTGCCAGTGGGGGTCTCTGGTGCTAGGACGGAATCTCTTGGAATTTGAGAAATTTTTTTCCAGCCAGAAGTCCTCTTCCTCAATATCCCTTGCAAGGTTGGCGCTTGTCCTGGGCTTCTAAGTTCCGGGAAGCTCCACCCAGAGTGGTCTGTGGGCTGTGTGGATTGTTTGGAAATAACCCCAGGGAGGGGAAAACAAATGACCCAGATATGTGATAGATACGTGATGGGGCAGGACCGGCTTTGTGCAAACATGGCGGGAGGAGACCCAGTACTCAGAGAGGACTACAAGCTAAACCTGAGCCTTGATTCAGCGATGCCATTTAAAAGAGAAAGCGAGGTACCCCAACAGAGAGACCCAGCAAGTATAACCACAATGTAAGCCAAGAATTGGAGCTTGAGGGGGATGCCCATCAAGTGGGGAACAGCCGAACAAGCCGCGAGCTACGATGGCGATGGAACGCTGCTGTGCTGTAAAAAGTGATGAGCAGAAAAGTCTGGACAGACTTATACGAACTGATGCAAAGTGAAGTGAGCAGAACCAGGAGAACGTGGCACCCAGTAACAACAGTACGGTTCGCTGAAGAATTGTGAATGGCTGAGCCCGTCTCAGCAAACCAAGACAATCCCCAAGGACTCACGATGAAGCAGGCTATTTGCCTCCAGAGAAAGAACTGATATTGATTGAAGACAGACTGAAGCAGGCTGCTTTTTTTTACTTTCTTATTCTTTTATCTGAGTCTTCTTGTACAAAATGACTACTATAGAAATGTTTTACATGATTGCACATACATATACACACATATACCTCACATGTATGTGTTATGTATGTGTGTGTGTATACACATATGTATCAATATATCGTGTGGGTATGTGTGTGTGTGTGTGTGTGTGTGTATATATATATAATTCTCTCCCACACTCACCTTCTGTCCTTCTGTTGTCGGCACTGATTTGACATTTATGTATCAGGGTTCCATATTTACTTTGGGGGCCTGTTTCAGGAAGCATGGTATCAGAAGCAGGTAGCCCCAGAATGCAAGATTTAGATAAAAGGTCTGGGGTCCCCAGGCATTAAATGGCAAACAATAAAAGAGATCAAGGGACAAGGGACCACGGTAGATCAGAAGATTTTGCAAAGATTCTTCTCAGAGTTCGACTGTAGAAAGAGAAATTTAGGTGAGTTGTTAAGAAGATGAGCAGATGTAACTGTTTAATTCCGTAAACATTTATTAAAAATCTACTATGTGCCGGGCACTGAGGAGGCAAAGATTAAAATATATATAATTACCAAGAACTGGTCATACCAGATTGACCTAGCCAGGAAGGGGTATTTTTAATGCATTTAACCACTTTATTTATATTTCTGTCTATCTCTGTATTAATTTTATATTCATGATGGATAGAGCACTGGACCTAGAGTCAGGAAGACCTGAGTTCAAATCCAGTCTCTGACATTTCCTAGCTGTGTGACCTTGGGCAAGTCACTTAACCTCTGTCTGCCTCAGTTTCCTCAACTGTAAAATGGAGGTAATAATAGCACTTCCCTTGTAGGATTGTTGTGAGGGTCAAATAAGATGATAATTGCAAAGCACTTAGTATAGCGCCTGGCATACAGTAGGTGCTTAATTAATGCTTATTTCCTTCTTCTCTTCCCAATAGAAGGTAAGATTCTTGCGAGTAGGAATTGTTTTGTTCTTTGTACTTTTGTGTGCCTGGCACATGTCAGGTGTTTAATAAGCAAATACTTGAATGCTTGGCTTATTGGAAAGTTACAGGGACAGTGAATGGAACGAGGGGAATGTATTGACGTCACTTTTCCAATGGCGATGGTAGTATTAATTTGATTATGGTCCAGAACTGGAAAGGGTGGCAGGGAGAGGTAAGGGGAGGCATGGCGGAGGCTGCCTGGATGTAGAAGAGCACACGAGGCACTTGCCCTTCCGGACAACATGGCGCCGGGGCGGGCATTTCAGAACTGAAAAGATAAAGTTCTCCAGAGCGTGCTCTCTCCTCCCAGGGTGCAGCAGCAGAGTGGCTGGTGAGAGCTGAGGATTTGCCAGGCCTTGAAAGCCAAGCTAAGGAGTTTGTACACGACTCTGTAGGTAACCAGGAGCAGCTGAAGGTGTTTCAACAGGGATTGCCTTTGTCATGGAGACATCTTGGCGTTCTCCACCTACGCTGACCACCTCCTCCAAATTCCTACTATTTCTTGTCAGTTGTCCATAGAAACTTGGAGCTAGATGAGATGTCAGAGGCAGCTGGGTGGTGCAATGGATAGAGCCCTGGACACTGAGTCCAAAAGACCTGTGTTCAAATCCAGCTTCAGGGACTTATTAGCTGTGTGACCCTGGGCAAGTCACTTCACAGCTTCCTTCTCTGTAAAATGAGCTGGAGGAGGAAATGACAAACCACTCCAGTATCTTTGCCAAGAAAACCCCATATGGGGTCAAGAATTGTCAGACACAAGGGCAGCTAGGTGGCGCAGTAGATAGAGCACCAGCCCTGAAGTCAGGAGGACCTGAGTTCAAATTTGGCCTCAGACCAAACACTTGACACTTACTAGCTGTGTGACCCTGGGCAAGTCACTTAACCCCAATTGCCGAAAAAAAAATTTTAAATTAAAAAAAAAAAAAGAATTGTCAGACACAACTGAAATGACTGACCAGCACCTACCTCTCTGGGCTGTGAAGGTTAAATGAGGTAGTTCCTGAATGAGAATCCCCTCTGTGATCTCAGTCATGGTTTTCTATCACTTTACTTACATTTGTTTGTTTCATCTTAATGAATGCTTGTTAATTTGATTTGACCAGTCTTCCCAGCTGGCCCATGAGCTCCCTGAATTGTGGGGAGCTGCCCCTGCCACCAATGTGGGCCTCAATCCATTTCAGAGTCACAGCTTCTCAAGATCTGGAAGGGACCAGAGATGCCATCCCACTCTTCCCAAACCTGAAGAAAAACTCCTCCCCAACACCCCCTCAAAGTGATCTTCAGGTGTCACCTAAAGGCTCTCAATAGCAGAGATTCCAGCATCTCTCATTCACCACATGGAAGTTAAGTGACCTGACCAGGGGGAGGTAGCTAACATCAGAGGCAAGATTCAAACCCAAGTCTTCCTCATTCCAAGACAAATTCTCCATCAGCTGTGACACATTGCCTTTGTTTCTTCCTACATAGAGGCCTTATACTTAGTAGATGCTTAATGAATATGAGGTCTTTAATTGATTACAAATCTCAGAAAAACCACAGGTAAACAGCTAGCTAATGGAGGTAATGGCAGGCTTGGAATCAGGAAGACCTGAGTTCAAATCTGGCCTCAAACACTTACTAGCTGTGTGACTCTGGGCAAGTCCCTTGCCTTATCCTAGACTCAGTAAAATGGGAATAATAATGATACCTATCTCCCAAGTTTGCTGTGAACAGATGAGATAATATACATAAAATATTTTGCCAACCTTAAAATACAATATAAATCCCAACTGTTATTCTCCTGCCTTCAAACACTGGAACTTCCTTCCTTCCTTCCTTCCTTCCTTCCTTCCTTCCTTCCTTCCTTCCTTCCTTCCTTCCTTCCTTCCTTCCTTCCTTCCTTCCTCCCTCCCTCTCCCTCCCTCCCTTGTTTGTTTGTTTGTTTGTTTGTTTGTTTGTTTGTTTGTTTGTTTCTTTCTTTCTTTCTTTCTTTCTTTCTTTCTTTCTTTTGTAAGAGGACTAACCCCTATACTGGAAACTTCCTCCCTTCTTGAATTGTGCTTGGGAACTTTATCTTCCCCTCTGGGGCATCCCATTATCTGGATGTCCTCTGGTTTTGTTACTGAGATATCTCACTGGTCACTTTGTAGTTATTGTGAGTTTCCAGTGTTACCTTCTTATTGATATGAGTTGGGAAGAAAATGTTCCCTGACCAAGATCCTGGCCAAGGCTGACAAGATGGTGGACTGATTGTGGCAGGGATACAGGACAGTGCCTGGAAGGTCATTCTGAGCTGTTTGGCAGCCGCGTCCTCCACTCTGTGTCAGGAGACCTTGAAGGTCTGTGTGGTGGAGATGAGTGCTGATGGCGGCTGCAGGTTTTCCACATCCCCAGAATCCTTCTGTTTAGGGGCTTTAGTCTGCATGCAAAGAAGGACTGGGATTTGGAATAAATTAAAAAGGCCTCCAATTCTTTAAGCTTCTACTAAGGTAATATGTGACTTCAGGGAAGGAATATACTCTACTGCCCAACTCAGACCAAGGCAGAAGTCTCTTTAGAGGAGGGACCAAAGTAGACTCCCATCGACCCACACAGGGCTGGGCTAATTCACAGGATTTAGCGATGGAGGGGACTTTAGCAGTCATCTCTACTGCAGTCTAGCTCAAACATCTCTTTTTACAAAGGAGGAAATGGAGGTATAGAGGGAATAAGTGACTTTCCTCAGGTTGCAGAGCTGGCTTTGAATCCAGTTCCTCATGGCATTCAATCTCCCTCCCCCATGTCTTTGTCCTCATGTGAAATGAGGAGGTTGGAATAGGTGAGTTCTAAGGTGACAGCCAGCTCTAAGGATGTGGTAGTCCTATGAAGAGGGATAGAGTATTAAAAGAAAATCTGGGAGGTCTGCATGGAGGAAATATTGCCTGAGCTAACTCTGAAGAAAGGTAAGGATTCTGGTAGATGGAGATGAGAAAAGAATGCATTCTGGATGTGAGGGATATAGCTTGTGTAAAAGCACAGACTGGGAGAACGAATGTCAGACTTTTCTCTGGTTTGGCTGAAATACTGAGTAGAGGAAGGGAAGTGGTATCAGATCAGCTGGAAAGGTCAGTTGGGACTGAACTATGGAGAGTCTTAAAGGACAGACTGAGGAGCTTGTGTTTTATCCTAGGATCAATAGGAATATTACTTCCTGCTCATGGTGAAGTGTCTAATGGCCTGGATTTGAATCAGGGGAGCTGAGTTCAAATCCTGTCTCTGTCATTTTCATCTACCTATATGACTATGGGCAAACCGTTCCACTTTTCTGGGCCTCCGTTTACTGATCTATAAAATGGAGGTGTACAAATTATCTCTGAGTTCCTTCCAATTCTACATCTATGGCCCTATTTTTTTTAAATGTCCACAGTCTCTGATAGTGCAGGCTCTGGGGCTATTATCCCAACTCTCACTTGCACTGGCAGGTTGGGTCCCCAGACAGCGGCTGCTTACATCTTACCTCAGGGTTCTGGGGGAGATCTGAGAGGACACAGAGTGGTTTTTGAGTACTATAGCTCATGAGCCCCCACTGGTGTGTTTCCCCTCTGTGATTATCAGGCAAGCTTTATTAGCTTTTAGAAAGAGGTATTTAGTAATGTGGCATAATAAGAACATTTGTACAAAACATCCCACCAACCTGCAGACATGTCCTACCTTGCCCCTACCTCACAGGATTGTTGTGAGGGTCAAGTGAGACGATATTTGTAAAAAGCACTTAGCACGGTGCCTGGCGTGTGGTTATCCTCTTCCTTTTCCACAAGTCTGTGACACATGCTCCCACGTAGACATAGAGTCCAGAGGAAGAAGGTCTTACGTGTAGAGAGCTCTGCAGTAAGTCACCTAATTTGCAGCTCCTGAAAGTCTTTTTCGTCACTGTATGGAGTCCTCCTGATGCTCCTGCGAGGTACGCCCTAGCTCTCTGCTGGGCTGCTCCTAAAATATCAATGTTGCCTTTCTTCAGGATGTCTATTTGTCCTTGGCTGCCAGTGTAGACGCTGCCTCCAGTGATGGCTATTCCCAGGACACTGCTAGGACTTTGATGAGATGTCCAAACCCTCTGACTTTCTGAAGGTTATAAGGTCATCCTAGGTCAAGGCACAGGAAAGCAGTTTTCCCTCAGGGCCTTGACTGGAATCATTCTCCTTTGGCTTGTCAGTGAATAATAATTCTGGGTTCAGAACTGACTTGTTTTAAAGTAGACCCATAGGGCATATATTAATTTAACGCATTCGATTGGTTGGTTGATTCAACAGAGATGGTCCTACCCAATAATAGAATATTTTAGCTACCTTAAGTGGGGATGGGGTCAAGGGTGTGCTGGAAACAGCTTATACCAGAGCTGACAGTTATGTTCTCATTATGAGCGTTTACACCTCAAAAATCAGCAAACTTTACAGATTAGGGCTTAATTTATGATTTTATTAATTGTTTAGACTTTTTAAAAAGTGAGAGAGAAAATATTAACAATGCAGTTTAAAGTTAAAACTTTGTCGTGCATCCCCTTTTTTGGAGATCCAGTTGTAAAGCATTCACCAGAATGTCACTGGGTGGGGATCGATTGACTCAGTCAACCCCTACCCTCACACTTTGATCCAGTGAGTCACAGAAGGCTTTTGAACAGAGGAATGACATGGTAAAACCAGTATCTTAGAAAACCTGTTTTGGTAGGAGTAGGGAAGATGGGTTGTTGAAGGGAGACTGATTTGGAGGCTATTGTAGGAGCCCAATGAGGAAGTGATGAGAGTCTAACTATGAGGGGTGGCTATGTGGATGCAATGAAGGGGACAGATTCAGAGATGCTCTGGAAGTAAGCAAACATGAGTCAGCAGTCGACTGGGTGTGGAGGTGAGGAGGTGAGAAAAAGAAAGGGAAGGGTGAAGAACGACTCCAAGGTTGCCAACTTCCATAACTACAAAGGTGGTTCCCACCACGGAATCAGGAACGTGGGAGAACGTGGGAGTTTGGTCTGTGTCATTTGGATACATGGGAAGACGGGAGTTTTGGAGTGAAGATGAGTTCTGATTGAGATACATTGAGCTGGAGTTTTCAATATGGCAGCTAGGTGGGAACAGCCAGCCGACCATGAACAATGACAGATTAGCATTCAGCAAAGAAAAGCAGGGCTGCATATACAGGTTTGCCAGGACCCAGCATCTGGGGAAGAACTCACAAAGCAGCAGGACTTATGGGAATGGCTGGGTTCAGGATCCCCCCGCCCCCGCCCCCAGCTTGGGTCAGGTGTGGTCGAGCTAGTGGTCAGTCACAAGTGGGAAGTTTAAAGAACAAGGAATCTGGAGGGGAGGTGACTCTGGCAAATTGGGGCAGGGGGAGAAATGGAGGCGAGGGGGTGAGGGAAAACAGGTACAGCTGGTGTATATATTTTGTCTTTCATGACGGATATAGGAGAAGAAGACAGAAGCATAACAGTGACTACTGTGTCCCCCACTGCCCGAGAGCCAGGCATGTCACATTTCACAGGAAGTGAACCCTCTGGGTTCCCTGATGTGCTTAAAGTGGTTTGGGCATGTCAGGTCTGCTATGGGCTCAAGCCCTCACTCACTATTCCTTCAATTTTAGGGAGTCCCTGGCACCCCAATTTCATTTAACCACTTAACAGTCAGATTAGCTTTTACACTGGAATATTTACTTCAGAGGTCTGTAGCAAGAATGAATATGTAAATATACCCTCCTCCCATACCTAGAAGCCATAATTCAGCCTTATACAACCTCAGTCTCTGACGTAGGGAGGCAGATTAGGGTCCTAGTTTAGCTCAGTTCCTACACAGCATTGGTCTCACCAAGTTCCGAATCCAAAGCTCCCTGGGCTTATGTCCCAGCCCCCCGCTTCTGGGGGTTACCCAGCTGAGTTGGTGCAACATATGGCCTGAAATCCTGGCTCCAAAGTCATTGTCACTCTAGCTTCTGGGCCCAGGGACTGCCCCAGCTACACTTAGCACTGAAAAGGATGCATGATACAGACCAAAGCCCAAACCCATTTCCCAGGGTCCCAAGAACCAAAGGGAGAAGGGTAGAGTAGCCCTTCTCCCTCACCCAGCCCAGTGCACGGTGCCCACGCTTTGGGTGGACAGACCTGCAGCCCATGGATGACACTGGAAAGGAAGAGAGATTATCTCAGTCTGGTAGTTTTAAAGACCAGCTCGTTGTAACTCCACAGCCAGCAGCCAGGGGCTGCTGCCACCCAGGTGGTCAGGAATGAAGGTTTTCCCTAGCAGCAGGTCCCTGCTGTATACTCAATGGATGCGCCATCTTAGGTGATCTGACCATGCACAAAGCCCTGTAGAGAAGGAAGAGAAAAGAGAATCTCTACATCTCCTGTGGGGAAAGAGTGGTGACCCCAAAGTCAGGGGACATGAGTTCAAATCCTGTATTTCTTCCTTATGCTTTAGTTTCCTCATTTGTAAAACTAGGCTATTGGATGAGATGGCCTCTAAGATCCTTTCCAGCTCTGGCCTGTGATCCTCCAACAGCTTCCATGATGATAATTGGCCACCTAAGAAGTAAAAGCATCTGCACAGAGAGGTGGTATGTGCTGGAAGCCCTGATGGCCAATTCCATTGGGATGGACCCAAGGAGCATACTGTATTCATAGCAATTGAAATTCTGGGGAAGAAACACCAAATTAAAAGAGTATTTTTATGTGCAGAGTAGAAAAGAATAGGATTATTCAGGAAGCTGCAAATCCACGTCACATGAAGCTAGCTTTTCCTCGTCAGCATATGATAAACTCAACGTGTAGCTTCCCAAGCTGTCCCTCTTATCTGGCTTCTTTCTGACCTTTCTTCCATGCATTTGAAAACTGTTTCAATGATGCTGTTTTCTTACTTTTCTTTTGGTGGGGTGGGGGGTGGCTACCCTCTCCCATTGGAGGGGAAACTCTTGTAGCAACTATTCCTGGTTAAGCAAAGCAAATCCGCACAGTTGATGTGTCCACAAATGCATCTCATTCTGTACTTCAGGCTATCACCTCTCGGTGGATAGCTCATGTCATCACTGGCGCTCTAGAACCCTGGCTGCTCATTGTTTCAACCGGAGTCCTTAGCTCTTTCAAAGCTGCCTTGTCTTTACAACGTTGTTATTATTGCATGAATTGTTTTCCAAAACAGGAATATTTCCAGCCTTTTCTAGAACCCACTAAGCAGGGTATAACTAGGGTGGCACGACTGGAGGCTGTCCAGTGGTGCAGGAATTTAGAAGATGCTGACAACACTTACTGTCCTTTAGTGTAGAAACAACTGGGTTTGGCACTGAGTTAGCAATAAGAAGTCCTTGAAGTTGGAAGCGACCCTCTCCTCTACTCCTTGTCACTTGGAATTAGGTGGGCTTCTTCCTGTCATCCTCTCCTTGAGGGCTGCTATCTGTTCTGGTGGAGGGAGACCCCACACTGAGGAAATCAGAGATCTTTGAAGTATTTGTTGTATTGTTATTATTCCTATCCTGAAGCCAGGGCACATCAAAGAGGGCAGAAGGAGCAAGGTTTTCATCTCTACCAAGATTCATGGGTCACAAAGGGCTTTCCATAAAAATGGCCCTGTGGGGTAACCAGTGCCCACTTTATTATCCCCATTTTAAAGATGAGGAAACTGAAGCCCAGAGAGGGGAATCCTTAGGGATTTCTGAGCCTAAGGATTCTCAAAGTGTGGTCCTCAGACCTCCTCCCAGGGGGCCTTCAAGGCCAAGACTATTTTCATCATAGAACTAAGATGTCACTTGCCTACTAAAATACCTCTCTCTTTTCTAACTACCTATTTGTGTGAGACCAGATTTTCTTCATATGTTTCAACTGAAATAGCAAAGGGCAACACTGAATGCAGAAACAGATCTGAGAATTCAGCTGTGTTCTGTTAAACCAGAGGCTGAAGAGACTTAAAAAAAAAGGGTAAATTGAGGCCATTCTTCTCAATAATTTTTTAAAAAATAGTTATTTCTCTCTTTTTTTCTTTTTTGGTGAGGCAATCAGGGTTGAGTAACTTGCCCAGGGTCACACAGCTAATAAGTGTCAAGTGTCTAAGGCTGGATTTGAACTCAGGTCCTCCTGACTCTAGGGCTGATGTTCTATCCACTGCACCACCTAGCTGCCCTGGAAAATAGTTATTTTTCACCAAAAAAAAAATTTGTTAACATCATATAATAGGTTTATTATTGTTATTTTTAAACGAATGAAGAAATACATTTTTAAATGTCATCAGTTTTCATCTTGAATAGTGGAGATGGATCAACATAACCTACATAACAAAAGCTCTGTCATTTTTAACCAGTGTAAAGGGTCCTGAGACTAAGGAGTTGAAGATGTGCTGGTCTAAGCCATCCAGCTTCAGTCACTGGAAGGAGCGGCTTGGCACCTGAGCCAGGGAGCTGCATTGGAGGCCTGCTCAGTTCAGAGACCAGCTGGCCTCCTTGCCTTCTGAGGCTTCTCTGCCTGCACCCCATCCTCGGTGGCTGGGCCCTCCCCACCTCCATCCCAAAGTACTTGGTCCATGTATTTTAATCTACTTATTTTCACACATGTTCTTTCCCAAAGCAGAACGTCCAGCTACTGGAGGGCAGAGACTTTCTGATTTCTGAATCCCCAGCGCCTGGCCCAGCGCCTGGCCCAGCGCCTGGGGCCGAGCAGGGACTTAATGAGTGCTTGTGGGATGGATGGGATGGAATTAAACTCAGGCCTTTCAGCTCGAACCTCAGGAGTCCTTCCCCCACGCACCCAGGCCTCCTTCAGCTGCTTCAGGCCTTTCCGTCTCCCCACGTCCCCTTCTCTCCTTCCCCCCCTCTTTGCGGCCTCCTAAGCAAACAAAAAGGGCCCGCCCATGATTTCTGTTAAAATGCAAATGGATCATCTCTGTGCCTTGGCATTGGCTATCCCCGATCTCCGGAATGGTTTCTGTCCCTTCTTCTCTGCCCCTTTGCTCCCTTGCCTTCCTCCAAGACCCAGGGCAAGTCTGACCTCCTGCAGGAAGCCTTTCTCAGTTCCCCTCAGTCTCCCCTCTGAGATTACCCTCAATCACCCCATGATAATACTTCTCCTCTTTGAAAACAAAGGTCCAACAACCACCTTCCCCCTACTTGGCATGGATCTTACATGTACCTATCGACATACTGACTTCCAGAGGTTGGGTGTGACCTCCTTCAGGGCCAGGGCTGTGTTTTGCCTCGCTCTGTGTCCCTGACACACAGGATAGTGCCTGGTACCTAGTCAATGCTTACTAGATGTTTGTTGATTCACTGACAGACCGTCAGTATCAGGGCAGGCCTGTTCTTGATTTCTTTAGGTTATTTCCTTCACTAGAAGGGAAAGATGCCCCTAAGCACCTTCTCAGCTGTGTGTCTATAGTTGCTTTTCTTCTCCCACCTGCTCCTGGGAGTTAGGGATTTCTCTGACCTCTTCCCCGCATCATGTATAGACAACATGGCTTGTACTGTATTTACACAGCTACCTTTCCATCTCTTAGCTCCTCATGTCTTGTCGACTGACTTTCTGCCAAGAGACCTAAGCCAGGAGATGAGGGCTCTGGTCCACTCTCTCTACCAACTGATTCTCTGACCAGCAGCCCTTTCTATAAAAACGAGGCTGATAATGCCTGCCATCCTGCCTTCACGGTTTTGCTGGGAGGAACAAGTAGGAGGATGGATGGGAAGACGTCATTATTGTTTCCCAAGCCACGTGGCTTCCATGGCCTCCGGATCCTTAAGGGCTTCAGCTGGTGAAATTATTGGATGCCTTGGTCAGTGACTCGAATAAAAGCAGAGCTGAGATGCTCACCCAATGTGCAGATGTCCCCAGGCTGGAGGACTGAGTCAGGATGTGAAAAGATCATGAACGAATGACTTAGAAAGACTCAGGAACTCTCATCAACGTGATGGAACCCACAATGGTTGGCTCCAGAAGATTCGTGATGCACACACTGTCCACCTCCAGATAGAGAGCTGATGGACTCAGAGAGCAGATTCAAACACACACAAATGTACACACATGCACATGCACACGTAAGTGTGCACATATATATCAAGATATAAGTATATATATAAATATATGTTTGTTTTGCTTGACTATCCATACTTGTAATAGGTTTTATTTTTATTGCTTTCTAAATGGGGAAGGGGTAGTGGAGGGAGAGACTATAGAACTGAAAATAAAATTAAATTAATTTTTCTTTTAAAAAAAGAACAAAACAAGAGGATCTTGAAAGGCTAGAGAAGAGTTTCTTAATCTGGGAACCTGGGGTCTATGAACTTGTATTTTAAAAATATGTTGATAACTATATTTCAGCATAACTGATTTCCTTTGTAATCCTATGTAGTTTGCTCCATGCATTTTAAAACATTGTGAGGGGCAGCTAAGTGGCATAGTGGAGTCAGGAGGACTTGAGTTCAAATTTGGCCTCAGATATATAACACTCACTAGCTATGTGACTCTGGGCAAGTCACCTAACCCCATTGCCTAGCCAAAAAAACCCACAAACAAACAAACAAACATTGTGAGAAGGGATCCACAGGCCTCACAGATTGCCATGACACAAAAAAGTCTAGAGCATTTGAATCTAATAAGAGCAAATCCAATAGATACAAATGTAAAGTCTTTTGTCTGGGTACAAAAAATCAACTTCTCGAGTCCAAGATGGGGAGGCATGGTTTGATAGCAGTTTGCCTGATGAAGGTTGAGTACTAGTGGACCTCCAGCTCGGTGTGATTTGGAAGAGCAAGGAAAGCTCAGGCACTCTTGGGCTACATTAGAAGTCATAGCTTCTAGGAATAGTCTCTGCCCTTATCAGATCTCAGCTGGAGCGTGGTGTCCAGTTCTGGGCACCATGGTTTAAGAAGGACATTGAGAAGCTATAGAATATCCAGAGAAGGACAATTGACCCAACCTTTTAATGTTGAAAGGCCTTGAGTTTCATTGAATCTCTTCCAAATCATTTCATGGAGACAATTAAAAGCAACCTAGACCATTAGGGATTCAGGAGTATCGGATTGAGGACGTTGGCTTGGTGAAACCAGAGAAGAGAAGATTTAGAAGGGCCATGATCTATTCCTCAAGTATTTGAAGGTGGGTGGAGGATGGAGCAGACTGGCTTTGTTTGGCCCCAGAGGCAGAACCAGGAATGATGGGGGGGCATTACAGAGAAGTCAATTTGGGTTTGAGTTGAGGAAAAGCTTGCTAATGATTAGAGCTGCCCCCAAGCGAAAGGGCCGCCATGACAGGTCGTGGGCTTCTGCTCCTGGGAGGTCTTCAAGCAAGGCTGGATGGCCACTTGTTAAGTATTTCATGGTGGGGATTCCTCTTATGTAAGGATCAGATGACCCAGTTTTTGTGGTTTTGTGAGCCTGCTGTCCAATCTTTCCCTGATGTTCTTCCTTGCTCTTCCTCTCTCTGGTTCCTGGATTTCTTCCCATGAGTCTGCCTTCCTATATCCCTGTCCCCCTCCCTCCCCTTTTGCCTCTTCAGTGTCTTTGGAATGAGGTCACACCCCTCTAGAGCTGTGGTCTGCTCATGGATTTCATCCCACGGTGTGTCTGGGATACCCATGAGTTCAAATTGGCCTCCTTTCCTTTTGCTTATCATCTAAATTTGGGGCTTTTGTGTGCAGACACATAAGATCGTGGATTTGATCGCTGAGCTCTTGTGTTCTGTCTCCTCTGAACTTGGCAGTTTCTGCCACTATCCTTTTCCCTCCTTGTAGCTTTTCTTTATGGTCTCTAGCTTGGAGGCGATTTCATAGGAAGCCTTTTCCCTCCCCCGTCATTTTTAGTTTAAAGCTCTTTCCATTATTTTTTTCAAGATGTTCCAAACATATTCTTCCCCAATTCCTCCGCAATTCACAAGCATTTAAAACAAAAAACACTTGTGAGAAATATGACTAGCTTAGCACAGTACCTGGCCTAGAGTGAGTGCTTAACGAATGTTGATGGCTCGATTGATTGGAGCAAAGCAAAACAAATTCCCATATTGGCCATGTCCAAAAACGTGTATCTTCATCATCCTGTATCTGTCATCTCTCTGTCAGGAAGTGGGTAATGTGTTCTATTCCTAGTCCTCTTAAAGTACTATACAAGGTACCTCGAAAGTCTTAAAGTACGCTGTATAAATGATAGATTTGTAATTGTGGCTGATTATTGCATGGATCAAAGTTCTTAAACCTTTCAACGTGGTCTTTACCACAGAATATATTCCTACCAGGTTTTGTTACTGGCCAGGAATCTGCCGTCTTTCTATTTTAAGCCCTGATGCAGAAATCTCATTCTCTGAATCACCTCCTTTGCCAGCCGCTCACTTCCCGAATTGATATTATTCTTCTGTATCCCTTGCCTTCAACGAGCAACCATAAGGAAAATTCACTTGGCTCCCCCACGGTTTTCTGCTTGCTTCTTAACATCTTGTAATCTTTGGTAAGACTGAAAAATAACAATGGTGAATACTGTGAACAAAAAAGCCAGTATGCGACCTGTGGTCCCTTCCAAATAGTGAGCAGGAGAAGAAGGGAGGAGGGTTTTTATATTGAACATGGAGGAAAATGAACATTTGGTCCAATTGGATTCTATGCAATTCAGCATCCACTAATTAAATGTTAATTATGCATTACAATTATCACTGAAGTTGAAGGCAACCAGGTGGCGCAATAGTTAGAGAGCTAGACTTGCTGTTGCCTTCAGGAAGACCCTAGTTCAAATCCTGCCTTAAGGCGCTTAATGGTGGGGTAACCCTGAACAAGATATTAAACTCTCTGCGCCTCAGCTTCCACATGTATTAAAATGGAAATAATAATGGCATCTAACTCAGAGCCTTTGTGAGGGTCAAATGAGATAACATATAAAGCACTTTGCAAACCATAAAATACTATATAAATGTTAGTTTTATTTTTGGTGTTATCGCTTAGGGATCCAGAATTAAAGAATGAACACGAAGGCAGCATTCACCTCAGTCCATCAATAAACATTAAGTGCCTGCTATGTGCCAGGTACTGTGCTAAGCCCATTATGAATATTATCTCATTTGATCCTCACAACAGCCCTGGGAGGTGGGTGCTGTTATTATCACCAATTGACAGTTGAGGAAACTGAGGCAAACAAGTTTAGTGACTTGCCCAGGGCCTTATAGCTAGTAAATGGTTGAGTTAGATTTGAATTCAGGTCTTCCTGACTCCAGGCTCACGTTCTATCCACTATACCACCAGCTGCCTCCACAGAAAAGGTTAAAAGACCGTTCTGCCCCCCAAGGAGCTCACAGCCTAGTAGGGAAGACAACCTGCAAATAACTATGTCCGAACAAGCTACATACTGGGAAAATAGGAAATAATCCACAGAGGGAAAGCATTAGAATGAATGGGCATCCTTTTGGGGGCTGGGAAGGATATCTGGCTTTTCTTGGGTGCCAGGATGGAGTGGAGACCATCTTGTTTTTAGCCCAGTGCCTGACACATAGTAGGTGCTTACTAAACACTGTCTCTCTCTCATCTCTCTTAGCTACCATGGCCCCAAAGTCATCTAAACAGGGGTCTGACCGAATGTCTAAATCAGGAGCCCAGGGAGGGTTTGGGATTGGGTGCTAAAGGAAACCACCTGGGAGCCATCTTGGTGACTGCAGACACCTGAGCTCTCCTGTCTGGGCACAGGACAGTCACCTGTACCTGGCTGAGGATACTGCAGACTTGTGGGAAACCTTGGCTCAGTGTAGGGCATTCTGAGGACAGACGCTCCTCCTCCGAGACAACAGCCCCTTTGTGGGGGTGTCTGAGGCTGTTGGGTTCCAGGACTCTGTCCACCACTGGTGCTGACCAGGCCTCCTCTGGCAATAATACAGAGACAGGAAGTCTCTTCTGCAGTGGTCACTGCTGCACTCAGAGGGGGCAGGGAGGTAGAGACACTTCTGTTCCTGAGCCCATGTATAAAGCAGCAGTAAACGTTACAAAAGTAATCATCGCCCCCCCCCCCGTTGGGAAAATACCCTCAGGATCACAGGCCCCAAAAATCTACGATCTACAAGCAATTAAGGCATCTAGGTGGTTCAATGCAGAAGGTCCTTGACTGTGAGTAAGAATATCTGAATTCAAATCCTGCCTCAGACACTTAATAGTTTTGTGACCCTCAGCAAGTCACTTAACCCCTCTCTGCCTCCGCTTCCTCATCTGTAAATGAGGATAAGCACCTAGCCCCCAGTATTATTGCAAGGATCAAATTGTAAAGTGCTTTGAAAACTTTAAAGCCCTCTATGAACGCTAGTTAGATGTAGCTATTATTCCCATAAAGCCCCAGATCCTTAAAAGCTATGCTGACAGAATGCAAAGCCTCTGCTTACCATGAAGTACTTCAGATATGGAACTGGGACTTTGTTGGTGGAGGTAGCATGGAAAGAGTGCAAGATTTGGAGCTGAAAGACAGATGGAGGAAAATCAAGAGGGAGCAGTGTTATGAAATCCCAGAGAAGAGAGAGTGTCAAGGAAGAAGAGTTAATGATGTCAAATGCTACACGTGGGTCAAACAAGATGAGGCCTGAGAAAAGACCAGCAGACTTGACAATTAAGAGAGCACTGGTAGGGGCAGCTGGGTAGTGCAGTGGATAGCGCACTGGCCCTGGAGTCAGGAGGACCTGAGTTCAAATACTGCCTCAGACACTTGACATTTATTATCTGTGTGACCCTGGGCAAGTCGCTTAACCCTATTGCCTGGCCAAAAAGAGAGAGAGAGAAGAGAGAGAGAGAGAGAGAGAGAGAGAGAGAGAGAGAGAGAGAGTGCTGGTAGCCTTGGAGAGGGCAGGGTCACCAGAGGGGTAAGGTCGGAAGCCAGATGGCAAAGGGCTGAGGCATGAGAGGAGATGGAATTGGAGGCAATGAGCAGAGACAATTTTCCCAAGAGTTTGTCTGGGAATGTGATATGTTCACGAAATGGAATTCTATAATGCCATGAAAACTAACAAATGTGATGTGGGCAGAGAAATATGTGAAGACCTTAGAAAATAGAACTAAGCAAAAGGAATTTTTAAAAAAGGCTGACTCAGAAGAATGGAGGGCATATGAGGGGAAATAAATGAGAATGAAAGAAAATAGGATTCTGATGGGAGCTTAGAGGGAAGGACTGAAACGGCGCTGAGATGCTTTCGGAATTGAAATTGACTTCTTAAATAGCCAGAGTCATCTGGATTCATGTTTGCTGTTAAGTTTTTAGTCAAAGAAGAAAAAGAACAAAAGTCTGGAGTCTCAGAAATCAGCAGCCCCCTGAGGCCCTCACCTGCACAGAGCAGCCTGGGCTGTACGTAAGCAGTCTGCCAACTGCTCAGAGTGTCAGGCCTCTCTCTTCTTTCCTTGAGCTCTCCTGTCCTATTTTCCTCTAAGATCTTTCACTGAAAGTCAGGTTCAGATGAACTAAATTTCCACAAAGAAAAGTAGAAGACCAATTAGGAGAAGGAGTTAAGAAGCTCAGGATGGGCTCATGGGCTTGGAGAGGTGTTATAGAAAAGTAGGAGAAAAAGGAAGAAGGAAGAGGAGGAGGAAGAGCAACATTTATTTAGCCCTTTAAGGTTTGCAACATGCTTTACAAATATTAACTCATTTGATCCTCACAATAACCATGGGAAGTAGGTGCTATTATTCTCCCCATTTTACAGGCCAGGAAACTGAGGGTAACAAATAAAGGGACTTGCCTGGGTTCATATAGATAGTAAATGTCTGAGAAAGGATTTGAATCAAATAAGAACAAGGTATTGGTTTTAGACTCAAAGAATTGGAGTTTAAATCCTCCCTCCAACACCTCCTGGCTTTGTGACCACAAGCCGGTTGTCTTGTCTCTCTGAGTCTCAGTTTCCTCCTCTGTAAAATGGGAATAATAATATTGACATGATTTGCCTCCTGGGGCTATTGTGGGGGAAATGCTTGTGCTCCAGAGACATGAACTATTATCATTAGCAGGAGGAATGCCGGCCTGAGAGAGAGAAGACCTGGCGTCTCATCGTGATTCTTCTGTTTATGAGCTGTGTGACCTTGAATGTGCTACTTAACCCGTCTGGGTCTCAATTTCTTTGCCTGTAAATGGAGATGATGATACCTGCCCCACCTGCCTCATGGGGGTTGGTGTAAGGATCAAACAATCAGTTGCCAAATCAGCCCATTCTACCTTCACAGTGTTTTTCACATCCTGCCCCACTCAGGCGGCTGCCATCTTGGCTCAGACTCTCAGCACCTCCTGTCTGGACATTACAATGGTCTTCCAATGGGTCTCCCTGTTTCCAGTCTCTCCCTTATCCAATCCATGCTTTATCCAGTTGCCAAAATAATCTTTCTAAAGTATAGGTCTGTTCACGTTGTCCTTTGCTTACAACTTTCCAGTGGCTCTCTCTTGACCCCTAGACACCGTACAAATCCCTCAAGCTGGCACATAAAGCTCTCCATAACAAGGTTCCAGCTTCCCTGCCCAGCCATATTGCATGTGACACTCCCTCGCACCTTCTAGGTTCCAGCCAAATAGACCTGTTTGCTACCTTCCATCTTCCATGCCTTTGTATAGAGCAGCAGTTCTCAAAGCATTGTCCAGGGACCCCTGAGGGGGGCCTATGAGATCAAAACTGTTTTCATCATAGTACCAAGATGTTTTCATTTCAGTGATAAACATCAGTAGATTTAACTTACATGAACTAAAGCTCTTTGGGCAGTCTTCAGTTTCTAAGAGTGTAAGGGAGTCCTAAGAGCACAAATCTGAGAATAGCCAGTAGCCACTGTCCTGAAGGCCTGGAGTTCACTCCCTCCTAGCATTCCTAGTCTCTTTCAAGGCTCAATTCCAGCACCACCTCCAAAGCAAACCTTCCCTGACCCTCCTGGCTGTTACTGCTTTCTTCCTCCTCCAATTACCTTGTACGTGATCAATCAGCAAGCATTTATCCATTAGCAATTAATCAACCAGCACCCTCTGGTTTGCACTGTTAGGGCCCAAATAAACACACAAAAGCAAGGCAAGACTAAGAAGACAAAAACTAAGCTGGCCTTGCCTTCAAGGAGCTCGTGCTGGACAGAGGGAAACAATATGTACGGTACATCAATATTTACTCTGTTTACATGTTTGCGTTCTTCAGTCAAATATAAATTCCTTGCATTTTTTTCAATGTGGATTTATATCCCCAGTACTTAGCATGGTAGGGGCTTACATATAGTAGGTACTTAATAAATGCTTTTTGAATTGATTGAATAAAACAGTGAGAAGTCTTTGTCAAATGCTCTACAAATGTAGGTTGTTTTTAACAGTGTTATTATTGCTGAAGTGAGAACTCTGGCCCGTAGGTGAGCTTGGCTAACTTTGTGCTGAAAGCATGGGTTTCTTTGTTGCTAGAAGATAGGACCTATGGAATTTGCAAGTCTTCCTCACTCCAGCTTCAAGAGTCAGCCAAGGGATGATGAGAATTCCATTGCCAGGCAATTGCTGACACGACCAACCATTTCAAGGATGGAGAACCATGCCTCTCTGTTCACATCCTTGAGATAGTAAGTACCATGCTCTACAGGTGGTGAAAAACAAAGGGGCCATGAAGTTGTGTAGTGTTGTGCCACAAGGCACAAGGGTAAGGATCAGCCGAAGGGCATCGGGGAGGTGCATAGTGGGTGTGAACAGGCTGCAGCGCATTACAAAGCAAGAGTTCTGCAGGAGAGGTCTGGGAAGGGCGTCCTCAGAGAAATGCACGCCTGGCAAAAGAGACGGGCTTGTCACTTAGCAAGCAGAGGGACAGCTTCCAGGTAGCCCTCTGGTGCCACTGGTTTTATGAAACGTCTGGAGAATGTGAGAAAGTCCCTCAGCATGTTAGGGGGGACTTGCTAGGGTGAATTTATAGGAAGAGGTGAATGTGAGTTGCACAATCCACCAAGGAATCATTATTGATTTATTGATAGATTAACAATCATGTATTAAATGCCTACCACCTGTGTGCCAGGCCCTGTTCTGGGTGCTGGAAATACAAAGATAAAAACGATTTAGTGCCTGCCATCAAGGAACAACACATACCCACATAGGTAGATATAAAATATTCATAGAAGATAAATACAAAGTCTTTGGGTATGTTTGGCTCTAGTGGGGGTGGTGCATGGGGGGGTAGGGGTCAGAAAAGGCCTTTTGTAGGTGGTAATATTTGAGCTGATCTTTGAAGGAAATACAGGAGCAATAGGCATGGATGGATTGTAATCAACATAACCGGAGGGAATATCCACATTGACAGGGTCATAGCGGCACAGAATGGTGGCTAGGGACTGGAAGACCTTGGTTCCGTTCCTGCCTTAGACAACATACCCGCTGTGTGAGCCTGGGCGAGTTACTTGACCTTTCTCTGCCTCCTTTTCCTCTTCTGTAAAATGAGGGGGTTGAACTCTATGGCCTCCTAAGGTCCCTTTCAGCTTTAGAATTAGGATCCTGCCTAAGACCCGCTGGAGTACTGGTGTGGTTGACCCAGCACTGGATTTGAAATCAAGAGACCTGGGCCCATATCCCAGCCTCCATGTTTTCTGGCTGTGTGACCTGGAGTAAGCGATCTCTGAGACTCTGCTTCCTCAGCCAGGAAAGGGGAATGATAATCTTTGTATGACCAATGTCACCAGGCTTTCCAAATGACGGGTTCTTTGGCTTTCAGTACTGGTAGCAAGGCCAGAGCAGAAATAAGTCTCCTCTCTGGAGAATGCTGTACACTAAGTGATGGGTTGCAAGGGTGGGGGACTTGAGGCCTCGAGGCCACATGCGGCCCTCTAGGTCCTCAAGTGTGGTCCTTTGACGGAATCCAAACTTCTCCCCGCCCCTGATTAGAGTGAAAAACCAAAGCACTTTCGCTGGGTAAATGAGAGAACCATTCCATATAAAGCAGCTCTTTCTGCAATGGCGAAGAATCACAACTGAGTGGGTACTCCCCGTTTGGGAGAATGGCTGAACAAGGATGTATGTCAGTGACTAGGATGGGCACTATCGTGTCCTAAGAAATGAACCAAAGGGACCGTTTCAGAGAAACCTGTATGAACTGATGGAGAAAAATGGGAGTAGAAACAGAGCAATCTACGTAACAACATTGTGAAACCAAAAATGTTTGAAAGACTTAGGAACTCTGATTAACTCAGCGACCAATGGCGATTTCAGAGACCGATGATGAAGAAGGCCGCGTGCCTCCTGACGCAGAGCTCGTGGACTAGGTGTGCCCACCGAAACAGGCATTTTTAGACATGGCCAGTACAGGGATGTGTTTTACTTGATCGTGAAGTTTACTACAAAGGTTTTGTTCGTCTTTCTTTTGCAGGAGGGGGTGGAGGTGGGAAAGAAGGAAAATGAATTATTCTAAGTCAAAAACAAAATAAAATTTAATTAAAATAAAGAAGAAGAGAAATGGTAGGAAAACCAAACCACACCTAATTATTCCAGGATTGAGTTTTAAGATGTTGGTGTCACCTCACTGGTGACGGTGCACAGTCACTAGTCACTTGGGATTTTTATTTTCTTTTGATAAAGCTGAGTAAAAATACTTGTATTTTAGGAATACCCAGAAAAGCCAAATGTCTAGATGACTTCTTCCATTCAGCCCCAGACTGTAACTCTCACCTTCTTAACTGGTGGCCAAGCTCCCTCTAGAGTCCATAGATAGGAACTGCACATATTTATTCAGCAAGGCTGGCTTGTCAAATCCTGACTGACGCACTCAAAGAATCACAGAATTGGAAGGAGCCTGAAGGGACATCCAGTCCAACCACCCTCCCTGAATAAGAATTCCCTGCATGAGAGACCAGCAAATGGCTGTCCAGCCCTTCCTTCTTGGGGATAGTCAAATTATTAGGAAGTTTTTTTCTTACTAAACTCAAATACTCAAACGGACTCGTGAACTCCAGTTTGGAAATGCCCTCCAGTGATACACATCCTCAAATCCTAGAACAAGAAGAGACCTTTGAGGATGCCAAGGCCATTCGCTTCATTTTACGGATAAGAAAAGCGAGGAAGACCAGAGAATTTAAGTGACGTGCCTAGAGTCCCAGGGCTAGGTGGAATTCAAACTCAGGTCTTCCTCCACCCAAGTCCAGTGTTCTATCCACTGCTTCTCTGCTTTTATGGGGCAGGTAAAACTCAGTGTGTTTGTGACCTACTCAATGCTTATCACCCACATTCTGCTCTTGCTTGACTTGTAACATTTAAATATTCAATTTGGCAACTGGGGAAATCCTACCCTGGTCACACCATGGACTGACTGGCATTGCCTCCTAATGAAGCCCGGCTCCTCCACTTACTGGCTGGGTGACCTTAAACAAATCATTTGACCTCTCTGAACCTCAGTTTCCTCAAGGAGTAGACGAGATGGCCTCTCATGACCCTCCCTGGTCTAAATCTGCAATAAAATATAACATGGTGTGACTTCTATCAAGAAACGGGTCAATCGTCATCTCCATCCACTCCTTTGCAGAAGTGGTGGGCTCATGAATACGGAACACCGAATACATATAGCGTCAGATTTTTTTCCTCTTTTCACTCTTCTCCTTTTTAAAAAAAATTCATTGTAGTATGGAATGACTTTCTGAGAGGGAGTGGGGAAGGAATACAGGGAGAGTTTGAGGAGACTTTTAAAGCTCCATGAACAATATTCTTCCAAAGCTACAGGGGCAATCAGGTGTCCATCAGAACCTAAACGGCTTGAGAATGGGAATTGTTTTGGTCTTTGTATCTGTACACCCAGCACCCAGCCCAGTGCCTGGTGCAGAGCAGGTATTTCTGATTCATTCTACTTTTACTAGAAAGCCATCTCGTGTTACTGATCAATTCTAGCAATCCTGTCTTGACACATATTCGTGTCACCTTGGCAAAGTCATTTACCAACCCTGGGGCCACATTCACTCTTCTATAAAATGAATGGGTTGGGTTAGTTGGTCTCTGAAGTCACTTCCAACTATACATCTTTGATCCTAAGTGAGATATATATGTGTGTGTGTGTGTGTGTGTGTGTGTGTGTATTATGTGTGTGTATATATATATATATATATATATATAAATTAACCAATTGAGAAGCATTTATTAATCCATATGCATGATATATAATTATTTATTTCTTTGTGTTGTCATTTGCTACCTTGTTGATATACTACATAGCTGGTAACACTGACATTGAAGCCTAAGAGATTAGATTAGATTAAAATATATAGAAGCTCAATAGAAAGTTAAATCTTGATTCACAAAAGAAAAAAAAAGAAAGATATAGAGAATGAACAACTGTGTATGGGAAAATGGTTTTCTTCAGTATCAAGTAATATTTAATAAACTCAGGTGGGGGCTCAGAGCTAATTAGATGATACATATCTCACATCTATGATTCATGTAAGGATCAAGTTATATAACATATGTAGTATTTTGCCAATCTATAAATGCTATCTGTGTAAAAGGCAGTATTGTGTAATGGTTAGAGAGCTGTTCTCAAAGGCAGGAAGACCTACCCAACTGGTTGTGCGACCCTGGTTGAGTCTCTAAACCTCTCTGTGCTCTAGGTAAATCTCCTGGACTCTAAGTGGCACCAAAATAAAAGTCCAGACTGCGTTGGCAAAGGGGATTTCCTCATTTGGAGCTCCCTGCATCAGTAAAATCGCAGGCCAGTCCCTGTACCTCTTATGAATTCTTACTATTTATGAATGACCATGAATGGATTCTAAATGAATGCTTTGGGGATACAAGGTGAGGCGGCTCTTTGATCTTTCACACCAGAGATAAAAATAAGGGCCAATGAACCTAGAGGAAGAGGGACCAGTAAAGGAACCAGAGAGGGAGCAGCTAGATGGATGACTGTATGGCGGGGGCACCACCTCCTTCAGAGAAGGTCAAGATTTTAGAAATGGGAGACTTTGGGAGTGGGGTCGCTGATCATAGAATCCCAGAGTTGGAGCTGGAGGGGATGGGGGCCAAGCCCCTCATTTCACTGAGGCTGGAGGGGTTGTGACTTGGCTAGACACTGTGCTAAGTGATGAAGACAGAGAGAAGCAGTCTCTCTGCCCTCAAGGAGCTTGCATTCTAATAAAGAAAGAAAATACATCTAGGGGATTGTAGCCAGGGTCAGTCAGTCAGTCAGTTAAGGAGCATTCAGTAAGTGCCGACTTTGGGCCAGGCACTGTGCTTCAATGCTGGGGATGCAAAGAAAGGGAAAAGACAGTCCCCGCCCTCAGGGAGCCCTCGGTCTAATGGGGCAGGCAGTTTTGGTCTAGAGAATCACTGGGATGGTGAGTTGATTCACAAAGCAGTCAGCTGACGGGCCAACCAAGAGCCTGGTTCAAACTCCACCTCTGACATTAGCCAGCCATGTGACTGTGGGCAAATCCTTGAACCTCTATGACAGTCAGATAACTCTCTAAGGTTCTGTGATTTTGATGTAATTTTATACTGGGTTAAAGCTACCATTGTGTTGGGTCCCTGTGGAGGGAGTTTGCACGCTGATACAATCTCAGTATGTACTGGCCTGATTTTCTTCAGGGCTGAACAATAGGTGATATAGTGGATATAGGTGGTGCAGGAGGGCCTGAGTTCGAATCCTGCCCCTAATACTAGTATGACCTTAGGCAAATCATTTCACCTCCCTGGGCCTCATTTCCCTCATCTGTAAAATGAGCCCATTGGATCAGATGGGTTTTCAGTCACTGCCAGCTCTAGGTATTATGATCCTTTCATCTTACAGGAATAATGCTCTGAACCTATCTGTCCAGCAGGTGGCAGGAGACAGATTTGCAAACATCGCTCTACTAGAGACTTCCCACCCTACAACCTGAGCCCAGATTCAGGTTAGGAATGGCTCACCTCATCTCCAAATGGAACCTTTCTGTTTAATCTGCCTTCGTTCTCCTTGGGATACACACACACACACACACACACACACACACACACACACACTGCAGTAAAGGGCAGGACTTGGTAGCCAAATGAGCTCTAGAGGAAGAAGGGGGTGTCTGGAAGTTAAGAGTTCAAATCCTGATTCTGCCACTGCCTAATGCTACAGTCACAATTTATGTGGAGCTGAGGCTCTTCCCTCTTCTAGTCAGGATGGGCTAGTATTAATATTTCCTAATTTAGATATGAAGAAATTGGGGTCCAGAGAAAGAAATGATTCACCCAAAGTCACATAACTAGGAAAGTCAGAGGTAGAATTCTCCCTTGGGTCTCTTGACTCTACATCTGGTGCTCTTTTGTTTCCACCACAGTGCATCTCTACATGTATGACTTTGCACCTCTTTTTTAAGCTCTCAGTGCCTCAGTTTCACCATCTGTAAAACAAGATAACATTTCCTGTCCCAATTACCTCACAGGGTTCTTGTACAAATTAAATAAGAAGATTTATATAAGTGGCAGGTAATATAAAACTAAAGATACTCTCAGTAAAAATTATATTGTGAAGCTGGGCTCACTTGTTTAGAAACAAAAGATAGTGGAAACCCGGGTCGCTTCTCTCTGTATGATGGTGGCAATATTCCTACTTCATTTTGACTTAAGAAATAGGAAAGAAGACTCTGGAAGGTCATTATAACTGAGTGGAAGAAAGACTAAATTTTCCCTGTTGGACACAGAGGGCAGAATGGGTAGAGGTCTCAAACAGGCCAATTGATGTCAGAAAAAGACTTCCTAATGATTCGAACTGTCCAAAGGTGGTCAAGAGGTGGACAGCTCCCCATCCTTGGAGGTCTGCATGCAGGGTATGCTCTAATGAAGATTCCTTTGGGGTATGATTATGTTAGTTTGCCACTAAGGTCCTTTCTAACTATCAACATTCTGTGATTTTGTGAAGCTCTGTAAGAGAACCATAGGCTTAGGATGGGAGTTCAGCCAATAGCTGGGTGCTACAGAATTAAAATTTAAAAATCTCTACTTTGAGTTGGAGACCCCTTGTCATGGAGGGACATTGCTGCCAGGGAAGGCCATAGTACAAGACCCTTCATAAGCAACCAAGAGACAGCAGAGGCTATGGACACATGGAATAATAAGGACATGGGGGACACCAAGTAGGGTTTTGTCAAAAAAGTTATTTAAAAAAGCCAACTCGTGTACTGGACAATTTTGCCTAAGAGTGCTATTGTTTGCTTTCTTATGGAGTCAGTCGGTGTCTAAACATTGTGCCATCAGGGGCTGGGGAGTCTTCTAGATTAATAAGGAAATCACTCAGAATCAGAGAAGATTCCTCTTCTCCTTCTTTGAGAGGCTCTGTTGTTCTAGGATAAGGGCGAAGTTGGTTAGAATGGTTTTCATTTAGAGCGTGACATCCTCCCCCATCTTGTTTACCTCATGTAACTGGGACCATGCTAAGCTTTGCTCTTCCTGGAAGGTGGGGACCAGCTTCCAGCCATGTAACTCACGGCTGAGGGGCTTGTGATGCCCTTATTGGCTACAAACCTCAAAGAGCTTATGAACGGGCTGTGATTGCCCCAAGCAGCAAGCTGTGTCCTCTTTGCTTGCTTCTGTTTCATGGGGTGAGGAAAATGGGAACTCTTAGCCCTCACTGCCAATCCCCGTGTAGAGTGCAGACTCAACTAAGCAGGTTTGTGCCTGAGACCCAGGCCACTTCTGCCGATTTCTGTTTCCTCTCCCGAGCAAGGAACCAAACATAGTTTGTCGAGGTGGCTGTATGTGTTCAGACTCGGAGGCCGCCTTGGGGGTTCAGAAAGTCTGAATGTCCTGGGTTCGATGAGAGAAGCAGCATGTTTCAGCAGATGCTGGAACAGTGGATGGCAGAAGTGACTGAGCTCAAAGTTTGGAGCAAATGTTTTGTTTTGTTTTGTTTTGTTTTGTTTTGTTTTGTTTTAGATGGAATGAGAGTGAAGGTGAAATACAAAATGCCTACTCTGACAAATTACTCTGTTTCCATGAGGTTTAAGCCTCAGCCTCTCAGCAGATTGCGGCAGCAGTTATCAATAAGTTACAGAATCCTTTTCTGTTAACACACACGTGTGCTTAGTGGCCCTTTCGTGTTCAGGAAGGACCTGCCCGTCCCATGCTTGATTCAAATGGTACATCGAGTGCCTTTTTTTAATCCCCCCATTTTGGGAGAAGGCTCCAGATGTAAGCTGACATCCCTGGGGGTGTCACGGTGGGGGATTAAATGAGTCCAAAGGTGTGAGAACAGGGAGTCTAAGGCCTCTCATTAAAGCCAGTCTCCCCTAGGAATGAACCCAGTCCAACTGCATGCTTGGGCACAGGACAGGGAGGGGCATGTGAGCTGAGCAGTGGTTCCTAAAGGTTAAACTTGTACATACCATGATTCCATCTTTTAAAAGAAAAATGCCTTACTGACTACTCTTATAGTTCTCTGTGTTAGGAAGCCCAGCAGAGCTCTTCCCCAGCCCTTTTCTTGGTCCTATTTGGAAGAGAATCAAACCAGACACGTAATTTCAGCGATCTAGGGAATTTACAATAAGGAAATTCTGATCTAAGACTTAGATCCAGGAAATGCCTGGATTCTGTCAAGGTAGGTAGCCTTTGGATTATAGGATTACGGCCTTAGGTTTAAAGCTGGAAATGACCTAGGAGGCCACTCATTTTTTTGCAGGTGAGGAAACTGGATGGATTAATGAATGACTAAATCAGCCAATCAAAACTATTTATTAAGTGTCACTGTATGCCAAGCCCCAGGAATACGAGTGCAGTGAGACAATCTTTGCTCTCAAAGAGCTCACTTCTGATGGCCAGACAACACACACATTAAATTTCAGTATCTTAAAACTCACTTAAGACTTGGGGATAGACTGTAGCCAGGGTGGCCAAGCAAGGAAGTTATAGCCTGGGAAGTCACAGTCATGCTGAGGGGAACATAGAACAGTTCATTGATCTTCCATTTCCAAAGGCTATGGTAGTGTTGATTGGATTACAATTCTCTGAGCCAGAGGTGTAAAGGGGAGGGTGGGTGAACTATAAGAGGTGGAGAAGGAGGGCACCTGGCTTATACAGAACCAGAAAATGGCCTGATTGAAGAGGAAGATGCATAGTCTCAGGAAATACTGATCGGACAGGCTTAGCTCCCCCCAGGCATGGTCTCTGGTGGTCCAATTTGGAGAGTGGATCAGCAACAGCCACAGAATCAGGGTGGAAAATGGAGATAGACCTGGGGGGTGGGGGTAGGGGTGGGTCAATAACAGTCCAAGGTTAGATAGCAGCAAGTGGCATAAAGAAGATGTTAACTGGGGCAGCTGGGTGGCACAGTGGTTAGAGCACCAGCCCTGAAGTCAGGAGGACCTGAGTTCAAATCTGGCCTCAAACACATAACACTTACTAGCTGTGTGACTCTGGGCAAGTCACCTAACCCCAATGGCCTCACCAAAAAAAAAAAAGTATTAATCTAGGTCTCTAACTCCGACATACTCTTCCTGCTCGTTTCTAGAAGCTTCCAGGTCCCAAAGCCCTTTTTTCCTACTTATTCATACATCTTTTGCATCTTTTACAATCATCAATACATCGCTCTCACTGTCTATAACATCGGAAATAGAAAACCAGGCTGACAGAAGTCCCTGGTATTTATATATTATATAACCATAATATATTTATATTTACTTTATATTTATAAAGACTTTATATTTATTATTGTAAGGGTCAATCAGGATAGCAATTGTGAAGTGCTTAGCACAGTGCCTGGCACATAGGAGGCACTGTATAAATGTTAGCTATTGTTGTTCGTAGTAGTGGTACTCGTCTCTCTTTAGAACATAAGCTTCCTGCAGTTAGGGATAATTTTGCTTTGTATTTCTGCACTCAGCCCTTAGCGCCGTGCCTGGGACAAAGGAGGCCTTAATGCCGGACGGATTGGCCACATGGGTGGACCAGGTTTAGAGCTGACTTCTCTACAGGACCTTTGCTGACCTCACCCTCTGATTGAAGAGGAAGATGCATAGTCTCAGGAAATACAGATCGGACAGGCCCACAGACATTGCTCCTGAGGCTCCAGGAACTGACTGCCCCAGAGACTGGCAATTGAAGCCTTTGACTTAGAATCCAGTGACCAGGAGAAGTGGAGAAAACAGCAGGTCAGCCTCCTCTGTGCACACTGCTAGGAAAGAACCTGCAGACCTTAGCCAGTGAAGGAGGAAGGGACGTTTCGGGGAAAATAAGAAGGTTAATCTGGCCTTTATCAGAAATAAAGAATTAGAGAAAAAGGCAGATCCTGGTCTAACCAGGAGGCGGTGTTGATAGCCACTTGCTGGGGCGTCCCACGGTCCCCTTGGTGGTTTGGAAACACCCCAGTGGGGCAGAAGTGCTGAGACAACGCTAGGCTGTCTGTTGTTACCTGAGAGACAGAGACCTCCTGCTCCTCCACTCTTCAACTTGGTCGGTACCAACTCGTTGCCAAGGGTTCTAATCAAAATGAACCCCGATGCGGACTCCCCAGCCAACCCTGCCTCCTTCTTTCCTCTAGGCAGTAGGTCAGTTACACTGGGGCCTTGGCACAGTGACTTTGGCTCTCTGGAGATGCAGACACATTTGTGAATACCACAGCCAGCTGGGCTTGACTTTTAATGGAAAATCAATAAGCAGATAATAGTACCTCCTAACAAGAGCACAGTGAAAAATTAAACATCTACAAAGTAGCCAGGAGTCGGCCTCTCTGAACCCCCCATCCCCCCGGCCGTCAGATGGATCTGCACACAGGAATTCTGGGCCAGGCACAATTTGTTTTGTTTCCCAGGGCTGCCCCACCCCTCCCGCCGTGAGTGGGCACAAGAGTGTGTCCCAGCTCAGCTCCCACAGGATGTTTGAGTCATGTCTCTGAGGCCAAGCAGGAGGCAAATTCCCCCTCATGGAAGTCTGTGAGGCAGCTGTCCTGTCCCCTACCCTTCCGTCTTCCTTTCTCCAGCCTGAAACACTCAGCTCTCTCAATGGCCCTGCTCTATCCTGGAGAGCCTCTTCTGAGCCCTCTCAATGTCCTCCCTAAAGCGTGGTGACCAGAGCTGAACACGGCAGTGACTGTGTGGTCTGACCAGACAGGGCAGACCCCAGTGTGCCCTCAGCTCCCCAGTCCTCCACAATGAGCCTCAGTTAAGGCAGACTCATGCCCTGCCTAGCTCATTGCTTCCTCATCTTGAGCTTGCAGACCAATGAGGTGTCAGCCCTCCTGGTTTTCGGTTGGACTGCTGTCTGTTAGCCCCTAGTCTTGGACTCGTGAAGTAGGCCTCTTTGAACCTAAGTGGAGCAGTGGAGAGAGTGCCGGGCCTGAAATCAAGATCTGGCCTCAGACACTTGCTGGCTGTGTGACCCTGGGCAAATCCTGTTTGCCTCAGTTTCCACATCTGTAGAATGAGCTGGAGAAGGAAAGGCCAAACCACTCTAGTGCCTTTGCCAAGAAAACCCCAAAGGGGGTCATGGAGAGGCAGACACAACTGAAATGGCTGAACAGCAGGGGAAACTTTACATCTGTCCCTCATAATTTCGTCTCAGAAGACCGGGCCCAACATTCTAGCTTGTCATGATCTTTTTATAGCCTGACTCCATTGCCCCAGTGTGTGAGTTTGGCCCTTTCCCACTCAGTATTATCTTCAAATTGGATAAACATGCCACCTACGCCTTTATCCTGCTCATGGATAAAAATGTTCAACAGCAAAGGGCCAAGAACAGATCCCAGGATCAGCCCACTGGAGCCCTTCCCAGGTATTTAGATCCAGATATTCCAGCAGTTCTGAATTCTCCCAGTTGTCTGATTGTCTAGGTCAGTGGTTCTCCAATTTTTTGATGTCATTCTTAAAAACACTGAGGCCCCATCCCAAAGAGCTTTTGTTTATGTGGGCTATATACAGTGGTGTGCTTGGTGAATGTTTAACAACCAGCCCTCATATGCATCACATACTTTTAAGTTTAATCTGAGTTATTAACACTTTCTCCATCACTTTCTTAAGTCTAGACAATCAGCAAAACAAGAATTCAAGCCATGCTTTGTAGTATTGGCCAATTTCCAAGGTATAAATTCATTGAAAACATGTTGGCTCTCGACCTCTGGATACACCCATAAGTATCGACCATGTTAGAAATTAAGACATCTTAGTAGGATTACGAAAATAGTTTAGACTTCACAGACCCCCTAAAAGGGTCTTCGGAATTCCCAGAGGCTCTCAGATCACACTTTTAAAAGTTTAATTCATTTAGCTTAGTTTTTTTCACTCTCCAAACCACTGGTTTAGCTCCCAAATCTATGTGACACTGAGCAAGTCATTTAACTTTTTTCAACCTCAGGTTCCTAATCTATTAAACAGGAACACAATTACTTACAGAACTTGCTTCATGGGATTGTTTTGAGGCTCCAATGAGATATATTACATATGTAAAGTCATTTATAATCTTTAAAATGTTACGGAAAAGTCCACTATTGTTGTAATTATTTTTCCATCTTGTCCACAAGAAGAAAGTAAAATACATCAAATGTTCTGCTGATAGCTAGGAAAATAAAATAATTAAACTTATATTTGTGTGTTCCAGTTGAATATAAACTCCCTGAGGGCAAAGACTATTTTACATTTTAATTGGTGTCTCTACCACTTGAAACTATGCTTGTCAAATACCAGGGTGCTTAATAAATGCTTTTTGATTCACTGATTGATCCACAGCCCTTCAGATGTGTTAAGACAGAATTTCAGGTCAGAGCAGCCCACTTCATCTGCCTTCATTTTGATGAGCCTCAGAACCTGCATCAACAAAATGGGGCTAAAATATTTGTACAACCTACGTCCCAGGGTTGTTGTGAAAAAAGTGCTTTGTAAGCCTTAAGTGTGTAGTACTTCCTCTGGGTTACTGCCCTAACTGGCACTCACACTCATGGAGTGAAACCCCTAAGGGTGGCTGCTACTCTCAGCATTCGAGGATTCCTCTGTGGTGCCACTCTTTTAACATGATAGCTCACAAGCCCCCACCTGTGTGATCCCCTTTAATAATCAACCAGTAGACAAACCTCACTCTTAGCAAAGGCATTTACTAAGATGATAAAGTGAAAGCGATAGCTCCAAAACATTTTCCTCTCTCCAAAAACCTGTGGCACGCTCACAATTACACACAACATCCATAGGATGCATAGGTCCAACAATGAGGGTATGTGTTTAGTGTTCCAGCTTACAATGTTGAAACTTCACAACCCAGAAAACCTTTCTCTCTTTGTTCAGTCCTCTTTGCAGGCTAACTCTCCTATGATACGGCTAGCTCTTTTTCGGATCCATAGTCTAGAGCCAGAAATGGAGGGGTATAATGTGTAATAACAGAGGTGTCAAAAGCATGCCTCAGAGCCTCAGGCAGCTGGGGCACAAACCAAATTAAAATGTACAAAATAAATAAAATTATAACACAACATAGATAATATTCATTTGTGATTTTCTAAGTCAATAAGCTGCCTGCAGGGATTCATTTCAATTTGAGTTTGACACTATTAGGTAATAAGTCTGGAAAGGTAGGACAAAGCCAAGCTTTTAAGGACTTTATATTTCAAATAGAGGTGTTTATAGTTGATCGTAGAATAATGAGGTGCCACTGGAGGTTTTGGAGTAGAGCAGAGGTGTCACGGTCACAACTGTGCTTTATAAAAATCACCATGATGACCGTGTAGAGGATGGATTGGAGTAAGGACAGGTCTGAGGTAGGAAGACTAAAAATGAGGCTATTCAAATAGTCTAGATGAGAGGTCATGAGGGTCTGAGTTAAAGTGGCGCTTGTAATGGATTTGAAAGATACTGTAGAGACAGAAATTTCAGAATTCAGATCCTAATTGGATATGTGAAATAAGTGAAAGTGAGTAAATGGGGACAATACTAAGGTTGTAAACCTGGATGGCCAGGAGGATGGTTTTGACTTCAACTGTAATAGGAAAATTCTGGAGAGATGGTTAGGAGATAGAGAGGAGTTGTATTTTGGACATGTGGAGTTTGAGATGTCTACGAGATACTCAGTTTGAAATGTTTAACAGCAGTGCCAGACTGGACCCCAGAAGAAAGACCGAGGCTGCATGTAGAGGACTGGACGTCTACAACTTGGAAACAGGGTTGGCCTTGTGCCACTCGGCCTCAGAGGGCAGAACCAGGAAAAGGAGCAGAAGCTGCAAAAATGCTGGTTTAGAGTTGACGTCAGCATCACTTTTCTAGCACTTGAGTGATCCCAAATTGTCAAGGTTTGTGTTGGGAGGCAGTAGGTTCTCATCACTGGACATCTTCAGGCAAAAGCTACCTGTGCACTTAGAGAAGTAGTGAAGGGGATTCTTTCCGAGGCCTCTCTGGAGGGCTGCTAAAGGCCCCTCCAACCCTGGGCATCTGTAACACTCCAAAGTCTGGCTTGTTAAAGTCTGTCTGATTGCACAATCGGGGTAAGCTGAACCACAAGCTGTCTCATGTCAAAGTCAGCAATAATCAGCATTCCATCCTCCCCTCTCCCCAGCAGGCAAGCCCAGCAGCCCAACTGTAGAATCTCCTAAGCTGGCTGATTTATTGAGAACTATTAATCAATTTAATAGAGGAAAAGCAAAGAGGAAGCCAGAATTCGCTCGGGGGCAGATTGGTCTAGGCTGCCAGTGACTCGCCGTGCCCCTGCCCTGCAAGCTGCCTAATAAAATGCCATGCTTGACGGAAAGTTATGGCTAGTGTAATGGAAAAATGACTTTGTACCTTAGAAGCAGCAGTCCACTGGAAATCAGCATTATAAGCATGAATATGAGTGTATGTATACAGATAGAGACATGGAGGGAGGTGTGAATATGGCTATGGTTACAGACCCAGATACAAATGTAGTCATGTGTTAGATATAGGTACAGTTGTTGAGTAGATAGATATTGATAGAGATAGACAGGTAATTGGTAGATAGGTAGATGTATATAGGTAGGTAAATGGCTAGATAGATGGATGGATGGATAGATAGATAGATAGATGGATGGATAGAGAGATGGATGGATGGATGGATGGATGGATGGATGGATGGATGGATGGATGATGGCACTAACTACCTGTGGGACCTTGAACAAGTCACTTGACTTTCTTGGTATTTAGTTTCTTCATCTATAAAATGAAGGACGTGGACCAGGAGGCCTCTGAGGCTGCTTCCAGCTCGAGAGCTATAATTCCATGATCCTGAACGCTGCGTTCAAAGTCTACATTTCACACCTACTTGCTGTGTGGCGCCAGGCGAGACACTTAATTTGTGTCTGCCTCAGGCAACTCCCTGAGACTTACCTGCATCTTTGGAGGGAGTTTCCACACCAAAAATTCCCCATGGTGACCAATCAGTGAATCAACCAGCACCTTCTCCATGTTAGGCACTGAATACACGGACAAAAAATGAAGACGGTCCTTGTTTTCCAGGCACTTACTGTCTCTTGAGGATGAAATCCCATGCCTGGACCCCTCCCCAAATCACTAGCTACAGCCTTTCTAAGCCCTTCTAAGGTCAGCGCCTTCCTTCTGTCGATTCTCTCCAAGTTGCCCTGTCCATATCCTGACTGTCCCTGGTTATTTATATGTTACCTCCTTCACTAGACTGGGAGCTCCTTGAGGGCAGGGAATTGGGGGGGGGTTATATATCCTCAGTGTTTAGCACAGTGTCTGTCATACAGTAGGTACTTAATAAATGCTTGTGGAGTGACTGACCACAGGCGTGGATATAGTTATGGACATAGAAACGGAAAGGGCATGGAACAACATTCCAAGGATCTATGGTGTCCTCTTTCTCAGTCCTCTCAGTATTAGTGCCTTCTCTCTGAGACTATCTCCTGGTCTAGATCCCATTTGTACAAGGTTGGTTGCACGGTGTCTCCTTTATTAGACTGTGAGCTTCTGGAGGGCAAGGACTGTCTTTGACCTTTCTTTGTATCCACTGCCTTGCACAGTGCCTGGCAGGTAGCTGGCATTTCATAAGTGCTAGATCCCTCCACTAATGCAGATTGCCACCCTTCCACTTTGGGATGGCAATCTGCATTAATTAGTAGATGATTTTCCAGAGTTGCTATGGTCAAAAATGTCATGACCTTACATGATGAGGCGGCTGTCTGAGCTTACCTAGGCTGGTCTGCAGATCCACAGTCTACCACTAGGCTTGTCCTCAAAGCCTCTCCACCTTGGCAAGATTTTCTATAGCCCTGGCAGAACCTGGAGAGCCTAAGGTCACCTGGGTGCCAGACTTCATGTGTACACCTGGGCAGCACAACCCACTGCAGGTGAATGCTCCCAAGCTCCTGATCTGCCTCAGCCTTTCAGGGGGCTGGGATTTTGAGAGGGTGCCCCACCCCCAGCTACTCTGTCTCATCTATGTGCATGAGGTGGGATGGCTGGATCACCAGCTGGTTAGAGCAGAACATTCATTCAGTTTCCACCAAGCATTTATCAAGCACCTACCATGTGTCAAGCACTGTCCTAAGCTCTGGTAACACAAAGACAAAAGCGTCACATTCCTTGCCCTCTAGAAACAAACATTCTATTAGGGCACCTAACATATTAAACTTGGAAAACTTAAAACAAAAATATATACCGAAGAAACTTCTGAAGGGAAGAAACTAGGAATTATGTTACTGGGTTACCACGACAGTATCCAGGAACTCCTGGTTTCCCTCCTGGCAGGGCCCCTAATCCGATCCCATTTTCTTCTTCCTTCCCCCCAGGTCCCAGAGCAAAGTCTACCTACCTGGCCTGTGTCCCATCCCCCTGCAGGGTTCTTAACCGGACCTCTGCGAACTTCTTGGGGTTTTTAAATATTGGTAACTATATTTCAATGTAATTGGTTTCCCTTGTTAACCCAAGTGTCTTATTTCACACATTTAAAAATACAGTTCTAAGAGATCCAGGCCAAGCCTTCCAAAGCGGCCCATGGTGCAAAACCAGTGAAGCCCTGACCTTGAGGGACTCTGGACTGGAGCAACTGTAAATTGTATTGAAAGCCATTCTCAGGCCCAATGGAATCCTTTTGTACCTCTTTCTAGGCACAAATTACCATTAACATGCTCGTGCCCACCTTCCATTTCCTTTGAATTGAATTTGACATAGAAGGTTCAGGGGTCTTGTCTTGGTGGTGTGTAATTCCCAGGTGTTGAAGCTGGAAGGGACTTTAGAGGCCATGGAATCCAACCCTCACTTTTTACATGTGGGGAAACTGAGGCTGAGAAGAGTGCAGTGACTTGTCCAGGGTCACAGAGCTGGCAAGGGGCTGAGGCAGGATCCACACTCAGGTCTTCTTGAGTTTAAGTCCCGTCCTTGCACCACTTTCTCAGCTGCCTCACAGCTCAGCTCATAGCCTCAGGAGGCCCTTCTGACCTTCCTAGTGGTTAGTGAGCGTTCCCATCCACTCCATCCCACACACTTTGTACTTGCGTTAGGCTTTTTTCAGTCCTGTCTGACTCTCTGTGACTCCTTTTGAAATTTTTTTGGCAAAGATACTGGAGTGGTTTGCCATGTGCTTCTCCAACTCATTTGACAGATGAGTAAAATGAGACAAACAGGGTTAAATTACTTGCCCAAGGTCGCACAGCTAGTGTCTGAGGCTGGATTTGAACTCAGGTCTTCCTGCCTCCAGGCCTAGTGCTCTATCCACTGTGCCATCTAGCTGCCCCAACTTTGTATTTACCTATCTGTATATCTGTTGTATCTCCCCCACTGAATGCAAGTTTCCTGAGGGCAGGGGCTGCTTGGCACAATGCTTCCTCGGCAGGAATCTGAGCACATCCTACGCCACAGGCAGGCACAGAGTGGAGGCTCCCCCTTAGAAGACAGCCCCAACTCATGCCAGCTAGTGAAATTCCAGCTGCAAAGCGATAGTTCTCTGCAGCCCCTCAGTGGAAGCCCCATCACTTCCTGTCGCTGTTATTATTATTATTCTGATGACTACCACCCTTTCGTCTCCATTTAGGGAACATTCAGTCAGTTAATAGGCATTCATTAAATGCCTACTAATGTTCCAGACCCTGGAGGGCAGGGGGTAGAGGAATGACTTCTTTTAATTCCAGAATCCATTCAATTTTCCACTGTACATGCTTTATCTTATAGTATTATTTGTTATCATGTAAATGAATCCTTCCCAGGCAGCTAGATGGTTGAGCTGATAGAGCGCTGGGCCTGGAGTCAGGAAGACCTGAGTTCAAATCCAGCCTCAGATACTTAGTAGCTGGACAAGTCATTTAACCTCTGTTTGCCTTATTCCGCTGGATGAAGACATGGAAAACCACTCCAATATCTTTGCCAAGAAAATTCCACGGACAGTATTGTGCACAGGGCCACAAAGAGTCGGATGTGACTGAATAACATTTTCTAGGCTAAGCCCTAAGGATGAAAAGGGAGGCAAAAGATAGTATCTGCCCTCAAGAAGCTCACAGTCTAATGGGGGACACATTTTTGCACACAACTCTTTACCGACAAACACATTCTCCCTTTGGAAGAGGAGAATCTATTCACTTTCTCCTCACTGCTGGCTTTTAGAACATTTCATTGTCTTAAAGCCTCTTCCATGAGGCCTCTCCAGATCCTGCAGCCACTAGTGCCCCCTGAAAATGCCTTCTATGAATGGAACCCCTGCACAATGGGGCACAGGAATCCCAATGTATATACGTCAGGACTACAGGCTTTAAGGTGTGTGTGTGTGTGTGTGTGTGTGTGTGTGTGTGTGTGAGAGAGAGAGAGAGAGAGAGAGAGAGAGAGAGAGAGGGAAGGAGAGACCCAGGGAAAGAGAAAGGGAGGGGAAAGAGAGAGACAGACAGAGGAGGAGGGAAGGAGGGAAATAGGGGAAGAAAGAGAAAAGAGAGATAGAAAGAGAGAGAGAGAGAGAGAGAGAGAGAGAGAGAGAGAGAGAGAGAGAGAGTGAGAGAAAGAAAGAGATAGACAGACATAGAGAAGAAAGAGAAAGAAAAGAGAGAGAAGGAGAGAGAGAGAAAGGGAGGGGAAGAAAGAGTGAGAAAAAGAAAGAGAGAGAGACAGGCAGACATAGAGAAGAAATAGAAAGAAAAGAGAAAGAAGGAGAGAGAGGGAGGGAAAGACAGACAGGCAGGAGTGGGGTGGGAGGAGAAGGAGGAAGGGAGCCAGAGCCACTTGGAGCCAACTGCTTGTCCCCCAAACCAGCATCCAGAACAATTGTGAGGTCTCCTGACCACAGAGACCCTGCGGGGGGTGGGGATGATAAAGGCGTCCAGCTGGGTGAGGCGGGCCCCTCCCAGGCGCTGTCCTTTCCCCTCAGTGCCACATGCAGGAGAGGGGTCTCCAGGATCTGAGCAGGAAGCCCTGTTCCCTGCAGTCATACAAGGTCCTGGCAGATGGACAGTTACTGTGCTGATCACCAGAGAGTGACCCGGGAGTGATCATATCCCACTTTGGGGGGCTCTGTGTGCTCCCACTTTTCATGTTCAAGTTCATCCTCCTCGGTGCATGAAGCTATTTTTAGCCCGCTAGCCTTGGCTATGTGATCATTTGGGAATGCAGGGGGAGGGGGAAGGAGGAGGAGGAGGGGGATTTGGTTTGAAACAAATGCAATAGATTCTGGGCTCTGTTGGAGAGACAGCTGCTGGAGCTGAAGCAGATGATGGCAGAGGACAATGCCCCACCCCTAGGAACTGGCTCAAGGTGCCCTGTCACCCCCCATCCCTGCCTGTTAAGCAGGTCCAAGGTAACAAATGGGACAGAGAGATAAAGACCAGAGGGAGTGTGAGAAGCAAACCTGCGTTCACCCCTCCATGCAACAGGAGCCTAATCGTCCAAGGCCAGTAGCTGGAGTCGGGGAAGGAAGCCAAGAGGAGGACTGGGCCTTCTGACTCCAGCCCGACACCGGGTCCTTCACTAAATTGCACGGCTAAAACCCACAGCTGTCACACCAAACTAACTGTCATTGATATCTTTTGTTTGAATATCACTGCCTTTCCCAAGGTATCACTCCTTCCCCTGCTCAGAGAAGCATCCTTTGTAAAGAAGAATTTTTTAAAAAGCAGAAAAAGTTCAATAACTCTAAGCCCAATATTGACAGATTTGGTTTTTGAGCCTAAGTGTTGGGTTTTACATGTCTCTCCTAAATTGCATCTCACTGATTTCACCTTGTTGCTATAGATCTTTGGGGATTCCAATGATGACTTCCAAAGTATTAGGCGCACACATGAAAGAAGGGAATAGGGAAGAGCATAAATTGCTCCTGTTATCTCCCCCTGCCCTCCCTCCAAAACATAACCTCCCAGAGGGCAGGGCTTCTTTAATTTTCACTAGAAGAGTACTCAATGCACAGTAGGTGGGTTATAAGTGCTTATTAATTGATCGAGTGCGCATGACCAAAGGGAAACATACGCAGTCTTACTGCAGGGAGACAGGTGAAGGCCCAGTGAAGGTCGTGATGCAGAGGCCCCCACCCCAGAAGGAGGGCTGAGATTCAGAGGCAGGGTGTCAGGGCACTGTCCCACGTGCCTCCTCCCTGGGTCACCTTGTACCCCTCTGGCAGCTAGGAGGAGCTCCTCGGCCCATGATTCACAGAATCCGGGCTTAACGCTCCCCTTTCATCAAGTCTCACCTTGCTGTTATTTACTTTGCAAGGAGGAGGGAGGCAGGGGGGAGACCACAAAACCTGCCCATGCACAGTCCTCACACACCCCAGACCCAGATGGGTCTCCCTGGCCCTGTCATCAGCCTGCTTGCCCAATTCACTCTTTTGCTTATTGTCCCAGAGCTAGCACTGATCAAGGGCTGGACAGATCATATCTCGTTTGACCCTGGGAGGTAGAGGCTGTGAATATCCCCATTTTACAGATGAGGAAATTGAGGCTCGGGTTAACTGACTTGACCAAGATCATGAAGCGAATGGTAGCTAAGGCAGGATTCAAACCCGCATCTTCATGACTTGATCCACTCTGGCACTTAGCTTCCTTCAAAATCACCCTCACCCCAAACTCACTCCTTGATGACACCATCATAGGTCACAATCAGAGTTGGAAGGGACCTTCTAGTCTAGACCAAATCTGGAAAGAAATCTCCACTCCAACACTGAACGTCAGTTGTGATTTGTGCTTGACCCTGGGCATGGTCAGCTGCAGTTTCCTCATCTGTAAAATGGGCATAAGCCTAGCACCCACCTCCCAGATTGTGAGCACCGAATGAGACAGCATCCATAGCTCGCTTTGCAGACCTTAAAGCACCATGTAAATGCTAGCCCTCTTTATCAGGCGACTGCTAAGGTCTGTGCCCCGACACCGCTGTGATGCCTGAGGTCCTTTGGAGCAGTCACATTCTAGGAGTCTGTGAACTGCTCCATTGTTTCTGGCAGACAGGAAATGGTCCACTGCATTTTCTCTGTCTGTCCTTCAGGACGCAGAGCAATCCCACCTTCTACAAGAAGCCTTAGTGCCTTCCCTCTGAGATTATGCCCATTTTATTCTGTCTTTATCTTCTTCACGTGTAGTTGTGTGCAGCTCTTGTTCCAGAAATTACGTCAGTTGGTAGAAAGACTTGCATGCATTTGGAAAGGATTTTCTCCTGCTTTTGGGTCCAGCCCCCACTTAAGAAACTGATTTCAGGCTTGATTGAGCACTTCCTATTTGCCAGGCACTCTGCTAAGCCCTGGGGATGCAAAGAGAGGCAAAACCATGTCCTGCCCTGCAGAAGCTTACATTCTAATGGGAAAGAAAACCTGGAAATAGTCAAGTACCAATGAGACAGAAACAGAGGAGGTTTAAGGTCACCTCAGAGGCGAGAGCCCTAACTGGGGATCCGAACCTTTTGTATCATAGACCCCATGGATACCGACAGACCCCTTCTCAGAATAATAAACACTTTTAAAGCACAGAATAAAATACACAGAATTACAAGAGAAACCAATTATATTGAAATACAATTATATATATTAAAAACCCTAACCCCTTTCCTCAATATACTCCAGTGCATCCCAATCATCTTCAGCATCAAATGTAAAATCTGTTTGACTTTAAAGACCTTCTCACCCTGGCCTCTCTTACCTTTCCAGTCTTCTAGCCCCTTACTCCCCCCTCCCACCCACACCACGCCCTCTGGGATCTAGCAACTCTGGCTGCCATGCTGTTTCTCTAAGGAGACACCATCTCCCTACTGGCCTGTTTTCTCTGGCTGTCCCCGTGCCATCATATCCTCTGCCCTGGCATCTTCCTCCTGGCTTCCCTGACTTCCTTCCCAGTCCTTAAACTCAACGCCTTGCCACTGAGACCATCCCCCACCCCCAAGTTATCCTGTCTATGTCTGTGTTGTCTCCCCCCACCCCCATTAGACTTTAAATTCCTGGAATGTGGAGAATGCTTTATGCCTTTCTTGTATCTCTAGGAACTCTGTGCTAGGCACAGAGTTCATTATTCAGTTGTTTCAGTCATGTCTGACTTTTTGTGACCCCATTCGGGGTTTTCATGGCAAAGACATTGGAGTGGTTTACCATTTCCTTCTCCAGCCCATTTTACAGATGAGGAAACTGAGGCCAACAGGGTGAAGTGACTTGCCCAGGTTCACACAGCTAGTGAGTATCTGAAGCCAGCTTTGAACTCAGATCTTCCTGACTCCAGATCCTGCACTCTATCCATTGTGCCACCTACCTGCCCAGGCACAGAGTAGGCACTTAATAAATGCTAGTTGACCAATGGACTCTGAGGCCAGCTCTCTAATTACTAGACCACCCTGGCTTTCTGAATGTCATACTATTATTATTTAAACGTAATGGAATAGGGTACTTAAAGACTGAGAATTATCTTTTAGGTAAAAGAATTCAGCACCAAAAATAAATGTTGCATGTATACATGTATATGCACATTTCTCTCTCTCTCTCTCTCTCTCTCTCTCTCTCTCTCTCTCTCTCTCTCTCTCGTCTGTCTGTCTGTCTCTCTCTCTGTCTCTCTCTCTCCCTGTCTCTCTCTCTCTGTCTGTCTCTCTGTCTTTCTTTCTGTCTCTGTCTCTTTCTCTCTCTCTGTCTCTGTCTCTCTGTCTGTCTGTCTGTCTTTCTGTCTGTCTTTCTTTCTGTCTCTGTCTCTCTCTGTCTCTCTCATTCTCTTTCTGTCTCTCTGTCTCTCTGTCTCTCTCTGTCTCTGTCTCTGTCTCTCTCTCTCCCTCTCTCTCGCACTTTACCCACATTACTTCATTTGATCCTAGCCACAACCCTGTGGTATGTGAGGGAGGGGCTACTCTTCTCTCCTCTGCCTCCCCAAAGTCCTCTCTCTGCTTGGTGGCCTACACAGGTCGACACAGGCTGCCATTGTCTCCATTTTGCAGATGAGGAATCCCAGGCAGGCTGACATGAAGTGACTTACCCAAGGTCACATTGCTGGTGAGTGTCTGAGGCAGGATCTGGGCTCAGGTCTTCCTGACTCCAGGTCCAGTGCACTTTCCACGAGGCCACCTGACTGTCCCCAGACCTCTTGAGGACAGCGACCTCTTCCCTTTCTGTCTTTGAACGCACCTGGGAGCTACTTAATAAATGCTTGAGAATACATTGCATTGACCAGTCCCGACCGTGTGTGGTTCAGCAGAGGAAACCCAGCAGATGGCACTAGAGAGAAGGCAAAGGACAGCTCAGCCTTGGCTTATCCTAAAAGCCAATGGCCATAGCCTGTTCCCTGCTCCCTTCCCGTCCCACAGCCTCCCCTAGCCCACCTAGAGCATGGCCGTCTTTGCCAGCTGTCCCGAGTCAACACCCCAACTGTCCTGAGATTCACACATGCTTATGAAGCTGTGTCTGTAACCTGGAGAAGGTTCCATCAAGAAGTGATGTCGTTGCATCTGGATGTGAATTAACGGGACCCCCGCCCTCCTGCTCTGGTCCTGATGTTTGCAATGACCCCTGAAGCCCACACAAAGCAGGGACACAGGCAGGTGCCTTTTGGCTCTCAGCAAGGGAAGGAGGAGGAGGAAACATCCAAACCATTCAGAGCATTAATTGTTGTACATGTAAATGTGGGGAAAATAAAGCGTAATAAGACACACACACAGGCTGAAGTGGACAGAGTGCTGAGCTGGGAGTCAGCACAAGCATGGGTTCCAATCCTGCTTTCTTTCCTTGCTCAGTGGGTGATTTCGAAGGGGGTGTGGTACATGGAAAGTGGCTGGGCCTTCAGAGAATCCAGACCCAAAGCCTGCTTCAGACCCTCATGACCCACAGTCACCTGGGGCAATTCACTTATTCCCAAGGCTTCCTTTCCTCAACTGGAAAATAGGGGAAATGGTCCTGATGTTTCCTTCCAGGTCTGGGATCCTTTGGACATCTCTAAGGTTCAGTATTCTTATCTGAAAAATGGGGATAATAAAACTTCGAGTTTGAGGTAGCTGGGCCTGCTGGTCAGTTGGGTCAGCCAGACCTGGGGCCACGTCCTGTCTTTCACACGATGGCGGTATGATCCTGAGCGAGTCACACGACTTCTTGGTGCCCCAGGCGGGTCTCTGAGAATACAAACGGCATACTGTTAGAGGGACGTTCCACAAGGGCAGATCCTTACGTGGATGGAATCCCAGGTCTGGAATGAGGTGGAAGATAGCTGAAATGCCTTCCTCACAAGGTGGGCTGTGGAGGCGGGACTTGAGCACTTCCCATGGAAGTGGGTGCCAGAGACTCCGTGGGAAGGGCACCTACGCTGGCCACTTGATGAAGGCCTTGGGCAATGGAAACGGAGGCAGACTGACCCAGGAGATCACGGCACCCAAGTCCTGCCCCTGGCCCTGACGCCCAGGCCAAGCCTCAAGCAACTCCTCCACTTTCAGGTTTTCATAATATTTTGCTTGTATTGGGACATTTTGTTCTTACATGACATGGTGTGATGCATAGAGAGCCGGCTGCACAATCAGGGAGGCTTGGGTGCAAGTACTATTTCTGATACCCACTGGCTGTGTGATCCTGGGCCAGTCATCTGACCTCAGTGTCCTGAGCAGCCCCCTAAGACTAGAAACTGCAGAAAAGATACTGACCTGCACAGTGGGTCAGGTTGCCTCAGCCAGGAGTTTGCAGTGCTGATGAAATCATAGGACTGTTCCATTTTCCTATCCATAATGCCCCCTCCCCCGTTTCTAGAGAGCTGTCCTTTGTGCGAATGAATAAACCAAAAAGGAGAGAAAAGGGGAGGGGAAAGGACAGGTCAGCAAGCAATAACCAAAGCATTTACCAAATGTAAGACTCGGAGTTACAGATGAAGTCCCACACTAGGAGTTCCTGACATTTATGAAATTACAGGTCCACTAAAAAAAGTAAAAATAATAATAAACAAATGCCCAGATTATTCAATGTGACCTTGGTTTCTTCATCTGTAAAATATGGGGTTAGCCAAAATGATCATTAAGGTCCTCTCCAGTAGTGGATCTATGACCCCACATAGTGAATTGGGGGGGAAGCCTTGCAAGGTTACGGGGGGCTGATAACGCAATGGCCAAAAAAGTACTTATTGACTTTCCTGCTCTCCAGAAGGATATAGTTAACCTGGAGAGGCAGGGCAAACACTTAGGAAGCAGTTCTGTTAAACTGGGCAGCACTGTCCAGGAGTTGGTCCCATAGATTAGCCAAGTCTTGGAGGCTTCATGGATGACCTAGACCTTGAGCTGGACCTTGAACAAAGGGTGAGGTCTGATGAGGCAAAGAGGAGGAGAGATCATTCCAGGAAAGACCAGCACCAGCGAGTCATTTCCGGGCACTGTGGGGGGATGAAGGGATGCTGGCGATTAGTCCAAGAAGTAGAGAGTTGGGCAGGACTTTGCGAGCGTCGAGTCCAACCTGTCTTGGAATAAGACTGCCCTCTATAACATTCTCATCAAGTGTTTATTCAGCCCTCACGGGAAAGCAGCTCCCTCCTTCTCCGGCCAGCCCTTCTACTCTAGGAGAGCTAGAATTTCCTTCACACCAAACCTAAATTTGCCTGTCTGTGACTTCACTAACTCCCAGGATATCAGAGTTGGAAGGATCTATCTAATTCAACCCGGGTTCCCCCCAAATCCTACCTACAGTGGGCCCCCAAAGTGGCCTTTGCTTGCAGGCTTCCTATGGAAGGGAGCCCCCCCTTGCCAAGGTAGTCCCTCACCCATTTATGTAGCATGGTGCCAGGAAAAGATCACTGGCTTCTGAATCAGTGGCATGGGCTTCAAATCCTGGCTGTACCACTTACTCTCTTTGTGACCTGGGACAAGTCACTTAACCTCCTCATCTGTAAATAAGGGAATTGAATGAAATGGCATGTAAGAGCCCTTCCGGATGTAATTATTTGGAAGTTTTTTTTCTCAAGTCAGGCCAAAATGAATGTCTTTGCTAATTCTGCCCATTATTCCTAGCCCTGCTTTTTGAGGGCAAGTAGAGGTAATTTAATTCTTTTTTCCCCCCCATATGTCAACTCTTCTAATAATTGCAAATAGCTGCTGTGCTTGAAGTCACCTCTTCTCTGGGCTAAAGGCACCCAATGCCGTCCATGGATTCTTTTACAATGCACTCTGATAACCTTTCACCACTTTGCTTGCCCTCCTTAGGATATGCTCCAGTTCATCAATTTCCTTCCTAAAATATGGTGCCCATACCTGGACCCAGTGGTCTAGGTATGGCTCAACCAGGGCAGAGGGTGGGGCTACTATCACATACCTTGTTCCTGACATCATGCTTTAACTGTTTTGCAGTCTAAGATGTCATTGGCTTTTTTTGGGGGGGAAGGGGTGTGGCTGCCACATGCCGACTGAAGAGGCAGGGTGGCAGTGAGCAGAATTAAAGATGCATCACAAACCATGGTCCAGACAGGTGCTTAGCTCCGTGCACCATCATCTCAGCGGAAAGAACCCCAAACGTACATTCCACATCATGGGACACGAGTTTGGATACTCACCTGGAAAAAGTCTAATACCTGCCTGGAGGCTTGGCTCTTCAGATGCAGGAAACAGCTTTTTGGTGCCAATGCTCACTGCAGGCCTAGGAAATCCCCATCCCTTCCCTTTCTGGATTCTCACCAGCAGGAGGATGTTGGAATTTCCTGCTGTCGTCAGCCACTCAGTGTTGGGTAGAGAAGGAAAAGAGCACTGGGTTCAGGGTCAGAGGACTTGAGTTCGAATCTCTGCTCTGTCACTTACCTGTGTGACCTTAGGCAAATCATTTCCCTCACTGGACCTCAGTTTTCTCCTGTAAAACGGGCAGTTGGACTAGGTTGTCTTTGAAGGCTCTTCCAATCAGGGGTGTGCTAGTCAGTGTTTAATAATTGGCTCTCCAAAAAAGGTATGACATCATTTTATGTTTAATCTGAATTATTAATGTTTTTCTCCATCGCTTTCTTAAGCAATCTACAAAACATTAAATCAAGCCATGATTTGTAGTGTTTGCCAATTTCTAATGCATAAATACTCCCACTGAAAATTTAACAATCGACTTTTGTACTGAAATTTTAACAATCAACTCTTGTAAGCCAGATTTGAGCTGGCTCCAGCACACTCCTGCTTCCAGCTCTATTTCTTTGATTCTATAATCCTGCAGACACCCCGCCCCTGAAGAACTGATAACAACCACTCACCTTTAGGTAGCATTTTCTTTACCACAGCCTTGTGAGATAGGTGGTATAAATATTCTCTTTCTTTTTTTACAGATAGAGAAATTGAGGTTTGGAGACACAAAGTGACTTGGTCAAAGTCACAGTCATCCCATGACAGAGACAGGATTCGGTCTCTGGTCTGCTGACTCAAACCCAGCCCCTTTCCCACTTCGTACCACTTCAGTGGATCCTCACACGGGTGACGTCAAGGGCTATGCAAATATTTTTGAAACCATGTTAATTTTTGTCCACTTTAGGTAAATCAGTAAATCTAGACTTGCACGATTAGGCCTGGGGGTTGCATTGTGGAGGAGGTGGCTGGGAGTTCTTGAAGACCAAGCAGATGCCTGGGGAGCGCCCCAAGTCAAGTCAAACACCTGATGCTCAGCGTGTGCTCGGGTGCACTGGCCAGGTTGGAAGCTTCGTTAGATGCTTTGCATCTTTGTCTGTCTGTATCCCAGGTGCCTAGCATAGTGTTTGGGACAGCACAGGTATCGATGAAGGCTTGTCAATGGGCTGGAGATACAGAGACAAAAACGGAAACAATTGCTCTGCATAGGGTGGGGATACAAGGTGTACACCTCCTAAAGACAAAAGATGTCACACAAAGTAGTTTCTTTTTTTCTTGGCAAAGGAACTGGGGTTAAGTGACTTGCCCAGGGTCACACAGCTAGGAAGTGTCAAGTGTCTGATGCCAGATTTGAACTCGGGTCCTCTTGACGCCAGGGCCTGTGTTCTATCCACTGACCCACCTAGCTGCCCCTTACAAAGTGGTTTCTAGAGGGAAAGAGAGTGCTAACAACTAGGCATCTGGGGTGCAGAATCAGGAAAGGCTTCCTGTAGGAGGCATTGTCAGAGCTGTTCCTTGAAGGAGATGAGAGGCGCCACCGAGCTGGGGCCAAGGATGGAGGGCAGTCCAGGCTCAGGACTGGAGAGTGCATAGAGGGGAGTGAGATGAAATAAGACTGGAAAGGAAATCTGAGACCCCACATTATGGAAGCCTTTAAAGGCTTCCCCGGAAGGGACGAGTTGGGAAGGCTTTGGGTCTACATCTAGCAACAGACCAGACCAGCTAGTCTTGGGAAGGCTCCTTTCCAGAAGGTGGCTACCAGTTAATTCACAAATGTGTTTGGACACCATGACCAGTAAACCATCCACCATGACATGGAGGGACCAATGATCTGCTTTGGTCACCAGTACTGAAAGCAATGACATCACAGGCAGCTCACTGTTGCCATGGAGACACTCTGGAGCATCCATCAGCCAATGATGATGTGTTCTGAGACTGCAGGGAGAACTTTCATGGAGACGTCTGGGGGAAAGATACTGGAACAAAGAGGTTTAGAAAGCAGGGTCTGAGCTCATTGTCATACTCCATCTTGGTACTGTGTGGGGAAGGATGAGGAAGGTGTTTGCTGCCCTGATGAAGTCAATGACTGGTGAAGCGACCTGAGTGGCCTTTAGAGATAATCCCTTCTCTGCTGCCTTAAAGTCAAGGAAAGAGAGATTAATAATCTGAAGCAAATAAAAAATCTAGACTAGAAAAGCAAAGTGCCTCAGGGTATGTGTCTATGAGAAAGCCTGGGATGAGGGAACTGTCTTCTCTGAGCACCATGGGAACCCCATGTTGGAACGCTTGGGTGATGTACACACTGTCCTTCCCTGAGATCTAGCTCCTTTTTTTTCCTTGCTATTTACCCACAGTGAGGATATTTAGAGAATGGGGAACTCCCATGATCCTCCTCAGTCATCTTACTTATCCTCCTATGCTGGGGTCTCCTTCCATGGAGAAACTCAAGTGGGGAAGATGCCTACCAGGGAGTTATCATTATCTTTCCAAATGCAGATGCCTGAACCCTAATCCTGACTTGCATGTGGGAGATTATCTTTTTTTGGAAGGTTCATTTCCTTCTCTTTGCTTATGCTCTCTCCTCTAAATCAACTTTTAGCTGGCTCATGACTGCTAGTGCAGTGACAAAAAATGGTGCGTGATCTTCTGGATGAGAAGGTATCCCTCTCCTGCCTCCTAAATACCTCTCACTTGAGGCCGGATGCACTTCTCACTTTCCCCAGATTAACTCATTTCCCCATTCTCTACCCTTGATGCTAGAGCACCAGTTATGCAACAAGGATTAGTGACCACTCATCTCTTTTATGTAAAGTGGAGTAGACGGTACAATGGGGGGCAGAAGATCAAAAGAGGGGAGGAGTAGAGTTCATTGGCTACCTATCGTCAAGTGCTTGTGCCTCTGCTGAGACTCTTTCCTCCTTGTGAAAAGAAGGGCAAGAACGCTCTTGGAGGGATTGCTCAGTTAGAGGAGTGGCTTCTACACCCAGCTCAGAGGCCCAGGAAGAGGGTGATGTTATCTCACCAATCATGACTCTAATCAAAACTTCAGGCACCATCACCACCCTCAGCAGCTGCAATTCAGCAGCTTGTCAAAGTCCCTGTGAAAAGACAACGCCTGGTACCTGGGACCAAGATGGCAGACGCCCCACGGGCTCCAAACCTGCTTCCCCTATCTCCCCTTTCACTCCTTGCCTCAGAGTACTCCACAAAACTCTGCCCCCAAGCCCCAATTCAACATCTCACTGGCTGATGGACACTAGGTGTCATCTGCTTAGTGACAGCAGGCAACACATTGATCCTTGAATGATAAAAGCAAACACAAGACATCATTTTCAGGGGCTCGGAGGCCAATCTGAGGATATAACACATAAACCAACATACAAGCGCTATTATATGCCAGGCACCGTTCTAGGCACTAGAAATATGGAGACAAAAATGTTATACTCCTTGTCCTCAAAGACCATGTTCTAGTTACTCTCAAAGTAATTTTTTTGAGAGGAAAAGTGCTAACACAAAGTATTCAACAGGAAGAGAGTATGAAGGACTAGAGGGATGAGGAGAGACCTCTTATAGATGGTGGTACCTGAGCCATGCTTTGAAAAAATGAAGTACTCCAAAAGCTGGAGGTGAGGAGGCATTCTAGGCAAGAGAGGCGGCCAGAGCAAGGCACAGAGCCATCCCTGCTAATTCTAAATAGTTTGATGTTCTAGTCCTAGAGTACGTCTTCGGGATCCCATCTGAGGACATACCCAATAAATGAGAGGTCCTGTTTGAGTATATAGATATCTCAGTTCATATCCTGGCTTTGTGGCTAGATATATGACCTTGGGTAAATCACGTCCTCTCCCTCTGAACCTCATTTTCTTCAAGGCAAGGCATGTCAAATCTTTCCACTGTATCAGACGGCTTCTCAAAGCTCCTCGTAGGCAAAAGATAAGGTTTATTTTTTAGTTCATCACAGATTTAGAGCTAAAAGGGACCTCAGAGGTCATTTAATTCAGCCACCTAACTTTACAGATGAGGAAACTGAGGCCCAGAGAATTAGAATGATGTCACCATCGCCTTTTTTTTTATCATCCTCTCATTCTTCATAACCTTGGTCTTCATCACCTTCTTCGTTACCATCTTCTTTCTTAGCATTTGCCTGTACCACATTCCCTTGCTCCACCTCCTCCATCATTACCACCACTCTCTTATCTATAACCTTCTTCATCCTCACCTTCTTCATCATGGTCGCCGTCATTTTTTGTATGTCCTTTTGCTCTCATGTCCGTTACACTATTTCATGCCCTTCATCCTGCTCATGGCCAGCACAATCCTCTGCAAGCCTGGGTGACAGTCTCAGAACCTCCCAAGTTCAGAGTTTGAAAGGGTGCTGGGGGCCATTTAGGTGGATCTGTTGTCCTGATGAAGATTTATGACCCTAGGAGAGAACAGATTTCCTCACCAATTCTCTGCTGCTTGTTTTTTTTTTTATCCTATTTTTTTTAAAAGAAAAGATAGCCATCTAAGACATTACAGCCTTTCCTCACCTGCACACAGATCTTCCATTCTGCCTCAAGCCCTGACAGAAAAGAGAAGAGAATCTCATGACAGCTCTGCTAAGCACGCAACCCTTGAAATAACTCAGAAGAAACTTCCCCAAATATTTCTTTGGTTGCTGTTCAGTTGCGTCTGACTCTTCACAACCCCATTGGGGGTTTTCTTGGCAGAGATACTGGAGTGGTTTGTCCTTTCCTTCTGCAGCTCGTTTTACAGAAGAGGAAACTGAAGCAAACAAGGTCAAGTGACTTGCCCAGGGTCACACAGCTAAGAAGTATCCAAGGCTAGATTTGAACTCAGGTCTTCCTGCCTCTAGGCCTGGTGCTCTATCCTCTGTGCCATGTAGCTGCCTGGAGTTCTTAGGTATCTGGGAACAAAGATTATAGAATCATGATTTTAGAGCTAGCAGGAAACTTAGCAGTCATTTAAGGCAACTCCCACATTTTCTGGATGAGAAAACTGAGGTCCAGAGAGATTCTTCACAACTCTCCACTTCATGCATTCTATAGCCCAACCGGGCTGCTTGGTATCCTGCCTTGGTATCCCATTTCCCACCTCCATGACTGTGCTGCCTCCTCACCTCTGCCTCTTCGCCTCCCCCAAGACTCAGTTCCGTCAAGACAACCCAGTGGAAGCTTCTCCTGGTCCCTCTGCGACTGGTTCTCTTTTCATCCCCACACAATGGAGCCTAACCCTACATCTGTCTTCCCACCTCCCCCATCTGCACCCTCATTAGAATGTAAGCTCCTCCAGAGCAGAAATGTCTTTGTGAATTTTTTTCCTTTGAATTCCCAGGACCATCACCTGTGCGTCTGAGCAGAAAGCACTTAACATGCTCCAGGAATTTAATTGAATCGAGGCACAGCTCCCTTAGAAGGGGGCCCTGGCGCCCTGATCCATAGACTATCTGGGGGTTTGCTCTTTGTATATTGAAATATTTGTGTGTTGATGTTTCTTGAGTTCCATGTAAAAAGAACACTTTTTACGGACTGTCCCCTTACAGCTTTACAGAGTAGGAGACTAAGGATTTATCATTTGCTTGAGGTCACTGGTAGGTGACAGAAACAGGCTTCCATCTTTTCATCCAGCCACATGGTCGATAAGAAAACCCCCTGCAAAACCAGACGAAGGGGCGAGCAGAGCCAAGATGTTGGAGTGAAAGCAGTGACTTGCTTGAGTTCTCCACCAAACCCCTCCAACTACTCATAAAAAATGGCTCTAAACAAATTCTGAAGCAGAAGAACCCACAAAAAGACAGAGTGAAACAAATTTCCAGCCCAAAACAACCTGGAAGATTGATCAGAAAGGCGTATCACTCCGGGCTGGGAGCACAGTGCAGCGTGACATGGGCAGGCAGGCTGCAGCGAACCTGGAGCAGGCCTCAGAGGACTGAATCTCGGGCAGCTGTGGAGGTTTCTAGACTCCTCAATCCAGCAATGCCAAAGACAACTTAGAAGGTGAGTGGGAAAAGTCTGTTTCTGTCGGTGCTGAGAAAGGAAGGTGGGGTCTCAGCTCCATTCCCCAAGAGTGTGGCCCTGGGGTGGGGGGCAACTGCTTCCCGAGCTTCCGGCCCATAGACTGAGGGGGAATTCAGTGGCTGATCAGAGAGGGATTGCAGGGATCTCTTTGCCAGTGCTGAGGCAGGAATCTCTTGCTTTGCCCCTGTTTGGATCTGGGTCACAGTTCTGGCAGCAGTGCTGGGGTGAGGAGGAGTGCTGGCATAGAGGAGCTTATAGTGGCTGTGGAGAGAAGCCCCTCCTCACAGTTACAGGACAGAAAGCAGTACTTGTGGTCACGGGCCAGGAAAGGAGTAAACACCTCACCCCTTATCATACCACCTTGGAAGAACTGAAAATTTACAGGTTCCTACAAGTATCTCTGAAAACAGCTGTACAAACCCCCAAAGCTTGGGACAGTACATTCTCCACATTGGAAGCAGACTCTTACCTTAACAAAGCTTTAAAACTCAAGTAATTGGCCAGGATCATGAGCAAGCAGCACAAAAAGAGTCAGACTATATTATCTTACTTTGGTGACAAAGAAGATCAAAATATACAACCAGAAGAAGACAACAAAGTCAAAGCTCCTACATCCAAAGCCTCCAAAAAAATATGAATCAGTCCCAGGCCTTGGAAGAGCTCAAAAGGGATCTTGAGAAGCAAGTAAGGGAAGTAGAGGAAAAACTGAGAGTGATGCAAGAGAATCATGAAAAACAGGTCAACAGCTTGCTAAAGGAGACCCAAAAAAATGCTGAAGAAAATAACACCTTAAAAAATAGCCTAACCCAAATGTCAAAAGAGGTCCAAAAAGCCAATGAGGAAAAATGCCCTAAAAAGAAAAATTGGCCAAATGGAAAAGGAAGTCCAAAAGATTACTGAAGAAAATACTTCCTTAAAAATTAGAATAGAGCAATTGGAAGCTAGTGACTTTATGAGAAATCAAGACACTGTAAAACAAATCCAAAAGAATGAAAAACTAGAAAATGATGTGAAATATCTCATTGGAAAAACAACTGACCTGGAAAATAGATCCAGGAGAGAGAATTTAAAATTATTGGACTATCTGAAAGCCATGAGCAAAAAAAGAGCCTAGACATCATCTTTCAAGAAATTATCAAGGAAAACTGCCCTGATATAGTAGAACCAGAGGGCAAAATAGAAATTGAAAGAATCCACAGATCTCCTCCTGAAAGAGATCCCAAAGGAAAACTCCTAGGAATATTATAGCCAAATTCCAGAGTTCCCAGGTCAAGGAGAAAATATTACAAGCTGCCAGAAGGAAACAGTTCAAGTACTGTGGAAACACAATCAGGATAACACAAGATTTAGCAGCTTCTACATGAAAGGACTGCAGGGCATGGAATATAATATTCCGGAGGGCAAAGGAGATAGGATTACAACCAAGAATCACCTACCCAGCAAAACTGAGTATAATCCTTCAGGGGAAAAAATGGTCATTCAGTGAAATAGAGGACTTTCAAGCATTCTGATGAAAAGACCAGAGCTGAATAGAAAATTTGACTTTCAAATACAGGACTCAAGTGGAACATGAAGAGGTAAACAGGAAAGAGAAATCATAAGAGACTTATTAAGATTGAACTGTTTACATTCCTGCGTGGAAAGATGATATTTATAACTCATGAGACCTTTGTCAGTATTAGGGTAGTTGGAGGAAAAAATTATATGTATGTATAGATAGATAGATAGATAGATAGATAGGTAGATAGATAGATAGATAGATAGATAGATAGATAGAGGGCACAGGGTGAGTTGAAGATTAAGGGGTCATATCTGGAGAATAAAATTACGGGATGAGAGAGGATGATACTCAGAGAAGAAGAAAGGGAGAGGTAAAATAGGGTAAATTATCTCACAGAAAAAAACAGAAAAGTCTCTTACAGTGGAGGGGAAGCAGGGGAAGGTGAGAGGGAATGAGTGAATCTTATTCTCATAGGATTTGGCTTAAGGAGGGAATAACATACACATTCAATTGGGTATGGAAATCTGTCTTACCCTACAGGAAAATAGGGGAAGAAGGGGACAAGAGAGCAGGGGATGATAGAGAGAGGGCAGATTGGGAAAGGGGTAATCAGAAGAAACTTCTGAGGAGGGACAGGGTCAAAAGAAAGAATAGAATAAATGGGAGGGCAGGATAGGATTAAGGGAAATAGAGTTTTTCACAACATGTCTACTATGGAAGTGTTTTGCATAACTGCACAAGTATAACCTATATTGAGTTGTTTGCTTTTTCAATGAGGGTGGGTGGGGAGGGAGGAAGAGAGAAAATTTGAAACCTAAAGTTTTAAAAACATATGTTTAAAAAAAATGTTTTCACATGCTACCAGGAAATAAGAAATACAGGAGATGGGGTATAGAAGTCTATCCTGCCCTACAGGAAAATAGAAGGGAAAGAAGGGGATAAGAGAAGGGGGGAAGAGATAGAAGAGAGGACAGACTAGGGGAAGGGATATTCAGAACGCATGCCATCTTGGGGTGGGGGAGGGGTGAGATGGGGTGAAAATTTGGAACTCAAAAACTTGTGGAAGTGAATGTTGAAAACTAAAAATAAATAAATTTATATTTTAAAAAAATTAAAAAGACCAGACGACATAGCAGAGCGTTGCATGCAGGCTGAAACCCAACCCACCTGCATGCTTGGACCTTGGCCTTCGCTCAAGGGATGAGCTCCTGCAGATGGCAACTTTGAAAACCTTGCCTTTTGGAGTCTCCCTTTGGAAAGAGGAACTCCTTTCCCTTAGCCAGCTTCTTCTTCAGCCTGCAGAGCCGTGGCTAATTCTACTTCAAAGAGACTGAGGAGAGTAATTCTCTAAATGATTGCTGACTTCCTCCCCCCATGCTCAGGTCCTAAGAGTACCTCTTAGTGAGAAGCCAAATGGTGTGGGAGTAAGAACCCAGAGCCTTACTATACCAGAGGAAACAAAGGCCCAGAGAAGGGAATACACTTGTCCAAGGTCATACAAGTATTAGGTGGCAGGGCCACTATTCAAACCCAGATCATCCGACTCCAAACTCAGTACCCTTTCCACTGTACCATGAGCTGGGTTCAAGTCCTGACTCTGCAGTGTACTAGCTGTGTGATCTTGGGCAAGTCATCCTCCCTCTGTTTGATTCAAGAAACTGGAGATGTTTAGTTTGGAGAAAAGAAAGCTTAGGCTGAGGGCGTGTCCTAGCTCTTTTCAAATATTCAAAGGGTTTTTGAGTGGAAGAGGGATTAGATTTGTTCTCCTTGGCCCCAGAGGGCATAACCTTGGGTTGAAGGAGGCAAGAGTCAGAGTTAGGCTTAATGTTAAAGGGAAAACATATTCTACCGATGGTGAAAGCGTCATGGCTGTCTCCGCCAATCCAGCAGGTTCCCCCAGGCTGAAGGTCTGGGAGCAGTCAGGGGGAGGAGACATTTGGGTCAGTACCATCTCTTTCCATTCTCAATCTTAGAATCCTTCCACTCCCCCAATCTTCATTTGATTTCACTCTCTCTCAAAGCCCTGAGGAGGTAACTCTTCCTCCTGAGGAAGCTTAGTAGCCCACAGATGAAGTCTATGCAGACCTCATTTCCCACTACTCTTGAGATTGAGACATTGGAAAGAACTCTCTGGACTACATCACATAAAGGCTTTGTACGAGCCCCTGGGGCGGTGATGCCACCCAGAGAGGACTCCAATTGGGTGAGGAGCCTTTGTATCAAAGGAGGTCTAAATGGTGGGGGTGGATCTCACTTGGGACGGTGGAGAAATGGAGACTATACCAGTGAATGGAAGAAAGGGGAGCCACAGAGAGAGAGGGCAAGGGACATAGTCATGTTCTGAACTCCAATTTCCGGCTGACATGGAAAGGTAGCTTCAAAAATGGTGGCAAGAGGTTTCACCGTATAACTCTGAGCTCCCTTGGCTGCCATGCCAAGGCTGATGGGGAAATCCACAAAGCAGAATAATTTTAGAGTCTCAGCTTCAATGATGATGCGGTAAATTTGAACAGATCTTCCACCATGTTGGTTTAGAAATTTTTTTTTAATATTTAGGCAATTGGGGTTAAGTGACTTGCCCAGGGTCACACAGCTAGTAAGTGTCAAGTGTTTGGTCTGAGGCCAGATTTGAACTCAGGTCCTCCTGCGCTCTATCCACCCATGTTGGGAATACAGAGAGATTAAAAAGGAAGCTGATCCTGGCTTCCCTGCTGATATAGGAAATGCAAGGCATATCAGGATGATAGATAGCTTTCCAGAAGAGTTACTCTCCAAATCAATTCCTTCCCATTGCATTTTAATTAAGTGCTCTTTGCTTCGGAATTGCAGAGGCAGTTCTTATGGTCTTGTCTAGAGATGCATTGGTTGGGGCTGCAGATGGGCTTTGAACAGATGCTGTCCCAAATAACATCCCTGGATGACCCAGATAAAAGAAGAAAAGATGTTTCTGACTCCGTCTTCTCTCCTCCAGCTGAGGGAACCGTGATTTCCTAGTCTTTTCCCCTGGTGCTCTTCATAAGAAGGATCTGAGATTCCATGCGATCCTACCAGCTTGGTTTCTGGGTCTGGGTAGGTGTTGAATGAAGAGTTCAGTTCTAGCAGTGGACAGCGAATGCCTTTTGAATATGCAGAATGACTCAATTTTCTGCTTCTGTCCAGTCATCTACCCCAGCTGTGATGGATATTTGATACTTTCTGCAATGACTATAGGAAATTGCATACGGAAAATCCCCTTGAGGCTTTGGGGTTTTGAGTATGTTGGAAATCATTTGTATGCATTCTTCTTCTCCTTTCTCAAGACTTGAGCTTCCCAGCAGTTTAGGAAGAGCCTTGGGAGAAAGGAGAGGACTTCATGAGAAGGGGGAAAGCAGTCTGGAACCAGAGCTGGTGATGAGCTCTGAAGGTCGTGGTAACTGGCAGATATAAGCAAACACCACAGATTGTAGTGGACTGTCTGTGAGGCCATGACGTACAAACACAGCCCAACAGAGAAGAGCTGGCCGACAGCCATCATCGATTATCACTTGGGAAGCTTTCTCCATTACTCATTTCTAAACACTTTAGATACCCTCGTCAAGTGTGAAATGCTGTCGTCGAGCAGAACTTTCTAAACGTTAAAAATGTGGCTGATGTCATCAATCACCCATGCAGAGGCAGCTCCAGGCCATGGGGAGGAGCCGGCTTGGCAAGCAGATCGCTGGCTCTGATCCTCGCTTGGCCCCATCCTTGCTGTGTGACTTGGAGCAAGATGCTGCTGGCCTCACTCTCTTCATCTTTGAAACGAGGCGATTGGATTTAAGCTCCCTTCTGTCTTGAAATCCCATGATCCCACGCGCCAGCTGGAAGAGCCAAACAGAGAAAGCCGCAGACTCCACTGAGGACAGCCCCCCATTCCTGGCGTGCTCCTGAGCCTCTGAAGCCCTGCTTCTCGGAAGTCCGAGCTCCCGCCTCCTACCAGAAGGCTCTTCTGATTGACCCCCTAATTGATAATTCTCATACTCTACCAGAATTACTTGACATTTGTTGTATATATGTTATATTTGCTCCACTGTGTATGGGTTGTTTTTCTCCCAGTAGAATGTAAGCTCTGGGAGGGCAGGGACCATTTTGTTTTTTCAGCTAGTTGGAGGAGTGGATAAAATGCCAGGCCTGTACGGCCTCAGACCCTGGGCAAGTCACTTCACCCTGTTTGCCTCAGTTTCCTCATCTGTCAAATGAGCTGGAGAAGGGAAATGGCAAACCACTCCAGGATCTTTGTCAAGAAAACCCCAAATGGGGTCACAAAGAGTCTGACGCAACTGAGATAATTCAACAACAACAGACAAAATGAAGGTAGCTGGGTGGTAGAGAAGTAGTGGTAAACTCAAGTCAGGAAGCCCCTGCCTCCAACGCTTACTAATTGTGCTGCCTTGGGCAAGTCACTAAACCACTCTCAGTGTCTGCTCCCTCCTCTGTAGAATGGGCATAAATAACGGTATTTCTCTCACAGGTTGTGAGGATGGAATGAGAGGGCATGGAAAGTGCTTCGAGAATCTGAAAGCACTATGTAAATGTGACTATTGTTAATTCTCTTCCTAGCCTGGGTGCCTGGCAGGAAGCACGGCCTCAACGGTCTGTGCAGCCTGACGGAACGGGCTTAGAAACGTTGCTCTAGGATCCACAATGGATTCAGGTTTGTCTGGGGTGGGTCTTAGTCAATCTATAACATGGCACACACACGTAGACACATACGTGTGTATGTGTATATACACATACACGTATCTATATGGGAGTGTGTGTATGTGTGTGTGTGTGTGTGTGTGTGTGTGTGTGTGTGTGTGTGTAGAGTGGTAGGTATGCAACCCAACTAAGACAGCACCAGGGAAGGACCGGCAGGGAGCAAAGCTGAGAACCCTGGTTCAGGTCCCTGTGTAGGCGTTTCTCGCCCGTCCCTGTGGTTTAGGGGAAAGTCCCAAGATCTAGAGATGGGCAAACCTCAGAGATCGTCTAATCCAACCCCCCCTGGTGACAACACTGAGGCCAGCAGAGAAATGAACCTCCCAGGAGCACAGAGGGAGTAAAGGGCAGGGCCTGAACTCTAAAGCAAACTTCTGAGTGCTGAATCATGCTGCCTCTGTCATTTTAGTCACAGGATCTGGGCTGGAGTTCTGATCTGGACATGTATTCGCCTCCTCCAGGGGACAGTGCACAGAGTGTGGAACCTGGAGTCAGGAGCACCCGAGTTTGAGTTCAGCCTTGAACACCAGCTTTGTGATCCTGGGCGGGTCACCTAACCTCAGTTACCTCATCAGTCAAATGGACTTAATAATAGCCCCTCCCTCACAGGATTGCTGTGAGGTGAAATGAGATAGATACTTACGTGAAGCACTTTGCACACCTTAAAGTGCTATAGAAATGCTATTATTAATGATTATGCATCTGGCTGGCAGAAAACCTAGCACGGCCTAAAAATCAGAATTATTTTCAGTGTATATGTGTATATTTGTATGTGAGTGTAATTGTACATATATTTATATATAATATTGTGTGTATATATGTATATGTGTGTATAATATGTATATATATATATGTATATTATATATATATATGTATATATGTATATATATATATATATATATATATATATTATATATATATATATATATATATATATATATGTTCCTTTCCAGAAAATCTCCCCTTAGGGAGGGTACCACCTTTATTCAGACCAACATTTTATTGAGACATGTGTTAGCTGTAATGGCAGTAATAAAAGGTCTTAAGTCTATCCATTGAGCATTTATGGAACTGAATGTGGACCCCTGGCCTCTTCCAGGGACATCTGTGCTCAGCACTGGAAAACTTTGGGATGACACAGAGACTTCTTGGTCCCTACGATTAGATCAGTGTTTTTTGGTTTTGTTTTTTTTTTTTAGCTAGGCAATGGGGTTAAGTGACTTGCCCAGGGTCACACAGCTGGTAAGTGTTATGTATCTGAGGCCAGATTTGAACTCAGGTCTTCCTGAATCCAGGGCCAGTGCTCTATCCACTGTGCCACCTAGCTGCCCCTCTTGGTCCCTCTGAAGGGCAGCTAGGTGGCACCATAGTGCACAGAGCACCGGACCTTCAGTCTCATCTTTGTGAGTTCAAATCTGTCCTCAGACTCTTACTAGCTGTGTGACTGACCCTGGGCAGGTCGCTTCACCCTGTTTGCCTCAATTTCCTCATGTGTAAAATGAGCTGGAGAAGGAAATGGCAAACCACTCCAGGATCTCTGCCAAGACAACCCCAAATGGGGTCACAGAGAGTCAGGCATGACTGAAAACGACTCGACAACAAAGATAGGAGCCTGGCTGGGTGGACAAAGACAAAAATGCACAAGACCCTGTCTTGGAGGAGCTTCCGTTTCATTAACTCTTTATGGCTCCTGTGTTCATGTACTTGCACTGAAATGTGTGGGCTGAGGAGAGTAATAAAGAACTGAATAAAGAGAAAGAAATGGGGAAGATGAAGAAAGAGACTTTGGAGCTGCACAGAACCGAGGGGTCACACTGAACTCTGGGGCACTGAAATGTGATTAGGAAATGTTTAGCAAATAAAGAGTCGAAGCGACCTCACGTTAATGCACTAGTAACAATAGCAGCGAGCATGTAGAGGACCACTTACTCCAAAGGTCTCCTTGCCTCTTCCCGACAGCCCTGGGAGGCAGATGCTGTTTTTAGGGTGATTTTCCAAGGCAATCTGCTGCTCTTGGGGATCAGTGCCCGAATTGGAGGAGAACTGGAAGGGGGTGGGTTTGAGCCGAAGGAGAAGGGGGAGAAAAGGCGGCTGAGATAAAGATAATGGAAAGAAACAAGTGGTGAGCCAGGGAAGGCTCTGGTGGGTGGGCCTCGTTGTTTCAGCTTGGGGTCTCACCCTCCTCACCAGGTCCCAGGTAAAATCTTACCTTGTACGGGAAGCCCTCCCCATCACCCTGAATCCCAGGGCTTGCCCTCTATTGATTATCTCCAATTTATATTGCATGTGTCTTGTTTGCCCACAGGCAGACTGGGAGCTTCCTAGGGGCCACGATGGTGTTTTTGGCCTTTCTTTGTATCTTCAGAGCTTAGCACAGTGCCTGGCACATAGCAGGTGCTTAATAAATGCTTGTTAACTTGACTGACAATAATAATAATAATAACTAAAGTGGCACTTATGCAGCTCTTTACCTTTTTCAAAGTGTTTCATAACCATTAGCTTGTGAATCTCTGGACAAGCCTGTGGACTCAGGGCCAAAGGTACTGTTGTAGGTATTATTATAGGCAGCTAGGTGGCACAGTAGAGATGGATGAATGGGCCTGGGGTCAGGAAGACCCAAGTTCAAATTTAGCTTCAGGGCTTCATTTGAAGCCATTTCCTCAAATGCGAGATGGGGCTAATAAAAGCACTTATCTCATGGGGCTGTTGTGAGGATCAAATGATATTTGCAAAGTGCTGAGCACAGTGCTGACGCATACTGTGTTGTATATGTGTGTGTATATACGTAAATCCTTACTCTCCTTCCCTACTCATTCCACAGAAAGCACATAAATTCAGTGGAGACAAAATGCTGAATTCTCCTCCTGACCTCTGCAGCCACTGGGAGCTGAGCCATTGGGGTAAGGGGAGAGCGGCTGAAGGGGATGAGGGACAGAACAGTTTTGGGGGAGGCACCGACTGAGCAGGAGGCAAAAAGCCATTGGAATCTTAGGTTTCTTTCTTTCTTTTTAACACAATAAAGGGCTTCCATTCCAGGCCATGTGTCAGCTCAGGTGATGTGTCCAGAAGACCATGTCCTAAGAGAAGAAGCTGGAGGAGCTGCGATCCCCATCTTCAGAATATTTGAGGGGCAGTATAATGTGATGAGGTAGGGCAGGTCAGTGAAAAGTGGGATTCTATTTGTTCTTGGGGCTTCGAGGGGATTGGGGTGGTTGCAGAAGGAACCTAAGCATCGGCAGCCAGGTGGCACAATGGATGGCACCCTGGACCTGGAATCAGGAAGACCCACCCTGCGAAGGTCCCCAGAGGTCAGCTCTACCAACCCCTTACAGCGAGTCAGCCTCGGATACTGATTCGCTGGTCATCTTCCTTAGTCTCCCTCTCTCTAAAGTGGGGGTAATATTGGTGCCCACCTCCTAGGGCTGTTGTGAGGATAACATGAGATGTCGCTAAAGCCACTTTGCAAACTTGAAAGCCCCGTATAAATGCTAGCTACTGGGATGACCTCTACTGCATGTCCCTTCAGGTCCGTCTGTCTCTGGCAGTTGGACTCTGTGACTCCGAGGACAAGGATAAAGTATTACTGACTTACAAAACAGCTGCAGCCTGGGACTCTGTGTCCTGTGTGTTCTGTTCTTGGACATCTCCCTCGCCCACATTACCTGGACTCTTCTCCGAGGGATCTCTCTGGGCCGTGAGTGACAGTGCCCAGGTCCCTGCACACATGCCCTTGTTCTCGGAACTGTTCTCTGAGAATGTCAAATCGGGTCTTTGGAGAATGCCCAGGGTGCTGCTGATTCCCGAGCTGGGCTGCACGTGGGCTGGGATCAGCTCGTTTTACACGCACTGGTAGAACAGTGTCAGGGGAGAGCTAACACCTTGTGGCGCCCTCTCAGCAGGAGAGCAGATGCAAAGTAATAATAATAATAATAATAATGATAATAATAATAATAATAATAATTAGATCAAGCAAAAAGTCAGGGAAGACTGCAAAAAAACAAGAATCCTCTTGGCCTTAGAAATTCACCACTGGGGACTCGGCTAAGACACAGAATCTACCTTTCTCTTGGGAAATCTCTCTCACACACACACATACACACACACTCATACACACATACACATGCACACACTCATGTGCACACACTCACCCAACACATAGACACACGTACACACTCATGTGTATACCCGCTCACGCACATATGCAAACACTCACATGCACACACAGACACACATACACACACAAACACACACTCACACATTTATATACACTCATATATATACTCACACACAGACACACTCACACACCCAACACACACAGACACACACACATACTCATGTGCACAGACACACCTACACAAACACAAATTCACATACACACTCACATACTCACACATATACAACACACACATATGCACATACGTGCACACAGACACACACACCTACCCAGGCTCACACACTCACACACAGACATACTCACACACTTACACACACTCATGCACACACACATCCACACACAGAGCCAGGCTTCAGCCCCCACCAGCTGGCCTTTTCTTCTCTGTCCATGTTATTTCCTTGCTACTCTGACGGTCAAACATGTGCAAACTGAAAGGGCTTTTCAGCCTTTTGTGGAAGAATGAAAACAATAGAGAAATGACGAGAAGCCGGGAGCTTTGCACAGCTTGACCGTGGACAAACAGAGGAGAGGAAGTGGGTGAGCAGGCCTCCAGGAAGGGCCACTTGACTCACGAAATGGCCTCTGTGGGAGCAGCAGCTGCCTCCCTGGCCTCCCCCAGCCCCCCAAGCCCAGACTAACAAACCTCGAAGCTGGGGCTCAGCAGAAGGGGCCCACTGGGGAGGAGGAGGTGCGGTGTTGGGTACCCAGTGCTAATGGGATACCTGAGGAAACTGAGACTGGGATAGGCTAAGTAACTCGTGCACAATCTTGCGGGGAGAGCTTTGTGGTGGCAGAGGCTTAACTAGGGCAGGGCGACGTGCACTTTGTCCCTGGGCACCGAAAGTTAGAGAGTGCTAACGACACTTATACATCACACACAATTTTAGAGGTAGGAGGGATCTCACAGGTCACTCAGTCCAACTCTCTTATTTTACAGATGAGGAAACTGAGGCCCAGAGAGGGTGAGTGAATAGATGCCCAATATCACACAAGCAAGAGTCTGGATCCTTTCAGACGGATAGAGAGAGGTAAGGTCAGCACCTCACTGGCAAGAAACACTGGCCACACTGTAGGCACGTTCTCTTCAGCCTGGTCCTGCCCTGCTCTCTGAGAGGCAGCTGGTCAGTGCTGTGGGTAGAGCACTAGCGACAAAAAGACCCGGGTTCAAATTCAGCTTGCCCACTGGGCAACCTTGCACAGCTGAGCAGGTCGTCCAGCCTCTTGGTCTCAGTTTCCTTGTCTGTAAAATGGGGATAATAATAATAGTGTCTACCTCCCAGGGCTGTGGTGAGGATAAAATGAGATCATATTTGTAAAGGGCTTTGCAAGCCTTAAGGCACTACATAAATGCTGGCTATTATTATTAGCTTGGGCAGCTAGATGCCTGAGTGGATAGTGTGGCAGGCCTTAGAGTCAAGAACACCTGAGTTCAAATCCAGCCTCAGACACTTACTGGCTGTGTGACCTTGGGCAAGTCATTTCACCCTGTTTGCCTAGAGATCCAGAGCCCCTGGGCTGAGGTGATTAGTAGCCGTCTAAATTTCTGAATCTGAAAGGATACCACCGACAAAGCTCCACCTCTGGCCTGGTTTGCCAGAAGACGCAGATGGACCTGAAGAGAATTGTTTGAACAGAGCAGAGCTGAGGTGAAATGCAAAAATACCTTTTCAGCAGCCTCATAAAATGCTGTATGTCTTGATGATTTTGCAACTCAAAGTTTCTGGATAATATAACAGTAGTTATAAGTAAGGATAGCCTGTTTAAGTCTTTCTGTCACATAAGCAACCCCATGAAACTTGTGTGTTAAGCATTTCTTTTGTGTGGAGTAACTAAATAGCTGTCCCATGCCTGATGTATATTGCACATGAATACTTTTCTATTCCTCACTTTGCGGAAGCCCTAGACATGGGCCAAATTGAAGGGTTAAGTAATTTTTCCTGGTTTAACAGGGTGCAAAAGCCTGAAGATTATGAGAAAAGGAGACTGACTATTCATTTAAGTAGACAGGAAACCTCAGTACTGAACCTGGTCCAGTTCTTGTGCGTGGATCCGGAACCTAGAGGGAGCTCCTTAGTGGAGGAGGAGAAGGCAGAGTGGCCCAGCCCCCTGCGGTGATTCCACTTGTCAGAATGGCTTAGTAGAGTTTAAAGACAGGAAGAGCTGATTCAGATCCCATATCTGACGCCAGCTGTGCCCCTGTGGAAAGTCACTGAACCTCTCAGCCTCAGCTTCCTCACATGTAAAATAGCTCCGGTATCCATTTCACGGGGTTGTTGTGAGGCTTAAATGAGAAGTAAAGCTCTTGGCTAACTTTATATGTAGCAGTTATGATCATTTAAAGAAACCCTGCTGTGACTTTTGGTATAGTGAAGGATCCAGGTCACTTAACCTCCCGGGGCTCAGTTTCCTCATCTGTAAAATTAAGGCATGGGTATATAGCTGACCTCTGAGGGGCTTTTCAGGTCTAAATCTATGGTCCTGGGATGCCCCTTAAATGGGAACAAACCACAGATCTCTCGTCCATTTTACAAGGTCAGATTTCTGCCCATACGATTAATTTGTTGCTGTTTTTTTTCCTCAAGTACGCACATCTGTGTGGGCTGTGTTTATACAGATTATGAGAGGCTGTTAGGACTTGAGGTTCAAAAAGAGAATCAGTGACTCATGTGAACACTAAGATTCCCCAGACCTTCAGTTTCACCCTTGACTAGATTCACCAGCTCCAAAGTCTAGTTAACTTTTTAAATAAAATCAGAAGATTTTGGCCTCACCAAGGCAGCCACACGGTGTGCTCTTAAGTGACAGGAGCGTCCTGAAAATACAAATCCCATGCAAATGAGCAGGGAGGGAGCTGCTTTGTAAACAGAGCTGTAGGTTCTAGAAACACAGAAACTTTGTTAAAGAGGCTGGTAGAGCTTTCAGTTGGAACGTACTTCAGAGGGCACCTGATCTAGACCCGTTGTTTTACAGGCGAGAAAACTGAGGCCTGAACAGGTTAAGTAACAAGAATGATGATGGTGACAGCTAGCATTTGTAGAGCGTTTGCTACGTGCCAAGCGTTGTGCTAAGCACTTTGCAATTATTACCACATTTGATTCTCATGACCACCCTGGGAAGTAGGTGCTATTATTACCCCCATTTTACAGATGAGGAAACTGAGGGAAACAGAAGTTAAGTGACTTGCCCAGGGTCACACAGGTATACTACTACTACAACTATTACTGCAACAACAACTATTACTACTACTACAACTACTACTACCACCACTACTATGAAGTAACAGTTAAGGTTTGCAAAAGCACCTGACAAACATTATATCATACAAGTCTCGTAACAACCCCACGAGGTAGGTGTTCTTATTATCCCCATTTCGGAGATGAAGAAACAAGGCAGACAGCAGTTAAGTAACTTGTCCATGGCCATGCAGCTAGTAAGTATCTGAGGCTGGATTTGAACTCAGGTCCTTGGACTCCGAGTCCAGAGCTCTTTACATTGTACCACGTTAAGTAGGAATGAATGATAGCTCACATTCACAAAGAGCTTCCCTGTGCTATATGTGGTAGTTCTCATCAGCCTCATCTTTCACACAGAGAAACAAAGGGTCGGGAAGTTGAATTGCCCGAGGTCCCACAGCAACTGAGGGTCACAGCCGGGACTCAGAGGTCTTCTAGACTGGCCTTCTTTCCCCCATACTGTTCTGCCTCCAGCTCCTCCCCTCAGGTAAGGGAGACAGGGAGGCTTAGATCCAGAAAACCACTTTATTTGCCATTAAAAACAATTTAGATTTCCTTTGTATGCACTGTATATGAATACATTGCTAAAGAAACCCTTATAATCATAAGCACCTTGGCAGCCACCTGATCCAATCTCCTCATTCTACACGTGCAAGTTTTCCCTACCTAAAGTCACGCAGGCAGTATCAAGAGCAGGATTTGAACTCAAGCCCTCTCACGGCAGAGTCAGTGCCTTTTCCACCACACTCCATTGTCTTCCTTGGACTGATTACGACATTGGCATGTTTAGTCTCCTTACCATCTTGGTGGCGTTAAAGTCCGGTTTGTCAAAACCTGTGGTGCCCCAAACTGAAGTCACTCCTCCAGATGTGGGGGAACCAGGACAGATTATGATGGGACCATCAGCTCCCTTATTTTGGACACCAGGACTCTTAGCACAGCCTAAGACTGTATATATACAGCAAAGGGGGCACAGGGATGTTTTTTATAATAAAATTCAGTGGCTTGTGCTCAGAGATGCCTTTTCTGAGGAAGGTTTGGGACCCGGGACTCTGGCCCCTCTGCCTTAGCTGTGTTTATTTTTTCCTGGTCTTGGGCAAATGAGTACCTGGAGATGAATGTGTCCAGGCTCGGAAGATCCCATCAGGCTGGACCTGGCTGGTTCGGGGAGAAGTTTCTACATTAGAGAAGATGGATAGCAGCCCGAGGGTTGCCTGAGCCTGAGCCAGCTTTTACCAGCAGAAATGTACCGGGAGCTGTTAGGACAGCGCCCAGCTGAGGTGACCTGTGAAATGCTTTAGTCAGCAGCAGGTTGGCAAACTTTTGTGTTCTTATGAGGTTCAGCTCTACCCCACCACCAGCAGGTTGTAACAGTGGTTATGCTGCTGAATTCTGTTCAAATTGTTCCACTAATGTCTACTCTGGTTCCTCCATGCTTAGAATGCCTTTGTGTGTAGAAATAAACTGCTTATTCCCTACCCTGATGCACATTATGTGCTGAGTGCCTCTCATACCTGCCTCCTCTTTGAGGAGACCTACACACCAACCATGGCTTTAGGCTTAAGCAGTTTTCCCCCACCACGCTGGGATCGGACTTCACTAGCCAATGGGGGTGTGAAAGAGGAACCCATTCCCCACAGCTACGGACAGTAGCCCTCCAGCACTGAACCCAGTCCAGACCCCTTACCTGGGTGCAGAGCAAAGAGTCACACGGGATAAGCAGGAATGGAGGATTTCTATTTGGTATCACTGGTTGTTGTCTTTGCTGTTGAGTCATTTCAGTTGTGTCCGGCTCTCTGTGACCCCGTTTGGGGTTTTCTCGGCAAAGATACAGCAGAGGTTTGACATTTCCTTCTCCAGCTCATCTTACAGAGGAGGAAACTGAGGCAAACAGGATGAAGTGACTTGCCCAAGGTTACATAGCTAGTAAGCGTCTGAGGCTGGATTTGTTTGTCTGTTTTTTTGCTAGGCAATGGGGTTAAGTGACTTGCCCAGGGTCACACAGCTAGTTGTGTCAAGTGTTTGGTCTGAGGTCAGATTTGAACTCAGGTCCTCCTGACTCCAGGGCTGGTGCTCTATCCACTGCACCACCTAGCTGCCCTCACTGGCATCACTGGAGGGAACATCTAAATGGATGAACTCACAGATTCTTTTGAGTTGAATAGAGAAAAACAATTCCTAGCAATTAGAGTAATCTCATAACTGGAATGTGCTGCTGTGGAAGAAATAAGTCCCATCTACCAGGAGGACTTGAAGTCACAGCTGGATGGCCTCTTGTGGCCTGCGGCAGTGAGGGGAGTCCTTTTTACATGTGGGTTAGAGTAGTTAGCCTTTGAGGTTCCTTCCTGAACTCAAATTCTGTTTCTTGTTAGAGGCTGATGCCATAAATTTATTGTGTAACCTTGAGTTGGTCACTACATTTCCTGGGCCTCAGTTTCCTCAAGGCAAAACCAGGGATTTGAACTTGATTGTTACAATTAGATTGTAAGCTCCTTGAGGGAAGGAACTGTCTTTTGCTTCTGGTTGTATCCCCAGCACTTAGCCTGGCACATAAAAGGTGCTTGATAAATGCTGATTGATTGATTAATGGTACCTTCCAATTCTAATAGATTGTGAAACTATTTTCTAAAGTACCAAAAAGAACTAATGAAGTCCCTACAGCAAGACCTGCACCTGATCTGGAGGTCACACTGGGCTCTGGAAGGGTATGGTAATAGAACCTAGGCAGTGCCCAGCATGTTGTAAAGCCTTCAGGTCTGGTCCTGGCAATAATTTGAATCTGCTTCCCCAGGACACAACTAACCAGTACCAGGAGGATCTTCAACATTTGAACAGCCAGTTAGAAATGAATTCTTTGGCCACAGCTACTTAGGGAACAAAGGGGAAATTCAGAAACGGCCTTTAGGCCAGGGGTAGAGTCACCAAAAGGGGGCAGAGAGAAGAAGTAGCCAAGAATTTATAATTTTCTTTATCTTTTCGTTAGCTCCACGCCCCCAGCCAGAGATGGATCTTCTGGCAAAACACCTCGGTGTTAGACCTATCTCCGTCTCTTCTCTGGGGATATCTTCATTTACTTCCTCCCTCCTGTATTACAATAATTACACCCCCACTCTCCCAATTAGCAGATGCTGTGGTTAATGCTGTTTATTAAGACAAAGGAACCTTTAAAACAAAGAAAGGCAGGCTGACTTTCCCTTTGCTTGGAGGAAGACACTTCAGACTCCCATGAAGAAAATCAAAGGGGAGAGAAAATCCAGAATTATGTCTTGGGATCTGGGAGGGGTAGAGGAGGTAGCTTCCGCCCAGATGCTGTCATTCTAGATTGGCCCAAGTACCCTTCTCTCAGAGTCCTGGTCCTTCTTTGGGTAACGGCTGCCTCTCCCAGAGTCTCAACCCTTCGGTACCACGTGGCTTCTTAGAGGTTCCCTTTCTCTAGCGCCCTGTCTTCTTGTCCCAGGAAGAACTGGGCTCCTCAGCGCCCCCTTGGACACATCCAACTACCTTTCTGAAGGAGACTTGGCTTATCTCTCTCCAGCCATAACACTGCTTCCTTTTTGATTCACTGGAGGTTTTCATCCATGCCTCACAAAAAGATTCCTTGATATGGCCCATTTTTTTTCCTACAGTTAATTGGTTCTTTTCTGTGATTAGGTAGGAGAAAGATCAGCTTCCTTATATCGGATTAAGTCAGTGACCTTTTCTCTTATACTTTAATCCTCAAGTTTAAGAAATAAAGGAGTCCAAAGGCTTGGAAACCTGACAAAACTCTCACTCCTACACATTACGAATACTTTCTTTAAAAAAGAGAGTTATGAGGTTCTGGACATGGTAGACACTGTAGGGCAACATAAAAGGAAATAAATTATATCATAATAAAAAAATAACTGTTTACCAATGTGGAAGTCATTTCCAAATCAGCTATCTTTGTGTATCCAGAACACTGACATGTTAGAGCAAAGATCAAAATTGTACCAAGTCAGAAGAAAAAATAAAACAGAAAATTAGGTGTGCGATCAAAACAGTGCCAGCCTTTCCTTATTTAAACAAGGTTTTGATGCCATAGAGGGACAGCATGGAGTCAGTCTTGGCATCAGAAAAATCAGGGTTGTGTGATGATTAATATTGATAAACTTAACCCTTCCCAGCAATACAAGGATCTAAGACATCTGCAAAGGCCTCGTGATGGAAAATGCTATCCACATCCAAAGAAAGAACTATGGAATTTGAATGCAGATTGAAACATGCTATGTGCTAGGGTTTTTTTTTCTCTTCTGTTGAGTTTTATTTCCTCTTTCTGGTGGTTCCTCCTCTTGGTTCTAATTCTTACTTACAACATCACTAATGTGAAAATATGTTTAATAGGAATATATATGTATAGCCTATATCGGATTGTGCACCATCTTGGGGAGGGTGGTGGGGAGGAAGAGGGAGAAAAATTTTAAACTCAAAAGCATATGGAAGTGATTGTTGATAAATCAAAATGAATTATTTAAAAAAGAAGAAAAAAAAAGAAAAATCAGGGTTCAAGTCCTGCCTTTGACATATTGCAGCTGCTTGACCCTTGGGAAATCATTCAGCGTCTTGGTGCCCCTGTGACTGAACAAGACTGTAGGTTACAGGTGAGCCACTGTTCTGTCTTAACTGAAGGAATCTGCACCTTGAGAGTTCCATTTACTGAGGAAATGTAGCTGAATAGTAAACCCACGTAGCCAAATCAGCTACTTCAACGAAGAGGCCAATAAAAGCCGGGCAGAGCTTCCAAAAGCAAATTCTCAACAAGAAGAGAAATGTGGCAGTCAAGTCAACACCACTTTTGAACATCAACTCGTTTGTAGAGTCTTATGGGGGATGGTCTTGGAAGAGGGTGAGCAGCTTTGCTTTAGGAAACAGAGATAAGAAGGGAAGGAAAACCGAGGTTGAAAGCAAGCTTGGCAGGAGAATCAACTGAGCCAGATCCAACCTAAGAGCATTTAAGAAGGGAACTATAGAGGAGGAAAATAAAGAAACAAAAAAAGATCTACCAACATGTTTGTAATGAGTGTTTTCTCCATCAGAGTGGAGCTGCGATCATCACGTTCTACTATTGTAGCCCTAGATACACTGTGTGATTAAGTAGAAATGGTTTTAAAGAAAACAAAAGCAGGAAGAAAAATTGTGCCACCCAAAGAGGAGATTGGGCAGCTGGGTGGTGCAGTGTATAGAGCAATGGGTCTGGAGTCAGGAGGACCTGAGTTCAAATCCAGCCTCAGACATTTGCTAGCTGTGTGATCCCGGGAAGTCACTTAACCCTGTTTGGCTCAGTTTCCTCATCTGTAAAATGAGCTGGAGAAGGAAATGGCAAACTACTCCAGTATCTTTGCCAAGAAAACCCCAAATGGGTCACAAAGAGTCAGACAGGATTGAAAACAACCGAAATTGAATGTAGTGGTTGGAAGTCTAAATCAAATGGTGGGCTACGTGCTAAGTGTACCATAACTCCATGGAGAGAGTGAAACATTGTGCAGTTTGCATGCATATCTCTCTGTTTGCATGATCATTTCCTTATAGTTCTACAGATAAAGGGAGGAGGTGGGTGTTTCCTATAGGTGAAAGTTAAAGAGTTCATTTGGATGGGGTGAATCCACAGTAGCCACACCTCTTAGGCCAGTAAGAAGGACAAAGAGGCCGAGAGAGGTGAGTATCAAGCACTCTTAAGAGCTATGGAGAGCTTGGTGGTGTGTTTCCCAGGACTCCCCCAAGAAAGAGTCAAGCCCATAATTCTCCCGGTGCCTATGACTAGCACAAGGTTAATGGTTAGTAATGCCCTTTACTGGTTACTGCAGATCAGGACATTGAAGCGCTGTTGTTCAGCGTGTTCAACTCTCTGGGGTTTTCTTGGCAAAGATACTGGACTGGTTGCCATTTCCTTCTCCAGCACATTTTACAGATGAGGAAACTGAGGCAAACAGGGATAAGTGACTTGCCCAGGGTCACACAGATAGGTGTCTGAGGCCGGATTTGAACTCAAGAAGATGAGTCTTCCTGACTCTCTATCCATGACACTCGCTGAACCACCTAGCTGCCTGCCTGGCATATAGCAGGTGCTTAATAAATGACTGACTGGCACTGTATAGCCTTGTGCTGAGTATATCTCAGACTTTGGGGAGGATTTTTTGGTATCAACAATTCTTATTACGTCATCTTAGCAAATACTCCTTTCTAAAAACCAACTGTCAGCTTGACAAATTCCTTTCAGTTAATAATCGCCAGGGGAAGTTTGCCATTTGGGGCTTGTGAACTATAGTACTAAAAAAAAAACCACCCCCAACCCCTTGAGGCTTAACCTAGGACCCTCAGGGAAGATGGAGAAGGCACTCTAGGGGAAGCTGAACTGCCAGTTAGAGGGAGGATTGGGAGAGGAGCTCTGAGCAAACATTACACAACCAATAAACACTTGTTGGAACATTGAATTTAGGAGAATCCTTGGAACTTCATGACCACAGGGACTGTTCAGTGGGTACTGCCCTCCCGAGAGATCTGGGTTTAAAGACTACCTCAGACGTACAAGCGAAGGAAAGCCAGGCAGCTTCATCACTTCTCTCTGTCTCAGTTTCCTCATCTCTGGTAGCACGTCCCTTGAAGGGGTGTTGTGAGGATCTAGTGAGACACAAAGTGCTTGGCAAACATGGCCACTGTTATTATCATAACTCTATTCTATGGTTCTCTAGTTAGGAATTCCAAGCAGGAAGAAAACTGCCCGCTCACCGATGATGTTTGCCACTCTCATGCTGTTGCCTGATGAAGTCCAAATGGAGAGCTCCCCAGAGATGAGGAGGTCCCACAGCGAGGGAGGAGATTGTTCTGGGGCATCAAGGGACAGGAACCTCCCAGGTTCCTGCAGCCATGCAGGGAAGGGCCAGGCAGCCTTGGTGTTCCCTCTGGCACCTACGTGAGGCCGAGGGAAGAGGCCCCCAGTACACTGGGGTAGGAAAACCACCCAGGGAGAATTCATCTGAGCACACTGAATAAAGTCATCCGGGAGAAGACCAAGCGACGTGTTGAATGGGTGGTAATCTGTATATCCGGGGGGAGCACCCACTCGGTGAGATCACAGAGGCACTGACTTTCATAAAAGAAAAGGTGGTGAAAATGACACATGCAGCCTTCCTCTGGCTGTGGGTTTGTGGCAGCTGGACAGAGGACAGAGCAACGTTGAAGCTCACAACTGAAATTTCAACTTAATCCTTTCTTCTCTTTTTTTTTCAGTTGTGTCTGATTCTCCGTGACCCCAGTTGGGGTTTTCTCAGTGAAGATCCTGGAGTGGTTGGCCATATCCTTCTCCAGCTCATTTCACAGATGAAGAAACTGAGGCAAACAGGGTGAGGTGACTTGTCCAAGGTCACACAGCTAGGAAGTGTCTGAGGTCATATTTGAACTCAGGTCTTCCTGATGCCAGGCCAGGCTCTCCATCTACTGTGTCACCTAGCTGCTTCTTTCCCTCTTCTCTAGATCCCTTCCGATGATCCCGACATTCTCTTCCTATTTTTCCAGAGTCAGAGATTTTCCCAATATTCCCACCCCTAAATTCTCCCCTTCCCCCACCCCATGCCTATACACACACACACACACATATATACAAATATATGTATATGTATATATATACACACCTACATATATACATACTTCTTTCTATATATACACATAGACCTACATATGTATATGCATATACACACCTACATATATGCGTACCTCTCTCTATATATGTATGTATGTATACAGTCCTACCTATGTATATATATATACACACCTACATATATACATACCTCTCTATGTATATATGTATATACAGACCTACCTATGTATATCTATACACACCTACATATATACGTACCTCTCTCTCTATGTATATATACAGTCCTACCTATGTATATATATACACATGTACATATACACATACCTCTCTATATATGTATATATACAGACCTATCTATGTATATATATACACACCTACATATATACATACCTCTCTATGTATATATGTATATACAGGCCTACCTATGCATATCTATACACATCTACATATATACATACCTCTCTGTCTATATATGTATATATACAGACCTACACATATACATACCTCTCTTTACATATATATATATACACACACACACACACACACTGTGGGTATGTATATGTGTGCACATGCACATGAGAGTGTACATGCATGTGTACATGGACACACATATTTTGAAGACATCACAACTGACATCTCATCATGTCCTTGTTAATGTGAGCTAAGTCTTGAAAGGAGTTTCTTCTCTGGGTTCCTTCTGTATATAGGATAATACAGGATTCTATGTCTAGAGCTGGAACTCCCTCGTTTTTTGGATGAGGACTCTGAGGCCAGGGGCAGGTGAAATAGGTCACATAGATACTTAGTGGTAGGGGTGAGATTTGAATTCGGGTCCCCCGACTCCAACGCTGGCATCGCCTGCTGTATCTTGGTACCTCGCATCATTGATTTCAGACCTCCTCTAGGATGGGACCTCTTTTCGTTCCTGTTACATACACAGAATGTTTTAGTGACGGCGCCTGGGTAATCAGAATGCCCTTCACTGTTTGCCCTTTGGACAATTTCTAGTTGCTATGAAAGCCCAGCTCAGGTGCTACTTCCTACAGAAGGCCTTTCTTTCTCCTCACCCCAGGCCCCATTTGTTAACACTCTCTTCCTATTTAAATTATTTTGCATTATTTTTGTAATGAGGAGGTAGGTATAATCACTGAAAGACCAGAATGTAAGGACAAGGTGTTAATGAGGTGTTAAATTAACTGTGAAAGATGCCTCAAAGCCCCTGATCCCTCTGGGGCTTTAATTAGCTAAGCTCTGGATGAATAGAAGCATTTTGAGTGGAGAGTGGGAGAAATTGAAGGTTGGAAGCTATCTATGAAAGAAACCCCTGCGGGGGAGGAGAAGGGAATTTCTCTTTTCTCAAACCACATTTTCTCTTCAAACCCCATCTTGTTGGCTGTGGAGCTTAGGAGACATCCGGTAGGAAGCAGAGACACCCACTCCAGACAGACATAGGAAAACAGGGATTCATGAAAGGGAAGAAGGAGATTCCAAAAGTGTGACTGGAAGCAGAGAAGAAAGTTGGTTATGGAGAGGAGTAGACCCTGGGAACCCAGGCATGCAGCCCACCCAGAAAAGACTTTGTATCCAACGAGAATTTCATGTGGACATTCTAAAGAGCAGTTTTTAGTTCCTGCAATACCAAGAGCTTTGAGTTGTCTTAGCCATACACTTAACCCACACTGTGCCTCATTACTATTGTACTCTTAAGTTTGAATCCACTCTTCCCATGAATGCTAAGCATATTTGTGAGGAGTACGCATTCAGTTTTGTGGGGCATTACTTCATAACTACTGTGCTTGCTACTTCATTTGAGTAGATGCCTTTGCTGAGGGTTAATTGAATCTACTGACTGATTTTTTTTTTGGGGGGGAGGGTCTTAAGTGACTTGCCCAGGGTCACGTAGCTAATGAGTGTTTTGTTTCTGAGTCTGGATTTGAACTCAGGTCCTCTTGAGTCCAGGGCCGGTGCTCTATCCACTGCGCCACCTAGCTGCCCCTACTGACTGATTATTAAGGGGTAGCACACTGGTAGAGGCTTGCAAGCACTGCAGCTTTAACCCCTGGAAACCAAGGCATTGCTTGGCCTCTGGGGACCCAGCCTATAACTGTAAATGCAAATTGCCCAGAGGAGTAGCTCCATCTTGTGTATACTTTCTATTTACATGGCTGTGCATGGTGCTAGCCATCCCACTTCCCACCCCCAGCAGAAATAAACTCCGTAAGGACAGGGACTGATTTTTTCTTTCTTTTGGTTCGAGTCTGTCTCTAGACCCCAGCACAGTGCCTGGCACATTTTCCTGGTGCAGGATCTGTGGTTTTATTGGTACAGAGAACACGGATGAGGAAATTTCTTCTACCAATGAAGAGTTGCCTGGGGTCAGAGAGGTGCCACAGGCTGTTTGACCTATGGCAGAGAGGCACCCTGAGTCAGGAAGACCTGAGTTCATCATCCTATCTCTGACATATATTAGCTGTGTGACCCAAAGTAAGTCACCTAACCCCTCGGTATTGGCTTCATAGTAGGTGCTTGATACATGCACATAAATTGAATTGAATGAGGACATTTGCTAAGTATCACACAACTATGAAGTGGAGATAGCTTCCAGGTTGATGTCAGAGCACCTGGCTGTGTGATGCAGAGCAAATCACTTCACCTCTAACCCTAGCAGCTCTTACCTCCAGGGTCAATTGGATGTAGGCATCTGTGTATTGCCCTGTGTAGACTATGTGGGTCCTCATGGGTTGGCAATTCACAGAGAACTGTAAAGAAATGTCTCTGGAATCTTGCCCACTCCTCTTAAAAGGAGACTTTGATTCCTGCCTAGAGGGGAGTGGGAGATGGGATCTCCCTCATGAGGACCCCTCCCAACATAAGGCCAATTCATGTTCTCTGAGAGAGGAAGGGGGCCATGTTAGAATATGCATGTATCTCCTCCTCCTTTAATATTTCTGGCCTAAGGGAAGGAATTTTGTAGTGTTGAGCTTCTTTCCCAGTAGCTGTCCTTTAAAGGAAAAGGGGTACCCCAAGCTCATACCCCCAGGTCTGACTCCTATTGTTTGGTAGTTACACAAAAGACCATCATGAACAGTGAACAGGGAACAAACCCATCTATCTAAGTCAATAGCAAACTGGAATCAGAAAGGTTATACAGATGAGAATATGCCCCAAAATATACAAAGTGAATGAGCTCCTCTACTGGGATTGAAGGGAAAGAGAGGCAGAGACACACAGAGAGATATAGAGGCAGAGAGAGACAGACAGAGACAGAGACAGAGACACACAGAGACAGAGATAGAGACACAGAGAGACCAAGACAGAGAGTTGAGTTGAAGAGACAGACAGACAGAGACAGAGAGAAAGAAAGAGAGAGAAAGAGAGAGAGAGAGAGAGAGAGAGAGAGAGAGAGAGAGAGAGAGAGAGAGAGAGAGAGAGAGAGAGAGAGAGAGAGAGGAGGCCTCAATTTTAAACAAGGGGAAAATTCTCTCAGCCTCCAGAAAGGCAAGTTGGAAACCAGGGACGTGTTCTCTTATCTGTCCGCCATGTCCAAAGTCTTCTTTCTTTATCTCCAAAGATCCTTCCCTGAAGAGTCTGAAACTAAATGTGTACTTTCTTAAAACAAGAGTGAAGAAGAATGTCTCTGCTTTTCAAATCTCTTGAGCCAATTCCAACTTACCTAATAATAATAATAATAACAACAACAACAACAACATTTATATAGTGCTTACTATGTGCCAGGTACTGTGCTAAGTGCTTTAAAATTATTATCTCATTTGATCCTCATAACAACCCTGGAAGGTAGAGGGGGTAAAAATTATCCCCATTTTACAGATGAGGAAACTGAGGCAAATAGCAGTTGAGTGACTTTCCAAGGGTCACACAACAAGTAATGTCTGAGGAGAGTTTTGAACTCAGGTCTTCCTGACTCCAGGCCTGGTGCTCTATCCACTGGGCAGGTGTGATCATTCTATCCAGCAATCGGGAACAATTCAACCTCTCTAAAGTGGCCTGGGGGCAGCGAGGTAGAGCAGCGGATAGAGCTCTAGACCTGGAGTCAGGAAGACTTATCTTCATGAGTTCCGATCTTCCCTCAGAAACTGAGTTCCCTGAGCAAGTCACTTCACCCTGTTTCCCTCAGTTTCATCATCTGCGAAATGAGCTGGAGAGGGAAATGGCCAACCACTCCGGTACCTCTGCCAAGAAAACCCCAACTGGGGTCACGAAGAGGCGGACATGACTGAACAACAACAGAAGTGTACCGGGCTGCCCGGAGAGGGGGGCAGGCATCTGCCTCCTGGAGGTCTTCAGATAAGGGGCAGATAGGCCCTCTTGGGAAATGCTGTGCCAAGAGTTCAAGGCTCCCAGGTGAAAGCTGGAAGGGAGCCCAGTAGCCATGCAGTTCAACTCCCTGATCATACAGATGAGGAACTGAGACTATAAAAAGCATGTGAGACCAGATTTGAACCCTGGTCCTGTCAAATCCAGAGCTTTCCATTCTGTCACATCCTTATTCAGGTAGGGGGCAAAGTGGGGAGAGTGTCTGCCCTGGAACCAGCAATATCTGAATTCAAATCCTAGTGTAGATTATGTGACCCTGGGCAGGTCATTTGACTCATGTAAGCCTCGGTTTTCTCATCTGTAAAAAGGGCACGATAATAATAACCCCTACCTCCCAGGGTTGTTGGGAGGTTCTAATGAGATAATACAGGTGAAGCGCTTCGTAAAATTTAAAGTATGACATGAATGCTAGCTATTTTTTAAAATTATTATTATTATTATTATTATTATTATTATTATTATTATTATTGACTTGCCTCTGAAGTCCCTTGTAACTATGGGTTCTGGGATTCGATAAACTATCAGTTCCTTGTCACCCAAAAGGTCATGATCTCTTAGGAGCAAAGCTTGGATGGTAGAATGTCCTATGTGGGGCGGAGGGACCAGAGAGGCCTTCCAAGTCCCCTGAAGGCACCTGGTGGGGAGGGGGGGGTCTCCTGCTCCGTTTACTCATAAGATCAGCCCTATAATAAAATAAGGAAAAAAGTGCCCGCAAAGTCTTGGAAGCTGATAAAAGGGGAAGCAAGGAAGGAAGAAAGGAAGGAAGAGGTTGTGGTTGGAGGGGGGAGAAGTGCGGGAGGGGCTGAGAGACGAGGACTGCTAGGCTCAGGAGTCTGTCTCTCCCGTGGCCTGGCCAGCCCCCTCTGCCAGGTCCCTCTTGGTGCCCGGGGGCCAGACTCTGGGACAGCTTCCTTCGGTGACTCTCGGGGCTCTGGAATTTACTCAGCCTCGAACACTACTTGGTCATGGAGGGGGGAAGCAGAGGAAGTGGCTGGCCCGCAGATGACGGGGAAGGATTCGCAGGAAAGCAGACTCGTTCTTGATGCCTGCCCAGAGATAGAGCGCAGTCCCAGCGGGATGGAACTGCGGTTTCTGTCAAAGGAAGCCTGTTTACATAAAATTCTTGGACTGCTCTTGGTCCATTTTAAAACAGAACACAACCCAAGCTGCCCAAGCCACTGGGAAATGGACCTCAGCACAGAACTGTGTGCTGACTTCCCTCCGATCCCGGCCCCAGATGGCAGTCCGCACACGGCCCGACTCCTCCAACCAAGTTTCCAGCCTCAGGGACATTTCCTGGCAGGTCTCAGAGTTCACCGGATGTCCGATCTGCCTCGGAGGAGCTGCTCCCTGGCCAGGCAGGCCTGTGCCTGTTCCCCTGTCCCTTTTCAAGGTTCCGGCCTCGCCACCAGAAGAGGAAAAGTCCTGGACAAGCAGGGGTGTTGGAAAGTTATCCTGGCGGCCTCCAGCCCGAAGGACCAAAAAACAGCCCAGAGACCTCTTGGTCAATTTTCATCATGGCGACAGCTGGCTGCTAGAAGTAGGGCCGTAGAGCTGGACCAGCCCTGGGCAGTCTTCTGGTCACACAGCTCTGATCCCCCATTTTTGATGCTCCATCTCCCTCTCCCCTCTCCTCCTAATCAATGTACAAATCTTCCCAAGGAGGTCACTGACAAAAGGCATACAGCCAACGCTCAAAGACCTCCATTAATTGGGATGAATTGCCACCATTGAATCTCGATATACTTTCAAACAGCTCTAACCACCAGAAAGCGGAATGAGCTAAATGAGCTGAAATCTGCCTCCAGACATCTGTCACGTCCACTGGTATCCCTAGGATGTCACGACAAAGCTGGGAGGCCTCTGGTACACTGAGGAGTGTCCAACTTCATGAACGTGGATGTGGAAGACCCCTACATGGCGAGGGGATGGTGTGTGTCATCAGAGGGCTGTTCAGTTCATGAGCTGACAGACCCCTCCAGAGTAGTATCAATCAGTCAGTCAATCAGTATTTATTAAGCACCTACTGTGTTCTAGGCCCTGTGCTAAGTACTAGGAATACAAATATCCCTCCTTCCAAGTCACTCACATTCTCACATAAAAGACCACAAGAGCATATAAAAAGATACACAAAACAAACACAAACTAAGTAAACATCAATAGAAACAAAATAGTCACCCAAAGGAAAGTTTGGGAGTGAGGACACAAACGTTTATGGGGACCGGGAAAGGCTTCGTGCAGGGGATGGTGCCTCAGCTGCACCTTACAGAAAGAGAGGTTCTCGGAGGCAGAAGTAAGACAGTAGGGCATTCCAGGTGGGGGGTGGGGGGGATGGCCGGGGCCAAGTTTTGGAGATGGGAGGTGCTTTGCTATGTGTGAGGAACAGACTGCATGGCAGAATGTGGGAAGGAGATTTTCGGTCCATTGAGTCAGAAGAATAGGCTGGGACCAGGTTATCCAGAGCTTTAAAAACTAAACAGAAAAGATTATAGTTTTTTCCTAGAGGTATTAGGAAGTCACTGGAGTTGAGTACAGAAGTCACATGGTCAGATCTGAACATAAGCAAAATTCATTTGTCAGCACTGTGAAGGATGGATTGGGGCAAGGAGACTGGATTAGAGTTAGCAGCGATCTAGGTGAGGGTCTGAATGAACATGGTGTCTGTGTAACTGGAGAGAAAGGGTCCCCTGGGAGAGATGCTGGCAAGTGAGAAGTAGCCAGACTCGGCACCAGATAGGAGATGGGAAAGTTATAAACCTGAGAGTGATGCTTTGACAGACTAGGCTTGGGGAGAAAGAAAAAGAGTTCAGTTTCCATTAGGTTGAGTGTGAGGTGACTCCTGGACACTCAGTTTGAAATTCTTCTTAGGCCATTGTGATCCAGAACTAAAGTCTGTAGAAGAGACTGGAGCAGGGCATATGTAGACACAGAAGTCATCTGCATAGAGCCCATAGTTAAACCCACGGGGGACAATGGTTACCAAGAGGAAGAAGACAAAAGAGTCTCAGACAAAGCCTTGGACAACACCTACAGTTAAGAAGCATGATGTAGATGAGGCAGCAGAGGAGATTGAGAAGAAATCATCCAGGGAGAAAGAGAACCAGGAGAAAGTGAGGTGACAAAAACCCAGATGGGAGAGAGTACTGGGGAGGAGAAGGGGGTCAGGAGGTGAAATCCAGCAGCTGTGTGGAGAAGGCTCAGGACTGAGGCAAGACCATTGAAGGGGCCACCGAGAGCTCACTTTGTAGAGAGAAGTCAGTGGGTGGTGAAGCCAATCTGCCAAGGGCTGAGAAGGGAGCTGAGAGAGGGAGTGAAAGCTGAGAGGAACTTAGCTGAGAAAAGGAGGAGGGAGATAGGATGAACACTTGGGATAATGGTGAGGTCCAATAAAATCCTCTAAAAATAAGGTAGGGGATGTGGGTGTGTTTGAAGAGAACACAGATGGAAACTGCGGGTAGAAAGAGGATGAAGGTTGTAGAGAGAAAAAGGATGGCTTAAGATGGGAGAGGGACTAGAAGAGAAGTCAGAGGCTGGCGGGAAGGAGATGTGACATGCTGTCACGGGTTCTAGAGAGGAGAAGGGAGAAGAGGGAGCTCGAGTGCTTGGAGGTCCTCGTCTAGTGGGAGGAGGGGGAGGAGTGAGGAGTCCAGTCAAGAAGCCTTTCTTGAGCACCTACTATGTGCCAGGCACTGAGCTAAGCCCTAGGGAGACAGGAAAGGCAAATGAGAGACCCTGCTCTCAAGGAGCTCCCAGTCTAATGTGGAGGCAACATGCCAACAGCTGCACAGATGAGCCTGGAGAGGACAAATGGGAGGAAATCCAGAGAGAGAAGGAGGCACTAGCAGGGAGGAGGACCGAACAGGCTTCTTGCAGAAGGAGGGATTTGAGCTGTGGCCTAAAGGAAACCAGGAAGCCAGGAAGCCAGGAGGCAGAGAAGAGGAGGGAGAGCATTCCAGGCAGAGGGCACAGCCAGGGAAAACGCCTAGAGGTGGGAGACGGAGTGTCTTGTGGGAGGCACAGCCAGGAGGCCAGTGTCATTAGATTGCAGAGTGCCAGAAGGGGCCCAAGGTGTGAAAAGGTAGGAGGGAACACCTTATGAATAGCTTTAAATACCAGAGGATTTTATATTTGATCCTGGAAGCAATAGGGATCCTTTGCTGTTTAGTGAATATCAGGTGACATGGGTCTGACAGGGCAGCTGGATAGAGTGCTAGGCCTGGAGTCAGGAAGACCTGAGTTCAAATCCAGCCTCAGATGCTTACTAGCTATGTGCCCCTTCACAAGTCACGGAACCTCTATTTACCTCAGTTTCCTCATCTATAAAATGAGCATAATAAAAGCACCTACCTCCCTGGGTTGTCGTGAGAATCAAGTGAGATAATAATGATGTCACCACTCAGCACAGTGCCTGGCACATGGGAAGCTCTATGTAAGTGTTAATTTTTGTTATTGTTGTAGGCATTGTTCAGTCGTTTCAGTGGTATCTGAATGTATGACCCCTTTTGAGACTGTCTTGGCTGACAGACTGGAGTGGTTTGCCATTTCCTTCTCCAGCTCATTTTACAGATGAGGAAATTGAGGCAAATAGGGTTGAGTGACTTGCCCAGGGTCACACAACTAATGTCTTAGGCTAGATTTGAACTCAGGTCTTCCTGATTCCAGGTCTGGTGCTGGATGAATAGATGGATGGATGGTTGGATGGATGGACAGATAATAATAGGTAGATAGATATATGATATACAGATGGACAGACAGACAATAGATGGTAGGTAATGATAGGTAGATAAATGATTAAATTGATGGATAAATAGATGACATATGGACGGATGAATAGATGGATGGATGGACAGATAGATATAGATGATAGGTAGATAGATGCATGATAGAAAGATAGGTAGATGATAGATAAAGGTAGGTAGATGTATATAGATGGATAATCAGAGAGACTGATGGATGGACAGATGGATGATAGGCAGATAGATGGATGATTGATAACGGTAGATAGGTAGATGTCTATAGATGACTATGACGGCTATAGAGACAGATGATGGATGGATGGGTGGATGGATGGAAAGACAGATGATACGCAAACAGATGATAGATAAATAATGATAGGCAGATAGATGATGTATCAACAGGCAGACAAATGATAGAAAGGTAATGGCAAGTAGATAGATGATCTATAGATGGATAGACAGATGATGGATGGATGGATGACAGAGAAATAAATAGGATCCCTCTCCTGTATGATAACCCTTCACACATTTGATAAATAGTGTCAGAAATCTGTATGTTTTGTCTACAAGATGCCAAATATTTGGGAGATGGAAAACATAAGGACCTTTCTGTTTTTCTTCCAATGTTTGGTGACAAACACAGGCAGGCACAGCCTACGGGGATGACGACTGTAAACAGGGCAATTATTGACTCGCAGGTCTCTGGCTGCGTCTACAGGAAGGCGCTGCTTCCATCCTTTGGGCTGAATTGGACAAGTACACCCAGGCAAACAAGGGAACAATTCAGTCAAACCACTGGGTTGCCTGTTTGTTTATTTTTATTATTTTTTTTTATAATGGGGCTGACTGGTTGTTTGACTGAAAGAACGAACTAAGTGGGCTGTTAGTCATTCACCGAGCACTTATTAAGCGGCTAACGTGTGCCCAGCACCAGGCTACACTGGGGGTGGGGTATAGTAAGAAAAATCTGATCCTACACACAGTAGGCACTTCATATATGTTTATTGATCGGAATCAAATCTGTGGGGAGAGAAGGTACCTGAAACAACTTGAGAGTATATTGTTAAGTTCTATTTAGGCCAGCACCAACTGTTTCAGCAATGGATCTGCTGTTGTTCAGTCATGCCCGACTCTTTGTGACCGCTTTTGGGGACTTCTTGGCAAAGACACTGGAGGGGTTTGCCATTTCCTTTTCCAGCTCATTTGATAGGTGAGGAAACTGAGGCAGACAGCATTAAGTGACTTGCCTAGGGTCACACAGCTAGCACATGTCTGAGACCAGATTTTAACTCAGGTCTTCCTGACTCCCTTGAGGGAATGCTCTATCCACTGAGCCACCTAGCTAGGGATAGTATAGGCCTTTGGCAAAGAATTTCACTATGTGGGACTTGATTTTTCTGGTTCTCAGTTTTCTTGACCATAAAATGGTGGCATGGTGGAAAGGACCCGGCTTCAAATCCTAGTTTGGCTATTCACCAGTTATATAATCCAGTGCAGGTAACAACCTCTGTGAACATCGATTCATTGGTTGGTAAAATGGAATTAAAACTGCTCTGAACTACCTTAGAGGGTTGTTGTGAGGAAAGTGCTTCATAACATTCAAAGAACTTTGAAAGGTGTGAATTATTATAGTGATTGTTATAGAAGCAGCTAGTGATTCAGGGGATAGAGCATTTAGCCTGGGAAGCAGGAAGTCCTGAGTTCATATGTAGCCTCTGATACTTACTAGCAGTGTGACCCTGGGCAAGTTACTTAAACCACTGTCTGCCTCAGTTTCCTCAACTGTAAAATGGGGGTATCATAGCAGTTCTTTGTAAGGGTTGTTGTGAGGCTCAAATGAGATTTTTGGGAAGCACTCAGCACAGTTCCTGGTACGTGTGAGGTGCTTAATAAACTTAATAAAATGTTCCTTTCCTTTTTTCTTTCCTTCCTTCCTCCTTCCTTCCTTCCTCCTTTTCTTCCTTCCTTCCTTCCTCCCCCTTTTCTTCCTTCCTTCCTTCCTCCCCCTTCCTTCCTTCCTTCCTTCCTTCCTTCCTTCCTTCCTTCCTTCCTTCCTTCCTTCCTTCCTTCCTTCCTTCTTCCCTCCCTCCCCCTTCCTTCTTTCCTTCTTTTCTTCCTTCCCCTCAATAATTACTTACCACCTGGGGTATTCAGAGCTAAGCTTGATATATATTTAGGAAAAGCTTTGAAAAGGCATTGTTCCCTGTGAATACCTTCAAGAGTGGAGCTGTAATTAAGGGGGAACAGCCAGGGACCTGGCTAAGGGGAGATACCACTTGAGGGCTATATTTCCCCCCAGGACAATTCTACAGCCTGTGGGCCCTGTGCCTTCTGATCTTCTGCTGGCCCCATGTCACAGTGCATCCTGGTCTCAACACTGATACCTCCTTTCCAGCCTGTTTTCCCCAGGCATCCCTTCCCTTCCCTGCTACCTTTCCCAACTCTTGTCTTTTCCTGGGGCTGGAAAGAAGTCTATAATCAAGGACTCCATCACCTCAGCTGAATGCCCCCAGGTGTCCAAATTCTCAGTCCAGGCTCCAGTCAAGAGCAAACTCCCGGACTGTTGGTCTGCTAGCTTCGAAAATGACTTTCATTCATTTCTATCCCTGAAAACCCCAAATATGTTTTCTTCCTGAGTCCTAGGGGTTTCTTTGAGAGAAACAGGAAGTTTAAATAAACTGACCTTGGAGTCAGGATAGAAGAAGTGGATCTAAATCTGCCTCCATCTCTTCCTAGCTGTGGGACCTCAGTGAGCTTCTCTGAACCTCGGCTCTCTCATCCTTGGGCTGATAGCACTCGGTTCCACAAAATTACCTTGAATTTATTCTGTAGATATTTCAATCAGCAAGCACTTAAGTGCCTACTGTGTGCCAGGCATAGTGCTAGGTGATGGGCACACAAATACAAAGTATGAGAGGTTCTCTATTTTTAAAAAACCACTCAAAGTCACTCACTCTACAATCTTTTTTTCTGCTTTTTTGGTGAAGCAATCAGGGTTTAGGGACTTGCCCGGGGTCACACAGCTAGTAAGTGTCAAGTGTCTGAGGTCACATTTGAACTCAGGTCCTCCTGACTCAAAGGCCAGAGCTCTAACCACTGAACAACCTAGCTACTCCTACTCTACAGTCTTGAAAAGGAGTAATTCATTGTGATGGAGTGCTACTATGCTGTGAGAAATGACAGGGGGGTGGTTTCAGAAAAATGTGGCATGACCTACAAGAACTGATGCAGAGTGAAGTGAGAAGAACCAGGAGATCATTGTGCATAGTAACATCAGTGCTGCAATGATGATCAACCAGGGAAGACTTGGCTACTCTGAACAAAACAACGATCCAAGATGACCCAATGAAATATAATGACATAAGGACTTATGCTGAAAAAATGCTCTCCACCCCCAGAGAGAGGACTGATGAACTCCAAGTGCAAATTGAAGAATAATTTTTCTTACTTTCTTTATTTTTCTGGCTTTATAAAAAATATGGCTAACATGGAAATGTTTTACATGATTTCATATGTATGATTGATATCATATTGCCTACCTTCTCAGTAGGTGCGAGAAGGAGTGGGAGGGAGAGAATTTGGAACTCAAAATGTAAAAAGAAAAGAATGTTTAAAATAAATAAATAATAAATTTAAATGATAAAATTAAAAAGAAGTGACTCCACTCCCTACTATGCTCTCTCTTTTCCTGTCTCTGGAATGTATGTTGAGTGTAGGTCTCTTTCATTGAGACTTCCCTCAAGGAGCTGAGGATAAACCCAAACTAATACAAACCAATAAACATTTATTAGCACCTACTGTCTGCCAGGCACTGTGCTAAGCGCTAGGGATACAAAAAGAGGCAAAAGACAGCCCCTGCCCTCAAGGAACTTAAAAGCTAACACAGGAGACAACATGCAAACAAATATATACAAAGGGAGCTATGAACAGGATAAAAAGGAAATAATAGAGGAAAAACACTGGCATTAAGAGGGGTTAGGGAAGGCTTCCTGTAGAAGTTGGGACTGAAAGAGAGCCAGGAAGGCTAGCAGTTGGAGTGGGGGAGGAAGAATGTTTCAGGCCTGGGGGAGGGACAGAGAGAATATCTGGAGCCCAGAGATGGAGGGTCTTGTTCACAAAATAGCCAGGAGTCCAGGGTCACTGGGTCGAAGAGTAAGTATTGAGGAGTAAGCCTTGAAGATTAGAAAGGTAGGATAGGACAGGTTATGAAGGGCTTTGAATGCCAAATAGAGCATTTTTTAAATTAGATCTTGAAGTCAAGAGGGAGCCACTGGCATTTGTTACATTGGGGGTGACATGGTTGATCCTGTGCTTTAGGAAAATCCCTTTTTTGGCTGAGTGGAGGCTGGAATGGAGTGGGGAGAGACTTAAGGCAAGGAAACACCCACCCCCACCTCCGCAGCTATTGCAGTGGGTCATGTATAAGGTGATGAGGGCCTGCACTAGGTTGGTGGCACATCCAAGGAGAGAAGGGGGTGTTTTGGAGAGAGGCTATGGAGGTGAAATTGACCAGAGATGCAGCAAAAGTGAAACTGACCAGAGAGGCAGCAGAGGTGAAACTGACCAGAGATGCAGCAGAGGTGAAATTGACAGGCCTTGGTACCATATTGGATATGGGAAGAGGGTGGGGAGAGAGAATAAAGAGTCCAAGATGAGCCTTAGGTTGTGAGCCTGAAGCATTGGGAGGATGGCAGTGCCTTCTATAGTAATTAGGACAGGCAAGCGGAAGGAAGGCATAGGGGGAAGGACCATGAGGTTTTTTTGGACATGGTGAGTTTATAATGTCTACTGGACATTTAGTTGGAGATAGTTGTATTCCTTTCCCTGAGCATAGGTGACTTCAGTGATCCTGAGATGGATGTTTCCTGCTTGTTAGTTCCCCAGCACTGAAAGGAGCTCCAGGGTCCTCACTTTTTGCCAGTTGATGGGCCCCTAAAAGCTGCTATGGCACTTACTGAACGAGATGACCATCCACAGGAAGAGGAATCCAATCCCTGGTCAGAAGATGTCTTGAGGAAGACTGCTCAGGGCCAAGGCAAGGGGAAAATGCTGATTCAGCAGTTCTACAAAATGCTTCATATTTTGGAGTATAAGTATCAACCTCCAGGAAGAATTAAAGTTATAAGTTACTGCTTTATATTTGAGTCTCAATGCATACTTTTGATTCTTCTGTGTTTGTTTAAATATAATTTATTTTGCAGGGAGAAAATAAATAGCTGTCCTATACTTAATCTAGGTTGGAGGAAGGGGAAGGGAATAAGCATTTATTTTATATTTTTTAAAAGGCAGTTGGGATTAAGTGACTTGCCCAGGGTCACACAGCTAGCAAGTGTCAAGTGTTGGGTCTGAGGTCGGATTTGAACTCAGGTCCTCCTGACTCCAGGACTGGTACTCTATCCGCTGTACCACCAGCTGCCCCTAGGAATAAGCATTTAAACAGTGCGTACTATGTTCCAGGCACTGTGCTAAGGTCTTTACAAATATTTATTTGTTTCTAATTGAACACTGAGTACCTTTTTACTCCTCTTTTTGGGGAGCCTGTAGACAAGAGCTAAGCTTTATATGAAACCACTTAGAGCTTCCTGGTGAGTACATAAAGATCCAGTTTGGGAAAAAGAGACTATTTCCTTTCTTTAGGGGCCAGTTTCCCTCAGTAGTGAACCCTCTATTGGTCCAGAGCTGAGAGGAACCCCTTAGTGGGAGAGGGAAAAGGGGAGTAGCACAGCCCACCCTGGGCTGAACAGTGGCTGGAAATATTGTGGGGGTGGGAAGATGGAGGGGTGCATTTCATTGGAACAGGGAACTCTCAGTGAGGAAAATCCTTCAACCCAAGGATATCAGCACCTGTCCTGCAATTTATCATCTTTGAAATATGGGTTAGTTGCCTGGGGGCCCTGAGGGGTTAAATTACAGCCAGCATGTGTCAGAGGTAAGGCTTGAACCTTTGGGCCTCCTGACTCTGAAGCCAGCCCTCTATCTGCCATGAAAGACTTCCTTTAAAACCGAGGTTAATTGATAAAAGGTAAATAATATTCAGTAAATTTAATTGCTTGTATTAATGATTGGACATTAAGCCTTTTAAAAAATATCTTTTTAAGTGAAAGGCTTTATAAATGTCACTTCCCCCCTTTCCAAAATTTTTGCCCCTTTGTGTGGGCCAGGCTTTGGGGTCTCTGCCCTGGTGCTACACCTGATGGCCGCCTCAGAAATCCCAGCCAGGCAACATCTCTGGGCTCTGCTCCTGAAATCTGACGCACCCACCCAAAGTTTATTATTTCATGTGCCATACAATAGTCTGTGCACAAAAGATTTTCCCTACAGTGGAAAGCCGACTTACTCATGCAGTGGCTGTTGGCAAAGGTATATTTATGACTTTTTTCCTGTTTGGGGTTATCTCATGGAAAACTGATAGAACAAAGACTTGATATTTTTTAGATTAAATTTTCATCTTGGTAACTATTTATGTTCTGCCTCTGAAGCCTGAAAAGTCTTATTTTGGAGCAAAAACAAAAACAAAAACCTGGCCTTCTGATTAGTGAAAACAACTGACAAACAGCTTCCTCTGCCCAGCTGGATGGCTCTGGATTCTGCTCTAACTGAATGGAGCAAAACCAGGCCCTGGGCCCTCCCTCCCTCCCTTCGAAGCCAATAGGCCTAAAAATAGAGCTCTGTCTTTCCCCTGCTCTTGAAAACAGGAACAGCCAACCTTGTTTGCTCCTCGCTGTGTATAGACCTCAGGCACATCTTGGCCTTTGCACACTTGAGTGGGTCTTCACCAGCTGCTTGCAAGTAAGCTTCAATAACAAGGCCTGGGTACCCCTGAGGGGTACCGGGACAAGCCCAACATGGCGGCTCAGAGCCGGAGCTGCAGATTCTGCACCCAGGGCAAGGTGAGGCCCAGAGAGATGAGAGAGCGATGGATGAGCATTTATTAAGCCCCTACTATGTGACAGAAACAGCCCCTGCTCTCAAGGAATTTACATTCTTATGGGAAAGACAACAGATGTACATAGAAGTATCTGCATAAGATTTTTAGAAATCAATACAAGGTACTTGGGTGGGGGCAGGGGGAGAAGAGGCCCCAGCACTGAGAGAAGAGGGGAATGGGAGTTTGTACAGGACACCAAGGATAGGCGGGAGGGGCCCCACTGGGTGCAAAAAGCACAGGATTTAGAACCAGAGCACCACCACCACCACCACCTGAATGACTGAGGGCAAATCACATGACCTCTCTGGGCCTCAGTCTCCTCATCTGTAAAATGAGGAGGGTTGGGCTAGATGGGCTTTGAGGTCCCTTCCGGTCCTCACTCTATGATGATAAGATCGTGGAGAAAGGGTCACTCTAGCTCACCATGAGGCAACTTTCTAGTACCTTTTGCTAATTGGGTGCTAAGCTCCATCACTTATACTCTGACCAAGGATCTCAAAGGCTGTAGGTGCCCTCTGAGGCAAAGCCCCATCTGTGCTATCCTATGTACAAGCTCTCTTCCTTTCCTGGGTGCTTCACCCAGGAGGTTCCCATCCCCTCCATGGCCCCAAAGCAACAGGGCCACTTTTGCCACAGTCCTGCCTGCCAGGTAGTGAGAGGGTTGGGGAGAAGGATGAATGAAGCTCTTTCCCTTTTCCCTTATTTCCCTGTAACCTGTTGTGTCTTTGTCTCTCTCTCAGAACTTCCCTTCGGTTTGTGGGACAGAAGCAGGAAGTGGGCTCAGGCTTGAAGACAGATGTGTTCCCACAAACTCGGCCCTTGCGACAATATCCATAGGGTAATCGGCATATATTGAGGGTCACCATAGAAGCATGAGCCAATATAGGCTCTCGAAGTCAGGATCAGTTTTGCTTTTGGCTTTGGCTAGTACCTACTATGCTATCTTGCACATAGTAAGTCTTTAATGAATGTTTGTTGGGTTGAATTATTGCCTTTGGGAATTCCTGATGAGACTAGCTATGACAAGTCAACTCAGTCAACCAATTGACCAGCTAGTTTGACCATTCTTGTTTATCCAACTTGACACGAAGATGAACTCGTTGACTTCAGAGGCCGTCTGAGGATACTTATACCTAAACCACAAGCCCTTTACAAAATCCCTAGCAAATGGTCAGCCAGCCTTTCCTTGAATACCTCCAGTGATGGGGAACTCACTATCTGTAGAAGCATCCCCTTTATGGCCAGTGATAGGCTCTTCATGTCAGGAGGTTGTTTTTTTTCTTCCCCTTCTATCAAGACAAAATTTGCCACACTGCAACCCTTAGTTCCAGCTTCTAGGGCCGAGTCAAACAAGTGCGGTCTCCACAACGGCCTTTCAAACGGCTGAACCCAGGTATCGCATATCCCCTTAATCATCACTTCTCTTGGCCGAACATGGCCAGCTCTTTCAACTTCCCCTTGTGTGACCCTGCTGAGAGTCCTGGCAGGCCCAGGATGCACAACACCAGATGTCGGGAGGAGAAACCCTGGGAGCCTGTGTGTGGGAGGGGCCGGGAAAGAGAAGGTGGAAAGGAAAGGGGTGTTGGGTTTGGGAGCATTAGCTCAGCTTCCATTCTGAGGGAGGTGGAGAAACGTGGGGGGTGACACGTTTCCTACTGATGTCTGTATCCAAAAACGATACTGGAAAATGCTGAGGGTGCCTGGGATTGGCTTCCCCCAGATTTACACAGGAATTCCCATCCTGCAACCAGAAAGAGCTGGCTGCTTTAGGTGCCTTCTGCGTGGATCACAGAGGGTTCTATTTGTTCCCTTTTTCTGTTCTAATTTACCCTTCCTGATGTATGAAACAACTTCATGCACTATCCTGGGGGATGTAGGGCTGGCCTGAAGCAGAACAGAACACTGGGTGCTCAGCTCCTTGAGGAACCAGTTTGGGGAGGTTCTAGCTCCGGGCAGCCCTCTCTAAGAGCTCAGCCACCTCGGGGATGAGAGGATGGGGTGTGGGGCTGGCTGCATAGAAGGCAGACAGAGAAGGAAGTGAAAAGTCCCCCTGGACAACCTGTGTGCACTGCGCCTTAAGGAGTCCAATAGTCAAGGATGCCAGGGAGGACTAAGAAGGGAGATTTGGCTTGTGGGTGCTGCTGCTGCTACAGCTACTATTATTGCTGCTACTACTATTACTGTTACTGCTGCTGCCACTATTTTTTTTTTAGGCAGTTGGGGTTAAGTGACTTGCCCAGGATCCCACAGCAAGTGTTTGGTCTGAGGCCAGATTTGAACTCAGGTCCTCCTCACTCCAGGACCAGTGCTCTATCCACTGTGCCACCTAGCTGCCCCTGCTGCTGCTAGTATTAGTTACTGCTGCTGCTAGTATTAGTTACTGCTGCTGCTACTACTACTACTATTACTGCTGCTACTATTATTACTGCTACTGTTGCTACTGCTATTGCCAGTGCTATTGTCACTGCTGTTGCTGCTGCTGCTACTGTAACTACACAGCTAGGTGGCACAGTGAACTGAGCATTGAGCCTGGAGTCAAGAGGACCTAAGTTCAAATCTAGCCCCAGACACAGCCCCAGCTGTGTAACCCTAGGCAAGTCACTTAACTCTGTTTGTCTCAGTTTCCTCACCTGTAAAATGGGAATAATAACAGTACCTGCTGCCCGGGCTTGTGGTGAAAAATCAAATGAGACTATTTTTGTAAGGTGCTTAGCACAGTGCATGGAACATAGCAGGCTTACTAAATCCCTTCCTAATTATAATAGTAACAATAATAGTAATAATAATAGCAGCTGGCATTTCCATAGCATGTTGGAGTTGGAAAAGTATTTTGTATTTCCTCATTTGATCCCCACAACAACCGTGATAGAGGCGCTAAAGAAGTTATCCCCATTTTATGGATGAGGAAACTGAGGCAGACAGACAGTTAAGTGACGCAGTTAGTGTCTCAGGCAGTGCTCCACCTATGGTGCTCCCTAGTGACCCCAAGCTCCCAAGTGACCCCTCCCCCCAGTTCTACCCCAGATCTGAGCAGCTGGCTAGGCTCCGTAACTGAGACTGTTCTCTCTCCTGGCCCCCTTCCTCTGGATACTGCCCAGCAGCCTCCCTAAAGGTAGAGGTTGGATCTGAATCCAATGCTGAGACCTTCTGTGATCAGAGAACCGAATGAGGGGCTTGGTCACCTTCTAGGCCATGATTCAGACATCAAACAAGAATTCCAGCTGCCTCTTGGAAGCTGTGGGAAAATGCCTTGGCCCCTCTGGGACTCAGTTTCTTCCTCTGCAAAATGAAGAGTTGAACTAGCTGTCCTCAGTGTGGGAGAGGCCCATGATGATGTGGAGGGGCTAAGAAGGAAAGATCTGTGGGCAGTCACAGGGCTCCTGTGTGCTCCTGCAGAGGGCCCAGAGGGGACACTTCAGAGACGCCTACAAAATCCAGCAGCAGCAGCCACCTGCCCTCCACCCTGGCCCCAGCTCCCAGGACCTACGTCAATGGCCTGGCATGGAGGAGTCATTGAGAAAGAGAGCTGGCACCACTGAGAAATGATGAAGCCGGAGGATTCCTGCTCGGGCAAGGGGGCAGACAAGATGGCAGGAGAAGTCCTTTCCAATAACGTGTGTGCCTCATTCTAGGCTTCTTTCCCACTATTAGCCAGTGGAGGGAAAACTGAAGGGAACAGAGGTCAGTGGGAGGTGGAAGTCACCGCTAGAACACAAGACATTGCTGCAGATGGGAGCCCAAGGCAGATGCAGTAGTAATAATAGCAATAATAAGCAATATATACTCTAAGGTTATAGGGGAGCTAGGTGGCACATGGTGGATTGAGCTCTGGGGCTGGAGTCAGGAAAACCTGAGTTCAAATCCAGCCTCAGACACTTACTAACTGTGTGACCCTGGGCAAGTCACTTAACCCTATTTGCCTCAATTTCCTTATCTGTAAAATGAGCTGGAGAAGGAAATGGCCAAGCACTTCAGTATCTTTGCCAAGAAAACCCCAAGTAGGGTCATGAAGAGTTGGACATAACTGAAATGATCGAACAACAACAACTCTGAGGTTTGCAAAGAACTTTAGAATATGACCTCATTGTATGCTGACAATAATCTTGCTATTATTATCCTCATTTTCTGATCAGGAAACTGAGGCAGATCAAGTTTAAATGAATCGCCCAGGGTCACATAGCTGATAAGTGTCTAAGGCCAGATTTGAACTCAGGTTTTCCTGATTCCAGGCCCAGCACTCTATCCACCGAACAATGAAGAAAAAATAATAATAGTTAACATTTATATAGTGCATGCTATGTGCCAGGCACTGTACTAGGCACTTTATAGATATTATCTCATTTATTCCTTCCAACAACTCTGGGAGGTAAGTGCTATTATTATCATCTCCATTTTAGAGATGAGGAAACTGAGACAGACCAAGGTTAAGTGACTTGCCCAGGGCCACACAGCTAATAAGTACCTGAAACTGGCTTTGAACTCAGGTCTTCCTGACTCCAGCCCCAGAGCTCTATCCACTACATACTGAAAGGAGAAGCAGAAAGGAGGCAGGGTCCTATACAAGAATTGTGTACGATGGGGGCACCCTGGTCAGTTCTGAGTGCCTCATTTTAGGAAGGGCATTCATAACCTGGAGGGCATCCCAAGGACAGCGACCTGATTGTGAGGCGACTTGAGGATTACGTAAGGATTCTGGGATTTTGCAAGGCATTGCCAATTGCCATTCTTAGCTTCATTATCACATGTATTTGGATTCCTACTCCCTGCAAGGCCCTGGGAATGGGCATGAACAACTGCACACCTTCCCTACCCCCCGACTCCTCGTCCCCTCTCTCCTCCTTTCTCCCAGTGGTGACCAAACTGGGCCACCTGAGGCTGCCAGCGACTTTATTGCCTGGGCAAATCCAGCCTTATGCTACTTCCTAAGAACAATAGATGGATGCCACAAGCCTCCAGGAACACCCTGGTATTCATCGTGTGTGGGTGCAACCATTTATATCCATCAGTTTGAAATTAAGGACCACTGTGAACCAGAAAGGAGAGGAGCGCTGCCATTTCTGTCCTGGAAAGCCTATCCCATGTGCTTCCCAGTGCCAAGCACAGTGCCTGGCATATCCTAGGGGCTTCATAAATGTTTTCTGATTGACGGACTGATCTTACTCTGAGTAGTGACTGGAAGTCAGGAGTCCTGGATTCTACTCTCAGCCTGGACCTTTTCAGCTTCCATCAGATGCAGCTCAGATCTAACCTTCAGCAGGAGGTTTTCCCTGGTCGCCTCTCTCCCCCTTCCTCCCTCCCTCCTCCAAGGATCCCTTCTGTTTAGTCTGTATACCTCTTGAGCATACATGGTTATTTGTTATAAATGAGAAGAATCCCCACTGTAACACACCCTACAAATGGCTGGCCATGCAGGGAGTGATGGAACATGGCCCTAATCCTGGCTGCCCAGAGGCTGATGCTGGAGGGGGGTCTTGAGCTTGGATGTTCCAGCCTGCACTGGGTCCTGCTGATCAGGTCCAGCACCGATGTGGTGAGCCCATAGGAGCATGGGGGGGTGCATTGGGGAGGTGGATGTCACCTGGCTGCTTAAGGAGGCGCAAACTGGCCCAGGCTGGAAATGGAGCAAGTCAAAGCTTCTGTGTTGACCAGTAGTGGGAGCTGGTCCACAAGTGGTCCTTACACTTTGTTAAAGAATGTTAAGGGGTCCAGATTGCTATGCTGACAACTTCTAGCCTGGGAGAGACAAAACAAAATGAAAAACAAGTGGTTGTCTAGTTTTCACATTTAGAGTTTGTTCAGCAAATCAACTCTATGACTATTGGACAGGGAAATGTGAAGGAATGAATGAGCATTTATTAAGCACTTACTGTGTGCCAAGCACTGTGATGTGTACAAATACAAAAAGCCAGACAGCCCATGATCTCACAGAGCCTACCTTCTAAGAAGGGAATGTATCTTCTCTAAAGGATCAGTGGCTAGAGAGGGATGTTTTGATCATCAATGTCACCAGTATGGACTACTGACTGACATATCTTTCCAGGACTGGTAGTGCTGATTTGAGGAGGAAGCATGGGAGGTGAGCAGCAAGAAGCTGGCACCAGAACAGCATGAAGGTCTAGGCTGGGTTAGAGATGGTGAACTCTCACCAAGCAGGAGCTCAGCAGCCTAGTGTATAAGCTGGAGTGCCACGTTGGCTGGGGATTCTAAGAGTCGGGGGCAGGGAGGGAGTGCCTTTCAGCCGGAATTGGGAGAAAGAATGTCATTTGTGAGGAATAGCAAAAAGGCCAATTTGGCCAGGAATGATGTGTAATAAACACATTTTGCCCCAGTTTTGCCAACAATACTATGGGTTTGCCACTTACTTCTCTTAGCATCTACTTCACACATCCACAGAGGGCAGGTATTTATCTATTATGTGGAAAGTGCTTTTAGATTGCCAGACCTAGGTAATTCTTCATAAAATTTCAGAATTGGAAGGGAACTCTCAAGTCATGGAGTGGAACTAGTTACTTGAGTAGGAACCCTCTCATCACTATCCAGGACAAGTGGGCATACGGTCTTCACTTAAAGATCAGTGAGAGGAAACCTACTACCTTCCTAGGACAAACAACTCTATTTTTGGATGGGACCAATTATTAGTAAGCTTCACACAGAATCTGAGCATCTACTCCAGCCCACCTTTTCCATATACCCAACAAGTGGTCATCCGGTCACTCTTTGGAAATCTCCAGTGGGTGAGGCCACCCTCATCATGGCAGCGCATACTTTGGGACAGCTCTAAGAGTGGAGACGTTTTCTTAAAATCTGTCTTAAATCTGCCTCTTTACAACTTCCACTCATTGATTCTGGTTCTATCCCTGGGGGCCAACGAAGTGAACAAGGCAAGTCAACAAGCACTTACTAAGACTGGGCTAAGTGCTGGGTTTTCATGAGAGGGAAAACAAACCAAAACGAAAAATACAGAACGAGTCTAATCCCTCTTCCACAAGATAGCCTTTCCAACATCTGAAGTCAGATGGAGTGTGTATGTGTGTGCTCCGACCTTATTCTCAGGGCCAGATCAACTAGTCTGCCCCTTAGGGGTCTAGGTTACACCTGAAGTTTTTTTTTAATAGAACCCTTTCCCCCTTTAACCAGTTAACATCAATCAGCTTTGACAAAGGGATATTTACTTTACGGATAATCTTCACCTTAATACTTCCTTAACATATTGTCTTCTAAGTCTGAGGGAGTAGGCTTAGAAGTTGTAAGTTAGGCTAGTTGACTACATAGATTTATGTTATGTAGTTTATACTATGTATAAGGTATATAACATTGGTCCCACTAAATTCACGACCAGATGTGCCCTGCTGCACTGAGGTCCGAAGGTCACTCCTGCTCCCAGCTCCTTGGGATGTGGGTACAGAGATGGTTGCACCCTGGATTCCAGCTCCCAGATTGCCCTGGCCCACTCTCTTGCTCCCTGTATCCAAAATGGAAACTAACAGATGAAAAAAACCAAGGACCCAGGCACGTTTCTTGAGGGCCACATGTCCTCATTTGGGCAGAAGGCTGGAAGGCCCTCTCCTACAGAACCCTCCCAGATGTGAATATACAGAGTGGTGGCCCAAGTTAACTGGAGCCTTTTTGAAGTCACAGACAGTTCTGGCTGCTCAGCCCATCAAAAAAGAGTCTTCCCAGCCACATGATTAGCCAATGGGGACCAGTTACAGGATGTCTGTAGTTGCTCCCCAGTCTCTCCAGGGCATTTCCCTTATACGTCATTATAATTCTATGATTCTCTCAGAAGCCATCTCCCAAGCTCCGCTATGAATTGAGGATACACCGGCTGAGCAAACTGAGGGGGTTTGGGAAGGCCCCCACCATGCTGAGGTCACATCCTCCTAAACAAGAGCTTAGAGCATAGTAAGACTGTCATATCTTCTATTTTACAACTGTGTATTTATGGCACACCTGCTGTATGCAGAGCCCTATGCTAGGAGCTAATTAGTTCCAGCGTCTGGAGTTTCTGGCCGGTGAGCGAGCCTTCCTGGAGATGCTTATGCAGTCAGCAACAAATTGGCAACTTATCTGGCAGGAAGCACTGAATGTCCTGCCATGAAGAATTTGAGCTCATCCCTCCTAGCCTTGGCTCTAGTAAATTCCAAGCTAGCTCCAGGCATGCCCCCGAGGGATTTCTGAAGCCTGGAATTCAAAAGTAATTCACTTTGACATTTACTATGTGTGAGGCACTGTGTTAGACCCTGGGCATGCAAAACTAAAAATAAAAAATCCACTGGCACATTCATACAACCCAACTCCTACCTTCAAGGAGCTTTATTCTACTGGGAGGAAGCCGGGAGGGGAGAACAAGAGGTACTCAGATAATTAAGATTAACCAGTTAACCTCCCTCCTGAACACTCACTACTCCTGCTCATCATGAGCCGGCCAACGTGTGGCATCTTAAGCCCCACACATCTTAAACAGAACTCACCGATCTTTCTCGTCCTCCAAAGGCTCCCTTCCTCCCAACTTCCTTGTTCTTGTCCGGGACCACCCTCTTCCCAGTCACTCAAGCCTGCAGCCTAGGGGCCACCCTCAGCTCCTCACTGTCCCTCGCCCCCATATTGAATGCTTGGCCAAATCTCCTCATTTCTACCCTCTCGACAGCTGTCAGACAAGCCCCCTTCTCTCTAGTCACTCAGCCACTCCCTGGCTCAAGCCAACCCCTCATCCCCTTGGACCTGACTGCAATAGCTTTCTCATAGGTCTCCCTGCCTCAGCTTTCTACCCACTCCCATCCTTTCTCCCATCAGCTGCCCGAGTCTGACCTCACCCTGCCCAATGAGCATCAGTGGCTCCCTATTACTTCCAGGATCAAATTTAAACTGCATTGCTTGGCATTTAAAGCTCTTCCCAACTCGGCCCCTTGAAGCTCCTCAGGGCAGCCTCCTTTCCAGCAAAGCTAGCTGTTGCCATCCCCGACCCACACCACCCCATCTCCCATCTGCTTGTCTTTGCCTGGCTGTGCCTGACACTTGGATCTCAGTACCCCTTCTCCTCTACTTCTTAGTTACCCCAGCTACCTTTAAGAATTAGCCAAATCACACCTTTTGCCAGGGGCTTTCCTGGCCCCCTGGGCTGCCAGGTGCAGATAACCTTGGACTGGCTAGCACATCTTTTGTGGATCTAGGTATTTATGTGCTGTCTCTGTCAGACTGGCAGCTCTTTGAGGGCAGAACTTGTGTTGTTTACCTTTCTTTGTATTTCTAGGGCTTAGAACTGTGCCTGGGGCAGTTAATGGGCACTTGGTGAGTTAACCTGACAGGCAGAGGAATTGGAGAGAAAGGAATCACTAACAATTGGAGGAATAGTCAAGGTCACTGGAAGGAGGAGCCATTGGAGTTGAGTGGGGCAGGGCTAGAACTACCAGTGGGTGGAGGGGAGGAAGGAGGGCATTCCTGGCATAGGGAACAGCTGAGGCTAAGGCCTGGAGAGGGGAGATTGAGTGGCATTCATGAGGACCCAGAGTAGGCCAGTTTGGCCGGGCCGAGGAATGCCCGCTGGAGAGCAATGTGCAATCATCCTGAGAAGAGAGAGGACTGTCAGAACCGAAGACAGTCCTGCTCTCCAAATCATGCGGGTTTGCTACGGTCCTTTAAGCTCCTACTTCACTTCTTTCTCAGGATAGTGAAAGGCCATTTTAGGATGATAATGTTACCAGGAATGAAAAATCATTTGTTAAGCACTGTGAAAGCATATTTAAAAACTTCTATTTCAGAAAAAGTGAAAAATTTAGAAATAATATTTCTCTGGAGCAAAACCCTTTCTGGCCTTCCTTGTGTGAAGGTAGGTAGGGGAAGGCCAAAAGGCTTCTCTAAAGGAAAATGCATTAAGCGCATTTAGTCAAAAACCTAGAACCAAGGGTACCTCCAATCTTAAGAACGGTCAAGAGCCAGAAGACATTGGTGCTAAGCCCCACCTTGGCCACCAAGAAAAGGTTCCGGTACCAAGGGCAAGAGGTCCCTTTGTTTACACCAGAAGGAACGAAGTATTGACCATTGATTTGGAATATTAACTTCAAACTGAATATGTTATGTATTTCTATCTTTTCCTTGTTTAGGATTCCTAAAAGTGTTATATCAACTTGTCTTGAGAAAGTCATGTCTGAGGGCATGGAGGAGCTGTGCCAGGTTAAACCTGTCTCTCTCTCTCTCTCTGTCTGTTTGTCTGTCTCTCTCCCCAATCACTCTCTCTTTCCTCCCTCCCTCTCTCTCTCTCTCTGTCCATCACTCCTCCCACCCCACCCACATAAAAATTGTTTCTGGTGGACTTGGGCCTAAAACACAGAGAGTAGTATTAATATTTTTCCTGTTGCATGTAGGAAAAAGAAAGGCAAACCCAGCCCTCATCCTCAAAGAACTTATGTTCTAATAAGGGGAGAGGACACCCAAAGGGGACTGGTGGCCAGGGAGGGGTGCTTTGATCCTGAAAGTCACCAGGATGCTGAGTAGGGTCTTCAGGAGCCGAGGAGGAACTGATTTGATAATGAAGTAATAGCAGAAAGGTGATTAGTCATGAACACCTTAGTTTAAATAACTTGATCAGATTAGATGCCAGATTACCTGCAGGCTCCAGGCCTGGGAGACCTGGGAGGGAAAGGTCCACAGCTGGGGCAGGGATACTCTAAGGACAATGTTCCAGAAGCACGGTGGCAGCCAAAGGGGCCACTGAGTGCCTGGGAGGTCGGGCTTCCGAAAAAGGGAGGGCAGAGAGTGAGATAAACAAACTGCTTATTTCACAATCTGACCTCGGGTTGGTCCTGGGACATGACAGTCTTGGGAAATGGTCAGAGTCAGACATGGTAGATCAACCCAGCTCTTAGGCAAGAGGGGCAGTAAAGCCCAGTGGGCAGAGCCATCCAGCTGCCCAGCAGCGGCACAAGAAGGCCCTGCAGATCCTGGTCAGCTCTTGTTCTAAGACCTAGCACCCCGGGAACGTTGATCAGGAAAAGTTGTCTGTGGCAAGAGAATCTCATTGGAGAGAAGGAAATCCCACAAACAAAACATTAACATTGCAGGAAGAAATAGTCTTGCTGGAATCCAGGTGGCCCAGTGGATAGAGGGCTGGCTTCATACACTGCCCAGCTGTATGACCTTGGGCAGGTCAATCACCCTTGATCAGTGTCATCTTCCTCATCTGTAAAATGGGGATAATAACAGTACCTGCCTCCCAGGGTTGCTGTGAGGATCGAATAAAACCATATTTGTAAAGGACTTTCAAACCTCAGAGTTACATCAGTGTTGCACTGGAACATGTCTTTGTAGATCACAGAGTTAGAGCTAGAAAGGATATGGCAGATGAAGGGTCAGACTAAGGTGGTCTCTAAAGCCCTGAATAAGTCCCAGTCTATAGTCCTGGGACCTGAGTGTGAATCTTGACCCTGCCGCTAACAACCTAGGTGAAGTAGGTCAAGTCCTTTCATATCTTTGGATCTCAGTTTCCCTATGTAAGTTGGAGGGGGTCGGACTAGATGACCCCTCTCCCAGCAAGGTCCCTTCCAGCCCTTGCATTCATTTCTGGGAGCTGCACTGTATGGGGGACATTGACAACCAAGATGATGCATTCATGGAGGGCCAACAGTTTAGAAAAAAAGTCTAGAAGCCAGAAAAGGTCACACTAAGAACAGCTGAAGGAAAGGGGTGGAGTTAATCTGGAAAAGATGGAAGAGAGCCAGGCCCAGTGGCTTCCAATATTCGAAAGGCTGTTATATGACAGAGGAAGCAAGCTTCTTTTTTTGGTTGTGCATTAGATCAGATGGTCACTGAGGTCCACCCCATTCTGATTCTTTGTGAAACTTATGCTGAGGGTAGGACCTAGGCCAGTGGATAAGAGTTACGGTGAGAGGGAATTTGGCTTCAATAGAAAGAGGAAGGGATTTCCTAACAAACACGGAATGGTTGATCTCAAAGGGCAGTGAGCTCCCTGTCCCTGGAGGTGTCCAAGCAGAGACTTTGTGAGCCCTCCCTTAGCAACGCTATAGAAGACCTCTGGCTATGCCCAGGATTCAGCTGGGTACAAAACTCGGCTCACAGTCACAGCTCCATAACTGGGGCTGGCTGGCTGCCCAACTAGAGCCATCGCTCTTGGTAATTAGAACTCCCTATTTCCACAGATCTCTAAGTGCTTCTTATTTAAAAAAAAAAACAAACCCAACCCTAACTTACTCAATGTAATCACATTCCTGTGATTCAATGTTGTAACTAGACATGGCGGCAGAGTGCCTACACGGAGAGCTGCACAGGTCCTCAGAGGCCACACCTGCCCCCATTTTACAACTAAAACTGAGGCCTGGGGAGGGACCTTATGGGACTTCCCCAAGGTCACCCAGGCAGGAAGTGACAGTCTGGCTTTGAGGCTAGCTTCATTAACTCCAATGCTAGTGTTCTTTCCACTTTGTTTCGGGCTGCAGATATGGGGGGATGCCTCTTCCCTGAAGGTCACCTCTCCAGTTCGGACACCCCTCTCTGGTCCTTTGTCAGCTGCTTTGCATCTTGGGAGTGGCCCCAGGATGCCACCTTGTGGGGTCCCTGGCTGCATTACCTCCCTCCATGTTCTCCCCCTCCCCCACCTTTCTACATAGAGTCATAGGGGGACTCTCTAAAATAAAGGTTTTTGACCTTTCTCTGTGTCATGGACCCCCTTGAGCAGTCTGGGAAACCTCTGGAACTCTTCTCAGAATGCACAAAATAAAATAAGAATACCAAATAACCCAATTATATTGAAATGCAGTTAAAAGATTTTTTTAGAAATACAGTTAAAAGTTAAATACAGCTTTAAAATGGTTTAGAATATTAGAAGTTTAGAAATAGAGTTTAAAAGTTTTTTTAGAAACAAGTTTATTGAGCTGGCCTGGTGCTGGTTCCATTCTCATCCCAATAGGATTACACCCATTAGTTGGGGTCCGCTGCCTACACTTCCTCTGCACCCCGTGTCCTCACAATTGAATTTCCAAATGACAAGTGGAACAACTCCATCTGAAAGATTAAAAAAAACAAAACCAAAAGGACCCAAGATGTCAGCAGAACCCGGGGTGGGAAGAGGGATATGGGATTTCTTATTTCTTATTCATTGTTCTCTTGTTCCTTTGAACTATTTTCTCCCTCACTAAATGAAACATTTTTACTTTACATCTCAGATCCACTGACCTTTGCACTTCCTTTCCTCCTCAGTTTTGAAAATAAGATGATACCATAGAAGGAAAAGACCTTAACTGCTTTAAAGACAAGACACCAGATCTGGGTTCAAATGGTGACTCTGCTTCTTACTGCCTGTGTGGTCTTGGACAAGTCATTTAAACTCTCCAGGAAGAGACAGAGACAAAGACAGAGGTGACAGAGATGTGCGCATATGTGTGTGTGTGTTGTGTGTGTGTGTGTGTGTGTGAGAGAGAGAGAGAGAGAGAGAGAGAGAGAGAGAGAGAGAGGGGAGGGAGGGAGGGAGAAGAGAGAGAGAGAGAGAGAGAGAGAGAGAGAGAGAGAGAGAGAGAGAGAGAGAGAGAGAGAGAGAGAGAGAGAGGGAAGAGGAGAGAGAGAGAGAGAGAGAGAGAGAGAGAGAGAGAGAGAGAGAGAGAGAGAGAGAGGGAGACAGAGACAGAGAGAGAGGGAGGAGAGGAGAGAGAGAGAGAGGGATGTTTCTTGTGTGCCAGGAATGGTGCAGTTTCTTCCTCAATAAAATGAAGGGCTTTGAAGAGATGAGCTCCCAGGGCTATCACGCTCTGGTCCTACACTGAATGACCTCCCAGGGCCTCAGTTTTCCCACCTGTAATGAGGGGGTTGGCCTATCTGGTCTCTGAGCTCCCTTGTACTGCTCGATCTATGAACCCGAGTTTGGGGAAATAAAAAGAGAACGTACCCACAAAAGGGATTGAGCAGACAGTTACTCAGTGTTTGCTTGCATGTGGCTGCGGTAGGTGTTATAAAAAGACAATGACACACACAGTGGCCCCCAAAGTCTACAAAAGGAATATCCCTCCAGTGACCACAGGGCTGGCCTTCATGCAGAGGGGGTGGGGTCACCGTGGGCTGAGGTCCAAGTGGCACAGCTGAAAGACTCCCTCTATCTAGACTATGCACCCCCCCCCCGGCCTTCCAAACTGCTCAACATTCTTAAAACACAGATTTAGGCCTGGTCATCTGATCCCACCCTCTAATTTTATAGATTAGGAAACTGAGTCCCAGTGAGGTGAGTGGCTTCTGGGGGTCCCATCAATGCAGGCCCCTCCACTGAGGCACTAAGAGGTGGAGAATTCCCCTTGGATGCCCAGAGGAACAAAGCTGGGGAGAGTCAGTGAGTCCCAGTGATGGGTAACAGATCTATGGTGGTGGTATGATAGGTTCAAATCTGATCTGTGTGAGCTGTGGCCCAGGAACAAAGAGCCTCAGGCAGCTCCCAGAACATCTCTTAAGCCAAGGTCATTGGTGGAGGGAGTCACCACACAGGGAGTCTCAGTGCTGACCCCATCACGAGCCCTTCTCCTCCTCATAGTTCTTCAATCCTTTGGAGATCTGTGATTTCATCCCAGTGTGTGTATCTTTTAACTACATGTACCTAAAACATGTAACATGCTTTTAAGTCAGCCCAGAAAACCTTGCAGATAAAACTTGGCCGGGCTTTGAATCTCCCTTCCTTTTCCTGCATTGGAAGGCATGGCAAATAGGCATAGAAGTGTGTTGTTTTGGCACTGAGAAGAACTGTTTGCTACTGGGTCTTTGGGCTGAGAGCAACAGCCCAACAAAAAGGGCTGGTCTCAGGCCCTGGATCCTTTCCTGAGCCTTGAATACCTTGGGACCTCTCTGCCTCGGCAGCAGAAGGAAAGATCAAAAACCAGCCCGGGGACAATTCTCTGCTCATTTCAAATCAGAGCCTTCCCTTCCTTCTTCCAGGACATTGGTTATGAAAAGCAGGCCCTGCCTGGAGGCCAGGCCCTTCTCAACCACAGGGCTGGAAAGCTGTGCTCACTCTGTCTGAGTTCTTCACACACACACACACACACACACACACACACACACACACACACACACACACACACATTCTGACATCCTGGAAACTTCTCCCACTCTCAGTCAATAAGTCAACACTTTGTGATCTCTTTCATTTCTTGGTGGCCCTATTCCCTGCTGGACCTTTGGGAAGCTAAGGGTACTCAGCTGCCCCCTGGGCACATCTGCCAAAGTCTCATACCTGTCATCTGTGGCTAATGGGATTTGGAACACTGGACCATGAAGGGTGTTTGTAGCTGACCATGTGGAAAGAAAGGAGGCCCAGGACACCCACTAGCTTAAGGGGCAGCAGGATTCAGGATTGCACGCTAATAAAATATTTCTGTAATGATATATTCTATGATGACATTTTTGTTGTTCAGCCATTTTTCAGCCGTGACCCCATTTGGGGTTTTCTTAGCAGAGATACTGGAGTAGTTTGTCATTTCCTTTTCCAGCTTATTTTACAGATGAGGAAACTGAGGCAGACAAAGTTAAGCACTCTGCCCAGGATCACACAGCTAGGTCAGATTTTAACTCAGGTCTTCCCAACTCCAGGCTAATTGCCTTTGTTTTATAGGGCTGAGAGTAGTTTAAATGTCACTGGGTAGGCATTTTTGTTCCTATTGGGAAGCATTCATTTCTGGGCCTGTCGAAGAACAAACTGGCCCAGCTTTATTTGCAGACTCTCATCACAGCTGACCACAGAGGGATGGGTTTTTTGGCCCTGTCTCAAAACTCTTGTTCTCAAAGACCAAGTCTGAAGGAGGTTGGTCAAGGCAAGGGACTATTTACTTCCTTCCTCCCCACCCCCAATCCAAATCAGGGATCTTCAAGGATATGGATGAAGAATTGAGGCTTTCGGCTCTACAATCTGTGATTCTGAAAACCTGAAGTTGTGCGCAGATGGAAGGGGGAGAGCTCCACTGAAGGTTCTATTGTATTTTTAGGGCAGATGAGGAAGGGCTCATGGACAAAGGACTCAGCCCCCCAATCGCTGTAGCAGCTGCAGGATCAGCCACGGATGAGCCTTGACTCGGGCTTCTTAAAAGTCTGAATGACTCCTCAGGAGCCGTCTGAGTGACTTGGGAGGTTGGCTTGGAAATCATTTGTCCTTGGGCTCCATCTTGTCCGTCGTGAAGTAAGAGCTCTGAGCTCTCCAAGGTATCGCTTCCAGCCTTCCCGACCATTCTACTCTGCTTCGGTGAAGGGGGGATTTTCTCGAGCCCGGGGCGGGATCCTGGAGGATCACAGACTGAGAACTGAGCCAATATCAATCAATCACCAGGCATTTATTAAGCACCGTACGCTGACTACTAAGAAGAGAAGAGAAACGGTCTTTCCCTCAACGATCTTCCAGTCTACCAGGGAAGACAGCGTGTAAATGCCTAGGAACGTGAAAGGTCCAGACAGGGGCTTTAAAGGAGCAACCCCAGCAGCTGGGAGACGGGGAAGTCCCGCTGCAGAAGGGGGGATTCAGGCTGAGTGTAGAAGAAAGCCCACACAGCGAGGCCGAGGCCAGGAGACAGAGGAGCGCTGGGACGGGGCAGGCTTTACGGCTAGGACCTCAGCAGTTATCTAGTCGGACCCATGCGCAGAAGACATCAACCCTATCGTTCCCCGTGATGAGAGGCCAGCCGGCTCCTGTGGGGAGATCTCCAAGGAAGGGGAGCCTGCCCCGTCAAGGCAACCCATCCTCCTTCTGGACAGCTCTGGATCCGGTTCCTTAGGGAGCCGAGTGTTGAATTTTGCAGTGTGATCTTTCATACGCAGGAAATGGGCAAGCAGTATCAGTCAAGGTTTGATCTGTTGTTTGGTTAGTTGAGAAGACTGAACGTGAGGCAGAAAGTGTGAACAATGCAGGTTGGCCTTAAAAGTTCATCTTGCATACATACACCCCTTCTGTGGCCTCCCCCCCCCCAGCCCAGCCAGGTGTTAAACATTTCCCAGCATATCCCTCCTTCTAATTGTTAGGAAGTTTATCCTGACTTCAAGCCCAATTGACCTCTTTGCATCTTCTACCCATTGTTAGGGCTCAGCCCTCTGGAGAGAAGCATTTTGCCACCTCAAAGAGGATAATCTTCCTTGGACTGCACCCTCCTTGAGTGGGGTAGAGGGCAGTAGTATTGGGCAAAGAGGAGAGGCAGAGGACCAGACCTGAGTTGTTAATCTGGGTGACCCTGTCTGGGCCTCAGTTTCCTCATCTGCAAAATGAAGGGGTCAAACTAGTGTATAAAGAGGAGTGTCTCCCACACCTCAGCCCCGATTAATGCAGCTAACAAGATGCTCTGCTCTGGTGCCTTTCTCAGCTGAGAGATCTGAATTCACACATTCATTCAATAAACATTTATTAAGGATCTACTGTGTGCCAGGCACTGTGTTAAATCCAGAATATTTGGACTTCCCATGGGCAACTGCAGGGTTAGGATAAAACAGAGAGGACAGAGAAGTTGGGAAGACCCAAGTTCAAATTCTGCCGCAGACACTTACTAGCTCTGTGACCCTGGGCAAGTCACTAAACCACTATCTGCCTCAGTTTCCTCAACTGTAAAATGCTAACCGTGCCTACCTCCCAGGGTTTTCGTGAACGTCAAATGAGGTCATGTTGGGAAATTCTCTCGGCACAGTGCGTGGCATATAGTAGGTATTTAATAGATACTTATTCCTTCCTTTCCCTCGCCCCACCCCCACAGTGACCCTGGAATAGCCGTGGTTGATGTAGCATCCGCATCGGGAGCTGAGGAACCCACCAAAGACAGATCAGACACACGCAGGACAGACACCTACAGGGCACTCACCGTCACCAGAACCCAGTAGAGAGCCTCCAAAAGCAAGCTTCATGAAGATTCCAGAAAGGGGAGAAGAGGACCTCCTGAAACCTGGAGCTGGGAGGCAGCCCTTGCCACAAGCACGCTCCAAGCCCGGGACCACCCTCCTCTGGACTCTGCGCTGGTGAGGGGGCGTGTCCCAGACAGCCCCCAGGGACGTTTTTGTACCAACTTTCTTATGATGTCACATTTGTTAATAACCCTTTCTAAAAAACAGTTCAGAAGGCAGCTAGGTGGCCCAGTGGAATAGAGCACCGGCCCTGAAGTGAGGAGGGCCTGAGTTCAAATGCGGCCTCAGACCAAACACTTGACACTTACTAGCTGTGTGACCCTGGGCAAGTCACTTAACCCAATTGCCTAAAAATTTAAAAAAATAAAAAAAAAAACAGTTCAGTCTGGCTGGCGGACAACAAATGTGGAGCCCTCCAGGTGGGAGCTCATTAGTACCCCAACCCCACAGAGTTACCCCAAGGACCCTGTAGGGAGAAAGAGTCACGCCCTTTGGGGACCTGGCCAGCTAATGTAAGTGGGAGTTTGAGGAAGTCGCCCTAGAGAGGGTGCTATGTGCGAGTCAAAAACAATTAAATGCAGAGGGGCTGGATGGCCTGCCTGGAGGGAGGAGAGCAAAGCAGAGCAGGGCAAGGCAGGGTGGGGGGGGGAAAGTCCCACTCCTGCCCACCATAGGAGACCTGCCTAGTTCACTTGCCATTCCTACTGAGCTTTGTTATTTCCATGCTGTGAGTGCTAGCAGCACGTTCCAAATCCAGCATTTCTAACACTTAGATTAATCAGTGCATAGCAAAGTGAATAGAATCAATAAAGAAGCTGGAAAGAAACTAGAACGCTACATGATTATAATAATAACCAAGCATAGTTCCTGAAAAAAATTGTGAACTTGAACCTCACTCTCCCACCCCACCCCCCAAGAAGGGGGACAGGGACAGGGGCAGCTAGGTGGTGCAATACATAGAGCTCCAGTCTTGGAGTCAGGAGGAACTGAGTTCAAATCCGACCTCAGACACTTGATACTCACTAGCTGCGTGACCCTGGGCAAGTCACTTAAACCCAATTGCCTCACCAAAAAAAAAACAGGCAAAAAAAAAAAGAAGGGGGGACTATGGGTGTGGAATGGGGTATATATGCTGTGAGGCATGGTTGATGGGTGACTTGGTTTTGCTGAAGTGTTTCTTTCTTTAAAAAAAGATTTTTATTACAAGGGTCAGTTCATGGGGTAGGGGAGAGGGAGAGAAGATATTCAGAAATGAAAATAATGTGAAAATAAAAGCTAGGCAAAGGGAGAAGGACTGGACCTATGATCTGTTGTGATTTATTGCTTTGAACGTTGACAGACTTGCCCAACCAGCCAGTGTCACAGGCGGGACTCCAGCCTAGGTCTTCCTGACTTCTCTAGCCATTATGCCAAACAAAAGATGTCAATAAAATTCTTTTTAATTCAGTGCCCCCTAAAGTTGGTCACCTGGGGCAAAGCCTGGGTTGTCCTGCCCTGGTTTCCTGCCCTGTGTTCTATGCTGAGGTAGAATGTGAGCTCCTTGAGGGAAGGAAATTGCTTTGTTTTTCTCCTCAAATCTGTAATCACTGCTTAAATATATGTTTGTTCAACTGAATTGAATCAAAATACCTCTGCTTTTCCTGAACAACCACTCCTCTTTGACTGAGGAAGTAAATTAATGAGAAAGGCCTCTCTGCGTCCTCCTCCACCCAGGCTGCCAGTGGCCCATGGTGCCCAGCATTGTTAGCTGGGGACAAGCTCGGAACAATCACCCTGCCGGGGCATTTCCAAAGAGATGGAGATGTTTTCAGCTAAGGGACTGTGTCCTCCAATCAGATGATCTTTGCCCAGGAATGAAGGGTTCTGGGCCTCATGTTACCATGTGCACCTTTGCTGTAAGTAACTCAGGAATGTTCTTCCCTAGGCTGAGCTCAGAATCCAGTAAACAATGTCGTGTCATGGACTGCCTTGACCCAGACTTTCAGGAAGGCAGCTGACACATTGCCCAGACTCGTTCGTGCTCACCCACATAGCTCAGAAGCCAAACAAACTGGAGGCACTCATGTTTCCCAGCTGTGTTGTGCACTCTCTGAACGTCTGGCTAGAAAACAGGACTTGAAAAATAGAGATCTACAGCCCCAGTTCTAACCTGAAGCTGAGCATTGTTTTTAAATTTTAACTTTATTTTCATAGTGTCAAGAAACTCCAGTAACAGAGGGAAATGTGGTGCTGAACTGTTCTTTCTTAGTCAATACACATGAATAAGTGCCTACTGTGTGCTAAGCCCTGGAGATACAAAGAAAGGCAAACATCAGTCCCTGCCCTCCAGGAGTTTACGATCTAACATGCAAACAACCATGTACAAACAGGAGTAGGAAAGAGTCAAGGAGGACAGGTTGGAGAAGGAGCACGTGATCCACTCTGTCCTCTTTGGGCCAGAGAAGGGGCTCCTACCCTGGGATCTATATTTCAGGATAACTGCTTTTCTCCATCATCCTATGTATTTTATTTCATTCATTTCAAACCATGATTTTGAGAAGGGGGTCCCTGGGGCTCACCAAATTGCCCAAGGGATCCAGGTCACAAAAAAAGGTTAAGAACCCTTGGGTTGAGGCAGCTAGGTGGCGCAGTGAATAGAGCTCCAGCCTTGGAGTCAGGAGGACCTGAGTTCAAATCCAGCCTCAGACACTTGATGCTTACTAGCTGTGTGACCCTGGGAAAGTCACTTAACCTCATTGCCTCACCACAAAAAAAAAAAATGCTGACAAAGAACCCTTGGGCTAGGATATTGTTGCATGATGTATACCATCCATGCTCCTACATCGCAGGGTCCTCAGCTTCCTTCAAGGCTGAGCTCCTCCAGGAGCCATTTTCCCTTCTCAAATACTCCTGCCTGTACGCATGAGCTCTCTCCAAGGAGGATGTGACTTTCTCTCCTTCAGGGCCAGACCTATTTTTCATTTTGTGCTTGGGTGTTCAGTGCCTAGGACAGGGCCTTGTACGTATTCGGAGCTTCATAAGTGCACGTTAAATGTCCACTTAGACAAATACTCCAACACATCAATGATCTTGGTGATGTGGGAACTTCCTCCAGCCATGCGGATGGCGCCTAATCCTTGCCTGCCCATCTGATCCTGGGAAGCTCTGCTTCACACCCTCCCATGAAGCCATGGGCACCACGTTCCAGCAAAGTCGTTGATAAGCTTGAGCAGGATGGCTGGGCAGAACAACAGACTTCAACCTGATGAAGGGAAAAACTCACTAACAAGAGGAGCTTTTGAGGGACGTTTTTGTATCAACTTTTCTTATTATATCACATTAGTAAATTCAGTGGCTTGGGGGAGAGTGGGCTCCCTCAAGCAGAGGCTAGAGGCAGCCTTTGGTAAGATGATGTAGGAAGAACTGTTTAGATCAGGGGTGTCAAACACACAGCCCACAACATTCCCAGCGTATTGTCAAAACAAATTGAAATTCAGTTGGAAAATGTTTAACACGATAAATGAAAATGCAATTAAGCCTAAAAACAAAGTGGGCCTGAGCGGGGTTTTTTGCATCTTTTTCATATGATGCTTGGCTCCTCGATGGCAGGTGTTTAATAAATGCTTGCGGACTGACTAATGAGTAGTAGAAGCTTATGTTCCTTGAGGATGAGTCAAAAACTGCTCAGCCTGGACATAAGAAGACTTCTTCAGGCATTTTCAGGGCTGTCATGTGGAATCACATTGGCCCTGCTTTGTCTGGGAATGGCAGATTTCAGCTCAATGTGAGGAGATACGTCCTAATGATTCCAACTCCCCCAAAGCATCTGCTTTTTGGGTTGGGCCCCAGGAAAGGGAAGGTTCCCTTCTTATGGAAGATCTTCAGGAAAAGGGTATCTCATAGAGAGAACTCTTCTTTGGGTTTGGGTTAGACAAGACGGCCTCCAAAGTCTTTCTAACTGAGATCCCATGACATAAGGGAGCCATCTCTGTATGGTGAGAAGTGCCCTAGATTTGGAATTAGAAGACCTGGTTTAAAATCCAAGCGATGCCACTGTGTGGCCTCTCTAAGGCCTCAGATTCCATGTCTCTGAAATGAGAGAGTCGATCTTGATGTCTGCCAAGATCCCTTCCAGTCTCCAAATTTATGATTCTAGTATTCCACTTTCACTAAAAGGATTGTCGCCTCTCCAGTGCTGCACATTATACCTCTCCATGCGACCTAGGCTCACGTTAGCTTTTTTTTGCCTGACAAATCACAGGGTTGAGCTTACAGCCCTGTAAGACCTCCAGATCTTCTTTGGATGAGCTTCTGGCTAACCACAATTTCCCAATCTTGTACATGGGAAACTGATCATTTGATTTCAAGTAAGATTTCACGTGTTCCTATAAACCATGTGGCTCCAAATCATGGAATGCTATGGTCTTAGAACCATCAGGACCGTAGGGGACTCAACGGACAGCAGAAGATTGTGGGGCATGAGGAGGCCGCAGAGTCATGTCCGTTAATACCCACTGTCCAATTTGTTTCGTGTGCGGCACGGCATGAGATATCATCCGGGCTGTGGATGGCTAGAAGAGGGGGTAGGGCTGTCATGTGGTAGGAGTGAGGCATGTTGGATGGGTAGCCCCGGCATCCATAACCTCTAGGACACAGGAGAGTCTCAGTGGAGGATTTATGGAAGGACGTGCACTAGAAGCATGCAGGATGAGAAGTGATGGACGGGGCACGAGCTGGCATGGAGGGCAGAGACCAGGGACTTGGAACATCTGCAGCAATTAATGATAGAAATCACAACAATAACAATTTGTCACATGGCGCATTAAGATCTACAAAGCAGGAGGTGCGACGATTACCCCACTGTCATTTGTTTTCTCAACAACCCCATGAGATGAGAATTAGGTGAATTGCCATTCCTAATTTTACAAATGAAGAAACCAAAGCTCAGAGATGTGAACTGGCTTCCCTAAGGTCACACAGCATTTAAGAGTGAAAGGCCCCCTCTCTATCCACTTTGATATATTGCCTATGAATAGTCAAAGGGGGCAATCAGCTCAATGAACAAATAGTGTATGGAGCGTACCAGACTGCGCTGGCTCTGGGAATACAAAGATTTTCTTTTAAATCCCTGTCTTCTCCACGAATGGGAAACATCCTATGTGACAGACTTGGAGCCTGCATACCTTGTCCACTAGAGGCGATGGAGGGGCACTTTCTTCCTGCTCACACGTGGTGAGCTATACACGGACACGTACTACATCCGAAATGCATGCAGAGGATATCTGCGGAGGTGCCCTGTGAGTCCATCCATCAGAGACCCTGCCTTCCTTGCACATGGGGGAGTGCCGCACTGGGGCCACTTGCCAAGCATTCTGAGATGTTACCACCCTGTGGTTCTTTGCTCCAGCATCCAGTAACAATGAGGCAAATTTTGTCCAAAAAAGCTAACAAGTTTGCTGGGCATGACTCGTCCTTTACAAATCCCTGGGACTTACTGCTCCCATTACTTGGGGTGGGGGGAGGGGAGGCTAGATATTTTTTGTGTCCAGTTCAACCAGTGGATGAACCCAAGGTCGGTCCTTGCTCTCCCAGGCCAGTGGTATTCCATGCCTCTGCTGGTGCCAACCAGGCAGAAAAGACAGAGGAGGAGGTGGAGAGGAGGCAGGCCAAGGGACATCTGGGGGTGGGTGGGTAGGGGAGGGCATCCTCTCTAGGCTTTTACCCAAACTCCATGTTGCAAATTTGTCCTAGCCTTATTTGTCATTCCCCCATGACCAATGAAACTCACCATTATTTTGCAGCACACAACAAAAAAAAAAGATGCAGAAATAATTCTTTTTTATCTATTAATTAATTAATTTTTAGTTTTCAGCATTCACTTCCACAAGATTTTAAGTTCCAAATTTTTTCCCTACCCTTTCCCTCCCCCTCCCCCTACCCCAAGACAGCCTGCATTCTGAATACCCCTTCCCCTAATCTGCCCTCCCTTCTATCTCTCCCCCCTTCTATTTTCCTGTAGGGCAGGATAGATTTCTATAGCCCTTTGCCTGTATATCTTATTTCCCAGTTACACATCAAAATAATTTTTAACTTTCATTTTTGAAACTTTTAGAGTTCCAAATTCTCTCCCTGAAGAAATAATTCTAAGGCTATTTTCTCTTTTGCTATCAGAGCCATCTTCATTTCCCCCAATGCTTCTTCATATCTCCAAAAAGAAATGGCAAGTTTATCCACAAATGAGATTGCATCAATTCCACCCCCCTCACCCAAACCCTCACAAAGATGTAAGAGGTAGTAGGAGTTAGATAGGAGAAATCTCAGGGGGAAAAGCCTTGAATTGAGAACCTTGGGACCTAGACTCCAATCCTGCCTCTGACATTTATCCACTGTGTGACTACAGGTCAGTCACTACTCTCTCAGAGCCTGAGTCTCCCCAGCTTTAAAATGAGAATGTGGGATTTGATGATCTCTGACATTCCTCTAATCTCTCAGTCTATGGTCCTGGGATCCTAAGTCAGTAAGTCAGTTTCTCAGCCTTAAAATACAAGGGTTGAACTCAGCGGCCTATAAGGAGCACATCTTGAATCCAAATCTTGGGAACCCGTTGTGATCCTCAGGCACTTAATCTCCCATGGCCTCAGTTTCTCTAGCTTTAAGATGAAAGGACTGGACTAGATGACCTTCCAGCTCTAAACGTGGGGCTGGATGTATGTGTGAACAACCATGAATAAAATTTGGACAGGACCAGCATGAGCAGTTAGGGTGTAGATACACCCACATTACATTGAGAAGACGATGGGATTCTGGTCAAGTGAAGGACATGGCTCCAGGTCCCAGTGGGCTGACCATGCTGGGGGTGAGAGGCACTGGGGAGAAGGAAGCAGAAGTTATGGGGGGAAACACTGGGCAAGTCAATTTCCTTATTTGTAAAATGGATTGGGGGCAGCTAAGGTGGCGCAGTGGATAGAGCACTGGCTCTGGGAGTGGGGAGGACCTGAGTTCAAATCCAGTCTCAGACACATAACACTTACTAGCTGTGTGACCCTGGGCAAGTCACTTAACCCCAATTGCCACACACACACACACACACACACACACACACACACACACACACACACACTGGATTAGATGGCCTTGAGGGTTCATGACCCAACTCTAAGTCCATGGTCCTATTAATGTCTTTGGGCCTCAGTTTCTCTTCTGTAGAATGATGGGGTTGGTTTAGATGACCTTAAGGGCCCCTCCCAGCTCTACATCTGTGACCTTTCGACCTTCTAGAGGTTGTGCTGTGCTGACCAGCCTTGGAAAACCAAGGACACCCCTGAGGACCATAGGATAGCTAAGGATGTCTTGAGTAGTAATCGTCTAAGGAAGGCAAAGACAGACAACCATTCTTCATCACCGCCTAGTTTTGCAGAGCAAAAACCAAAAACAAACAAACAAACAAAAAACAAAACAAAAAAGCTCTATTCAATTTCTTGTTGAACTTTGATCTTAAAAGGAAGAAACAGGCATCAGGCTTCAGGTGAACACAGGGAATGAGGTAAAAGGTGAACTGGGCAAAAGTCAGGATGAGAAACTCTCCTGAGCCCATGGGCCTGCCAAGTGTTTATTGAGGAAGGCATGCTAGATGTGACCCTGAACACTGCACACCCAGTGGAACTAGGGAAGGCTCAGAAAGAGGAACAGAGGTGGGCTGCTGTGGGGAGCCAGGCTGCTCTGGTTTCTCAGGGAGGCGTGTCCTGAGGCGGAGTCAGAAGGCTTAGCTGCAGCCTGCTGGGTGGCCTTCCTGCCTCCATCCACTCTCTTCACTCCAGCACATCCTCCACATAGCTGTCAAAGCGACTTTCCTCCAATGCAGGTTTGCCCAGGTTCCCCTCTCCCCATTCAGTACGCATCAGTGGCTCCCCATCACCTGCAGGATCAAACGAGAAACCCTCCTCTGCAGAGCATCCTAAGCCATCCATAAGGTGGTTCCTTCCCAGCCTTCCAGTCTTTTCATGCCTTGCTCCCTTCCAGTACTACATAATCCAGACATGGCCCCCTCGATGTGCCTCCCACAGACAATCTATCTCCCGACTCTTCACGCCAGTCCTCACCTCTCCCTCCTGGCTTCTTGGCTGCCTTCTCCTGTGTCCTAGCTACAAGGAGCCTCTCCCAGTCCTCCTCAGTCTTTGTGCCTTCCCCCTGAGACCACCCAATGGACCCTGTCCAGAGCCTGTCTGCACATTGTCTTCCTGTTAAACTGTGAGCTCCTCAAAAGCAGGGGCGGTTTTGGCCTTCGTTGGAATCCCCAGAGTTCAGCCCAGTGACTGGCACAGAGTTGGGGCTTCATGGATGCTTCTCGACTTGACCACAGCCCCGCAGTCATTCAGACCTAACACGAGGCAGCACAGTAGATAGAGTCAGGAAGAGGGACCTGCATTCAGATCATGCCTCTTGCCCCTGGGCAAGTCTCTAAAACATAGCTTCTGCACCTTTTTTTGTGTCCTGGGTCCCTTGGGCAGTCAGCCTGGCAAAGCCTGTAGACTCTTCTCAGAATTTTTAAAAATGCATAAAATAAAACACATAGGATCTCAAAGGAAACTAATTTGATTGAAATACAGTGGTTGAAACAAGTTCATGGAGGCCAGGTCAAGAGGCCCTGCTCTGGACCAGATTGCAGAGATGCTAATTCGCCTTTGGAGACAGGGTTCCTTCCATGAATTCACAGGCCTGGGCAAAGTAATGGTGTCTGTTTGGATCTAACCCTGTAAGGTCTACAAAGTGACTTGTAGACATCATGTCACTTGAACCCCACACCAAGCAGGTGGGGGAGGTGATAGAGGTATTAGTCTTATTTTACAAATGAGGAAACTGAGGTGAGCTCCTGGGGTGACAGCTACTCTGCTGTCACCTTATCTCCACTCACTTCGCTGTTCCTTGATTTCAGTGTGACTTCCTGTCGCCTGGGCAGAAGGTCAGGCGAACAGAGGATGACAGCCTAGTGTAGCAGGCCACACCCAGAATCAGGCCCTCCTGACCTTGAATAAGTCATTGAACTGCTCTGTGGGCTGGGCTTCTTAGTGCAAAGGTTCTAGAGCTACAGGAGGCCTTAGCCATAATCTAGTCCCTTTGTTTTTTCACTTTAGAAACGAGGAAACTGAAACCCAGATGGCAGAGCTGAGATTTGAACTCTAACTTTCTGATTCTGAAAGAGCACCAGCCCTGAAGTCAGAAGTTCTGAGTTCAAATCCCATCCCTGATAGTTAACACTCCTGTGACCTTGGGCAACTAAGTCACTTTGCCTCTCTGTAAGATGAAGGAGAGCAGGGTGGTAGGTCAGATGCCTTATGGGGTCTCTGCCAGACCTAGGTCTTGGTCATAGCTGGCTATCACAGACAGTCACTGCCCTTCAGACTGTGTTTCTGACTTTGGGGACTTGGAAGCGAGCCTCACTCCGACCCCCAGCTCTCGTTTGTGTGCTGTCTCCCGCATTAGAATGTAAACTCCCTGAGGGGAGGGACTGCCTTGCTTTTTGCTTGTGTGTTTAGCACACTGGTGCTGAGTGCTTTGCTGCTTTGCCTGAGGGCTGCAGCAGCTGGATTTGCACCCTTCCTATCAGTCTTTTTGCTTTGGTTCAATACAGATTCTAAACTATGGGACCAGTCTTAGAAACAAAGACCTGAGAGATTTGGAAGAGGAGAAGGCACAAAAGAAAATGGCCCCAGCAGTTAGATGCTGATGGTTTGTTAAGAGGTGTAAGTGGGGAAAGTAGACAGAACAATTTGGAAGTGTCATCAGAATCATGGAGGAGGAGAGGAAAACCAGGCATCTTGTCTTCGGAGACTACAGCCACCATGAAGGAAACAACGGCTTTCTTTGGTCCGTGCTTTTTTTCCTTCTCTGATCTTCTCTGAATCCAGAGCCAGGAGGTGAGCCCGGGTCTTTGGACTCCAAGCCCAGCGCCCGCCACGACATGCTTCCTCATCTATAAAATTGGCATGTTCCACGGGAGATTGACCCGATTATGTTGAGGGCCCTTCTCGCTTGCCATAGGTATGGCTTCATGATTCTAACTAGTTGTCCATTACATTCCTCCACTAGAAACAAATGAATTGGTGATTGGCTTGAGAAACCACTCTTCCATGAGGTTGGTCTGCATGAGCCAGTTTCCTGGGATCTAACCACCTCTGGGTAAATTAATAGTTGAGTTTGCAGGCCTTCAAGGCTGAGTAGCTAGCTCCTAGAGCCAGGGTTACGAACCCCTGTGGCCTAATGGCTTTAAACCCTGTTTTTGCCAAATGTCTCCTCTCCACTAAAGGCCATGAGGCAGCAATATTGAACAATGCCATGTTGTGGTACCAAGGACTTCACCAGTCTTGGTAGAGCTGAATCGTTGCTTCTGAATGTGCCCAAATGAGGTGGGCAATGGGCCGGGCAAGTTCCCTTGAGTGAATTTTTCTTGCCAGGTATAGTATTTTATAATTGAGTAATCGTGGGAAGGGAATGGGGTGGATTTTGTCATGGGTAGACAAAAGAAACAAACACTAGGCATAGAAGGGCACTTTTCTGGAAGGAGAATCATTGAAGTGAGGGTCTCAGGGCCTGGAATTTGCTGAGATGGATGTTACAAAGTGTAATGGAGGGAGCAGGGGCCTGATCGCCTGCTGGTATGTCCGAGCTCTGTCACCGACGATCTGGGTATTCCTACAACCAGGCCCTGAATTTCTCTGGGCCTCAGTTTCCTCATCTATAAAAAGAAGGAGGTGGAAATACACTAGGGGGTTCCTTTGACTCCCAGAGCCCATGTTAAGAATCCCTGCTTTAGATGTAGGTAAGGCTCCTCCCTTCACTAACACATGTCCTTTCTATGATTCTTAGGATGGATGGTGAGACTTCCATTTTGAGAAATGGCACTGAACTCTAACTACCCAGAAAGTGAAATGATGAGCTGAGAAGGAAAGGCCAGAAAAAGCTCTGGTTAAGTGTGAGTGGGAGGGGAAGTTATTTGGAGAAGAAAGCTAAACAGGACCCAAGGATCAGTAGAGCCACCTCTGCTCCATCATTGATAAAGAGGCTTCATCATTCAAGGGAAACCCCTCTCTGAAAGTTACCGTTGAGTTCTTCCTTGAACAATCTCATGGCCTCTTCCTGCTCCTCATCCTCTTCGACCTCTCTGCAGCTTTTGACACTGGTGATGACTCTCTCCTCCTTGGTGCTCTCTTCTCTCCAGGTTTTGGCCTACCACACTCTCCTGGTTCTCCTCCTTCTTCTCTGACCCCTCCTCCATCTCCTTTGCTGACCCTCCTCCAGATCACATCCTCTAACCATAGGTTTCCCTCTGTCCAGGGCTCTCTAGACTACTTCACTGGGTGATCTCATCAGCTCCCATGGATTCAAAGACCATCTCGGTGCTAACGATCCTCAAACTGACTTGTCTGGCCCTAACCTCTCTGCTGACCTCCAGTCTCTCTTCTTTAGTTGCCTACTGGATATGTCCAATGCATGTCCTGTAGACACATGTCCAAAATTGAACTCACTCTCCCTCCCACCAAACCTTCCTCTCATTCTAACTTTCTTCTTACTGCGGAGGGGACCACCATCCTCTAGTCCTCCAGACTCATGAATTATCCCGGACTGTTCACTCTCTCTCCCCATTCCAATCAATGGTCAAGTTCTGGTGATTTTACCTTTGGCACATGTCCCCTGTAAGCTCCTTCCTCTCCTCAGACACATTCCCCGCCTCGGGGCAGGCCCTCATCACCTCCCACCGGGATTAGGGCACTGGCTGCTGTCAGGGAGGGGTCTCTGCTTCAGTCTGCCCCCTCTCCGGTACATCCCCAACTCAGCCATCAGTTCATCTTCCTACGATGCAGGCCTGACCGCCCCGCCCCTCTACTGACTAAGCTGCAGCACTGCTCTGTTCCTGTCTTCCGGTTGGCTTTCGAAGCCCTTCAGACCCCGGCCTCTTCCTTTCCCTTCTCGTCTCCTCACACCTGCCTCCCCTCCATGTGTGCTGTGGCCCAGTCGCTCAACTTTCCACCTCCAAGACTTCCCTGGCTGTCTCGCAGGCCGGCAGCTCTGTCCCTCCACACCTCGGCTTCCTTCAGTCTCTAACTGTCTCACCTTCTCCAAAGACCCCTTTCCAGTCCTCCATAATCTTAGCCCCTTACCCAGAGTTGGCCAATTATTTATTCTGTTATTTGCATGTCAGTCTCGCACATTAGACTTCGAGCTTCCTGAGACTAGTCAGGCATTCATCAGGCACTTAATAAATGCTAGTTGATTGATTAAATGATTGCTCCAGGAGCTGGTTACTCAGGCTTGCAGACGGGCCTCAGAGAGGGTTATTCTTCTAAAAAGACACTTCATCTTCCTCATTTATCTTGCATCCATCTCACTTAGACACACTTGTTTACGCATCGCCTCCCCCATTAGAGTGTGAGCTCCCTAGGACTCTCTTTTACTTTCCTTGGTTTCTCCAGTGCCTGGCACATAGTAGGTGCTTGATAAATGTTTGCTGACTTGACTTCAGTGTGAAAAGATGTCTTTATCAGGAAGGGTTTGAAAACACTCTACACACATCATTTCATTCAACCTTCACAAGATGCTGTGAGGTGGCTTGCTAGTGTTAGCCCCCATTTTACAGACCAGGCGTCAGAGGCAGTGTCTCTCTGAAGGCACAATCAGTGTAATCCATCAAGCGCAATGGAAATGTTGGCTGCTCGTCCTTAAAATGAGGGAGCTGGACGGATTGGCCTCTTGCCCCCCGTCCATGCTCTTCCATCATGACAAACTAGAGAAGAAAGCTGGGTGTCTCCAAATACTCTTTGTGGACCCTCGACCTCATGGACGTGGGTGGTCTGTCCACGCCTCCCTGACCCGGGCCGAGCTCATCCATGGCCTGCCAAGAGGTTTTCCTCTGCCCGACGTGGCAAGGACAGCAGTGGCGTCCGTGGTGTGGCCAGCCATCATCCCCTCCCTCCCCAGCCCATCTTTCTGGCCCACACATCTCTTTGCTCATGGGTTGGAGCCTGCTTCCACCATCGCGTGCCTCCTGTGGAAGAGATATAATCCCCGGCTCCCTCTTCTAGAAATATTCAGAAATCCTTGGAAAGTGATCCTAGTCTGAAGCCTTTGGAACAATCTGAAAGAGAAACCCATCTCAGCCTCTATCAGTTCTGAAATCAGAACCACTCCCTCCAAAAAAGCTACAGGCAGGATTCCTACCTCGAGGCTATATAATTAGGGCAGGACCAGACAAGAGAAAAGTCGAGGAGCCTTCATGGATCCCCCTGAAGGCATGGGGGCACAGATCCGAGGGAAGAGGTCCCCCTGGATTACTTGGGGTCACCTGGGACTACCTGAGGGAGAGCCCTTGAGGGGAGGGGTCCAAGAGAAATGGAGCAGTTTTAGGAGAATCATTCTCTAGGGGCAGTCAGGAAAGATTAAGTGACTATTGTTTCATGAGAGGAAGTGGAATGTTAACCCTAAACTGTGCAACCACATTGTGAAACTTTCCTTGTTCAAGGTTCCTGTAAATGCTACTTCAAAATGTCTTGTTTCGAGAGGTGTCTCAAAGTAGGAAGGACTGTCAGTTTAGACTTTTTTTTTTCTTTCTCAGCTAAAAATACTTGTATTTAGAGGGAAGGTAAATTAATAAAAAGCTGTGTCTGGCAGACTTGTGCCTAAAGTGAAGAGAATACTATTAATATTTTTCTTCAGTAGGTAAGTGGCATATTCCAGCCCCCGGTATTCCTTGGTGGTCTTCCATCCAAGGTCTAACCAGGTCTGACCCTGCTTCACTTATGAGATCACACCAGTTAAGGCAAGTTTGGGGCAAGGGGACCATAAAAATATTCCTGGCAGGCTTGTGCCTAAAAGGCCATGCAGAGTATTAGGTTTTTTCTTGAATGCTCTCCATTGACCTTTGGGAAATGCTCTTTTTAACATTCTTCCGGGCCTGAGGTCTCAGTTGCATGGCTCCATGGATCATAGACATACAGCAACAGGTTGGAGCTAAAGGTCTGAATGGTGATGCTTGGGCACCCTTGCAAATTACTCTTAGCCTGCCCAGGATGCCTGAGAAGCACCGGGCCTAGGCATCCCCAGCCACGCTTTCATGGACACCCCAACTATCTTGTCATTGGTCCACCTACCACTGAGAGCTCACTGTCCTCATGAAGCTTGCATTCTAAATATAATCATGACAATGATGTGACAGGAACTGGGCTTGGGATTTTGTTGATCTAGATGTGGAAGCTGTCTACCAATGCAAGGCAACTTAGCAGCTTAGAGAGTTGTCCAGAGCACTGTGAAGATCAGGACTTGCTCAAGGACTTCCCAAAGGCACCAGAGGCAGGATTTGAACGCAGGTCTTCCTAGTTCCGAGGCTACCTCTCTGGGCACTATGCCATGCTATCATCATCATAGGTAACTTTCATTTTGCTTCTCAAGATTTGCAAAAGATGTTAAAGATATGATCTTGCTTGATCTTCCAACAACTCTGTAAGGTAGGTACTATCATACTCCCCCATTTAGAAGATTGGAAAGTGAAGGCTAAGTGACTCGCCCAGGTTCTCACAGCTAGTAAGTGTCTGAGGTCAGATTTGAACTCAGGTCCTCATGACTCCAGGCCTGATGCTGTATCCATTGTGCCACCTAGCTATCCTATAAGAGTTTCCTTATTGACTCCCAAACTTCCCTCTTTTGCCTGTTATTCAAGACCTTCTACAATCTGGTGCTACCTTACCTATAGATTACTTTTCATGAAGGGACCAAAAAATGTACCTTAAAAAATGATCATGGGTCGGGACAGCTAGGTGACGCAATGGATAGAGCTCTGGCCTCAGAGTCAGGAGGACCTGAGTTCAAATCTGGCCTCAGATACTTGATACTTATTAGCTGTGTGACCCTGGGCAAGTCACTTAACCCCAATTGCCTCACCAAAAAAGCAAAAACAAAAATAAAAAAACAAAAAAGTGATCATGGAGAAAGAATGTTGGCCTAGAAATGTGGAGCCCGGTCTTCTGGTCCCTGACCTGCCACTAGCTCACTGTGTAACCTTGAGCCAATCATTCCACTCACCTCTCTGGGTCTCAGTTTCCCCATCTATAAATGGAGTAGGACAAGATGATTTCTTCGATCTGTTCCACCTGCAAATTTTATACCTCTTAAGCATCACATACATCAAATGACCCCAAATCATGTACTCTGTACTGCAGCCAAGCCTTATCCTCTGACCATATCCTGTGCTTGCCTACCTCCATCCCTCTACTCATGCTGTTCCCTATTCCTGGAAGGTCCTTCCTCCCCTCTCCTTTTCACCTGCTGGATTCCAGTTCATCGTTTTACTCCCAATTCAGAGGCTGCTTCTCTAATGGCACCATTTGCTAATGGCTTTTTTTATCTTCAGACCTCCCATAGAACTTTATTCTCAAATGCCCTAATTATGAATTGCTTTGTATTCTAGTTATTAGTGTGGATCATGCATGCCTGATAGAGTTAAGACTCACTTTCCCATGATACTTTGTGCCCAGGGGACAAGTGTTGATTAGAGGAGAGCAGGGACTCACTTTCCCAGGGTCCAAGACCATGGGGCTTGAAGCCATGGATTCTAAAAGGCAGAGGGCAGAAGGTTGAGCATTCAGTGCAGATCCTAAGACCAACATTTATATGCACTTGAAAGTTTAGAAAACACTTTATATACATTATTCGATTTGACCAGTCATGCAAAGTCAAGGAGAGGAAGAGCTGGATCATAGAACACATGAAGGGAAGGAGAACAGGAAAGAAACAAATATTTATGTAGCCAGACACTGAGCTAAGCACTTTACAAAATTATCTCATTTGATGTCACAACAACCTTGGGAAGTAGGCGCTATTTTACAGATGAGGAAACTGAGGCAGACAGCGGTTAAGTGACTTACTCAGCTCTAAACACTGGTTGTCCAGTGCTCTTTCTACTGTTCCAGCTAAGGAGACTGGGAAGGTAGGAAGGTGCCAAGAGCTTTAAATTCCAAACAAATGAATTTACATAATTGTAATAATAATGGTAACATTTGATGCGTGTGATCAAATCAGCACAGCATGGAAAGATCTATATGAACTGATTCAGAGCCAAGTAAACAATACACATGGTAACTACAACAACATAAATGAAAAGCACAATGACACAGCAAAAAGTCAAAAGTAAATGTGACAAAATTGTCAAGATCAAATGGGAGGAGATGAGAGGACACCCCCGACCCACCCCTGCATGGAGCTGGGAGTGCACAGGTGGGACCTGCCACAGATTTCTAGACCATCTCAATGTATTGCTCATTTGTGCTGACTTTTTTTTCCCTCTAAAAAAATATTATTTGTCTTATGGGATGGCTCTCTTGGAGTAGGAGGGGGAAGTGTACATGGGATTACTATGCTGATATAAGAAAAAGAAATTCTCAGTAAAAACTTATTAAAATAATAATACAGCACTTTGCAAGTAATATATATTATCTATAATATAATATAAAATAATATAGCGAATTTGCAAGCATTTGCATAGCCCTTTGCAAGTACTATACATCTGTTAACTCGTGAGCCTCACAACAACCTTGGGGGGTGGCTGCTACTATGATCTCCGTTTTTGGAGATGAGGAAATCGAGGCTGACTAAGGTTAAGTGACTTTCCCAGGATCACACAGTTCGTCAACGTCCGGGGCAGGATTTGGAAGCCAGGTCTTCCTCTGTCCTTTGGCTGCCTCTTTAACTAAGCCAGACAGGAGGCTAGAGGTAATAGGGAGGCACTGGAGCTCATTGGACAGGGTGGGGGACATGATCAGATCTACACTTTAGACAAATCACCCGGGCAGCTGAGTGGAAGATGACTGGAGTGGGGAGACAGTTGAGGCAGGGCCAGCAGTTAGATTGTGCTATCTGCTTCCACTGCTACCATTACTAGGGTAGTACTAGAAGTATGGAGTCATTGTGGATAGAAAAAATGGGCACCAGAGAAGTGGGTCACCAGTTTCTATAATGAGCCTGAGTTCTTTTCCCATTTGGGGGGAAGGGTAAGTTTCCAACCCCAGTGGCGGGCTCAAGTCTGGAGTAACTTTGCAAGTCCCTGGGGTTAGCAGGACTTCCCAGAGGGACAAGTGTTCTTGGTTGACTCCAGGCTGGGTCTGAGACCTTTCTGCACTCCTTGTTGTAATAGACTTGTTCTGTATTCTATGCCTTGTTAACCCAGTGCTTACAAGGGAGCACTGAATACCTTGACAAGAGTTAAAAATGAGCTAGATCCTGATGTCCCCAGATGAATTATCTGGATGGAGACAAAAACAAGTCGTGGAGAATATGAGTCGCTGATAACCTTTGAGATCGCACCAGGGTCTGTGTCAAATCAGAGTTCAAGTTCTGGGCCACCAGCTATATGTGTAGGCGCCATCTTGTCCATTTCCTGGGCTGTTACCGCCCAGAACAATGAGGGCAGTGGTATTTGGGGCTTTCCAGCTCAATGAACTGTAGGAGAAACTGGAGGGCAGGGCCAGTTCCACTATTATCCTAGGCACTCAAGCACTCAGCTGCAGAGACTTGGCATCGTTCTCAATTTCTCCCTCTTTTCCATCCCTCCCCTCAATAAAAAACGCATTCATTCCCACAGATGAAGGATGGCAAATTGACATAACCTTTCATCTGACCAGCAGATTGCTCTCTTACAGTCTAATTTTAAAATCAGCCAGTATGCATTAAGCATCTACTCCTTGCCGGGCACTGTGCTAGGTACTAGGGCCTCAAAGACAAAAATCAAGTCTTTCCTGCCCACAAGGAGGAAGACAACATAAACAACAACGACAAAAAATGTAGAAAACACATCGAGGTAATTGGAAGGGCTGGGGAGGCAGCTGGGCCATCTGGAAAGGCCCCCATCATGTACTAATAATAATTATTATTACCATTATTATTTTCAGTCCAGCTGTGTCTGATTCTTCATGACACCATTTGGGGTTTTCTTGGCAGAGATACTGGGGTGGTTCGCCATTTCCTTCCCCAGCTCATTTTACAGATGAAGAAACTGAGGCAAACAGAGTTAAGTGGCTTGCCCAGAGTTACACAGCTAGTAAGTGTTTGAGGCCAGATTTGAACTCATGTCTTCCCAACTCCCGACCTGGTGCTTCATCCACTGTGCCCCCTAACTGGAGGAGCCCTTTGAGCCGAGAGTTCTAAGGGGGGCAGAGGAGTGCATTCCTGGAACGGGAACAGCTCTTCTTCTCCCCCTACCCTCTGCTCCACAAAGCAGGACAGCGGCAGGAAGTCTAGACATCTTCCTTTGTTAGTCTGGTCTTTTAGGGGCAGAAGCAGAGCTGAGGCCTAGAAGGAGCCTTCCTGTATGGCCAGTGGATGGACCCGGATGTGGGTAACCTCAGGGCCAGGCCCTGCCAGATCCCTCCTGTGCGCTGGGCAGGCTCTGGCTCTCACAGTCGTGGCACACGCCACTCAGTGAGGGGTCACCCAGATGTACCTACCTGTGTGTTTTCCTGTGGAACGGGCTTTCTTCACGCCGTCAGAGGGGACTTTGGGGTCCCACACCAGCAGGTGGCAATGGAGACAGACATCTGGGTCTAGTTAGGTGAGCCACAAAGCCTCCAGGGAGAGAGCAGCAGAGTTTCTGGGGCTGCTGGGGCAGGAATGGGGAGCTAGCTTCCCAGCCATTCACAAAACTCCCATGGCCCTCAGAAATGTTGTAACTGGGCCAGGCGGGCCATACAGGTATCCACATTGAGCTGGCAGTCACTGGCCTGAGAACTCCGCTTGAAGCCCAGAGCCTAGGGAGACAGTGGGGGAGTTAGCAGTGACCTCGACACGGGGCATGCCCAGGGCTGCAGGCCAGAGCCTCACTGAAAAGCCAGCCAAGGCTCCAGTCACAGAAGAGGCCCGAGAAGGGGTTGGGGTCCCTAGCTCAGTACAGGCATAGTTCATTGATGACTGAAGGCCTCAAGGTAGGCCTGTGCTGAAGTCTGGGGTGGGGGGCAGCAAAGAATCCTGCCGTCTCCTTCAATGACGCCTTCAATGGGCCAGGCATGGCAATGACCTGGGAAGGGTCTGCCCAGCTATGGGTATCGGCCATCCAACAAGGACCTCTCCTTCACAACCGAACGGATGTCTGTACCATTACTGTCTTGGAGGAGGGCATCATCGGCCAAGATGCTGGTACTCACCTCTGACCTAAGGCACCAGCACCGTGGACCAAGTTCACTCTATTTTTGTTGTTTTGTTATGGAGGCAATCTGGGTTAAGTGACTTGCCCAGGCTCACACAGCTAGTAGGTGTCTGAGGCTGGATTTGAACTCAGGTCCTCCTGACTCCAGGGCAGTGCTCTATCCACTGTACCACCTAGCTGCCCCTGACCACATTCACTCTTTTTTTTTTAATGATTTTTTTTTTTAGGCAATTGGGGTTAAGTGACTTGCCCAGGGTCACACAGCTAGTAAGTGTCAAGTGTTTGGTCTGAGGCCGCATTTGAACTCAGGTACTCCTGACTTCAGGGCCAGCGCTTTATCCACTGCTGCCTAGCTTCCCCTGACCACATTCACTCTTGACCTATCTGCCCAGGCCCAATCTTTGCCCCTGGCCAGTCTGCTCCTGGGGTCAAAGAGGATAAGGTGTGGTATACATCTCTGCTCCATATTATAAGCTCTACTGGCAGAGGGCGTGTCTTACTTAAATGTAGTACTTGAAATGAATTGAAATGGAGAAGTTTAGAAAAGGTGAAGGATGTTATGGAATGATTGGTTGAGTTTTAGATGGTCTGTGTTTCCATGGGGTGTCTAAGCAGGGTCCAAAAGGCAGGTGAAAATGCAGGTGATGGGGGCCAGATATACAGACAGGGTGTCACGTACACAGAGGTGATATTGGAACCGTTGGGAGCAGCTGGCGTTACCAAGAGACCAAGTGGGAGGAAAAAGAGAAGAGGGCCAGACCTTTGGCGAAGGCTCCTGCTTGGGGGTGGGAGGACGATCAGGGAAGCAGACGGAGATGGCATTGTCAGAAAGGGCAGAGGAAAGCCCAAAGAAAAACCCAGAGCAGAGAGCAGCTGGCCAAGGAGACCCCGGACAGTGAGTACACAAGCCCGTGCCCCTATGGGATGCAGCCGAGATCCCACAATGCACTGAAGGCAAGAACAGCAGATGTCAGCAAGGACTGGGCTCCAAGTGACACGGGGAGGAAACAGCAACAGGACTGAGCCAGCATCCTTGATCAGGGAACACCAAAAGGAAGTTTCAGGGAGTTGCAAAAGAGAGATCAAAAAGACAGATTGGGTCATCCAGGAGGAAGGAGGCCGCAGGGCACAGCTTCCAATGCCATTTCCTAGAAAATGCATGATTGGTCTGGCCAAAGATGAGCTCATGAGTCCACTGACTTCAATGTCACCTTAGCTGAAGTCAGGTCCTCTCTCAGGAACGTGGAGGAGGGTGAGTCAGCTGCCCAGATGCAGCTCAACCTAAGGGGAATTTCTGGACAGCCCTGATAATCAACCGCTGCCGTGGTCTGCTGGTCACAGCAGCTAAGAGACCTAGGTAAATGTGAGGAAAGGATGCAAAGTTCTCTGCATGCTGTCCTTGGGGACAAGGCGGGGAGGTGGGGTCTAGGTGGCTGTGCAGCCAAGTGAATTTGGAGATGGCAGAAAGACCAGATTCACACAGCCATAATTAATGGGATTGGAATCAAACTGGAGGGAGGAGGATCTCTGGGAATCTCTCTGGCATCTTCCATTATTGACTATTGGATCAATGACTTGGATGAAGGGATTAGCTGGCATGTTTTAAAATCTGGAGATGGCCCAACATGGGGAGCAGAAGGAAAGGGGGTATGGGGCAGGAGTGTCATGTGACAGTCTAACTCTAACTTGTTAGGTGATAGAGTCAGCATCCCAAGAATTCTCAACAGCCTAGAACAAGTCTTCTGCATCTAGAAAGATGGAATGTAATAGGTAGGGACAACCATCAACCCGACATCTGGGTTAAAGAGAAGAGAAGCCAGTTGTGCAAAAATGAGTTAGGGATCAATCATGGCAGACCCTGAGTGCAACATACATGCAACATGGCAACATTTGGAAGCCAGAAAAGCTAAATATAATCTCTTTTTTTGTCTAAATCTTTGATTTTATTAGTGCATGGGGTTCCCAGTCTGGAAATACCTTTCACCAACACAGATTTCTTCTCAGCAATTCATAATCTAAGAGAGCTACCTGGACCCTGAAAGGCAGTGACTCACTCAGGGTTACACAGTCAGTCTGTGTCAGAGGTGGGTCTGAGGGAGGATCCTAGAAGGGGTGTAGTGGAGAGACAGCCAGTCCTCAGAGGCAGGAAGGTCCAGGTTCTGTTTAAGCTGCACTGAGAGAAGCAGTGCCTTTTTAAAAAATATATTTTTATTTGTTTTGCTAAATATTTCCCAATTACATATAAAAAAGTTTAACTTTTTTTAAAAATAATTTTGAGTTCCAATTCTCTCCCTCCTTCCCACCCTTTGGGAAGGCAAGCATTATATCGATTATACACATGAAGTCATGCAAAACACATTCCCATATTAAAGCCATGTTGTAAAAGAAAACACAGACACAGACACACACAAATGAGAAAAATAAAGAAAGTAAAAAGAAAAGTAGCAGCATTGTCTTTCAGTAGAGAGCCAATGTACCCACTACATAAAGCTGGGGGTGACATCTTGGATATGCCTGGTTGTTGCCATATTGACTGTACCCCATTAGAATGTGAATTCCTTGAGGACAGGAACTGTGGTTTTTTCCAAGTCTCTGTATCCCCAAGCTTGTTCCTGGCACATAGTAAGCACGTAATCGATGCTTATCAACTGGCTGGTTGTTGTCCTTTGTTCTTGAAGGGGACCAAAATGACATCAGTATGTTAGAGTCGACCTAGAGTGTGTTCAGCTGTGACTGATCAGACCAATATGAGCTAGGAATACTCCACCAAGGTCGGGTACAAATAGTCCATGTGAACATCTGGGATGAATTCTCTAAATCTGTGCATCTCTGTGAATCACAGACTTAGGGTCCAGTGAGATCTTAACAGGCTAGCTAGAGCACTGAGCTAGATCAACTCCAGTGAAATTCACTAGGGACAAATGTAAAGTCTCCTACACAGGGCCAAGAAATCAACTTCAATCAATCAATCAACAAACATTTATTAAGTATCTACTATGTGCCAAGCACTGTGCTACAAGACAAGCCCTGCCTTCAAGAAGCTCACAGTCTAATGGAGGACAACATGCAAACAAATATGTACAAAGCAAGCCATATACAGGATAAATAGGAAATCGTTAACAGAGGAAGTCACCTTTGTAGAAGGTAAGATTTTATTTGGGACTTAAGGGAAGCCAGTGAGGGCAGTCATGGGAGTGGAGGAGGAAAAGCATTCCAGGCATGGGACAGCCAGAGAGAAAGCCTGAAGCCTAGATGTGCAGTATCTTGTATGTGGAACAGCCAGGAGGTCAGTGTCGCTAGACTGAAGAGTACATATTGGGGAGTAAGGTGTAAGAAGACTGGAAAGGTAGGAGATGGCTAAGTGATGAAGCTAGATGGTAGCTGGGTGGTGCAGTAGATAGAGTCAGGAAGAACCAAATTCAAATGTGGCCTCAGACACTTACTAGCTGTGTGACCCTGGGCAAGTCACTTCACCCTGTTTGCCTCAGTTCCTCATCTATAAAATGATCTGGAGAAGGAAATGGCAAACCACTCCAGTATCTTTGCCAAAAAACAAACAAACAAATAAAAAACACAACAACCCAAATGGGGTCATGAAGAGCTGGACACAACTTAAACCACTGAACCGATTATGAAGGGCTTTGAATGTCAATCAGAATATTTTCTATTTGCTTCTGGAGATAATAGGCAGCCACTGGAGTTTATTAAGCAGGGAATGACAGGACCAGAGCTGTACTTTAGGAAAATCACTTTAATGATTAATAGGGGGATGGCTTGGATTGAGGAGAAACTGAGGCAGGCAGACCCACCAGCAGCTATTGAAAAAGCTCAGGTGTGTGGTGATTAGGTCCACCAGAGTGGGGGCAGTATAAGAGGAGAGAGGGAGGCATATCGTATAGAGATGTTGCAGAGATGAAATTGACATGCCTTTGCACCATATTGGATGCGGTGGGGATGGGCATTAAGAGATAGTGAGGAGTCCAGGATGACTCCTAAGGTTGAAGTCTGAGGATCTAGGAGGTTGGTGTTGCCCTCTACAGTAATAGGGAAGATAGGAGGGGGGAGAATTTAGGAGGAAAGATAGTGAGCTCTGTTTTGGACATATTAAGTTTAATGTGTCTGCTGGACATCCTGTTTAAGATGTCTGAAAGGCAGTTGGAGATGTGACACTGAAGGTCAACAGAGAGTTTGGGGCAGGAAAGATTGGTTTGAGAATCCTCAGTATAGAGATGGTCATTAAATGCATGGGAGCTGATGAGATCACCAAGAGAAGTAGGATAGAGAGAGGAGAGAAGAGGGCCCACGGCTGAGCCCTGTGGGACAACTAGTTAGAGAGAAGCTGGCAGTGTGATTAGGCAGCAGCCTGTCTGGAAAAGCTCTTGGGTTTTTAGGGGACTGCAAGCTCACTGGGATTCACTGCTGTGACCACAGGCCATAGGAAGAAAGATGAGGCTTCCAGGAGAGGGTTGGGGGAGGGCATGGTGCCACATCCACCTTGCCCTGGTGTGTCCAGGTGCTGTGGTCAAGGAGAAGCCTTTGGAAAAGCTGGAGAGTATCCCAGAAGGGTGACCGGGACTCTGGTGACAATCTCTGGAAGAAACTAAACTGTGATTTGCCTGCAGGAAAAAAAGAATTTACCTTCAAGTATGTGGAAGGGATTTGACCTGTTCCAGTTGGTGCTAGAAGCAATAGGTAGAAGATGGAAAAGGGAAACTGAGTCTTGCTCTCAGGAATCCCAACCACTAGAGCTTTCCTAGGGTGAAAGGGGGTTCTCTCCCCTCCAAGGTCCCACTTGTCAGGTCTGCTATGATGGGGCTGCCTTGGCTGTCTAGGTGGGACCCGAGATGGCCACTAAAGAAGGCTCTTCCAACTCTCAATTCTCTCACACCTCATGGCGCTGTAGAGGTGATCCCGGATTCTCCAAAGGCTCTGCCAGCTGAACACAAGCTCTAGTGGTTTCTACCAAGCTGGGCTAGCTGTGAGTACGACCTAGGAATGGACAGTGTGCCTGCCGTCCGAGGACCAGGCTAGTGGAGCTCAGGAAGGCTCATCACCTCAGGGATGGCTCCCAAATGGGCTGGGGGTGGGGGATGAATATTTCACTCATGACCCTCAAAGACTATTTGCTACATCATAGAAGAATCGCTCCTCCCATCAGTGGGGGAATTGCCAGGGCCACCAAGTCCCAGGTCCCTGAAATATCTGGAAGGGTCCTTCACAAAGGATGTGACCATCTTACTGCACGTACTCTTCTCTTTGGTCAAAATGCATCGGGAGTACTGTGTGCTGTTCTGGCTGCCACATTTTAGGAGCGACTTTGACAAGAAGAAAGAAGAAGGAAAAGCCACTTAGACGGCACTCCAAAATTCACAAAACACTTTGCACACATCAGTACAAGCTGGTTGCTCTACAGGACCTGAGGACCAGGACAGACAAGGATGAGTTTAAGGAGCTGGAGATGCTGGGACTGGAGAAGAGAAGGCTTAGCAGGGACATGAGAGCTGCCTAAAAGGATGGGAAGGATTGTTGTGAGGAAAACGAAGCAGAGTTTGGACTCGGAGGACCGGAATTCAAAGCCTGGCTCTGCCACTGTGATATCTTGGGCAAGTGACTTAGGCTGTCTTGGGCTCCGTTCCCTCTCTCTGAACGCAAAGGACGCGGTCCTCCTCCCCTTCCTCCTGACTCACTTCAAGTAACCACGGAAGCTTGTCATATCTTACAAGGTTTTAATAGGACAACACTATGGGCTTCACCCAGATCCTTTTATGAGCAGTGAATGCTTCTCTGATTGGGCCAAGAAGGAAACAGTGTGGGGGGTGGAGCAGGAAGTTCATCCAGGCTTCTGGAGGCTTTCAATGATTGGGGACTGGGGAGTTTGGTAACTGAAGAATGGGAGAGATTGCAAGCCAGGATCTACCTGTGTCAGACATGTCCTGCAGGAAGGAAGAGGAGGTTTCTCTCTCTACTCATTCCCCAATTAGCCCTATTTTTAAAAAAAATTTATTTTATTTTTAATTTATGGAATACAACAAGCATTTCCATAACATAGTATAATGAAAAAGATGATTGCGTGTGAAACTGCAAATCGACTATGCACAACTTGCTCTTCCTTGCAAATATATAACAAAATTATCAGGTACATTTCTTTTTCCCCTTTTTTTCTTCTCTACCCCACCTCACCCTAGAGATGGCTACCATTAGACACAAATAGGTATATATATATGTGTGTGTGTGTGTGTGTGTGTGTGTGTGTGTGTGTGTGTGTGTAGGTATGTATATATGTATATATATGTATGTGTGGATATATATGTATGTATGTGGATATATACACATATATGTAAAATTATTCTATACATACTTCTATTTAGCAGTTCTTTCTCTGGATTCAGATAGCATCTTTCTTCATATGTCCTTTATACTTAATGTGGGTATTTATAATATACAAAATAACTTATTCACTCAAAGCTACACTTAAAACAATATAGCTGTTATTGTATACAATGCTCTCTTGGTTCTGCTCATTTCGCTCTTCATTATTTCGTCTAAGTGTTTCCATGTTTTTCTAAGATCATTGAGCTCATCATTTCTTACAGCACAGTAGTATTCCATCACAATCATATAGCACAACTTGTTCAGCCATTCCCCAATTGATGGGCATCTCCTCAATTTCCAGTTCTTTGCCACCACAAAGAGAGCTGCTATAAACATTTTAGAACATAGAGGTTCTTTTCCTTTTTCCTAATCCTCTTTGGAAACAGATCTAGTGGTGGTATAGCCGGGTCAAAGGATATAGGTAGTTTAATAACTCTTTGGGCATAATTCCATATTGCTCTCCAAAATGGTTCACAATTCTATCAACAATGAATTACTGTCCCAATTTTCCCCCATCCCCTTCAATATTTTTCACTTTCCTGGAACTTCAATCATTTTAGCCAATCTAGTAGGTGTAAAAGGATATCTCAAGGTTGTTTTAATTTGCATTTCTCTGATCAATAATAATTTGGAGCATTTTTTCATATGATTATACATTGTTTTGATTTCTTCACTGGAAAACTCCCTGTTCATGTCATTTGACCATTTTCTCATTCTGAAGAACTACTGAACCAGTCAGAGGCACTGCATTAGCGGGGAGCAGAAATAAAGTTACCAATGATCTCTTAATTGCTAAATCTGGTGGGTCTTTCCTCAGTCCTAATCCCTCTCAACCCACTTCTTCATTTCACACTTGGCCCTTCTCTCCTTCTGGACACCTTTTTCTCTGGGTTTTCAGGACGTTGCTGTCTCCTGGTTTGCCTCCTACCTGCCTGCCTGGTCCTTTTCAGCCTCCTTTGCCAGCTCATCTACATCACACCCCCTAACTGTGGGTATTCCCTTAGGCTCTGTCTGAGACCCTCTTCTCTCTCCCTCTCTCTCAGTAACTTCCTCCATTCCGGGGGGTTGAATGAGCATCTCTATGCAAATGATTCTTAGTATTCTCCAGGAGCTTCCTGGAGTTTCAAGATCATTTCATCAGCTGCTTGTTTGATACTTCAAAGTAGATTACTGGCGACAATTCAGAACTCATCTGTCTAGAACTGAACTCATTATTGTACTCCTAAACCCTCTCTTCTTGTAAGTTTTCCTATTTTTGACCATCATCCCAATGATCTCACTTGAAATCTTGTCATCATCCTGGACTTTTACTGCTCTTCCTCCACATTCCAATCAGCTGCCAAACCTCACCATCTCTATCTTCACAACAAACACATCGACCCCCTGTCTACACAGCCTTGGTTCTGGCCCACATCACCCCTCACCTAGATCATTGGAACACTCTCCCAGGCTCAAATCTCTCCCTACTCTAGTACATCATACACATCGTTGTTGATGGGATTTTCCTTAACCTCAGACCTGACGACGTGACTCCCTCATTCACCCAACCTCGAGGAGCAAATAGAAACTTCTCTGTTTGGCTTTTGAGGCCCTGTCTAACCTGGCCCCTACCTATCTTTCCAGCTTCATTGGATCTCCCCTCTGCCTTGTGTTGTCTTGGCATCCAGCCAAACTAGCCTTCTCTCTGTTTCTCATCAATAATAATAATAGATGCATCCATATAATGTCTTACGGTTTACAAAGCACTTTACAAATATAATCCCATTGCATCATCACAACAACTCGCCATTTTACAGCTGAGGAAGCAGAGGTAGACAGAGGTTAGTGACTTAGCCAGGGTCACACAGCATGTATGTGTCTTAGCACAGATTTGAACTTGGGTGTCCTTGAGCCCAAGTTTGCCATTTTGTCACCTAGCTGCCCATACTCCACTTCCCTCCACCTTTGTACCTTTTCACTGGCCACTCTACATGCCAGGAATGAACTACCTCCTTACCTCCCCTCCCCCGTCAAGTCTCTCTCTTCCTTTAAGATACACCTCATGCACCATCTTCTGCGTGGTCTTACCCCCTCCCCCACAACTGCCAGTGTCCTTGCCTCAAAACAAATTCGTATTTATTACTGTACATATTTATATTTATGCTGCATATATTTGTATATGTAGCTACCTCTGCCATTAGAACGTAAGCTCATTGAAAGGAGGGATTGTTTAATTCTTTGTACTTATATCCCCAGCTCCTGGAGGAGCTAAGTGGTATAGGGGATAGGGTCCTGGACCTGCTGTCAAGAAGACCCCAGCACCTGCCTCCCAGTGTTGTGTGAGGATCCAAGAAGATAACTGTAAAGTGCTTTGCACAGTGCCTGGCACATAGTAGCTGCTATAGAAACATTAGCTGTTATCAAGAGCTGCTTGGAGGTTGCTCATCATCGTCATACTTGTTTTAGTTTTCATCTCATGGACAGCCACCATCATTCTGTCTTTTCCAGTCCAGAGATTATTCTCCTTTGGTAGGAAAACAGAAAGAAAGGAAAGCTGGAAAGATTTTTTTTTCCCTCTGCTGCCTGTTATCATTCTACTCACTGTGAGCAGAGGTTCTGTTCCTCCTGTGGGCTCACTCCTCTCTGCATCTACTGCTCCAACTGGTTTCTACGAGGAGGAGGAGGAGGAGGAGGAGGAGGAGGAGGAGGAGGAGGAGGAGGAGGAGGAGGAGGCTCAGGAGGCTCCCCCAGGTGAAGCTCATCACTGCTGGTAACACCTGTCTAATGTGATTGACACCACCTGCCTCAGCTTCCTCTCCCCTGTGATTGGAGTACCAAACTTCTTCCACTGCCTTCCTTACAGAGGGCAGGTACAAGACCAGCTCACTCTGCACCAGCTGCTCTGTCTGGTCTCAACTGTCAGGGTACTCCCTCGTGCCCACCCACCCCCACTTTCCTGCCTTCTTTTGTGTGTTGTCTCCCCTCGTTAGATCGTAAGCTTCTGGAGGGCAGGGGCTGTCTTTTTATTCATTGTATCCCTAGTGACTGGAACACAGTAGGTACTTAATAAACATTGATTGGATTGGACTTGTCATTCTTTCCCAGCTATAGCACTTGGGACATTGTTGCAGAACTGGGCCATTTTCCAAACTGTGTTCATGGCTTGTTTTGTGGACAGCTACTGGACTTGCACTTTCATTAATACAGGGATCTCCTGCTTGAAGAGATTCCATCTATCAATGCAGGTTGGCACCTTCAGAAACTTCTCTGTGACTTGTTGTCTTAAAGAGCTACCTAGAATATGGTTTTTCTACATTCCAAAAGAATCTTGGGGCAAAACTATTGGCAAATCAGAGAAGGAACAAGGGCTGGACCTGTTTGGCCATTCTCCAATTGATGGGCATCTACTTTGTTTCTAATTCTTTGCTACTACAAAAAATAGTGCTGTAAATATTTTGGTCTGTATGGGAACTTTCTTTTTGTCATTGTCCTCCTCAGGGTTTAGACCAAGCAGTAGAATTTCTGAGTTGAAGAAGATAGATATTTTAGTTACTTTCTTTCATGACTGGAATTGCTTTTGAGGATGGATAGACCAATTTGCAGCTCCACCAACAATGTATGAGTGTACCCATCTTTTCACAATACCTCTAGCTTTGACTAAGATCATAGGTTTAAAGCTGGAAAGGACCTCAGAGGCCAACTATCCCAACCCCTTTATTTTACAGATGAAGAAACCAAAGACCAGGGAGCTTAGTGTCTTGCCCAAGGTCAGAGATAGCTAGTAATGGACACCTCCTGAAGGAACCCTTTACATGCCTTTCACCAACAATGCTGGATGGTGAGTTCCTTGAGCATCCACATTTGTCTGTCACAACAACTTCTCCTCCTCTTCTCCTTATGCGCCACCAGAATTTCACTCTTGAGAGTTTCCTTTCCTTTTCAGAAGATAAATGATAAACATAGAACTTGATGGTAAGGAACCAAAGGAAAAGTATCATGTCTTCTGTGACTTTTGTAGGCCCTAGATTTTAGCACAATTGTTTAACATAGTAACTATTGGTGTTAAGTCATTTTTCAATCCTGTCCAACTGTCTCTGATCCCATTTGGGGTTTTCTTGGAGTGATTTGTCATTTCCTTCTCTAGCTCATTTTACAGATGAGGAAACTGAGGCAAACAGGGTAAAATGACTTGCCCAGGGTTACACAGCCAGGAAGTGTCTGAGGCGTGATTTGAACTCAGGAAGATCAGCCTTCCTGACTTCCCAGCTCTCTGTCCAGTATTGATAAGCATTCTAATAATACTTGTTCATTTTGCTCATTAATCACAAATAAATACATAAATAATTATCTAATAACATCAACTACAACAATGACCAAAAAACCCCCAACAGTAACTAGGGTTGTTTTTGAATAATGGGGAAAAAAAATCAGAAAAAGGATTCCTTATGCTGCAAAATGCTGGGAAGAGAAATTTGGCAATATTTATGATGATTTGTGGAAAGGAGGCTGCAACAGGAGAAAGCTGGCAGGAGCCTCCTCTCCCTGGTTCTGACTCATGACTGCTGACCACTGGCCGCAAGTGTTTTGCTCATGCAAACAAGTCACATGAACAATTAACGCCCAAGAAACCACCATACTAGGAGCTGGCCTTGTAAGTGACCTTCAGGACAGTTCAACTGAAGTGGGCGTTGTTATGTGCCAGACGACATAGAGTCTTTGAGGTATCTGGCAAGAATCTGTAAATAACTTATTAAAAGAGTACAACTTCATATGTGGTAAGAAAGTAGGTGAAAGGCCCTGCTGCTCTGATGCAGAGACAGAGCATTTTCCCAGGGATGCTACATTCTGCTGTTGTTATTGTTGCTTATGCTTTGTTCTTGAAGAGGACCATGACATCAGCAAGGTGATGTCATGACCTGCAGGTGAACTGGATTTAAGTGAGGGAGGGCTGGGCAAGGACACCAGCCTCACTGTCTCCTCCAGAGCCATCTGGGTCCAGTGGCCAGATAAAGATCAGGACGACTGTTATATTTTACGATGTTATATTTTAGCAAATCTTGAAATGCTATAATCTAAGAATCTGAGTAGTGGGTAACTCCCCCAGCAATGGAAAGACACATAGTAGGGGGAAGCAGACAGCAGATTAGCATAAATCAGCAAATACCTACTAAGTTCTTACTGTGTAACATGTCATTTTGCTAAACCCTGGAGATACAAAGAGAAGGAAGAAGCAGACCCTACTCTCAAGCAGCTCGCCTTCTATTTATTACTGATCACTTATTAATATTATTATTAATGATAACATGCAAGGTAAGGTACCATCTAATAAATGTCTGATTGGAAAGGGGGGTGGGTCCAGTCAGAGATCAAGAGTGGGGGGGATAGCAACAGACCTTCACTGGTCCCCATAAAATATGAAAAGACCCAAAGGAAGGTCATCAGTGCATTGGGAAAATTGTCCAGGAAGGATTTTTAGGAGAATATGGTCAAGTCACTAGAGATGAAAAAGTATGGATGGATGAGAATCTGCACTACTGGAGGGAATGGACCCATCAGAGTACTGACATGATGACAAAAAATGTCCTAACATCATGCCGTAGCAGAGACCAGTAAATTCTGGTCAAAAGGTCAGACTTCCTGCTGTTTGAAATAGAAAAACAAAACCTTTTTTTTTTAAAGTAATGGAATTTGTTAAGATAACTGTCCCACTAAGTCACACCATTGTATCTTGGAGTTGGGAGGAGCCTCAGTGGTACCAGAACAAAAATCCCCCCTTCAATATTACTGGCAAGTGCAATCCAACTAGTACTCAAAGTTCAGTGAGCTGGAGCCCACTACACACTGAGGTACTTAATCCTGCTTTTAGGGGAAGGAAAGGTGCTTATTTATTAAACACCCATCCTTCATCAGACACTATTCTCTTGTGCTTTACAAACGGCACCTCTTCTGATCCTCGCAACAGCCCTGGGAGGGAAGGGCTATTATAATCACCCTCATTTTACAGCTGAGGAAACAAAGAGTAAGTGACATGCCCAAGGTCACACTGCTAGTAAGAGTCTGCGGTTGGTTTTGAACTGACTCTCAGTCAGTTATCTACCTACTCCGCCACTCAGCTGCCTTTTAGAGAGCGCTATCATGTGGAGGTTTTCCTGACCTCAAGGCTGAGTCAGCATCTTTGCAACCTTAAGTCCTCCCGGGCCAAGCAATACAAGTCTACTTCCTGTTTCATGTGACCGTCCATCAGCTATTTGAAGGCAGGTACCAAGGCCTCCCTAAGTCTTCTCTTCTCCTGAATAAACATCCCCATTTCCTTTAACTCATCTTTCCATGGCAAAAACTCAAGGTCCTCCCCCATCCTGGTCACCTTGCTCTGGACATTCTCCATCTTGGCTTTGTGGAGAATTTGGCATCTGATTAGGACTTGGAAGGCATGGAAGGACTTCAAAAGATAGAGATGGAGAAGAGAGGCTATTCCAGGGGTGGGCACTGCAGGGATAAAGGCTCAGAGATGGGTGAGGACAGGATTAAAACAGGGAATGAAGAGGGGTCCAGTTTGGCCGGAACCTAGAATACAGGAATACCAATCTGAGATAAGACAGGAAAGGTGGGTTGGAATGCCTGCATCAAGAACCCAGCTGGAGTCAGCTACATGGAACTTTTGAGTAGAAGAGTAATAGGAACAGCATAGTATGTTTGAAGCTTACTCAGCAGTCTAAGGATCAAAATGGGAAGCCTGGTTGGGAGGTCCTTGTGCTAGCTTACATGAGAAGAGAAACTACTCGTGCAGTGGAGTCAGTGTTTAATCTGGAGCAGAGAATCTGGCTCTTCTACTTACTAACGCTGTTACCCTTTCTTGTCCTCAGTTTCCTCCTTGTAAAATGAAGAGTTGGATTGGATGACCTCCAAGGTTTCTTTGGCCTCTAAATCTTTGAGCCAATGACATATGAGATGAAAGCTTGAATAAGGGGAGTTGAGAGTAGCTCGATAAAGCAGATGCAGTATTGATTAGGACTGAGCTCATGATGTCAGGGGATGGAAAGAGTCAGCGATGACTCCGAGTCTTTGAGAGTGAGCGTAGCTGCTGTTCATCTATCTGTCTTAGGAGGACTGGCCTGGCTAAATTCAGAAAGACTCAACACCAGAAGGATGGCCATTAGATGATTAATTTTTTGGCTTCAGTAAGTAAAATCACTACCTACACAATGACTCATGATCTGCATTGGAGGAGGAAGCAGTCATACTCACCAAATCACAGATCCTGAAATTCAAAATGTCTTCCCTGTTAGGAGGCCCAAAAACTGATACAAAAAACAAACAAAAATGCTCTCCTGGTGAAAAGCCATTATGGAAATGGAAGAATATAATTCTAGTCCATTATTTAGCAGTGGGAATGGTTTCACACTTACAGTTGAAAGCATATTAGATTTGGAGTTTGAAAGACTTGGGTTTGAATCTAGGCTTTGCCACCTATTTGACCGTGGACAAGTCACTTAACCATTCTGGGCAGCAGGACCTCATGTGTACAAAGAGGAGGGTGATCTCCATGGCTTCTGAAGTCCCTTTCACTTCTGGATCCCATAAACCTTTGAACTTAGAGAGGTGGGACTATATTTTGGTGATAATATTCTATTTCTCCTTTCTTACCTAATTCTCAATTTCACCCATGTAGGAGGTTCCCAGAAAGAAGCTTCCTCTACGGAATGGAGATTGGTACCATCTCTATAGTGTTGCCTAGGAAACCAAGAAGTTATAGGACTCACCCAAGGTCATGCAACCAGAATGTGTCACAGGCAGAACTTGAACCCAGGTCCTCCTGACTCCAGGGCCAGCTGTCTATCTACAACACTAAGTTGGCTCTTGGGGCTTTGGGACACTTGAAGTATCACCAGATTTCTAGCACAACCAAAGACTCTTACAAAACACTCTGCCAGGATGGTGAGTTACTATGTAGATTTTTTAATTCAGGTTGGTCTGGACCATGGCAAGTAAAACGATAATAATAGTCATAACCTCAGTTACAGGAGAGGAGCACAATGCCAGATCACATCTGGAGTGTGGATAAGCTGGAGCAAGTCCCTAAGAACAATCGGAACGGCGAAGGGCCCGGAAACCAGGCCAGACTCAGATCCACTCTAGCTACACATGCTAGAAAAGAGAACAGAGAGCCAGTCTGATAGCCAAGGCAGACCTAGGAACATCAGCAGCTGAGGGCAAATTCAGCTGAGTCTGGGATGGCGGGAACATAATCCACCACATCTGGGTGCAGTTACACCCAGAGAAGAGGTGGACCAAGGCCTTGGGCATGACTAATGACCTCCAAGCCATGGAAAGATGCTTCAGCACTCCCGACATTACACTCCTAGGGTCCCCTTATTATGGCATCTTTCTCCCAGGTCCTACTTTCCACTACAGCCTTCCTCCCATTTGCTATTTCTACCCCCTTCCCAAGCATCTTAGACTATGCCCCCAGATGTTATCTATCATAGACCTGGTCTTATCCTGACACCATGCCCAAGAACCATGGTTAGAAACCATGCCCCCAGATGTTATCTATTATCATAGACCTGGTCTTATCTTGAGACCATACCTAAGAACCATGGTTAGGAACCATGCCCCCAGATGTTATCTATCATAGACCTGGTCTTATCCTGAGACCAAGCCCTGTTCAGTCTACCCTCAATACACCTTGGTCTGATGGCCATTTTCATGTAGAAGAGACAGCAGACCCACTTGGCTTGGGGCTTGGCCCCAGGCAGCAAAACCAGTAGCAAGGGATGGAAGTTGTAGAGAGAAAATTTAGGTTCCATGTACAGGCACATGCTAGTAAATGTTTAACAATCAGCTCCCCCCCATTTTAAAAAGTACACACATCATACTCTTAAGTTTAATCTGTGTCATAAACATGTTCATCATGTTCTTAAATCTAGACAATCAACAACAACAACAACAATGAATGAAGCCCTGATGTGTAACATTGGCCAATTTCTTAAATGTAAATGCTGACATTGAACATTTAACAATCAGCCCTCCCGGGTCAGTACGAGGCAGCATGGGAGCAAACATTTCCTAACAGTCAGAGCTGCCCAAAAGTAGAGTGGGGGCGCATCAGGAAGTAGTGAGTCTCCCATCACTGGGGGGCTTCTAGATGAGCCCTTGTGGAGAATGCTGTTCAGGGGCCAGCAGGTCTCACCGCCTCTGAGGCTCCATCCAGCCCCGAAGCTCTGTGGTTCCCATGACTCAAACTCTGACTCAAACAAGTTTTCCTTGTTTGCGGAGGCATTCCCAAGGGCCACGACAAAACACGGGATGAATAAGGGGGCAGAAAAGCCTTGCGATGGCCGCCCCTGCCCAAGATCTGTGGGAACAGCTTTGCCGGGCAGAGCCCCTCCCGCCGCTCTGCTCCCCCCCCCCCGGGACAGCGTCTGCTCCCGGACTCCCACATGCTGACTCTTCAGTCTTGTAGATGGTCCCCAGGGAAGAGAGGTACCGTCCTCATTCCGAGCGAGACGCAGCTGTGGCGGGGCTGGGGGAGAAGAGAGGGGCTGAGGGGAGGGGGCGGGGGTGGGGCTACCTCGCCGACCAAGCTGCTGCCCAAGGAGCTTTCCCAGCTCAGAGCCCCAGATGACAAACAGCAGGCGATAAACGCACAATGTCAGCAGTATAGCCTTTCTCCGCTTCCTGTCATCCTTTCCCAAACTCTTTGCTTGCCTTAGGACAGCAGAAACAGCACTGGTTTTGGAACCAAAGGTTCTCGGGTGGAATCTTGCTTCTGACATTTACCACTTTTATGACCCTAGTGATCACCTCCCCAACCTGGGCCTTAGCTTCCTCATCTGTAAAATGGGGATGAGGGGGGTGGGGATGGGCAAATAAATCTCTGCGATCCCTTCCAGCTACAAGTTCTGGTTTGGCTTGAGTTTGGGTGGCTCCTTTAATTAACATTGCAGTCAAGCCATCCAGCATTTGTTAAGGCCCTATCATGTGGAAGACACTGTGCATCTCCCCTGAGCAAACACGTCTTTCCAAGAAGTCCTAATTCGGGAGCACGGGTTCTTAGAAAAGGCAATCCGAGCCTAATGATGGTTAAAAATATCAGGATCTTCTTAACAAGCACCAATTGGGAAAGATCCGTAATTGGCTTCCTCCTTCAGGAAGACGACAGATTTTCACTGCCTTCAGATCTCTCTAATCCATCAACACGGTCCTTTCCTGGGCTTGAACAAAAGGAAACAAAAAGTAGCACCTGGCCACAGTGGGTGTGGTGGGTGCTTTCCAAAAGCCTAACGAGCTGTTTCTTCAGGTAATTCCTTTACAACACGATTTATAGCTAGCAGTACATTCCCATGGTCTAGAGGTTCCCCTGGCAGCAGGGTTTTGGGATTCCTCAGTAACAAAATCTGGCACTTAATAGATAAGATCTCCTTTGATCCACACAACTCTGTGAGGTGGGTGCTGTTACTACCCCCATTTTACATATAAGGAAACTGAGGCTGAGAGATTAAGTGACTCATCCAGAGTCGCACAAAAATGCAGGTCTTGGAGACTCCCCACCTAGATTCCTTCTTGAATATCTTGTGAAGGAGGAATTATTCACACATCTCCCATGTGAAACTTCCAATCCTGAGGTATCCTGGAGGGTATTGATTGGCACTCCATCACTTGGTGCCGTGGTCAGAAAAGTATTTGTTCATGTCACATGTAAACTTTAGACCTCTCTGGATGCCCCAAAGCAAAGAGTTAAATGGCCTCACAGCTCCAGGCCACAGAGGTTTCAGAAGCTCAATAATCTTTGCAAAATCACTCATTCAGTTCAACAAATAATGGTTTAGCAGCCTACTATGCACCCAGGCTAAAGATACAAAGACAAAAAATGAAACAATCCCTGCCCTCGAGGAGGTGACCTTGACCTGGTATGTGGAAAGTGCTTTACAAATGTTAAAAGGCACATATAAATGAGTGGTGGTAGCAACTTCATTCATCGAGTTTGATGGAGTTCAGATAGAAGTGGGCCTGGGACAAATCACTCCCCTGCAATTATTCCTTTAAATGTAATATTATAAATAATTAATATAAAATAACAAACAATTGCTGTAATAATTAATAATGCTATATAAATAATATTTAATGTCATGCACACTATGCCACAGCTGGGAAAACATAACTGCTTTTTGTAGTCGTCAAAGTGTCATCTCCTGTAGATCCACTGAAAGCTTCATGGGTACAGCTCTAGGGGCAGACAGGATGATGGGGCTGATCTCGTTCACATGTGGGTTTGATCTGCTGGGTCTCTATATTTTGGAATAATTGTAATAGCTAGCATTTATAAGGTTTGCCATGAGCTTTACAAATATGTTTTGTTATAACAACCCTGGGAGGCAGGTGCTATTTTTATCCCCGTTGGCCAATGGGGAAACTGAGGCAGAGGCTAAGTGACTTGCCCAGGGTCACACAGGTAGGGCATGTCTGAAGCCAATTTGAACTCAGGTCTTCTTAGCTTCGAGTCCAAGGGTCCAAACATCTAGCTGTTTTTTGTTACACAAAACTTGGAGAGTTTGAATCTTTGGGAGGGTAACCTCCATTAAAACCCCATCCATATACATACATACATACATACATACATACATATATATATATATATATATATATATATATATATATATATATATATATATTTTTATGGATCAATGTTATGTCTGGGCCATTGTTGGCCCCAGCTCAGTCTGTGATGTCTGCCCTTCATGCATCTCTCACGTCCCTCTATACTCCTCGCCGGCGCTGGCCAACCACATTCATCTTGCTTCAGCGTCTCTCAGCTGGTCCAGCCCAGTTCAGCTCACTGGGGAAGATCTCAAGAATACTTGAAGGTCCTCATCTCGAGCATGGCCATTTGTCATGTTAGTCCATGAAAGATGGAGCTTTCAGGCCACTGGGCCATGTCTCCCTGGCTACATTTCCAACAGGAACTAAATCTTGGAAGCCTGTACTGGTGCACTGCATAGCTTCTGCTATTGTTCCTTTGCATCCATTTCTTTATTGGTTATTATTAATAATAGCAATATTATTGACGAGGATGGGAGCTAAATCCCAAAAAGGAAAAACCTTGGACTTTCCTACATGGCCTAATCTCTGGAGTTCCCCTGAGGCTATAATCCCATCAACTGGCTTTCTTTGAGGCTACACCTAATCTCCCAATTCTCTGTACCCTTAACCTAACCTAGACTTTCCTATGTCCCCTGGCCACTTTCCACCCTTGAGTTCTATTACCTCATAGACTACTTGGCCACTCCTAGATCCCTTCCACAGTCTTTCTGTATATAAGGTCCATCTTGTCTCCATTAAGATATGCAGATTGCTAAAATCTAGCCACTGCTCTGATTCTTATAATCTAGCCACTGCTGAGATTTTCACAATCTAGCCAATAGCCCACAGATGCTCAGATTCCTTAAGAGTCTGACTAATATGGAGAATCTTCAAAAAACCTTGTTTTTGGCTGAAAGAAGGCTTGGGTCGAATTCTCTCACACAGGACCTGCATGTTGTGATTTTGGGGTTCCAGGACCCCTAACCTCTAGACCTCATCATTATCATTCAGCTGTGTCTGACTCTGTGACCCAGTTTGGGGTTTTCTTGGCAAAGACACAGGCGTAGTTTGCCATTTCCTTCTTCAGCTCATGTTACAGATGAGGAAACTGAGATAAATAAGGTTAAGTGACTTGCACAGGGTCACACAGCTAGTTTGTGTCTGAGGTTGGATTTGAACCCATGAAGATGAGTCTTCTCGGCTCCAGGCCCAGCCCTCTATGCACTATGGTGCCACCAAGCAGCTGTCATTATTATTACCAACTTTTTATTTCGTACCTTTAGGAAATTATCAATTAAGAAACTCCCTCCCTCCAGCTCCTGGCTAGTGCAATGGATAGAGTGTTGCCCTGAGTTAGACCCCAGTTCAAATACTGCTTCAGACACTTTCTGTGTGATCCCCTGCAGGTCACTTAACCTCAGTCTGCCTCAATTTCCTCATCCATAAAATAAGAATAATAATAGTGTCTACTTCCCAGGGTTGTTGTGAGGATCAAATGACATAATATTTGTAAAGTGCTTAGCATAGTGCCTATTCCTTCCTTCCTTCCTTCCTTCCTTCCTTCCTTCCTTCCTTCCTTCCTTCCTTCCTTCCTTCTTCCTTCCTTCCTTCCCTCCTTCCTTCCTCCTTCCTTCCCTCCTTCCTTCCCTCCTTCCTTCCTTCCTTCCTTCCTTCCTTCCTTCCTTCTTTCCTTCCTTCCTTCCTCCCCCATCCATCCTTGCTTCCTTCCCTCCCTTCCTTCCTTCCTCCCTCCCTCCCTCCCTCCATCCTTCCTTCCTTCCTTCCTTCCTTTCCTCCCTCCTTCCTTCCTTCCTTTCTTCCCTCCTTCTTTCCTTCCCTCCTTCCTTCCTTCCTTTCTTCCCTCCTTCCTTTCTTCCCTCCTTCCTTCCTTCCTTTCTTCCCTCCTTCCTTTCTTCTTTCCTTCCCTCCTTCCTTCCTTCCTTCTTTCCTTCCTTCCTTCCTTCCTTCCTTCCTTCCTTCCTTCCCTTCCTTCTTCCTTCCCTTCCTTCCCTTTCCTTCCTTCTTCCCTCTTTCCTTCCTTCCTTCCTTCCTTCCTTCCTTCCTTCCTTCCTTCCTTCCTTCCTTCCTCCTCCTCCTTCCTTCCTTCCTTCCCTCCTTCTTTCCTTCCCTCCTTCCTTCCTTCCTTTCTTCCTCCTTCCTTTCTTCCCTCCTTCCTTCCTTCCTTCTTCCCTCCTTCCTTTCTTTCCTTCCCTCCTTCCTTCCTCCTTCTTTCCTTCCTTCCTTCTTCTTCCTTCCTTCCTTCCTTCCTTCCTTCCTTCCCTCTTTCCTTCCTTCCTTCCTTCTTTCCTTCCTTTCTTCCCTCTTTCCTTCCTTCCTTCCTTCCTTCCTTCCTTCCTTCCTTCCTTCCTTCCTTCCTTCCTTCCTTCCTTCCTTCCCTCAATATACAGCAACAACTGTTCTGCCATACTTTGTCGGGATACACAGCAGTCAATCTATCAATCTGACAAGCATTTTATTAAGTGCCTACTTTGTGCCTGACATTGGAATATAAAATGGCAGCACCCTCCCCCCTCAGTGGGGATGTGTCAGGCCAGGACTGTGCATTTTAGTAAATGCTTGTTAGATAGGACAGGATAGATATTATTTAGGTATCTTTATTAGTGTGGTGTCTCTAGCCACATTGACAACCTGTGATTTCACCAGCCACCAGCATAGGGAATTTCCAAGAAAGAAACTCCCCTGTATTCCATTCAGCCAACATCCAGGACCAAGTCTTCTTTGAAACACAGGAGTCACTCAATCAATTAATCCAATGAGCTTCGGTTCTTTTCCCCTGTCATCCACTATATGTCAAATCTGGCCAGTTTGACGTCCACCATCTCCGGCCTCCAGTCACTTCTCTGCGTGTCCAGTAGACCTGATCTATGCTCCTTCTTCGTCTCTCGCCTGGACCACTGGCCTTACCTCCTCACTGGTCTCCTTGTAGATTGCTGATCTATACTACAAGTGCAGTGGGGTAGGGTTCCACCAGAATCACCAGAGCTGTCATCTCAGGGTGGAAAGTCAAAGGCATCATTTTAAAAATGGTGCATGGGGCAGTGGAAAGACTGATGAACCTGGCATTCAGAGGGTCTGGGTTCAAAATCCGGCTTATGTGGTCTATGACCCTGACCAGGCCATTCAGTGTCCTTGGGCTTATTGCCTCATCTATAAAATGAGAGGCCGGATGACACCTAGAGGGTCCCTTTGAGCCGTGTTAGTTTGTGTGGTTCCTTCCTAGAAGGAGACTGCCAGGAAGGGCTAGAGCTTCCCGGATTGAATCAGGAGCCTGACTGTCATTTTGGCTTTGTGATGAACATGGTCCGTGGCCTCGGCCACAGTACCTACCCTTTCTTAGTCTTCATTTCTTCATCTGGCTCAGGAGACAGGGGACCAGGTTCATTTCCTGCCTTGGATGCTTTCTCTCAGGTGACCTTAGGCAAGTTACTTAGTTTAATTTAGTTCGGCAACCATGTTTAAAGCACCTACTATGTACCAGGGCTGGGGATACAAAAAGAGGTAAAAGACAATCCCTGCCCTCAAGGAGCTTACAATCTAATAGGGGAGACAACATGCAAACAAATATAAACAAGGTAAACTATATCCTGGATGAATGGGAAATAAATAACAGAGGGAAGGCACTGGAATTAAGAAAGGTTGGGGAAGGCTTCCTAGAGAAGGTGGGATTTGGATTGGGACTTAAAGGAAGCTGGGGAGGTCAGTAGGCTTAGTTGGGAAGGGAGAGTGTCCCAGGAATGGAAGTCGGCCAGAGAGAATAGGAGATGGAGGATCTTGTTCATTCAATTCTCTGAGCCTCAGTTTCCTCATTTATAGAAGGTTGGACCAGAAGGCCTATGACCAAGGTGTCAAACACGCCCTGCCCCCCCCAGGGCCTGTGATACTTCCCAATGGGGCCCAAAGTAGATTAAAAGGTATTTGGAAAATAGTTAACAAAATAAACAAAAACACAATATAAAATAGAGACTCTGCAGGCCCCTTAGAGATTGTTTCTACTGGAGTTTGACACCCCCAGCCCAGAAGGTCCATTGTTGTGGTTGAGTCGTTTCAGTTGTTTCCAACGATTCATGACCCCATTGGGAGTTTTCTTGGCAGAGATACTGAAGTGGTTTGCCATTTCCTTCTCCAGCTCATTTTACAGATGAGGAAACTGAGGCAAACAGGATTCAGTGACTTGTCCAGGGTTACACAGCTAGTAAGTGTCTGAGGCCAGATTTGAACTCAGGTCTTCCTGACTCCAGGCCTGGAGCGAAGCCTTAACTGCTGGGCCATCTAGCTGCTTGAGGTCCCCTCCTGATCTCAATCTATAATCCTCTGATGTCTAAAATGAAGACGCTTATTTAGATGATATGAAAAGCTCCAAAATTCTCTGTCATCTAGACCCACTCCTATCAAAAAACTGGCTTGATTCTCTAAACAGAGAGGAGAGGATTTGCTGTAATGAGGTCCAAGTTTCTTTCCAGGCCTACCATTCAACAATTATCAATATATTTTGAATATATGCCATTTCTTAGAAGTTACACAGCCTACACCTCCATCCTCCTCCTCCTCTTCCTCCTCTCCCCAGAAAGTAGACTGCCATGCTCCTTACCTCCAGCCATGATCCCTTTGTCTTCAGGCCAGCCAAGCCTCCTAGGTCTTACTCTTCTATTTCTGTTGTCTGGCTTTAGAATACAAGCTCCCTGAGGGCAAGGACTACCTTGCTTGTTTACATTTGTATCCACAGTGGGTTTGTAGGTGTGTAAGCACACAGTAAGTGTTTAATAAATGCTTTCCCACTCATTCAGTATTTCATGTATGCATGCATGCATTCATACACTTGGTGCCAGGAACTAGACAAGGTAATGGTGGGGTATGAATGGAAGGGTGATTACCGAAGGCCCAGACAGCTAAGTGAATCAATCATTCAACAAAAGCTATAAGCTAAGGGTAAATAAATCCATAATTAACTTGAGAGAAATTGAGGCTTTCATAATTGGATAAGCAGAAGTGAATGAAACATACCTCTGGGCTATATACAAAATGGCCTGCAAGCTTGGGATCTGGCATTTCAGTAGCTGGACAGCTGAATGGTGGTTGGAGCCAGTGATGAAGGACTCCAGAGAGGGAACTGTCCTTGGTAGGGGAGGGAGAGAGTCTCAGAGTCTCTGCCTCTGTCTCTCTCTTCCTCTCCCCTCCCCTCCCCTCCATTGGCCAGGTTACAACCTGGCAAACCTCAAAGATGGGAAGATCCAGTTCCCATCAATGTAGGTAGCTGTGGTCACCAGATCAACTGGGAACTTCACCCATGGATGGAATCACTTTCAAGGACTGTAACCCTGAGAAGTGTTGGCTATGGACCCTACAAAGACACCCACTCTTAGTGCCCAAAGAACTATAAAGTTCACTTATGGGGATTCTATTCTCCTTTCTATAGAAATCTGGTACATTCAGGGACAGGGTATGCCCCTGATTTGTGGGGAATGTTTTTCTTTACTAATTGTTGTTATTGTAACAGCTTAATAAATACCTTTTCTCAATGCTAATTAAGTCTGGCTGACTAATAATCAAAGGGAAGAACATCCGTGGGGGCCCCTGAGTGGGCAGTAGAAATCTAGGCACCTCAATGGCCCCTATCCTTGAAGTAGAGGAAGAGTCATCTGTTCTCTAGGACCTGACTCACTAATGTGAGTATGGAGTAAATAACTCAGAGGGGATGCTAGGCAAAGAAAGGCTGAGCTGTGAACTCATTTACCATATATTGTCATATTAGAGGGAGATAAATATAAATGTGTGTGCGTGTATGTGTATATATGTATATTGTATGTATATGTGTGCACATGTATATATTGTATGTGTATATATATATATATATATATATATATATATATATATGCATATCTACATATAGAGTTATAACCACTTTGGTCTGGACTTGTAATTTCATACTCATTACAGGGAATTCCTGATGGGAAAATTTGCTCCATTGAGCAGACTGGCAGCTCATTTGTAATTTATAATTTCATAGATTACAATAATAGGAAACAATTATAGAATTAGAGCAGGAAGAAGCCTTCTTTGGAGTGATACTAGCTATGCTTGGCTCTGAAGATAAAAGAAAAAAATGCCCTTCTCGCCCATTTTTGCAGAGGTGGGGGACTATGGGCAGAATATTACACATGTTATTAGACAGAGTAGATGTGATGGCTCATTTCGCTGAACTACTTTTTTCCTCCTTTTTAAAAAAATCTTTTCTTACAAAGCATGGTTTGCTGGGTGAGGATGGATAGAGGGCCATTCAAGAATTAAGTGATTCAATTAAAAAAATTTCAATAAAATGCTTTTTTTTTTTAATGCACCAGTGTTCACTGGAACTACTGGTCTAATTTTCTTTGCTTTATCACTCCCTGGTTTAGGTATTAAACCCATGTGGTTGTTGTTCAATCATTTTTCAGTCGTGTCTGACTCTGTGACCCCATTTGGGGTTTCCTTGGCAAAGATACTGGAGGGGTTTGCCATTTCCATCTCCAGCTCATTTTATAGGTAAGGAAACTGAAGCAAACAGGGTAAAGTGACTTGCCCAAGGTCACACAGCTAGTCAGTGTCTGAGGCCAAATTTGAACTCAGGAAGATGAGTGTTCCTGATTACAGGCTGGGTGCTCTATCCACGGCACCACCTAGCTCCCATGTTTTTCCAAAAAAAAAGCAATGTGGTAGAGTGCTTTCTTTCTTGATTTTTGAGAATAATTTGTATTTCATAGGTGTTTATCCTTGACTGGTGCTTTTTTTTTTTAAAACACATACTTTTATTGATTACCAAGTGGTTGTGAATCTTAGAATGCCTCAGTCTTCTAGTAACCCAAAGGACGAGAGATGCAGTGTGGTACAAGTAGACCACCAACATATTTCCAATGATGAACTTTGTACCAGAGGCATATCACCATAGAACTGTGTGACCAGAAAAGGAGAAAGCACCCACATAGATGAAAGTATAGGCTCATAGGATTCCAGATTTAGAGCTGGAGGGGACCTTAGCAACCACCCAATCTGACCCCCTCATTTAACAATAAGGAAACATATTCAGAGAGCTGGGGTGATTTGCCCAATGACATAGAGGTGTCAGAGCTGGGATTTGAACCCAGATCACAGATCCATTGAAGTACTGAAGGAATTTTGTCTAGTTATTTTTAGTGTAAGCTTGTATATTTTCTCCTTTCCAAGAAAGGTCATTTTAGGGATGGGTCCTATATGCAAGGATAACTTGTATAAAATCAATTCAGTATATAACTGATACTCGAATGGTCTAGCTCTTCAGGGTGAGTTAAAAAAAAAAAACAAGGACCCAAAAACCCCAAACCAAGACAGTCTGCAGATCTCCATTTGTTTCAGTGATAAAGAGGTAGAGCTTCATCACTTTCTATTCCCTTTTGGTCTCTTTCCAAAGAACCCTGGTTTCTAGGTCATTGATGTTTTTCCCATGAAGTGGAAAAATAAACCATCTTCAAGTTATCACACCATTTTCTGGAAGGTTTTATGGCTTACTTTGATTTTCTGACTATTTGAATTTCATATCCAACATTGCGAGAGAAAAGAAGAAAACAGGATGTGCCTTTGGGGATAGAATGCTCTCATGAATAGAGTCATATCCATTAATAGCAATGGGTCGCAATCTTCACTAACACAGGGAATATCCACACTGCCGAGATCATGCCTCCGTCAGAGAATCAAAGAATCAGTCAAGTAATGATAGTTAATAGGTTACATTTACAGTAATAAGACATCTAGCATTTTCCAATGACAAAAATCTTTACATGTGTTCATTGATTTGATCTGAGCAACAACCCTGTGAGGTCTGTACCATAAGTATCATCTCCATTTTATAGTTGAGGAAACTGAGGCACAGAAAAGTAACACATCTAAGATCACAGGGTTAGTAACTTGTAGAGCTGAGGCTCGAACCCTGATGTCTTTGCTCTCAGTCTTAGGTTCTTTCAGATTGGTATCCTTTCCCTCCTCTAACTTGCAACAAAACAAATAAAAAGAGAAAGAGACTATGAAAAGTGCCATTGAGATCAGATTTTAAAGCAGACAGAACGGCTTGGGAGAAAACACTACATTTGAAGGGCGGAGCACTGAATTTGGTTCCTGGCCTTCTGCTTACTGATTAAGGGACTATGGCCGCACCTCCATTGTCAACTAAAAGAAAGAGAATACATTAATTTGATGTGGGATAAGCCAGCAGGGGCTTCTATAGTCAAGCTCCTTCTCTGTGACTACATTGGAGTCCTCACGCTGGGACTAGCTCCCATCCCAGGACCCAACGGGAGGAAGTTAAGATGGCCCTTAAAAACATTACAGTGACCCAAATGCATTCTGCAGAAATCTGTTCTGGAAGCTATACACTTTTAAGGGAATTCAAGAGTTTATTCTCTAGGTATTTGATATAAGAGGCTGGTACCTGGACAGTCTTCATGTTACTTCAATACTTAGGGAGAGAAAGGAAAAGTTGCATTTATTTAAGGAAAGGAGGGAAATCCTTGAGAAGGAAATACCTGGAGAGGGAGGAAGGAGAGGCCTCAGTGAGGTCATCTCTCCCTTCCTTGCCCCTACCCCATGCTTTTGGCTGAAGGATGGCCTAGCCAGCTTCCAAGAGGCCATCTTTCCATGGTCTTCCCACCTTCGTCCAAGTCACACCCTTAGACCAGGGGATGGCAGCGGCTGCCTAAAGACGCAATGAAAGATGGACACAGACTCACTGTGATTAAGGACCATTTCTTCACAACTTGATCACGGGAGAAAATCACTTCCATCAGCTCCACAGCTACCTGTGACCTACCCTTTGGTCATATGTGTCCAACCAAACACGAGCCCATTTTCCTCTGGTCTCTGCACATATTTGTGGGAGAGTATGTCATAGACTTCTGAGGGGATGTTTGTACTAACTTTCCTTGTACCAAATTAGTAAACACCCCTTTCTAAAAGCAACTTAAAGCTTGCTGAGTCAATGATTCTCAACTAATAGTCTTGAGGACAGTGGGAGGCACTTCTTTTCCTAAGCATAGGTAACCAAAGAGCAATTATGAGATGGACTTTTCAGAAGTGGTTACCCTTAGGCTTCCCTTAGGAGGAGCTCTCAGTGGCCACTACAGCTTTCCTTAGATGAGAATGACCAGGATGAGGAAGCCAACCCCTGACTTGCCTCACTAGAAGATATTTGTCCTGAGGGAATTGTGTGGACAGTGCAGGACTGAGGGAAAGGTGAGATGCCAGTTTAGCAGTATCACAAAATGTCTTGGGTTTGACATTCCAAGTATCAACTTTCCAGGAAAGTATAATAATAATTACAAGTAATCACTTTATGTTCAGGTCTCAAAGCAAGTATATGAATCTTTTGTGATTTTTTCCCCATTTCTTTTGAGTGGGGAAATAAATAGCTGCCCTATATATATGTTCTTCATAATAGAGTGATTGAGAATTTTTCTACTTCCCTAAGGGGAGACCCAAGCCATGAGCCAGACCTAAGCTCTAAGTGCTCCCGAGTGAGACCCCTCCTCTCTTCAGAGGCCATGCTCCTTTAGGGTTAGACCTGGTCCCTGTAGGTGGGTCTGGATCGAGGGCCCTCTTCAGCGGGAGTGAGCGCTCTAATCCAGCTGAATTGTTATGTTTCTGTGATCTCATTCTATGAGTCTCCAAAATTATGACCTGTCCATGCTTCTGATACTCTGTCATCTTTTCCACATTCTTCCACAGAGGACCAACCCAACTAGCTATTGGCCTTCCCTTATTTCTCTTTAAACAGAGCATCCCAAGAGTCTTAGTGTACTAAAAACACACTTAGCGTATACCTTGTATTTCCTTGGGCAAACTCGGCCCATCCCTTTCTCTAACCCCTCACTGTTGCCACACAATTGGCCCATCTCCTTTTCCTCAATGATTCCCTTATAGCTCTCCTTGAACATAGATTAACTCTGGAAATAAGTCTCCAACAGGAATATGTTCTCCAACAATACCTTTGATTTCAATTAGTTGGGACACCTTAAGAGATGAAGCAGGAACCCCAGAGGTACACCTGGGTGGGGGTGGTTGGGAGAATACAGAGGAAAGGGGTGTGGGTGGGACAGACAAAGGGGTTAAATACATAGCTCACAACTTTTCCTGGGGCTAGTCCCTCCACATCATGTGAAAGGCACCTTTGGAATGTGCTAACCCCTGGGGTAGAACACAGCCACAGAACAGAGTGTGCACTGCCTGCTTGGTCCATGGTCTGCATAGCATCCACCTTGACCTGGTCTCGTTAACACAGCGCTCTGTAAGAGAAGATCCCATAGGAGGTAGCCACCCACACAGACGGTGGAGGCTCACTGAACAGCCTGCCCTTCCTTCTACCAAAATGAGGTGCTGGATTCTTAGAGCGCTGACCCCAAGACTTCTCCTTCCCCTCTCAAAAGTCTCCTCGCCCTTACAGTACAGACAAAGCTCCTAGGCATTTCATTGTTCCCTCATTGTTTATCTTCTCCACTCCATCACAAGCTTCTGGAGGCCAGAAACCTCGTCTTATGTCACAGACTCTTGAGAGGCCGTAGTGAAGCAGGAACCGCCTGATCTGAGATTAGGAGCAACAGGGTTCTGATCCCATCTCAGACACTAACTGGGTGACTGCAGGCAGGTCACCTGATGACTCTGAGCCTCAGTCTTCTCATCTGTGAAAGGGGCATAATAGTGCCTACAATACCCAACTCCTGGGGCTGCTGAGAGTATCAAGTGAGTAGATGTCAAGTGCTTTGTAAATGTTAACTATTATTCACCTGGGATCCAGGAGGGGCTGCAGAGTCTAGCCCACACTGCCTGAGAAGGCTGTCTATGACACACCTCCAGAAGGTGCTCACTCAGGGTTCACTTGAAGACCTGTCGAGAGGGAACCCACTACCTCCCCAGGCAATCTGCGCTACTTTGGGCTAATTCTAATTGGTAATAAAAATAACAATTAGCATTTACATAGCACTTCAAGGTTTGCAAAGCATTCAACAAATATTAACTCATTTTATCCTCATATCCACCCTGGGTGGTTTTACAGATGAAGAAACTGAGGCAGACAAAGGTGAAGCCATTTGCCCAGAGTCACACTACTAGTACATGTCTGAGGCTGGATTTGAACTCAGGTCTTCTGGACACTCTATCCACTGCACCTCAGCTTCCTGATTTCAAGCTTAAATCTGCCTCTTTGTGCCTTCTACCCATTATGTCTAGTTATGCCCTCTGGAGAAAAAGAGACAAGTCGAAGAGCGCTTTCCCATGAAAGCTCTTAAAATCCTCAAGGACAGAGGGGCAGCTAGATGGCGCAGTGGATAGAGCACCGGCCCTGGAGTCGGCAGGACCTGAGTTCAAATCAGACATTTATTAGCCATTTGTGTGACCCTGGGCAAGTCACTTAACCACCATCACTCCAAAATAAAAACAAAACAAAAATACTCAAGGACAGCTATCAGCCCAGCCACCCACACACATCCCCAGGTCCTTCGGCCAGTCTTCCAGGATATTACAGACCCCCTCCTCTGGTCTGACGGCGCCTACACTGTAGACATGGATCCTTGCTCTCCAGATACCGACTTAGAAAATCACATAGTCGCTTTATCTGTGTATTATTGTATTTTATTTATTTGTTCAGACATTTCCTAATTTCATTTTAAATATGGTTCAGGCCCCACTTGAGTGTGGTAGGAACAAACCCTTTCGTTTGACATTTCTGTTCTAGAGGGTCTCCAGGCTATCACTATCCTTCCTAAAATCTGATGGACAAGACGGAAACATAATTACCCTAAACGGGCCTGAATAGACCAATCACTTCCTTAGTCTAGGATGCTACACCTCCCTTGATGCAGCCCAAGATCACAATAGCTTACTTGGTTGATGAATTGTGAGTTATCTGGAGCTTGTGGTCCACTGAGACGCCCAGATCTGCTTCAGATGAACTATTGGCTAGCCATACCTCTCTCATCTCATCCTCACAATGCTGATTTTTTTTTAAAAGAAGATAGGTGGCACAGCGGCTAGAAGGATGAACCTGAAGTGAGAGAGATCTAAGTTCAAATCCAGCCTTAGAGTGACCCTGAGCAAATCACTTTATCTCTGTGTGCCTCAGTTTCCTCCTCTTAAAATGGGGTTAATAACAGCAGTTTCTTCTCAGGATTGTTTTAAGGAGCAAATGAGTTAATATGTGTAAAACGCTTTATAAATACTAGATATTACCATTTAAACCTGAGTAGGAGTTTATATTCATCCCTGTAACAATTCATCCAATAGCCTATTGAGACCTCTCTCAATCCAGACACTGCCTTTCTATTTGCGACTTTCTGAGTCACGGGGATCCAGGTCCCAGCTTGGTGCCAGCAGATCATCCATCCCTTCATCTGGGTTATTAACAAAAAATGTGAAAGGCGAGAGGGATGAGCCCAGCCTGGGGGTGGGGTAGGGGTGGGGTAGGGGAGAGAGATGCCCCCAGAAAGCTGCCTTACAGGACCCAGAGCCATGAATCTGTCACTTTTGGGTCCAGCCCTTTGACCACTTCCCACCGAGGAGCTGAGGGCGTGATCACCTAGTCGATCCCTCCATCTTGGCCCAGGCTTCATCCAATGCTTGCTGAACTCGAGGTAAATGATATTTTCTGCTGCACTACCAGCCCAATATCCCTGTCCAAAAGGGAAATGAGGTTGGCCCAGCATGACCTCTTCTCCTGAAGCCGTGCTGGCTCTCTGTGATCACCACTTCCTTTTCTAGATGTTCATTAATGACCTCTTTAAAAATACATTTTGGAAGTTTACCAGGAATCCAGGTCAAGCTCACAGGCCTAGAGTTTGCCGCTTTCACTCTACTCCCTTTTTTAAAAAAGGCCATTTGCTCTTCTGCCTGGCAGCACCTCTCCTGTCTGCCACAGTGTTTCAGATGTCTCTGACAGGGGCTCAGTAGTCACATTTCCCAGTCATTTCAGGGGCTTGGGCTGTCCTTCTGGACCTGGTTACTTTAACTTTGTTGAAATTTCAGCTCCTGGGGAGTCAAAGTTGTCTCATTTTTATATTTATGTCCCTGGAACCTAGCATTGTGCCTGGCACATAGTGGCCACTTAAAAAATGTTGATTGATTGACCAGAGCTCACAAATCTTCCCTCTCCGTTTGGGTTTCAACCCTTTCTTAGCCATTTTGGTTTGGTTTGGTTTTCATATTTTCCCTTGACTTTATATCATTCTCCTTTGCAGAAAGAATGTTGACAAGAGCTACACAGAATAGGGAAGGAATAGATGGAGTGTGCTCGGAATTACTGGAGGAAATGCCCACCTCAATGAGCTCCCTGATTCACTGTGGAACATTAAAGGGCATTCCGAACCTTTCTAGATTGGTCAAACACTCCAGAGCCTATGCTCTGATCTGCCTCAATGCCAAGAACCTAGGATCATGGTGTGCCCTCCCCACTATAACGAGGCTCTTCTTTGGCAGCTTGTTAATCTGCCTCCTGAATCTGCTTCCAAACATTTAGAAATTCTGTACATCATTATACACAGATGCCCAGAGAAAGCAAGGATGGTGTCCAGTCCCTCACATGGACTCCCATCACTGAACTCAAGAAAGCATGTGGTCAAAGTCATACGATGGGGCAGGCATGGATGAGCGATGATGGGCACCATTTGAGGAACATCGAGAGATGAAATCCCAGGCTCAGTGGAGGGCATGATCATAATCATCAGCAAACATTTATTAAGGCTTAGATTGGAATGAGCATCACCCTCTGTGTTGAGTACTGCAGCTCAGTCCACTAGGACCCACTGGGATAATTGATCTTTACAGATGGTACTTAAAGCTAATAGTGGCTTTAGCTGAGAACATTTTAATGGCTGAAATATTTAATGGGAATTCAAAATTAATTTCTTTTTCTCATGTAATTTAGCTGTCATAAAAATCACTTTTGCGTGTTAGAGTGTAAAGAACCAATTTACTGCACACAGTAACTTAATTGGCACCACTATTTCTGTGTGGCATGAATAGACACGCTGGTGTGATTTCCATAGCCATGAAACTCCTTAATCCCTCAGCAATCACAAGCCCCACAACCGTAGGCTTTCCTTGTTAAAAGTGTTCATGTAACATTTTGATTTTGAGTTAACAAAAGAACCAGATAAAAGAAGTCGAGGCTCATGGGCGAACAAACTATGCATGAGAATGTAATGGCATATTATAGTAACATAAGAAACAACAAATATGAGGAATTCTTTTTCACGAGAATCCTTGAAAGAATCGATGTGAGGCATGAATATGCTGTGCTGTGAACTGGTCCACCCCTTCTGGAAAACAAATTGAAAACATGCAAGAAAGATGACTAAATTCTCCATACTCCTTGACTCAGACATTTTACTAATGGGCATATGCCCCAACAAGGTCGAAAATAGAAAGGACAGTCCTATAGACACCAAAATATTCATAGCTTTTGTGGGAGCAAAGAACTGGAAATAGATTATGTGTCCACTGATTGGAAAATAGCTAAACAAACTGTGACATATGAACGTGAAGGAATTTTCCTTCATCTTAAGAGGCAATGGATATGAAGAATTCAGAGAAGCACGGAAAGACCTATATGAACTGATGCAAAGTGCAAACAACATTACCAAGAAAACAAGGTCAAAGGGGCAGCTAGGTGGCACAGTAGATAGATAACCGGCCCTGGTGTCAAGAGGACCTGAGTTCAAATGTGGCCCCAGACACATAACGCTCACTAGCTGTGTGACTCTGGGCAAATCATTTAACTCCAATTGCCCTCACCAAAAAAAAAAAAGAAAAAAAAAGAAAACAAGTTCAAACAGGAAGAACAAAAACCCAAAACTTCACACAGGGCAACTTTTAATGATGACTTCACCCTGAACAAGAAGTGAGACATCTTACGTCCTCCCCTCCTTCCTAGTGGCAGGCCACCATGCTTGCGAAACATTCTACATACAGCACTGTCAGACTCAATGGCTGAGTTTGCTGATGTTTTCTCCTCTTTCTAATTCTTGATAGTTCACTGGAGAGCATAACAGGAGAAATGTATTTGGAAGTGAAAGTGATGTCAAAACAAAAGACATCAGTGAAATGTTTAAAAAGTAATGTAAAGTGCTAATATACTATGCCATGAGTTGACCTAACCCTTCTGGAAAAACAAGTAAATAAACTTGAAATTATGCAAGAAAGGTCACAAAACTTCCCACAGTTATTGACTCAGATATTTCCACTACTGGGTATAGTCCCTAATGATATCAAAGAAAGAAAGAAGAGTACTATATATGCACCATAATATTCATGGCAACACTTTTTGTGTGGTAGTGAAAAACAGGAAATGAAGTGAATGCCCATTAATTGGACAATGGCTGTACAAATCATGGTTTAAGAATGCAATGGAACATTCTCTTCCCTTAAGAAACAACATGTGAAATTCAGAGAAGCATGAGAAGAGTTGTGTGAACTGATGCAGAGCAAAATAAAGCACTAGGATAACAGTTAACAGAATGACTACAGTCATGCAGGGGAGAAAAACTCTAAAAGGCAGTTGAACTCAGATGAATGAGTATGACCAGGACTAGGTTCTGGAGAAGAGATGATAAAGCAGTCTTAGCTGAAATCTTGACTTCTGTAGAAAGCCTTCCTCTGTCATCCTTGGTGCTAGGATCTTTGCAGACCATCTCCAATTTATCCTGTGTTGTTTGTACACACATAGTTGTTTGCATTTTGTCTCCCCATTAGATTGGGAGCACCTTGAGGGCAGGGGACGGTTCCTGCCTTTCTTTGTAAGCCCAGCGTTTAACAGAATGCCTGATGTGTAGTAGGAACTTGGTAAATGTTTGTTGACTCCATGGAAAGGTGGGAATGACAGGAGCAGAATGTTGTATATGATGATCATTTTGTTGAACTGTGTGCTTAAATGTTCCAAGAGTTCCAAAATCGAAGGGCCACTTGGGGGAAATAATTATAGTGTAAGAAGCAAAGGACACCAACAAAAATTTTAAAAGTTAGTGAATAAAAAGAAAGAAAACACCCCCCCCCAAAAAAACACAACAAATGAAAGCATCCTACCCTGTGTGATGCTCATAAACATACCAGAATTTCAAACCACATCAAACTTCAAAGTTCAGCACTATGGAAATCAGCAGTAATTTCAATCAAATCCAGTGTACAGAAAAGGTGGTGTGTCAAACAGCCTAGTGGGTCCTTTCCATGATCCCTGGGAGCATTCCTGAGATCCACACAAAAAGGGAATTACTTGCAGCAGCCCAGAAAATTACAAACGTAAGGATTACAAGCAGAAATCTGTGAGAAAGAGGAGACGCTTACCCGTACACTTTTGGCAAGCGATCAAAGGCAGCTGTAGTGACGGCGGCCAGATGGAGATCAGATGACAACTCTGGGTTCCTAATGATCTCCAGCATTCTGGCGAAGGGGTGGGGGCGGGCGACAGTCAGGGGAAGTGGGAGGGGCCAGCTTTATTGGCCGCCCCCCACCCCCACCCCGGCCAATCTGCAGCCCATCGGCTTTATTTGACGTCAGCTCAAACCTTCGGAAACATAACATGCTGACCAGCTGTTCGAGCCTGAAAGAGGCCGCTCCTCCCCCACCCTGACCTCCCTTCCTCCCTCTCTGGGCCAGTTCGCTAAGAGCTACCAGTTCATCTGAGTTCCCTGCAGCAAGGAGAACCCAGATGTTGCTGCTGCTGGCGATGATCCGAACAGAGCTGGAAAACACAGGAAACCCCCCAGGAGAAAATGAAACGAAGCGCATTCGGCAGGAAACTCGCCGGCCACCTCGAACAAGGCTCTTGTGGCCTTTCTTTCATTGCCAGACTTCCTAAAAGGGGTCTCTTCCTGTAACCTCCAACTCTCCCCCCCATCCCCACCAGCCCACCCACTCACTAGGGCCTCGGCCCCTTGCCATGGAGCATCTGCCCTCATCCCTGAGCTTCCCAACCAACCGGACATCAACAGCCTCCTCACTGCCCTCATTGACCTGGGCTTTTCTGAAGCCTTTAACATCAGCCACCCCCCAACTCCTCTGCCAGAAGCTCTCCCCTCTTTCAGATTTTGTGACACCGGTCACTGGTTGTCCTCCGACCTTTCTGACCAATCCTCTTGGATCTTTTCCGTTGATTCACCTTCAGCTTCTGGTGCCCATCTCTATAGGTTCTGTAGGAATTCTTTCATTCTCTCTCTCTCTCTCTCTCTCTCTCTCTCTCTCTCTCTCTCTCTCTCTTTCTTTAGGCAATTGGGGTTAAGTGACTTGCCCAGGGTCACACAGCTAGTAAGTGTCAAGTGTTTGGTCTGAGGCTGGATTTGAACTCAGGTCCTCCTGACTTCAGGGCAGGTGCTGCTCCACCTAGCTGCCCCCATTTTCTCTCTACTCTTGTGATTTCATTTATTCCCACAGTTTAAAAATCACCTACTCTGCTTCTGAACTATATTTAAAAATGTGTGTGCATGTGTGGATATGTATATTATATATCATATTATTACACTATATTACAGTATAAAATGTATTATACTATGTTATGACATAACACAGTATAATATGCATTATAACATAATATATAATATATTGCATGTCATACTATATTATAACAATATATGTATGATAATATAGTATAATAATGCATGATACTAATATAACATACAGTATAATGAAATATATAATGACATAACTTGTGGGGTACTGTTGCAATATATTATATTTTGTGTAATATATTATCTTGCTATATCAATATAGTATAACATATTATTATACTATGACATATATTATATATGCATAAAAATATATACACTGTAATATATGTTACATTTTGAACCTCCAGACTAGAGCAGAATTTTCAATTGCTTACTGAAAAAAGAGGGCTTTAAGAAAAATAAAGTCTATTCAGCTCAACAAGTATTTAAGTACTTATTGCCAAACATAGCTAAGGGACAAAAAACCCCAAGGAATGGAGGAGTCATTATTCAGGGTGCAAAGAGCAATGATAACAGGTCACAGAAAAATGAAACTATTCCACTTTCATTTGGGCTCTGTTTTCTCTACAAGAAGAATAATCTTCAGTAGGAACAGGGAAGAAAAGCCAGGAGAGGAGGAGGAGGTTCCTGGCTGCCCTCAAGTCACCAGGCTCAGATAAACTATGGCCCAGGAGAATTAAGAACTTGTAAATACAGTTGCTACAGTTGGTGACCTTTGAAAAACCTCGGCCAATGGGGGAGGTGACAGAAAATTCCAGTTGAACCAACGTTGTCCTAACTTTCAAAAAAGGAAAAGAGAATTCTTCCAGCTCTAGACCGTGGGACTCTGGCAATTTCTGGCAAAACTCTACATCAAAATGTAGGTCATAGTGGTGTGTGCCTATAATCCCAGCTACTTGGAGGCTGAGACTGAAAGATCTTTTCAGTTTGGGAGCTTTGAGCTGCAGCGGGTCAGATCAATGTGGCCACAGCTTCAAGCTTAGCATGAAATGTGGCGAGCCCTAGACATGGGACTCCACCAGGTTGCCTGAGGAGGAACAGACTGGCCCAGGGGAGAAAATTAGGCAGGTCAAACCTCTTGGGCCAATCACAGTGAGATTGGGACCAGAAGTACCTCGACCCTTTCCAGCCTGGGCAAGATAGGGAGACCCAGTATTAAAAAAAAGTTTAATTGTTTTAAATCTACGGCAGATAGTGCTGTGCGATGACCATCCTAACCCCTACTTGCACTGGAGGAAGGGCTAGTCATGGATCCCCAAGGGGCTCTAGGGGTGTCCTGAAGTGTTGGATAAATACTGCTTCTATTTTATATAGCTTAAGAGATCACAGGTTTTCCAACGCATTTATTGGCTGAATATCAACTTAGTTCCCTAACTCAGTTAAGTTTTTAAAGGAAACATTTTAAGGTGGTATTAAAAGGATAGAAGTGGATGGTTTGTTCAGAGAGGATGAGCAGCTCTGGTGGGAGGCTGCCCAATCCTTTTGAGGGTTGGCGCCCACCTGTCACCCAGCTCTCACCTTAGCACGCACAGTGATTACACACTGCTAAAACCATCCCAGCGGATGGGCTAAACCAGATTGAGGGTAACCGACAAGCCTCCAACCCATTGGGGAGGGAGGGAGATTCGTAATGGGAAGACAAGAACAGCTTGTTCCAATGGCCGTGAAGGCGGCTGAAGCAGGGGCTGGGGAGAGCTTAGAGCTTGGTTAGACATTAAAGACACGGAGGTCATCCAGGGCCTCCTGGACCTTTGCCATTCATCTTGACTTTTGTCCCGCCACTGGACTTGGGTGACTCTGGAAGAGAGAGTGGGGCTGAGCACACTGTTCAGGTCTGCCTCACTTAGAGCCAATCCACACGCAAGTCAAGGCGTCAGCCATGATGTCATCGGTCCTCTTCGAAAATGAAGAGCAACCAACACTCAGAAGCCTCATTTTCTCATCTCTAAAATGAGGAGGAGAGACGAGATGGCCTCCAGGGTCTCTGCCAGCCTGGACTTGTGACGTCTATGATTCCTCAGTAGTGAAGATCCCAGCCTGCCACATCTTCTCATCCCACCATAAATCCTTTATGAAATTCTCCCTAACGTGGTGGCCTTTAGCAACACACAGACATAGTTCAGTTGTCACCTCATTTGTCGTTGACAAGGTTTTCACATTTAGAGGACCAAACGATCAACAGATAAGATAGATATGTGTATGCATATATACACATACATACATATATGTGTGTGTTTGTATACACACACATATACGTATAAGTGTGTGTGTGTATGTATATAGTCTAGAAACAGACATTCCTAGCATCCTCTGACCCCTTTTCTGCCAATCTACAACTCTCACTATAGAAGGGGAAGGGCTACATTTTGTACTTATATCTGCTCTACTGCCAAAGAATTCAATCAGCAAGATGTTTACCTACTCACTTAAATACCACCCACTTTATTAAGCATTATCTACTTAAGCCCCACCCAGTCCTTAAGTACTATCTCACTTTTTCCTGCCCCTCCCAGGTGCCAGGCACTATACAAGGTGCTGAAGATACAAATACAAAGAATGACACTCGTGCCTACGGTATTGCGTTATAAAATAAATGTATCTATATTTGATAAAAAAATATATAGTTAATAAATACAAATAGATACAAAGTTATGAAGCACAAGGTTCTTTGAGAAGAAAGGTACAAGCAGTTGGAAGGCTGGAGAAAGGCTTCTTGCAGAAGATGGCGCCCGAGGCGAATCTTAAAGGTAGAGACAGGTTATTGGAGAGGAGGAGGGAGTGCATGCCAGGCAGGAGAGATAGCCAAGCACAGGCACAGAGATGGAGGGCCATGAGGGAGCACAGAGGGAACTTATCTTTGGCCAGACTACTAGTACTGCAACTGTAACCTTAAATGAGTGCTAGGCTGGCTCTCAGGGAGCAGACAGAATCTGCTGCTGAGACCATGCTCAAAGACCATTCCATTTGGCAGAACCTCTACAATATGTCCTCTCTTGCAACAGCCTTTGAAAACATAGGTTCACCTCAGTGACACAGTGAGGCATGAGGGTAAGCCTTTCGTGGAGGGGCTAGACGACAGCTATGAACATAAAGGGCCTGGGGTCACCCAAAGGCCAACAGAGAGACATTCAGGTGTGTGTGGCTTAAAACATAACATTAAGCAAGCATTGCAAACCAACACGGATGCACCATAGGGATGTCAGACCAGAAAAGGTGGCAGGTTGGTTGGCCATGAGCAGGATAACCACTGGGCAGCCTGAGCACTCCACTAGTGTCCAGGTAATGTCAAGAGACCTAGAGGTAGCATTCTGAGCTGATCCCCTGAGGAGGCTTTATTAGAGATCACGGGCAAAAGTCTGTCTCACAGCTTAAGAAGGCTTGCAATGGTTGTAATCTGCCTAGCTGAAGGGAATAACCACTGGAAAATAAAGAAGAGAAATCATTTTATTAAATACCTACTCTGTGCCTGCAAGCCCTGGGGATAGAAATATCTCTCTAGGTGTTCACATTCTGGTTGGGGGAGGGGAGATGTCGGAATGTTCACGGGCCAATCAGTTGGAAAAGCCCAGGGATGCTAATGGTGCAACCACAGGGCAAGAGACAAGACCCGGGGACCCTGAGGGGGCACTGACCAATGACGTGCATGCAATTGCAGACCCATCAAATTATCCGAGTAAGAAATAACTGGAAATTCCATTGATGGGTTATCTGTGTCCACATTACATGTTTTATTGGCATTCTCCACATTGGCAATGTCTAGGGTACCCCAACAGCTACTGTATGGGCACTTGGGCCCCAAATCTTAGCCAAACAGAGCAAAAACAGGTCTTAGCGGGGGGAGGAGGGTATTGAAGGAGAAAAAAGAAGATGAAAAAGTCAGTTTATGAGGAGATATTTGCTGTTCACCTTGAGTAAATAACAGTCCTTGCCAATATTCAGCTCTCCACTGGGGGAAAAAAAAGCCTGAATATAGCAAGGCAGCCTAAAATCTGTGGGATGGCTTTGGGTCGCCACCATCATTCCCATATAAGCCATTACTGCAGACCTTATCCCCTTGGACCCATACAGAGCCTTGAGCCTGTGAATTTGAGACAGCCACAAGAACACGATTCTGAGCAGTCTTTGCTTTGCTCATTTAGTTGAATAGATCTAAGCAGTGTAAAAAGATAACTTTTTGTTTAAAGCAGTCCTTTGGCGAGGCAGCGATCTTGGAGAGAAGGAAGGAAAGGACTTGGCGTCTACCAGTAATCTGAGAAGACCTGCACCACGGAGCAGTGCCTGGTGAACTCATTTCCCACCTTGGAAAGGCTCTTCCCCGTGGAGATTTACCCTGCTGCAGATTTTCAACAAGTCTCGCCCAGGACCACAGATGGGCTTCTGTTGACAGTTTGCTTACGAGATATGAACCTAATCCTGGCAAACGAAGTCGCCAATCCTGTTGCTAGGGATAATGAGAGTGGTGACAAATTAACCAAACTCGACTCAGACGGCTGCTGAACAATGACCCCACCTGGGCTTCCACGTTGTGCCATCTGCTGCCCTGATTCCTGCTCCCGAAGCAAGAGTTCCCACCATCTCACAGGTGGGATGCCTTGGCTAAGCTGATGTTGCCACGCAGAATCATTAAGCCCCCATGGTTTCCTAAGCAGGCCTGGAGGTCACATTGTAATACTGCACTCTCTGGGACATACAAGCACCACTGAGAGACAGTGAAAGTTTCAAAACATCAAACACCAAGAGAGAGTCCAGTGAAACTGTTCATGACTGAAGGGGCAGCATGGGTAATGGAAAAGCAGCGTAGGGGCATCTAGGTGGCTCAGTGGATAGAGCTCTGGGCCTGAAGTCAGGAAGACTTAGGTTCAAATGTGAACTCAGACACTTACTAGCATTATGACCCTGGGCAAGTCACTTGACCCTGTTTGTGTCAGTTTCCTCATCTGTAAAATGAGCTGGAGAAGGAAAGGGCAAACCACTCCAGGATCTCTACAAAGAAAACCCTAAATGGGGTCACAGAGAGTCGGACACGCCTGAAATGACTCACCGATAGTGTGGGTAAGCTGAGTGCGTAAAGAGCTGGGCAGGTACTAGCAGAATCTGGCCTCTAGAGTAGGTTCAGATGCCACCTTTTTGCTTCCTAGCTTTGTGGCCATGGACAAGTGAGAGTTTGGCCCGGATGTTTTCTGAGCTCCTTCAGTGACCCTATGACTCAGGGAGATCTGTGCTTGATCCTGCCCTGTGTGATGGAGGGCAAGGCATCTCATCCCTCTGTGCCTCGGGTGACTGGCTAGGACTTGCTACAGGTTTGTAGAAATAGAGCCTGAAGGGACCTCCAAGGACAGCTAGTTGAAAGCCCTCATCTCACAGGCCCAAGCAATAGCAAGTGATGTGGCCCAGGTCACGTAGGTGGTAGCAGGATTCCGATTCAGACTGTGGTCCAGCATTCCCTCCTCTCTTATCTGCTGTGCCATAAAATGGAGAGAGGCATTGTCCTCACTGGCCTCAAAAGATAAATATGACAGTTACTATGAGCCTCATTTTACAGATGAAAAAACTGAAGGGACAGAGCTTAACGTACTGGCCACACTAGCAAGCGTAAAGAGGAATCCCAACCTTGGGCCGGCACTGGGCCCTGCTGTGATCTATGAATCAGCCTCATCAATTTACAGTCGACGTAGGATGCAGTTGGACTAAATTGAATGCCATTTCTGAAGTGCCACTGGTAATTGGCTAAACCAGGTCAAAATACAAACAACAAAACCCAATAAATTAACCTTCTGAATCCATCTGGTTCCTTCAACTCCCATAGTGCAATGCTCGGGTGAAGGGGAGGATGATATTCTGGCCATGGCATGCCAGCTGAGAAAGCAAAATCTGACACATTTCTGATTAGGGCCCAGCGCTCCTAATAAACCTCCCTTGTGTGTCCTTAGGGGCTGAGCTGGAACATATGGCGAAAACCCTCCCGGGTCAACCACAGAATGTTCAACACAATCCATCATTTGACAAGGGGCCGATATCACTCTCAGAGCAGAAGAGGAAAGAACTCATAATGGACTGCTAGATAACACCCTGGACCCCGCATTCTTCTGTTGCCGAGATGATGGATGGGCTTTGTCATTCGGCACACAGACGGCTGGACCGCTGGACAACCAGGCCAGCAAACAGTCCCGGCTCGAGGCCTCCCCAAATGCGTGCCCTCCTCAGCAGACTCATCTGCATTCTTGTCCATCATCAGAACATGTGTCTTACAAGGTCTTTAACAGGTTCCAGATCCCAAGCTTGACAAGGGACCTCGGAGTCAGGTAAGGCCAAAGGAGGGTCCGTACAGAGAATGTCGTATCTCCAGAGAAAGGAACTTCCTAAGCATCTTCAAGTGATGGATTCAGCTGGTACAAGTTAGAAGTGAGTGAAGGCTGAAGATTTACAGCTCGGCCCAACCAAAGGGACGGTAAATGGGCCCATTGTACAAAGAAGCATTTTTTTAACTTCATGAAAAGTCCCCAGATCAGTGACTCCCTTTACCAGACACTCCCTGGAGAGCAATGAGGGTAATTAGCTATTACATAAAATAGTGTCTTGTCAACAACTGAGTAGATTATTGTTATAATTATTATTATTAAAAGTTATCTTTAAGAATAAAATGAAATATTTTTTTTTCTATTTTCCCATCCGTATGAAAGGCAGTATGGAATAATGGCTAACAAGCTGTGCCTTTGAGCCAAGAGGACCTGGGTTCAAGTCTATCCTCTGATGATATTGACTATGTGACCCTAGGCAAGTCACATAACCTCTTGGTGCTCTAGGCCACTCTCCAAGTCAGGTAGCTGGGTGGATAGCACAGAGGCTGGAGCATTGGACCTGCAGACAGGAAGATGTGAGTTGAAATTCCTCTTTAGACACTTATTAGTGGTGGGACCCTGCTGGGCAAATCTGTCTGCCTCAGTTTCCTCTTCTGTAAAATGGGGATAATAATAACACCTACCTCCAAGGGCTGTTGTGAGGATCAAATGAGATAATCTTTGTAAAGCACTACATAAATGCTAGCTGTGATTATTATTATTGTTGGGTATTATTCTTTCATGTCACGAACTCTAGCCTATGGACCCCTTCTCAGAATGATATTTTTAAATGTGTAAAATAAAATACATGCATTTACAAATGAAACCAATGATATAGAAATACACTGATCAAAATCTCTATTCTCAGGTGCGGCTAGGTGGCAAAGTGGATACAGCACTGGCCCTGAATTCAGGAGGACCTGAGGTCAAATCCAGCCTTAGACACGTAACACTTACTAGCAGTGTGACCCTGGGCAAGTCACTTAAACCCCATTGCCCAGTCAAAAACATAAACGTCTATCCTTTTTAGTGTTAAGAGCCCCAGTGCTTTAAGAGGGAGAGAAGGTGCCCATAACTCGCAGAGGGGGTTTCCTCGTTCAGGAATTCCCAATACTGTGAAATCATAGGTGCGAGCTCCAGCCTCTTCCCGTCTTAATTCCTATCACTTACAGAAACCTGCAAGGCTTATCTCACTTCGTCGTCTCACCTCCTTCCTGCTTCTTTCACGTCATCACTGAAAAATAATTTGTATTTCTCTGTCCCTAAACTCATGAACGCCTCCAATCTCTGCCTTTTTATGAGCCTTAATACTTTTACCCCTGAATGGGCCTGAGATACTCGTTAGTGGCACAGACTCAGCTCACCCATGCCCGCTCCTCCTCGTCCGCATCTTCCCACAAAACCACGTTCTTAGGGTAACAAGCACAGTCTGAAATCATAAATCCTTAACTTACAAAGAAGTTGCCTTCTAGGCGACGAATGATGCCTGCTAAGGAGTAACGGTTTCGCCAGGGTATGTAGGCCCTCCACTAGCGCAGATCACGACTCCCTTCCTACTTAATCCCAAGAAAGTCTCTGAGTCTCCTACGGGAGGAGTCCAGCGGCAGGAATCCATCCCCTGACTGCTAGCAGCCCGTTCCGATCCTGGGCGGCTGTAATAGTTAGGAAGTATTTCCTCACTCAAGGGCGGAACCCGTCTCCCCAAACCTCTGCCATTGATGCTGACGCTGTCATCTGGGGTCAAGCAGAGAAAGTGGATTTGAACTCAGATCTTCCTCGCTGCCTCATTAGAGGACAATGATTATGTCCCTCTACAGCCATCCGCTATCCTCCGCCTGCCCCTAACAAGGTACGGCTCATTCAGTCACGTCCTACTCTTCCGTGACTCCGTTTGGGGTGGTTGGCCATTTCCTCTCCAGCTCCCTTTATAGATGAGGAGACTGAGGCAAACAGAGTTAAGTGACTCAGAACTTCATTACCGTCATTAGGTGAATATGGGTTTCTCTGAAACCCCAAATAGGGCATGCATGGCTGGTGGACTGTGAAAAACAAAGAGAGATTGTTTCATTCTGGCATCACTGGGGAAGACCTGTGTGAGCTTAGACGGCCTGATGTAGTGGGAGCAACATGGAATTTGGTGCCAACAGTCCCTGCTCTCAAGAAGGCTCTATTCTAATGGGGAAGACAAGAATTACATAGACTAGGACAGAAAGAATAATCGTGAGGAGAATGACTACAGCCTAGCTTCAATGCCAGATGATTTGGCCAGGGAGGCAGCCTCAGTTTCCTCTTCTGCAAAATGGGGGCAATACTAGCGCCCCCATCCCCAGGTTATGGTGAAGTTCGGATGAGGTCATGTCTATGGGCCTGGCCAGCTGGAAAGTGCCCTATTAGAGTCAGTTCCTGTAACTCTGCCCTGGCTCCCAGTCAGCAGGCTGTTCAAGGTCCAGGAGCTAGTTCCTGGTGGAGCTGACATCATGAGGCCCACAGCCTGATGATTAATCCCCCGAGTCATGACGTGCCTCGGGAACTCAGGTGGGGTCTACCCCAAAGTGAACTGAGAGGCCCAGGCCCCAGAGAAAGCATGATGACGCCAGGCCCACTCAAGGGGATCAATAAACATTGCTGATTGATGGCCATGGTGATGACATGAGGGAAAAGGTGCCATCTCTTTCTGTGACTGTCAAGTGACAGTGACTGCCTCGAAAGACTCAGCTGGTCTGCTCCTGCCGGCAAAGGCCGGGTAGTCAGATGGTTATGGTCACAGCTTCTACCTGCCTGCTGCTCACAGCAACACTAGGCCCCTGTCCCTGTGCCTTGGAGTCCTTAGGATATACCCTCAGGGTACAAATCTACTAAGCACACCGTGGAAGGCCAAGACCACCCTGAAGAGGAAGGAAGGAAGGAAGGAGGAAGGGAGGGAGAAAAGAAGGGAAGAATGAGAAAAACAGAGAAGGGAGGGAGGCAGGAAGGAAGAGAAGAAAAGGGGGAAAAAACAAGCATTTATTAAGCACCTACTATGTGCCAGGCCCAGTACTTAATTCTTACTTGTAGAAATTCTTTCGGCTTTCCCTTGCACAATCACACACACACGCACGCGCGCGCACGCACACACACACACACACACACACACACACACACTCCAAGCACATCTGGGTGAGTTGGAGTTGACCTTGGCAGCAGGAGGACCTGGCTGAGTGACCTCTCAGGTCTGCCCTTGGAACAGCATTTTCCATTCTGCCTCTTCATTGGAACCAAGGAAATCACAAGTCCTGTTTAAAAAGGGGAAGGGGGTTTACTCTGCTCCAAACATTCCTGCAAGATAGATAGTAAGAGCATTGTTAGCCCCATTTTACAGATAAAGAAACCAAGTTAAAAAGCTAAGCTGACCAACCCCTGGTGTCAGGGCTGGGCTCATCCTCCAGTCCGTCATTGCCTCCTGGCATGGAGCCTGACTTCGTCAGTGCTAATGAGAAAGTGGATAACGTCTCATGGCTGATCAGTGAACCCCAACACCACAGGACAGTGGGGAGCTGGCAGCTTCGCCGTTTAGGGTAGTCAAAGGGGCATCTCTTTTAACGGGAACCAATTAGCCCAAGTAACAAGCATCAGGGGCGAATTTGTTCCTCTCTGGGGCACAGCAGATAGAACACGAAGCTGGAGCCGGAAGCAGACTCTGGTTCAAATCCCACCCCTGGCATATGTAAATAGCTGGGTGACCCCAGGAAGGTCATCTCTCCAAGCCCCATTCTCCACAGCGTAGAATGGGGACACTAACAGCAATCAGCTCACTGGGTTGTTGTAAGGGCCAAATGAAATCATTTCAGATGGTCAGTCAACATTTATGAAGCACCTACTATGTGCCAGGCACCGTGCTAAGTACTGAGGGTACAAAAAGAGGCAAAAGACAGTCTCTGCCCTCAAGGAGCTTACAATCTAACGAGAGGAACCACTTGTAAACAAATATATACAAACAAGCTATAAACAGGATAAAGAGGAAATAATTAAAAGAAAGTCCTTTATAAATGGGAGCTGTTGTCATCATTATTCTCTGAGATATTCCATAAGGCACATGGAAAGAGTGGATGACATTCAAGGAGAAGATGACCATTGTCCATTCTAGTGGCAGATGGGGCCATGGGGTGGGATTGGGGAATTCCAGAACTTCCTGACACCATCCTCATGGTCACATGTCCATCCAGAAACAGATTTTGGAGTATGCAGGTCATGTCCTTAGTGTGGCTGAGCTTAATGCTTCTCAAACTTCTGGATCTCAGGACCCCTTTACACTCTTAAAAATGATTGAGGAGCCCTAAAAGGCTTTGTTTATGTGGGTTCTATCAATCAATAAACACTTATGAGGCACCTACTATGTGCCAGGCATTGTGTTAAGCACTAGGGATACAAAAAGAGGCAAGGAGCTTAGGATCTAATGGTCGAGACAACACAAATACATACAAACTAGCTACATTCAGGATAAATAGGAAATATTTAACAGAGAGAAGGCACTGGAATTAGAAGTGGTATCGATTTATATTTACCAAATTAAAAGTCAAAACATCTTAGAATTATTATGAAAATGATTTTTACCTTGAAGACACCCCAAAATGGTCTTGGGACTCCTCGATCACACTTCGAAAACCACTGACTTAGTAGATAAATCTTAGAGAGGCCCTCAGGGGCAGTTAAGTGGTGAAGTGGCTAGAGCACCAGCCCTGAAGTCAGGAGGACCAGAGTTCAAATCTGGCCTCAGACACTTACTAATTGTACGATTCTGGAAAAGTCACTTAATCCTAATTACCTTAAAAATGAGAAAGAGAGGGTTCCTGAGACCCAGAGAGCTTAAGGCACTCACCTGTGGTCACCCAGCTAATAAGGATCAGAGGTAGGGTTTGAACCCACGTCTTCCTGACTCCAGGTGCAACACCTCTTCCCTTATACTATGTTGGCCATCCACAAGACTGCTAACAGTGTCAAAATCTGTTGAGTGAGAATTTCAATGTCACCTCTATCTAAAACATTGGAACCTCCTTAGCCTAGTGCCTGGCACATAGTAGGTGCTTAATAAAAATACTCATTCAGTCATGTGAAGGGAAATTACTCAATAACTTATGGTACTTATTATGTATGTATTCTGCCAGAATGCAGCCTCCTTGAGAGCAGGAAACATTTGCGGTGGGGGTGGGGTCTCTGTGAACCAGGATCTTGGCACAGTGCCTGGCTAATAAAAGCATGCCCAGCCAGTGATTTTTATACCCCATCTAGTGGGGTTACTTCTACAACTAGAAAAGGCAGTGGGCCACAGTGGTTAGAGGGTCAGGAAGTCCAGGGGTCAAGTTCCACCTCCAGCTCTTCTTAGCTATGTGGCCTTGGGGAGGTCAGTTAAACTCTCTGAGCCTCAGTCTTTATCTGTAAAGTGGGCGTTACAATACAGGTAGCAGCAACCGTTCAGGATTGTTGAGAGGCTCCAGCAGGGGAAGGTTCATAAAATCTCCTGCCAACCTTCATGGTATCAATATCAGCTCTTGTTCCTTGTGGAAAGATAGGCAGGCTCCCTGCCTCATGACCTGTTTGTGGGCCATACGGGAGTGGGTCCCGTGTCAGGAAGGCAGTGAGAGACGAAGCCCTGGTGGGTGAATTTAGCAGCGAAGGGCTGGGATGATGTAAGTGAGCATCTGAGCTAGAGATCACGGCAAAGCAACACAGAGGAAATACTGGAAGCCTTGGAGCTTGGCCCAGTAATGAGCACAAGGACGATAAAACAGCTTCTAGCACAGCCCTTTCCAGGCAGGGAACAGCAGATCTGGAGGCAGAGAACCGCCCTTTACAAAGTGCCTGGAGCCATGTCATGTCATGTTATAGGACACGTCAAGCCATGGGACATCACAGCACATGTCCTATGTTGCATGGAAGGATCTTTGGAGCTGGAAGGGACCCAAGAGGTCGTTACATCTAGCTTGCCCACTTTTCAGATGGGGACGCAGAGACCCCGAGAGAGGCAGATCATAGATTTAAGGGGTGGGACGGAAGCCACATCACAGAAACCCAGAATATCAGAAGTGGAGGAACTCAAGGTCCTCTGGTCCTACACCTGAGCCAGAATTCCTGCAATGGTATTCCCCCAGTGGGGTCATGTGGCCTCTGCCTCAACATCACTGCCGAGGGGGAACCAATAGTACTCTAGGAAAGACGAGACAGAGAGAAAAATGCCAGGCATGGGGCTGGAGCCCTCGCTACAGCCAAAGTATACCAGTATCCGACTCTGGGCCAGAGAATCCTCTAGGTTAGCTAGTAGGTCAACAAGCATTTATTCCACACTTACTGTATGTGCGTCACTGAGCTAAGCCCTGGGGGGGTACAAAGAAAGGCAAAGACCTAGTCTCTGCTGCCCTCCAGGAGCTCATAGTGGAATGGGGTACCAAGTTCTTTCTGGTGGAGAGAGGTGAGCGGGATGGGATACAATGACTAGACAAGCGAGGTGGGATAGATGATGGAAGTCTGACCTTGACTCAGAGGGCAAAAGGACTGAGCACAGGAGGAGAAACACCCCCAAAGCAGTTTCTATGGCTTGGAGCTGGGACGGAGTAGGAGTGGGACCTTTGGGAGCTGCTGCGACCATCTAGCAAGCTATTTAAAGTGTATGCACTTGGTTGGTGGCAGTATTCATGGACACGAGGCAAAGGTTTGAGAAACATGGCAGGAGCAGAAGAATCTAGCAAGATGGTTGGGTTCCAGAGGCATCAAGGAGGGGCCAGAAGTCGGCACAGACCCGAGTTCAAATCTAGTCTTGATCACTTCCTAGCTACGTGACCCTGGGCAAGTCACTTAGCTGCTGCTTGCCTCAGTTTCCTCATCTGTAAAATGGGCATAATAATAACACTTCCCTCCCAGGGGTCATGGTGACGATCATAATATTTGTCAAGTGCTTTGTAAACTTGGAAGCTATGACTGTTAAAAAATGAATGTTAAAAATTGTCTTTACAGACGATTAAAAAAAGAAAGCTGTGACTGTTAGCTGAGAAGTGGGGACAAGCAGGGACCACAAGTCCCAGAGGGCTGATCTCCACCAGGACCCCAGCCAGGACTGCCTCCCTCCCCGACCCCCGTCTAATAACACCAGCTCAAGGCCAGGGCAGGAATCAGGCTGAATGTTCAGTGTAACCCTCGTTCAGCCTCTCCCCATCCTATCAGCAAAAACAGAACCCATGCAATTTATCAAGAAAGACACAAACGTGTTGGGTGGGGGGTCTGCAACTAGCCCCCCTGAGCCAAGTAACCAGTCGCCTCGACCTTTGCCCACGCAGTGACCTCGGCCCGCCAGCCCTGTTATGACCTACCAGCCCGGGGAAGCATTTTCAACATTCTGGGGGATTTTAGATGGTCTAAGAGACAGCTCTGCAGACACGTGCATTTAGACCATCCTATGAAAGCTGGCATTTTAGGCAGGAGGCTGTCGAATGTCCGATAGCACCCGGCCCATAGTGGGTACTTTAAAATGCTTGTTTTTGTCTGGACAAAATCTTGCCTCAGACATTTTACTACCTGGGTGACCTTGGACAAGTCACTTAGCTACCCCTAGGGCCTCCCTTTCCTTATCTGTTTAAAAAATGAAGGAGGTGAATGAGACGGTTTCTAAGGTCCCTTCCAGCCCTTGATCCGTGTTCTTTTTTACTACCTGTGTGAACTTGGGCAAATCATTTAACCTCTCAGCCTCAGTTTCTGTGATCTATAAAATGGGCATGATAATAGCATCGACTGAAAAGTAGAGGGATATAGGGGAACTAAAATCGGGGTATACCTGAGAGAGTGGGATAGGAAAGGGGGAAGCCGGGCTGGAAAAGGGAGCTGATCCTTTCAGAATTGCCGTGAGACCTCAGGGGCACTGTTCAACCTTAGATGCTTGCTGTTTGCCTCTGGGTAAGTCACGGTCACCTCCCTCTGCCTCAATTTCCTTATCTGTAAAATGGAAATGATAATGGTACCTACCTCCCAGAGTCCTCAGGGAGGCTTTTGTAAAGTACAAACTAATATAATATTATGAAGACAGAGGTTCAAATTCTACCCTTAACGCTTATTGGCTGGGTGACCCTGGGCCAGTCCCTTCATCTCAGCCTCAGTGTCCTCATCTGTAAAATGGGTATCATAACAGCGCCCATCTTCCAGGGTTGTTGTCAGGATCAAAGGAGCTAATACCTGCATTTTGCAAACCTTAAAGCACTATAAAAAACGCCACCTAATGTCAGCTGCCTAACTTTCCAGTTATTATTATCATTCTAATAAAACGTGTGGCTGCCGCAAGTCAAGCTCGGGCCACCCCGCCCCTCCCCCAGGCTCCCAATATCACCAGGGTGAAACTTTTGCATATGACTCAAAATGTCCCGTAGCTTCATGATTCAACACTTGCAATGTCAATAATTTACCGCGAGGCGTGTGTGTGTGTGTGTGTGTGTGTGTGTGTGTGTGTGTGTGTGTGTGTTTTAGGCAGCAGGAGATCCGAGTTCACACACGAGGGGCGGGGTTCAGAGCACCGCTCCGATGCCAGGGGGTGCCATGCCTTTTTCCAGGCAAGGGCTGGGCTTGCTGGAAGAAGCTCTGAATGCCAAAGGTGACCCGGGGCTGCCCTGGCCACAGTGCGGGGGCTCTGCTGCCTGAGGCTCTCCCACATGCACATGTCCCTCTCCTCTAGGGTTACAGGCCTGGCAGCTGCGCTGCCCCCTCCTCCCCCACCCCCCGGAAGGGAGCTGGCCTCTGCTCTCCAGCGCCCCCCAAGAGGCCTGTGGACTGTCGCTGCACCCGCTGCAGCCCTGGCTCTTCCCAAAATAAGCCCATGCAGCCACCCTGGCACCGAGATCATCGCCCTAATAATAAGCACCCTTGCCCAGACTGGCACAAAACAACACTGGCAGGCAGACTTTGCCCCGAGGGCTGGCCACCCTCCTTTTTCTTTTTGTGTGGGACCTGCCCTTGCTAATAATTACTGGAGTGGGGAGGCATGAGCCCCGCAAAAGGATTTTAAGAGCGAGCCTTGCAAACAAAAGGGCACGAAACCAACACAGACAAAAACATGCGCCAGCCAGCAAGACACCTGAAGCCTTCCGAGCCGCGCAGGATTGACAAACTCTCTTCCCCCGCCCTGCTCTGGTCCAGGGCCCCGCCTCCTCAGCCGCCCCGGACCAATGGGAAGGGCGAGGCAGGGCGTTCTCTCCGCCCCTTCCCCCACGTCTCCTGCTCTCTTGGCCACGCCCCCATTCAGGCCACGCCCCCTCCGCTGGGCTCGCGCGCGCTCTCTCTCTCTCTCTCTCTCTCTCTCTCTCTCTCTCTCTCTCTCTCTCTCTCTCTCTCTCTCTCTCTCTCTCTCTCTCTGTCTCTCTCTCTCTCTCTCTCTCTCTCTCTCTCGGCCTGAGCTTCGGCGCGAAGGTCAAATTGCACGAGAGGGTTGATTTGCATCTTCCAATGGGCGCGTTGCATGCAAATGAGGAGGGAGCTGGTTGGCTAGGTGTTGGTAGGATAACTCCGGCGAGCCGGGCTCTTTGTCCTTCACTGGCTGTGGGGCAGCTGCAGTCGGGTGGTGCGGCCAGAGAGGCTAGTAGCCTAGGGAACTAGCGATCCGCCGCCGGCGGGGAGGGGGCGGCGGCGACGGCCCGGGGGGCGGTCTGGCGGGAGCGAGAGAGCAAGAGAGCTAGCGAGCTAGCAAGCTAGCAAGTGCTGCTGCTGCTGCAGCTGGAGCTGGTGCACGGCTCCGGGGAGGAGAGCAGCACAGAGCCCGGGCGCCAGGGACCCGGGCAGCAGCAGGGGCAGGAGCAGCCGAGGCAGGGGCAGCAGCAGGAGCTGCTGCGGCGCACGCCGCGCTCCGGGAGGGAGGGGGAGGGGGAGGGGGACGGGACCTGCCAGTGCAATATGACTTTGGAGGAATTCGCGGCCGGAGAACAGAAAACTGAAGGGTGAGCCGGCCGGCAGTACTGCCCTCTTTGGGAAAGGGGCCGGGGGCTGCGGGCTGGGCTGGTGGGAGGGGACCCCCCCCACCTTTGCCTTAAGCACGAACAGCAGTGGGGGAACGGAAGGTGAGGGGCGACTGGGTGGGCTGGCTGAGGTGCTGCCCCCGGGCATCCAGATGGGAGGAGAGACGCGGCCGAGGAGGTCCTTGCCAGGTCCCGTGTGGCCGTGGCGGGTCCCCAGCCCCCTCCCGCCGGTGGCTTCTGCGGTTTGCAGCTTGGGGTGTGGGTTGAGCTCCGAGGACAGGAAGTGTCCCCGGTTGGGGGGAGGGCGGGGAGTGGGAAATGGCACTTTTCTCACCGGGCCGGTGCGTGTGTGGACTTGGACGTGGGCATGCTTGTGTGGGTGCTTGGGAGGGCAGGGTGGGGAGATGATAACCCTCGTGCGGTGTTGGTGGCGGGGGAGGGGAGTCGGGTTTGCAGAAGTGAATGCCCACCTGCGCCCTGCGCGGCACCCCGGGGATCCCGGGTGGCAGCCTGGCTGTGGAATTGTGTGTAGGGGCACGGGGCTGGGGTGGGGGTAATGGCCGGGCCTGGCCCTGCGCCCTGGGTGTGACTGACGGACCTCCTTCCCTTGTGCCCGCTGTCAGGATGGACAAGGTCGGGGATGCCCTGGAGGAGGTTCTCAGCAAAGCCTTGAGTCAGCGAAGTATCACGGTTGGGGTCTACGAGGCGGCGAAACTGCTCAATGTGTAAGTGGGGCAGGGGGCGGCGCGCACTTGTCTCCCCTCCCCCTCCGCGCCCCACTTTGGGGATACTTGCGTGTTTCCTTTCCTGTTACACTCCCCCTCCTTTGTTAGTCCTTTCTTTTCCAAACTGCTGCTGAGAACTCCACTGTCTTTGTAGCTTTCTGGGATAGGGCGGCTGAGTGCATGCGTGTGGGAGCGAGTGCATGCGTGGTGTGCACGCGTGAACCTGCGTCAGGGAGTTGGCTCGGGCGCCGTGGCCGTGCTCGCCGAGCGCCTGCGAGCGTGTGCATCCCTGGAGCTCTGCGTGTGTCCTTCGTGGTGATGTGGGCTGCACGTGCGTGTGTGGGGGGAGCTCTCCCTGCCCCCTTCCCCAGCCCCTGACCGTCTGGGCGCCCCTCCCGCTGCAGGGACCCCGATAACGTGGTGCTGTGCCTGCTGGCCGCGGACGAGGATGACGATCGGGACGTGGCCCTGCAGATCCATTTCACCCTCATCCAGGCTTTCTGCTGCGAAAATGACATCAACATCCTGCGGGTCAGCAACCCCGGGCGCCTGGCTGAGCTGCTGCTGTTGGGGACAGGTGGCTCGGCGGCCGCCACCGCAGCGGCCGCCTCCGGCGGGGGAGCCGAGCAGCCCCCGGACCTGCACTGCGTCCTGGTGACGGTAAGCCGGCCTGGGGCCCTGAAGGCCGGCTCTGGCCCTCCCGAGGCCTGCTGGAGGGGGAGGGGGCAGCCTCCACCTGATTATCACCTGACTGCAGCCCGGCGAGCGCGGGCACCCAAGGGAGGGGGGGCCTGCCTTTTGCCCCACTTCAAAGGCCGGCTGGACTTTCAACCGAAAGGTGCTGGTTTCATCATCAAGGCTCTGTCAGTACAGAACATGCCCCAACACGTTTGCTTGTCCCCAGTGCTGCTGCAGCCCCAGCCCGGTCGGAAGAGATCCCTAGGCATGAGTCAGCACCCCGAGCTCCCGGTTACCTCCTCCTGTCTGTCCGCCTCCCGTGACTAATTCTTTTAGCAGGGCTGATTAGATAAAGCCAAGTAAATTCCTGGCTCACCCTCATTAAGGAGTCACCTCCATTCTCTGCCAGTCCGAGCTATAAATAGGAACACTGTGGGGGGGGAGGGAAGAGGCAGACGTTGCTAATTCCCTGGAAATCCATTGGGGAGGTCAGTGGAAAATTTCCCTGAAAACTTGCATTTTTTGAAAAAGGGAGGTTTTTTTTTTTTAAACCTTGATGCCTGTTGGAGGGTAGGCAAATCCTGAGTTTGGAGGTAAAGCTCCTAGGAGCTTATATTTGGAGCTGGAAGGGGACCATCAAACCATCCGACTTCATTGATCAGGGAAGGTCTGGTTTCCACTTATTTTTGGCCTTTAAAATATTAATGCTTTTAAAGCTAGCCAGAGAGTAAACAGCTTGGTTTTTTTTTTTCTGGCTGGCTCTTAGGTTGTCCCCTTTTTTCTTTTCTTTTTTTAAGTGCAGCAAGCGATATGTAACTTAACTATTATGAAATCAAGCTGATGCTTTGAATGTGTGAACTCATGCATGTGGCCACTCTACCCCAGTCCTTAAAGAGATGCCATGAAAACACTTCTCCAGATGGCTTCAATAACCATGAAAAATAAAGCCACTGCCTTCAAGGGGCTTACACTCCTTTGGCTTCAGCCAGATCGGCCTTCGTGTGCAAAGAAGGGGGCCACCCTGTGCTCAGTACACGGTTGTGCAAGAGGGTGTCATTCATATGGACACCTAGTTATCACTCATGCAAACCGATGCTTGTGTGTGGCCGGCCTTGTGCTCCGACCGGAGAACGTGGCCTTTGAGATGCTTGGATCAAGTCCAGAAAAAGGAATGATAGTGCATATGTATATAGCATTTTGTAAGGCTGGCTAGAGGGAGGTTGTGGTGGGGGGAGTGGAGTCCAGCCCCGGGATTCTGGAAGGCCGGAGTTCAGATTTCTCCCCCCCCCCGACCCCTCCTCCCCATTAAGAAATTAACATAGGGTTTCTGGGCGTTTCCCCCATAGTAACGCCTCAGGCCAGCAGTGGGGGGTGGAGAAGCCTTATGTTAATTTCACTGAGACTCTTAGTAGGAAATGGACCTTCCCAGGTTCCTCTTCCCCCTCACAAACCATGTACTGGTTATTGTTAGCAAATGCTTCGGTTTTTAAAAATGCATTACCAGTTTTATAAACAGAAGTATTAATTTCCTTCCAGAACCCACATTCCTCTCAATGGAAGGATCCGGCCTTAAGTCAACTTATTTGTTTTTGCCGGGAAAGCCGATACATGGATCAGTGGGTGCCGGTGATTAACCTCCCTGAACGGTGATGGCTTCCCACTGAAAGTAACTGAGCCCAGTTGCACTGAAGTTTTGAAATACCTTTGTAGTTACTCAAGCTAACTCCCTACACTGATGCAAGGATTACAGAAATTGATGTCCAGTAGGCCGACTGAGTCCAACTACAGGTTCTTGGGGACCGGAGATTGATGACTTTGCGGAAGGAAAGAGAAGAGAATGAAGAGACAGAAGCTGTTTGAAAACAAGCGAAAGTCAAAAGGAACAAAAAAAAATTTTTTTTGGCAAAGAACCACGCAGGAAGGGGGAAAAATGTATTCATTTAGGATGGTTGAGTTACATTGAGATAAACCAAATGTGCATTGTTGAAGTTAAATGTACAGCAGTAGTTTGGGTATTTTTTGGTTTATATGCCCTTAAAATGAAAGAGCAAAGGGGTTAATTATATTTTAAAAACCATATTTTATTGTATTTTGATGGGATGTTTAAATTCTTGGAGTTTTATTATGAATTGTACTAAGTTATTTTATGACATGAAAGGTTATTTATGCTATAAATTTTTGGAATACAATACCGGCAATAAACTGATAATAGAGTAATTGCACTTGGTTTTTATTTACTGGAATTATTTGTTGGGGGAGGGAGAAAGCCCAACTCAGCTCCTCCCCTGCCCAAGCCCCAACCCCCGGGGAAGAAGGGGGGAGGGCTGTATCTTTGCAAACGTAGCTAAGGACGGGACTTCCGGCTCTAGTTCTGAGCTTAATCTTGCCGGTTGCAGGGTTGGCTTATCTCGGGAACATTAGGGCCCGGGTGGCCTGGCAAAGATTTCTGGGATTTCTGGGGCCCTGCAGCAGCTGTCTCCAGAGCAGTGGCCCTCCTCCCTTGCAGCTGTGTGCATGGGATAGAGGGGATTTGGTGGGGAGCAGAAAGGAGGAAGGCCAGAATTGGTATGGTTGAAGTCCCCAAATCTCCACTTGACTCTGGGCTGCGGGATGGAGGTGAGCTTGTCCAAACTGATGAAAATGGGTACCTAGTGAGGCTCTCTGAATTAGTCGGAGGGTGGATGTGACCTTGGGCTACTGTGTACGTTAGCCAGGGGCTGATGTAACCCTGGGGAATAGTAACCCTGCCCAACCAATGGTCTCCTTTTCTCTCAGGAAAAAGCTTATGGGGGAGAAAGAGAAAATGGGGCTCCCTGGCAAACAGCAACTCACCCCCATCCCACCCCTCTGCAACACCAGCAAACACTTGGGCCCTCCCATCCCCCTGGTCCATATGTTTCTACAGTCCACATCTGCTGCTAGTGCTGGCTTTCTTCTGTTGATTGTAAACTCAATTAGTACAGGGTCATGCCCGGCACTGGCGCTTGGGGCTATGTTGGTGGTTTCTTGCAGTTTGCTTATTCCCAGGTGATAAGGCCACCAGTAAATAAAGCAGCTGATGTTTTTAACCTACATCTAAATCCAGAAGGTTCCGAGTTTCAATTTGGAAGGCCCTTTCCCCAAGGCGGTGTTCCTAGTTGGGGTGGGGGCAGAATTCTAGCACACTCCAGTGTGGTGCGCTTTTTTGTTTTTATCCAGAGCCCGAGACTTCATGTATTCCAGTGTGGGAACTCATCCACCAGTGCAAATCATCTTCTTGGGATCAGAGACTTTCAGGTGGAAGGGCCCTCAGAGGCTCATTTTGTGGATGAGATGAAGCTAAAGAGAGACAGGCGATGCTGGAACTGAGCTCCTCAGATTCCAAAGCCACTGCCCAGCTTACAGGCTTGGAGAGATGCCCAAGGACCCTAGTGAAATCAAATCAACACTAGTAGGCTAAGTGTGCCAGGCCCTGAGAATACAAAGAAAGGCAAAAGCCACATCTCTGCCCTCCGGGAGTTTACATTCTAATAGGGGAGAAAACAGGCCAACAACTAGATAAGGTATGGACAGTATAAGTGACCTGGCTAAGGTCATATGGCCAGGATATGTCCGAGACAGGCTTTGAACTCCGATCACAATGCAGCACTGACTCCTAACAGGCTTCCTGGAGCTCAGAGGACAGGACAAGTGCAGACTTTCTGAACTGTTGCTTGGAAAAGAGAGTATTTGCCATTTTGGTATCTGGGCTGGTTTGTTTAAGGATTGTCTCAACAATAATACCTTTTTTTTTTTAAAGTTCTGCAACTGTCTTCATTTTTTCTTGTAAGAGCAGAACAGACTCCTGGCAACGCAGAGTAATTGAATCAGACCAGTTGGTTGTAAACATGTCCACAATGCCCTCGAAGGGCTCCACCTTCAGTTGCTGGTTTGGCCATGAAAGGTTGCCTATCTTTTTCAGCTGTCACTCTGAAAACCATTCCATAAAACTAAAACGCATTCCAGGCACTTAGGCCCTCCCCCTTTTAAATCTTGCTGTAATGAAGGCTGTAAACCCAATCCCTACCCCTACCTGGATTCCTTATAGTGCAGAAAATGCCAAGAAGATTGAGGTTAGTCCTAAGGCCCTTTCTCCTGGAGTGTGACAAAGTGTTAATACTGTGAGTTAATCTCATTCTATTTCTATGGGATGCAGTCCAAAACCATTCGTTAATTAGAGCACCAAAAAAGGGAGAGTGTCTGCCTTCTGGGAGTCCCTGCTAAATGCAGGGTTTCCCAAGTAAAGACAAATAGCGCATCACATCACTGGTCCTGGGCTTTGGGTACTGCCATTTGGAAACGTTTCTCCAGCTTGGTTTGAGAAGACGTTACTGTAAATATAACCCTCGGGAAAAGCACGTTCCTAAATCTTAGATCACGTGGGCAAAAGTCTGGGTTTGCTTGAAGCTGATGTAGCCCTTGTCCTGGGCTTAGCTTCGAATCCTGGTTACAACTGAAGTTTCCTTATCCTCTGATTGCCTTTATAAAAGACAGTTGTGCTATTGGAAAGACTACAGCCCAGGTCTTCATGACCCCATTTGGGGTTTTCTTGGCAAAGATGCTGGAGTAGTTTGCCTTTTCCTTCTCCAGCTCACTTTACAGATGAAGAAACTGAGGCCTACAGAAGTTAAGTGACTTGTCCAGAGTCACATAGACAGTATGATTTGAAATCAGGTCCTCCTGACTCCAGGGCCAGTGCTGTGTCCACTGAGCCACCTACCTGCCCTTGGGTTGCTGGAACTCTTTTGTTAACTGTTAAGGGCTGCAAAGGTACTTCACAAATATTGGGGACAGAAACAGAGGATGCCAAAAGCAAAGTATCTGTCTGAAGAGACCATATAACTTAATTGGAGGAGACAAGTCACCTGTGGCCCCAAAGCATCAGGGAGGGACCTCTGAGGTCATCTAATCCAACCCAGCTCCTCATTTTACAGATGAGGAAACTGAGGCTCAGAGTGGTATAGGCACTTGCCCAAATCTCTTGGTCACACTGGTGGATAGGAAGTGAAAGGGATTTGAGGCCAGGGCCCCTTGGCTCCCAAGTCAGTGTATACTTACATTTTTAAAAAAATTATTTATTCATTTATTCATGGGTGGTGGGTTTCATCTTTGGTCTCTTCAACTAGTCACATTTACACATTACACACAAAAAAGGTGCTTTAGATGATTTCACCATTCAATCAGCCAGCACTTATCATGAGAGTCTTATGGGCTGGACAGTCCTTTTGCTAGTCACTCAAGATGCAAAAAAAGGCCAAAACAGTCCCTGCCCGCAGGGTGCTTCCAGACTTACTCCAAGGGCAGTGACCACCAGTGCATCACCTGGTTGTTACAGAGAAGAGATGGAAGGTAAACTGAGAACGGGAAGGCCCTGAGAGGATGTGAGTCTGGCAGACTGACTGCAGCAGCGAGGCCTTCCCAGGCTAGAGAAGAGCGCTGACTCTGCAGGCCTTTTTAATCTTTCCAGGATTTCTGTCCCAGGTGCTCCAGGCTTCCCTTGGGTTCCTGCCCAGCAGACCTCCCCCGGCTGCTCTGGGAGCCTCCTGCAGCCTCAGGCCTTGCAAACCTGGGACTCCTTGACCTTTCCCTGACAGAAGGGGTCCGCCCCTCCCTCCTTTTTTCATTTTTTGCACATGCAAGAATATAACCGAGCGGTATGGTGATAACAGTCTTAGAAATGCTGACTCTTCCATTTCTTCATTTTAAAAAGAGGGCATTGGACTAGACCAGATGCTGAAGGCCCCTCCCCCTCTAAATCCTTTGATCTTTGTGATCTTTGTTTAATTTGTAAGATTCCGTGTGCACAAGGCCAGCGAGGGGAGGGCTGGGCTCCATTTCCCCCTCTGTGCCTTGCTTGGTGTCTCCCCCTCCCTGGCTCAGGCCCCCTCGTGGCAGCCCGCGGGTCCCTGGTGGCCCTGCAGAATTTGCCTCCCTTAGGAAGCCACTGGCAAGGCTGGCAGGAGAGACCAATCCCCCCCAATCCCAGCTACTTGCCACCCTCCAGGTAGAACAAAGGCTGTGTACGGTTTCCAGCCTCCTGGAATGTGCATTTCTTTGCTGGGGGTGCACCAGGATGAACGGGAAGCCTGATTTGTACTAGGTGGGTGGGTGGGGGGCTGCTCTCCTTGCCCAAGCTGCTCCTGCAGGGCTTGGGGGCCCAGAGAAGGAGGGGGAATCCCCCCAGGGCACGGCAGGGCCCCGGCGGAAATCCAGCGGTGGGGGGTTTACTATGTGCCTGGCATCACTGAGCTTGGCCAGGAGGGGGAAGCCAGGAAGCCCAGGGAGCCTACCAATCTTAGCCTGAGGGAGAGGGAAGCTTACCCAATCTAATCTAGTCCAGATAAGGGGCTCTGGGCCGGAGGAAGGCTGGTGGGGAGGCAGGTTTCCTTTCAGCTTTGCTCTGTCACAAAGTGTTGGAGACAGTTTGTGAAATGTAAGAAATCAGGCTGTTGTCATTGGAGACTTGGGGCTCTCAGGTCTCATCACAGAGGCCAACGACTGCCCCTCATTTTATAGAGGAAGCAGCTGGGGCTCAGCTCAAGAGAAAGAGACTTGCTCTGTGCCTCACTTTCCTCTTCCGTGAAATAGGGATCATAACAACATTTACCTCAAAGGAGACCATCTTTGTAAAGCGCTTTGCAATCCTTAAAACACCAGGGAAATGTGAGCTATTGCTATTGATGCCCAAGGTCTCCCAGGGTGTAAGTGCCGCAGCAGGCTCTGAACCCAGGGCTTCAGCACCAAATCCACGATCTCCTACCAAACTGTCAACACCTCTTGGGTCTAAGACAAAGCCTTCCTCAAACCTTCTGCATCATCGGCTCTTTGAGAGTACAGACTATCTCCGACACCTAGTGGGCATTTATTAAACGCCTTCTGACTGACTGCTGGACCACACTAGGGAGCTCAGAGATGTGCCAGCCTTGGAGGAGGAAGGCAAAGCCCACCAACAGTCCTGCAGCCTCCCCCAAGTGGACTCTTGGCCCTTGGGCTGATCCTCCTTTGTTTCCTTCAGTCTCCCGATAAGCTGAGGAGGTAGGTGCTGTTACTAGCCCCATGCTACAGATGAGGAAAGCAAGGCTTAGGGACTGGGTGATGAGGTGGCCGCCCAGTGTAGGGCAGAGGTAAGTAAGATTCACTGCGAGGTCTCTCCTGGCTCCAAGGCTGATGCTTTTCTTCCCTTGGCAGCTCTCCCTCTGGTGACTGATTTTGCTTTAAAGTTCTTTCCTGTCCTAGTACCTGAGGATGATTCAGCAGCAGGAATGTCAGGAAGTAATTCTTTAAACAGCTTTTTAAAAACCCATGAGGATATGTTGCTAGATCACATATCCTTTTTTCACTCCATGTCCTGAACTCTGCGCCTTCTGTTCTTAAATTTGGGGCGAAATAAGGTGCACCATAAAGGCTCTGGGAGCCCAAAGAATGTCTAAAATGGAGCATTTTAGGAACAAAAGAAATTCCATAGCTTATCTCTCCACCCCCTCCTCCCATCACCCTCCATGTGAGGGAAGGGGACTTGTCCAAGGTCACGGGATTTGCAGCAAAGCCGCCTCTGAGACTGCTTTCTCTGCCTCTAGTTATCTTGTGTTCACTGGGCCCTGTGCCGCTGACCCCATCCCAGAAACTCAAACTCTGCCAAAGGTGCATTCAGAGGCGTAAGATGGGAACCCCCGTCGGACTTGGGATAGAAAGCTGCACCTGGAGCTGAGTTCAAATCCAGCCTCAGACACTTCCTAGCTGCATGACCTTGGGCACTTCAACAAACCTCTGTCTGCCAGTTTTTTCCTCTGCAATATAGGATAACAAATAGCACTGACCTCCCAGGATTGTGAGGATAAAAGGAGGTAATATTTATAAAGCACTCTGCAAACCGTTTATGTGTTATAAACAAGTTGTTTTAGCACAGTGACAAGACCACCAGATTTGGGGTTGAAGGACCTGGGTTCAAAACCCACTCTAACCCTTACTAACTGTGGAGCCTTGGGGAAGTGCCATCATCTGGAAAGGGAGGGGCGGACTGGAGGGGCGCCAGTGTCCCTTCCAGGCTCCTCAACGGTCAAGGCCCCCCTGGAGACAAGGAAGGCAGGGGCTGTGCTCTCGTTTTCCCCCTTTTCCCTTCAGTGCCCAGCATTGTGCCTTACAGCCAGCAGACACAAAACCAACAGGGATGGTGCAGACTCATTGAAAGGAGCTGTGTGGTCCCTACCCTGGAGTCTGAGGCTCTGTATTCAAATCCTGCCCCTTTGGGCAAGTCCCTTCTCTCAGGCCTGTGTCTTTTGCTTTAAATGGAGGGGTTGGCGTAGGTGGCTTCAAAGGTCTCCGTTGTGGATGGGAGATCCCACAACTCACTTTTAGCTGCCACGGTGTTCATCTGCTCTGGTTGTCCAGTGATGGGAGAGGGTGTGTTCAAAACAAGTCTATATCAAAGGGGATGGCAGCTAACTGTGGACATTAGGGGGAAGCTGAGAGGGGCCTGGAGGCCCAGGAGGGGCAGAGGACACTAGACTCTTAGATTTGGAGCTGGGAGAGGCCAGAACAACCCCTCATTTGATGGAGAAAGAAGCCATGTTTCAGTGACTTGCCCAGGGTCACATATCAGAGCCCACAGTGGTTCTCAAACCCAGCTCTTCCCCCTGCAAGTACAGGGGCCTATGCGCTCTCTATTGCCTGGGCTGCAAAGGAAAAAGCACCACTTAGTGGCAAGAAAGCTGCTTTGGTATCCCAGGGGACTTGGGTTCCAATCCTGGCCCACCAAGGCCTCCCCTTCCTGGGCCTCAGTTTCTTAATATGTAAACCAGAGGGCTGGGCCCAAAGGGCCCTTCTGTCTCTAATCCTGTGACTCTTCAGTCAATCTAAGGATGAGACGCTGAAGTTAAGCGGCCTTGCCTGCAAACTTGCATTCTCCTGGGTGACACATACACAATGATCATTTTGGGGGGAGGTGGCATGCTGCAGTGAGACTCTTCCACCTCTAGGAGGGAAGGCTTTTGTGGGGGGGACAGGAGGGGCACACGGGCACAACCTTGCAGGCAGCTGGGTGGTGCAGGAGGCAGAGGGGAGGAGGGACAGCCTTCTGAGTGTGGGGGACAAAGACAAGGAGGTAGGAAATGACTTTTTGTAGACATGGAACAGGACTGAGGCCAGTGTAGCTGAAGCAGAGACTGTGTCTGAGTAACGAGCCTTGTCAGAGAGACTGGAAGCACTTTCAATGCCAAGGAGCTGGGGCCTGGGCAGCAGGAAGATTCTGACTGCCCAGTGGAGGCCGGATTTGGGGAACCGAGGCAGACAGACCAATTACGAGAGTTTGACAATAGTCCAAGGGATGGACCTGTATGGGGGGAGGGGTGGCTGTGTGGGAAGAGAGAAGGGACAGATGAGAAGGATGTTCTGGAAGGATTCCTGAAAAGCCTTGGCAGATGGCTGGCTGTGGGGGGAAGGGGCAGAGATCGAGACTGGTGTGTTTGCTGTGTCCTCAGGGCAGAGCCCGGGCTCCCTGAAAGCCAGTGGGTGGAAGGAAAGTGCTCTTTTACTGAGAAGAGAGCAGGGGGGAAGAGGAAGGGGAAAAGCAAGTGCCTATTATGTGCCAGGCATTGTGCTAATGCTTTACAACTATGGCTCATATGATTTCTACAACGACTCTGGGAGATGGAGGCTATAATTATCTCCATTTTACATGTGAGAAAACTGAGGCAGAGGTTAAGGGATTTGCCCAGGGTCCCAGAACTAGTGTGTGTCTGCAGCTGGATTTGAACTCAGTCTTCTTGACTCCAGGACCCACCTGGAGCTACCAAGCTGGCTATACCCTTCAAAAAGGTACAGGGAATTGAGCTAGCAAAGGAGAAGGCAGGTCAGGACATGGGAAGACCCGGGGCCCATTAGCACAAGCAGGAAGTCTGGGGAGGAGGCAGAGAGGCTAGGAACTCCCACTCTCCAAGAGGCAGCAAGACCCGGATAAATGGGGCTGGACTCAGGCTCAAGATGGCCTGGATTCAAATCCTGCTTCTGACATGGTGTAGACCAGGGCAAGTCACTTAACCCCTTCAGTCTCAGTTACCTCATCTGTGGAACGGAGACAATCATAGCACCTACCTCGTGGGCTGGTAATAGGGACTAGATGAAGGTCTGTGTAAAGTGCTCTGCAAACCTTAACACACTATACAAATGCTATTATTAGCTGCTCCACTTCCCATTATTATTGTCAGATTATTAATATTATTGTGTTTAGCAAAATGTGTACCTGCTGTGAGTCAAGTCCAGGCCACCTCACCCCTCCCCCAGGCTCCCAATATCACTCAAAAATGTCCCATAGCTTCACCATTCAGCACTTGCAATGTCAATAATTTATAGTGAGATAGGAGACACTTCAGTGTGTGTGTGTGTGTGTGTGTGTGTGTGTGTGTGTGTTCAGTAAGACCTGGGTTCAAATCTTGCTTCATATACTTACTAGCTGTGTGACCCTGGGCAAGTCACTTTACCTGTCTTGGCCTCAGTTTTCCCATTGGTAAAATGGGGATCATAATAGCACCCATCTCAAAGGGTTGTTTTGAGGATCAATAATATGAGTAATAACAGCTAGAATGTATAAGAGATACTGTGTGTAAGGCCAACCTTAAATTACGAATATAAGCTGTTATTATTTCCATTACCTGCAAGGTTATGGAGTACTTTTCTCACACTAGCCCAGTGAAGTAGGTTGTCTGAGCATTATCGCTCCCATTTTATAGATAAGGAAACTGAGGCTCAGAAGTGAAATAAGCAGAGATTCAACCCTGGGTCCTTTGACTCCCATCAGAGCAGCTGGCATGTGTCCAAAATCTACATAATCCCCCCATTACCACCAGAATGAAAGAAAAGACCTGGGCACTACTCCGGAAGTGGCTTCTCCCCCCATGATGGAAGCAAGGAGAGGGGCTCCACATCACAGCAGGAGGGATGGAGATGTGAGTGTCAGGCTTGAGGGGGACCAAAGGACCCTGGGGTCAGTGGTCATGACAGCCGCTAGGGTGGTCGCCTGGGGAGGAAATGCACCCTTCAAATGTCAGTGCCCTCTGGGAAAGTCCCATTGGCCCCATGCAAATTCCACAGACTCAGCCCTGGGGATGTGCAGAGAGCGAGATGGGAAGGCCCGGGACAGTGAACAGAGAGACACGTGGAGGCTGACTCAGTATAGAAAGCCATGATGTTTTAATTCAGTTGATTGGTATCCGTGCTATTGAACACATGAGCTGGGAAAGAAATGCTTCCATCTTTTACAGTCTTTCAGACGATGATCACAGTGTCAAGGTTATACACGACACAACATACAAAGAGTCAAAGAATGTTCTAAGACAGCTAGGTCTCACTGCCTAGAAATCAAAGGCAAATTTCCAGGGACACTCAAAGGACGCGCAGGGGGATTACATCAACAATACAGAGAACATTCAGAAAGTCACAGAGTTCATAAAATCAGAAGAAAAGAAAACACCATCATCACCACACAAATAACAAAGTCAGGTTTTCCAATTGTGAGAAAATAATCCAAGAACACACACTTTCCAAGGCTGTTAGCTTGTGACAACATGAGGGGAAAAGCAACATTTAGATATCAGAAACAGCGATGCTCACAGCACGAAGATGGCGGTGGTGGGAGAGGAAGGAGCATTGGACCATGGAGTTTTCCAGTTGGAATGACCAGAAGTCATCTGGTTCAACTGTCATTTCTTAGATCAGAAAACTGAAGGTTAGATCAGGAAAGGGAATCACCTAGCAGTGACCAGTCCCAGTTCACTATTATTTCCATTACAATAAACTTTTGGAGAGTCTCTCTGAAAACAGAGTTTTGGACAACATCCAGGGGATGGACAACCAGGATGTTGGTCTTTGAGTTTATGTATTTTGAGGACTGACTGAAGGAACTGGGGGTGTTTAGGCTGGGGCAGAGAAGACTCAGGAGGAATCAGATCTATTCTGTTTGGCCCCAGAGGGCAGAAATTGCAAATGGGTCAATTGAGGCTTGAGGTCAGGAAAATCTTCCTGACAATCAGAACTTTCTGAAATTGGAATGATTTGTCTGGGAAGCTTGGAGGTCTTTGAGCAAGGACTGGGTGACCACACATGGGGAATTTGTCCTGGGGAACTTTCTCCAGAATGGGTTGGACCAGATGTCCTCTGGGGTCATTTCCAACTGTGATAGTTTATGATTCAGAGAAAGGATGATTTGACAAATTTCTGTACCACTGCCAATAAGCCAGGAATTGGAAATTTCAATCTGAAGTTTCTAGATTCAATTTTCTCATAATTATTCTAATTAGATCTTTTAAAATTTTACTCACTCACTTAGTCATAAAATCTTTTTTTGGGAGGGCAAGGAAGGACTAATTTATGTTAGAATTCATTTCCTAAGCCCATGCATCTTTTAAAATGTATAGCTCAAAAGAAAAATAAATTCAGGGTAACCAGATTCTTCCCGTTTCATTTAAATCTAGAAAGGTAGCTAAAACAGAACTGAGAAGACAGCTTACCACATCCTCCACCATTTGTTTTTCTAGCCTCCGCCTCAGATTTAAAGATGCCTCTGCATTTCCATAAATCTTTATGATTTTGTTAAAACATATGCACATTTATATACACTCAAGTATTGGTATAAATTTTTCTTTCGGTGGTTTACAGATGAAAAAAGTACAAAATTTGTTTCAATTGGGCTGAAAGAAAACACCAGACCTTTTTCTCTAAAAGGTGAATATGGCACTTTTGATTTTAATTAGCCCAGGGAACTTAAAAACCAGATTCGTAGGAAAAAAGAGCAATCATTTAATTAATTAATTATCTGGTACATAAAATATTTCCCCTGTTCAAAATGTGTTTCTGTAAAAGATTTTGGGACCAATAAATTCTATTTAGCACATGGTCATGGCACTGAGACCTTGAGTTTAAATAAAAACTGTACAGACATGTTGGAATAAGGAAGGCAGAGAGATGAACTAAGAAAACAGCATATTTGCAAAACTACCGTCAAAGTACATACGTTGAACCCACGCCCGTAGGAACTTCAGTGATAACAAAGCCAGAGGGTTACAGTTTATATATACACATATGTGGATGTATATCTGTGTCAACATGACAATGGTAGCTGAAAAAAAAATTATACACCCAGGCATCTGCCCCAAATCATCATAGCAGCTGCTCCAAGAGCGGCTGAACCTTACAAAGGGAATCAAGCCAGTTAAATAATAGTGACTTCTGTACTTCTGTTTATCATATACATATATATTATCTTTCCTCATATACTCTTTTTGGTTCTAGGTACATCAACAATCTTTTTGGTTCTAGGTACATCAACACTCAGTTACTATCTCTGTCATCTTGGTCCAGAAGCCAAGGTCTAGATCTGGGGTCTTTTGGCTTTCATTGCTGGTTGGGGAGGTTTGCCCACGCTTGAAGGCCTAGATGCTCTCTAGCAGGCCGGTGGAAGGAACAGATGGACCACGGCAGAGGGGCCATACCTCAGCCAGTGGAAATAAGAGAGCGGGGTTGTAGAAAAGGGTCCGTTTAACACCAGCGATAAAGGGTGACTGCCCTCAATGGCGTCCCCACGTAGTCAAGTCTATTCAAATTCATCAAATATATTTCTGCAACAGGCTGCATCCTACATGATTAATGACACATGGTTAAAAATCAGAGTGGAAAAAAACAGATTAGAGTTTTGAAATGGTTGTTAGAAAAATATAGTCACTGAATAAAAGGATGTGAGCAGTTGCAACATTGAGAGTGTTTTTCCTCATCTACATCTCAGTTAATGGTTCGGGAAGAACAGGCCAACATTTCTGGACCCAGGGATTCTGAGGTCTACCATTTACTTGGGGATGGGACAAAGGACAGCGCTGAACAGATATTCACAAAGCTGTCAGTAAGAGGTGATGGGGAATCCCCCCCACAGAAGGGCAGGGGCTCCCACCCTCCACAACAGCAGCCACAGAGGAACGAGAGGAGAATCCATCTGACGACCACTACTCACACAATGTAAATGGTTTTCTCCCCAAAGCACTGCAAGGCCCAAAACGGAAACAAGAGATCTCCAAAGGGGCTGGCACCTCCAAGAACAGCGGGCAGTACCTACTGATGAACCATTATAAAGAATTCCCACGGATGATTCTTTTTGGAGAGGTTTTGGGCAACTTTGATTCCTAAGGAATTTTTTTTTTTTTTGGCTAGGCAATTGGGGTTAAGTGACTTGCCCAGGGTCACACAGCTAGTAAGTGTCAAGTGTTTGGTCTGAGGCCAGATTTGAACTCAGGTCCTCCTGACTTCAGGACCAGTTCTCTATCCACTGCGCCACCTCGCTGCCCCCCGATTCCTAAGGAATTTTGCTAATAACTCACAGTTCTGGAGCGCCTCCAAGTCTCCCCACAGCAACCCTGTGAGGGGGCAGTGTTTGTGTGATCATGCGCATTTTACAGATGAGGGCACTGAGATTAATCCATGGAAGTGGAATTATAATTCGAAAACGTTTAGTGTGGTCAGTTGTAAAGGGACCCTCTTGGTCTTCCTGCAGGGGCCATGCCCAGACTCCGGGCCCTTCTAAGCTAAGCAGAAAGATCTAGGGCAGCATATCCTACCCTCAGCTATGGGACAGAGGCGGAGTGAGAAGGTGATTCTTTTTTTTTTAATTTTATGTTGTACTGCCTATTCCCACCTCCAAGAACAGCGTGGGTGGACTGGGCTAGAAGACAAGAAGCTGGCAAGTGGAACACCACCAGCGTCTCGGGCCTTTCTTGGTTCCTTCTGACAAACAACCTTCCCATCCGCAAATCAACATACCTAGGATGAGGCAGAGGATGAAGCCTACCCTTCAAACATATAAGATTTAGGCCTGGGAAGGAGAGGGAGAGTCAATAATCTACTTGAGGAAGGAGGTGCACTCCCCCAATCTAGTGCGATGATTATTTCCTTCTCTGTGGACAGAACTAGGCTCACATTCATGGACCCTCCCTCCTCTGGTCAATGGGCTCATGGATACCCTTCATCTCCTCCTAATCAGACTTCTTCTGCTTGGCCTTGATGGCCTGAACTAAGGACAAGGAAAGCAAATTTCAGTTCAGCTTCGAGGTCATCCCAAAGTGGAACGGGCTGCCTTGGGAGACAGTGAGTTCACTTTACTGGAGGTCTTGGAGCAGAGGGGGATGACCATTACTCAGTGTAGATGGGCTATGGGTCAGATGAGATCTTAACAAGGGTTCTTAACTAGGGTCCATGAACTTAGTTTTGTTTTGTTTTTTTTTTAATATTTTGATAACTGGATTTCAGTATAACTAGTTTCCTTTGTAATCCTATGTATTTTATTTTATGAACTAAAAAACAATTCTGAGAAGGTGTCCAGGGTCTTCAGCAGACTGGGTCGATGACAGAGAGGATACGTGTTTAGGCACGGGTTGGACTGTCCGGCTCTGGGATTTTGTAATTCTGTATCCTGACTGCGCTGAGTCCAGTAAAGCAAAGGGGGCCCTCACAGCATAGCACCTCAAATGACAAGAGGGTTTTGTTTTTCGCTCTCTTAAATTGGCACCTTTTGTATTTAGGCCGTGAGGACCAGAGAAGCAAACAAAAGGGAGAGATGAGGATGATGATAAAACGACCAGAATTTGGTATCGTAAGAACGACTCTTGGGGGCGGGCCACCCGCGGCACCCAGGAGCCGTAGGCAAACACAGTGGTGACCACCGAGGCATTGCCGGCTGGGCACACAACTGGAGAGAGGCAGAACTTGGGGTGGGCTAGAATAGGGGGAGGGCCTTGGTAGAAGGGGAAGACGTTTTTGATCTAGAAAACATGCACTTTGAAATGTATATATACAAAATCATATATACACGCCAAATACATGCATAACTTGGGTTCTGTACATAGAGAGGCACTAACCCGATTAAGGATGCTGAGAAGCGAAGCATTTTAGAGACTGGATTTGCCATGGGCCCTGCTGATTCGTGGGCCTGGTGAATCTGGAAAGAGGAGGAGGCAACTTCGGTCTTCCCTCAAATCAAAAAGTAGACCACCGGACAATGAATTTACATAGAAACCAACCCTAACCAGCATTCCTTCAACGTGAAGCCAACCTAAGGAAATAACCACCATTAATCATGCAACTGGAAACCAAGAATAAATCGACTGATTCTCATCCATTTCATAAAGGGTACACTCTAAAAGAGAGGGAGACTTTTAAAAACAAAGGCTTTAAAACTCATTTTTTGTGTGTGTGTGTGTCTGTTTTTACAAGTTAAAAGCATTTTTGTTTTGAGCAGTGGTTACCAAGTGAGCGGAACGTACGTTTCTTTATGGAGCTGCTTAGATCATGGAGGGGTGGCACCTGCAGGCTCCCTAACCCACTATAATATGATGCAAGTTTTTTTATCCTTGAAGGGGTTTTCTGAAGTCGGGATTCCCATGAGCAAAGGATCGCCTCTGGCATGCTCCTCACAGTAGGACATGAGATCTGCAGACGCCTTGGAAACCTGGCGGACAGACACAGGAACCAAAGTGAAAGGAAAGAAACATAGAAGGAAGGACGTTAAAAAAAAAAAGGTCTATTTCCAAACTTGTAAAACTCGTATGAATCAGTGGCAGGACGTGTCTTAGTTTCTATTGAATAAAAGACAAAATGAGGTTGGTTATGTGGGACAAAGTTCAAAAAATGAATGAAGGTTTTAGGCCCAGAGCCAATTCACTACAAGCCTGGGGTAAAGTCCAGAATTTCTAAATTTATCATTAAAGACATCAGGGGCGGGGAGGGGGGAAAGAGGGACAGAGCAGGGCAGCAGAATCAAAGACATGCCCACCAGACGGAGGCTGGGAAGGGGGCACCCGAACCATCTGGCTCAAATGTTCAGCCCCATGGAATCCTCATACCTGCCCACGGCCTCCTGAGAGAATGTTAGGACTGCTGCAGGGTAGGGTCAGTCAAACAGTTAAATGTCTGTGTCCTGTCTCCAGGCCCAGGGAAATCTGTGATCCAGTGACCCCTGTAGTACTAGGGGAGAGCGCTGGTCCCATCAACCATAATTCAGTCTGATTTTCCCACCAGAGACCATGGGATCACAGATACAGGGCATCCTGCCCAGCTCCCTCATTTTGCAGATGAAGAACCTGAGGCCTAGAGATGTTATCTGCCCAAGGCTGTGCAGGAGGTAAGCATCAGCGGGGAAGCTCAAACCCCGGTGGACCTCTGATATGGGGCCCATTTTTCCACTGTAACATGGATTTCTTAAAATTAATTTATTTTTAGTCTTCAACATTCACTTCCATATGATTTTGAATTCTAAATTTTCTCTCCTTCCCTCCCTCCCCAAGATGGCGTGCAATTTGATACAGGCTGTACCTATACATTCATAGTAAGCGTACTTTCACATTAGTCATGTAACATAGATTTTCAATGGGAAGGAATCTCAGGTCATCTAATTCAAGGCCCTCAGTTCACAGATGGAGAAACTTAGGCTCATGGCCATGCAGTAGCAAAATCAGGATTTGAACCCAGGTCCTTTGACTCCAAAACTAACGCTTGATAGGAGCTGGGACAGGAAGGGACCTTGGAGACCCCCTAGCCCTACCCTCTCCTTTTACAGATGTGGAAACTGAGTCTCAGAGAGGTGAAGTCACTTGTACAAACTCACAGGTAACAATCCTGAAATAGCCAGGATTAGAACCCAGAACTTTTGACTCCAAATTCTTAACACTGTTCTCACTGCCTCACTTCTTATTTTTATTTTGTCTTCTTTTAGGCAATTGGGGTTAAGTGACTTGCCCAGGGTCACACAGCTAGTACGTGTTATGTATCTGAGGCTGGATTTGAACTCAGGTCCTCCGGAATCTAGGGCCGGTGCGCTATCCACTGGGCCACCTAGCTGCCCCCCCCCCCACTGCCTCACTTCTGAGGTGATAAGCAGTAGAGTGAGGGAACAGAGGGGCACCAAAGAAAAGGGTGTCAATGTCAGATAATTGCATCCCAAGCTGTTCTACGGGTGCTAAACTGAAGATGGCATTTATGAGACGAAAAACTGGAGGTGCAGGATGAGACCATTAAGGCTCTCCCGTTGAACCCTCCTACTCTGGGGGGCTTTTTCCAAGTAGGATGAACCCCCACTGGCACAGAGAAATGAAATGTGGAGGGGACACAGCTGTCATTTCCTTCCCTCCCATCACCTTAGATGACACAGTTGGGCTGCAATACGCTTTAGTGAAGGGACTTTGCCACACTTGTGAACCTGGACTAGTCTTACCTTAATCCTCTCTATGGACGCTTCTAATCTCAACTGCTGGACAGTTCGCCGGGCCTGGGCCACGCTATTGGTGTTGGTAGTTTTGCTGGACATCTTCAACAATGAGATCTGAAAAGACACATTTTTGTTTTTAAAGAAAGTGACATTATCTCTTTGAAATGTCAACAGCCTGGCTACGATTTGCAGTTTTACAAAATGCAGGGGTGTCTGCCCAGAGACTGGGGCATCTTGAGGTGGCTGTTCAGGGTGCAGAGGAGTGCCTGGCACCCAGCAGGTGCTTCCTGAGTGCTTTTGGGATCGAAACGAATGGCTCAAGCTGCTTGGTGTCTGGGAAACTGCTCATGGACTTCTGGGACTTTTTGAATTTGGATTTGGACCCAAAGAGCCTGGCATGAAGGCCACCTCCGCTAACAAAGCAGCTAGGTGACTTTGGGTAGGTTACTGTACATCTCCGGATCTCAGTTTCCCCATCTGTAAAATGAGGGGACTGGGCTCGGTGGCTTTTAGGATTTTTTCCGGCTCTAAATCTATGAACTTCCTTCGATGAATAGTAGCCCGGGCTCAGCAGCCGGCAGACTTCTGAGAGTGTCCAGGGGCCCTGGAGAAAGGGGGAGTGACCCTCCCTGGGTCACCCAACCTGCAGGTATCACAGACGGGCCCAGGTGAAGGCTCCCTGGTTACCACGCCACCATGTCTCCCCGAGGGCCGCTGGGAGCCGCGGATGAGGTCAAGTCTATACAGTGCTTTTCAAACCTTAAGTGCCAGAAACCATCATTATTGCCAACATGACCTCTGTTAAGATTCCATTCAACAAACATTTATTCAGCACCCCTGGGGGTGGCAATATGTAACAGATTAAAGGACATTCAAAAATGGGGACAGAAGGAAGGCCTTGGGGGTGGCTGTCCCAAATCCTGGGGGACACCCTGTGACAGACACACAGGGAGAAGGACAGGTGGTAGACCAGACACCTCCTGGATGCTGGAGCACCATGGGGCTTAGGCTGAGCCTGCAAGCTTCCCCCACTTCTACCTGCTTGGGGCTCGCCCACATTTCCCTCTCTAGACACTGCCCAGGAAGCACAGGAAATGGTGGGGACCTTGATCTTCCACCACTCTGGCTCTGCAGGCAACATTCCAGGTGATAATGACACAGGGCTACAGCACAGGAAGGCTGGGAGCATTCGCCTTATAAGGCCAGGCGAATGCCGGGCACTGCGCTGACTCATGGCAGGCAGGCAGGTGGCCCTTAGGTGTGGCTCCTGGAGCTCTAGGCCAAGAATCCAGCAGGGAGGCAAACCCATCCAGCCTCTTCAGAGTGGCAGGGGAAGGAAAAGGGGTGGCCTGAGCGCTTCTGGGAGATGTCCCAGCAAGGACATCCTGTCAGAACAAGGCCTGGAGCTTTTACTTTATATCTGCATCTCCAATCAATCAATCAGTCAACAACAGACATCTATGTGGCACTTACCAAATGCCCAGGCACAGTGTTCGAGTGCTGGAGCTTACAAAAAGAAAACAATTCCTGCCCTCAAGGAGCTTACATTCTAGCACCAAGGAAAATGCCTGGCACATAGTGGGGATGTCATCAATGCTTCTCTCTCCTATTAGAATCTAAGCTCCTTGAGGTCAGAGAAAATAACCTTTTTTTGTAGCTATATCTATATCTCTAGCTAAGTATTCGTTCTCTCCCTCTCCCCTTCCTTCCTCCTTTTCATCTATCCATCCCTCTCTCCACCCAACTACCCACCCATCCTGCTATCAATCCATCTCTTGAGATTCTGTGATTCTAGGACCAAATGTCTGCAGTAAAGTCAGGAAATAGTCAAAGGTCAGGAAAATGCCTTTAAACATGTTTGTTGAATTGACCAAAAAATTTGGTGTTGAAGAAAGGGTGCTAGGCTATAAAATCTTGCATACCCTTTGACCCAGCAATACTACTGTTAGGTCTGTATCCCAAAGTGATAAAAAACAAAAAAAGAAAAGGGCCTCTATGTACAAAAATATTTATAACTGCTCTTTTTGTGGTAGCAAAAAATTGGAAACCGAGGGGATGCCCATCCACTGGGGAACGGCTGAACATGCTGTGGTTTATGATTGTGACAGAATCTTCTTGTGCTATAAGAAATAATGAGGAGGGTTTCAGAGAAACTCGAGAAGACTTATCTGAACTGATACAAAGTGAAGTGAACAGACCCAGAAGAATGTTATACAAAGTAATAGCAATACTGCACAATGTGAAAGACTTGGCTAACTCTGATCAATTCAATGCTCCAAGATAATTCCAAAGGACTCACGACTGAAAATGCTATCTGCCTCTAGACAAAGATGGATGGATTCTGAACACAGACTGAAGCAGACTATATTTCACTTTATTTTTCTCGGTGTTCTTTGGGGGGTTCTGTATTTCCTTTCACAACATGACTAAGATGGAAATATGTTTTGCATGATTGCACATGTATAATCTATATCGCATCGTTCACTATCTCGGGGAAGGGGGAGAGGAGGCAAGGAGGGAGAGAATGTGGAACTCAAAATTTTAAAAAATGAATGTTAAAAATTGTTTTTACATACAATTGGGGGAAAAAAGATTAAAAAAAAACCAAATAAACAAGAAAGGGCTCTATTTTTGGAGACAGAGAGCCAGCTTTCCAACCCTGGTTTCACAGGATCCCCAGTGGGGAGCTGGAAGGGATCCTGGAGGTCACTGAACTCAGCCCCAGAGAGGTTAACCAATAAGGAGAGGTCCAGTGTCCTCTGACTCCAAACAGAACATGCTTCTGCTTCTGTGGATGCACCTGTGTGACCTTAGATCGATCACTTTCCCCCTTCTGGGCCTCAGTTTCCTCATCTGTGAAATGAAGGCACTGGATCCGGGTCCTCAGGGTCCCTGCTACCTTGAAATCTCTGGTCCCACCACTGGCTCCATCCAGCTCTGAATCTAAGGCAGTAATTTCACTGGGCTATTCGGCCTTTATTCCATAAGTCTATTTAGCTTGCCCAGGGAAAGAATTCGGTGTTTTTACGGCACAGTTCAAAGGCTGCTTTGCATCCAAAAGCAAAGAGACTGACTCAATCAATCGATTAACATTTACCAAGAGCCTCGTCTGTGCCAGGCCCTGGGCTCAGTGCCCGCTCTCAGTCGATTCAGTCATGCCCCACTCTTCATGACCCCATCTGGGGTCTTCTTGGCAGAGAGACTGGAGTGGTTTGCCATTTCCTCTTCCAGCTCATTTTACAGATGAGGAAACTGAGACAAACAGCGGGAAGTGACTTGCCCAGGGTCTCAAAAGCTAGTGTCTGAAGACACATGTGAACTCAGGTCTTCCTGATTCCAGGCTCGTGCCACCTAGCTGCCCCTGACTGCAAAGTGCTGGGGATACAAAAAGATGCAGAAGACTGATCATGCCCTCAAGGAGTTAACAATCTAATGGGAGAGACAACCGGCAAACACACATGTGCAAAGAAGTTACACACAAGAAGAACAGGCGTGATTCACAGAGTGAGGGCAGCAGGATTGTGAGGGCTGGGAGAGGATTCCTGGAGAAGATGGGATTTTAGTGGGGCCCTAAAGGAAGAGGGCGTGGGGGTGGTGATAAATGGAGCAGAGGGAGGGCGGTCCAGGCCAGAGAGAGCGCCCAGAGTCCAGAGGTGGAAGGTCTGGTTCCTGGAATGGTGAGGAGGCTGGGGTCGCTGGACCCAAGAGTCCATGCAGCGGGGCAAGGGTAAGACGCCTGGGGCTGGGGGGGGGGGGACTTTGAATGTCAAACTGAGGATTTTGCATTTGATACTGGAGGCCATAGGAAGCCCCTGGAGTGAGTGGGGAGGGTGCGGGTCAGCTGTCTGCTTTAAGAAGGTCACTTTAGTGGCTGGAGGGGGACAGAGTGAGACAGACCAGTGATTCCTGTCCCCGGCACGAGGCTGGGCCCGTGCTCTGCAGCAAGCACGACTTTGAGACGTGGTGTATCTGGCCTACTTGGTCGGCACAGTCTGTCCCCTGGCTTTCCAGTGTGGTCCAGGGGGAAGGGCAGGAGATCTGGGGGTAAAGACCTAGACTGGAATCCCAGCCTCGCACCTTGCTCCTCTGGGTGAGTCACTGAGCCCCTCTAGCCTCAGCTTTCTTATCTGTAGAATGGGGCAGTCAGGGGCTCTCTCCATAGCCCTCTGAGCCCCCAGGCCAAAGCCAGCCCCTCCCCAGCACTCTCTCCATCATTCTTTTCATTGTTGCTGCTTCTGATCTTCCGGAGGCACTAGCCTCCTCTTTGTATCTTCACAATAAACCTGCGGGAAGCACCCCCCCCTCCCAGGGGTGACTGGCCCGGAGCAGGTACCATGCCTGCCACTCGTCACAGCTGGAGGAAGTGCCAGCCCGTGAGGAGGCAGGGGAGAGGGAGGCTGGCAAACAAGGCCAATCTTTCCGGCCTCAGGTTTCATAGGGACCTTGAAGCTGCTCTCTTCAGGCCAGGCCTCCCTCCAAAGAGAGGCAAAAGATAGTCCCTGCCCTCAAGGGGCTTACAATCTAATGGGGAAGATGTGCAGCTGTTCTGAATATGTCCCCTTGGAGAGGAGCCTGGGACACTGGGACAGTTAGTGACCCCAAAAGGGTCAGGCAGAGTGCCTGCATGTGTGTGTGTGACTCCGAGGCCTGCTCTCTAACCACTAGGCCACACTTCCCCTCTGCACTATGGGCCTCACACACTAGATACTCAACAAACCGCTGGGTTGAAATGAACCGACCTGCCTATGGCCACGCAGCAGGTCTTCCTGACTCCAAGTCCAAAATGACCCTTTAAAGCTCCAGGGACTGGTTCATTTTTGTCTTTGCTTACTCACTGCCTGGTACAGTGCCTGGCACATAGTAGGCATTTAATAAATGCCTGTTGGTTGCTAGAATGTAAGCTTCTTGAAGCGAGGGACAAGGACCATTTTATTTTCTTTGCATTCTGTGCCCGGCACACAGTAGATGCTTAATAAATGCTGCTCAGCGACTAAGCAATTGCTTTGCAGCTCCCAGGATTCTTCTTGGCGGGGCCTGGTGGCCAGAGATAAGTATCCAGGCGCAGGCTGGCTACATGCACGTTCTGAAGGCTGGGCACCCATCCACCCTGCCACAAGGTATAATTATGGAGCCCCGGACGAGTCCAGGACCTGCGAGGAGCGTGGCGGCAGCAGCAGCTGCAGGTGGTGGGTCCGACTTTCCTCAGCAGCTGCTGCCCGCTGCCCCTCCAAACAGAAATGCCTTTTTTGCCATCCCGTTGTTAGCTGGTTCAGCACCACGTCCTGCCTCTCTGAAAGCTCCCCTGGCAGAACAGGCTGGAACGTTCTCCCTCTCGGAGCTCACAGTGTGGCCAGGAGCTAAGATGCAGCCAGGCCTCCCCATCTTCCTTCCTCAGGCCTCAAGGCAGGCAGAAGTTGGCATTTCCACAGGTCCTGCTCACTCAGAGCTTCCTTCTTTTCCTTCAGGAGGAGGCTTGAGTAGAAATCTCTTTTAAAAACAAAACTAGACATTATTTCATCGGCTAGGAGGATACTCCTACTGGGGCAGCACCCCGTCCAGCGCAGACTGGCACCTGAACTTCAGTGAGAGCCGCCTGGAGGCTCTGAGAGGTTGTGATTAGCCCAGGGTGACCCAGCCAGCATGGGTCAGAGAGAGCACTTGAACCCAGGACATTGTGACTGCTGCTGCCTCTCGAGCAATATTGAAGGCTTCCTTTATTTCCCAACTGGGTTATATTTGGGGTTAATGGCTAGGGAGGGTAGCTCTCAACTCAGGGGCAATTCTATTGCATTCCACAGTTTTCATGAGCACCTGCTGGGTGCAAGGTGCTGGGAATTCAGAGAATGCCTTTTGGTGCAGTCCCAGAGTGTTGATTTGGGAGGCTTGGGTTTGAATCCCGGCTTGGCAGCTTATGGCCTGTGTGACACGGTTGGACTGCATGGCGTCTGACAGACCTGCTGACTCTAGAGCTGGGATATAGTGGCTGCTTTATAAATGTAAATAGTAGGTGCTTCATAAATGCTTACCGTTTGATCCGAGCAGTATCTCTTGGACTTTGCTGGGCCTCGATTTCCTCATCTGTGAAAGGAAGGGGTCGCACTCCAGGGCCTCCCTGCCAGCTCTAAATCTAGGACTCCATGGTACAAAAACAGTCCCTGCCCTCAGGGAGCTCACATTCTAGCTGCCAATTTGTACCCAGGGCTCCCAGTTACACCCAAGTTATTTATAGGCCTTTCTTTCATCAGGCTGTAAACAATGTGGCCCAATGCCCTGCAGCCCATTCACACCCATCCCTGGGGCTTGGACTGGGGGGGGGATATCCTCCAGAGCTCAGCCCCTGCTGGACAGCATCCAGGACTCCTCCTCTGAGGCTGCTGGCCCCTGGCACTGCCTGTAACCCGGGCTTGCTCCAGGCCTGGCCCTGGGGCTCCCCTGCCAGGGATACCCAGATCAAACACTCCCACCCCACCCGCAGCAATCACCAAACCGGCCACGGCCACAGGCCATGACACATCTTCAGGCTGAGCCACCTGCCAGTGGGTGACCCCACTCACAGCCCCTGGAAAGAGTCGGGGGGGGGGGCTGCACAGGCCATTCCATGGGCCTACAGATGGGGTGTGGGATTTGAGCTCAAGCTCCCTGGTAGTTTTGGAGTCAGAGGCCTTGGCCTGCAATCCTGGCTCTGCAACTTCACTGTGTTTGCCTCAGTTTCCTCATCTGTAAAATGAGGATGATGAGGTCACCCACCTCCCACGGTTGTTGTGAGGCTCAGATGAAATATTAACTGTAAAGGGCTTTTCAAAGGGCTTTCTGTCTGCTTAGACACAGATGTAAATCTCCCAGTGCCTATCTATCTGCAGGCTAACTTTTAATACTGCATTTGTGTGGCTGACAAACAGTGGGATTTGTTGGATTTGGAGTAAGAAAAACTGCCACTACGGTGCTCAGGCCCTCAGTTTCCCCAAATGTCAAATGAGGGAGTTGGACTCAGTCCAGCTCAGAATCTGTGATCTTATGATTAAAGAGTTAATTAAATAGGGTGTTTTGAGATAATTTAAAAACAAACAAGTCAGGCCCCAAGCTAGGGACATAATTGTTTCTCATTACACTTTCCAGGGAAAATAAGATTTGCCTTACATGGTTTGTACTTCTACTACTTTTTCCCCCTGGAACATAGCCTGCTCCAAGTTTGAGGCCTGCCTTATGTCGTCCAGGGTGGCCACTGACATATTTTATTATCTCTGGGCAACATATACTTAGTAGGGGATTTGGGAAAGCCCTGGGGTGCTTGAGTATGGACAGGTAACCCAAGGCTGGAAGAGCAGCCACATTAGCTGCCTTGGGCAGACTCACAGAGTGTTTATTAGACCTCTGAGCGGCCTCTAAACCAACCCCTTGGTTTTTCTAATGAGGACACAGAGGCCCAGCAGTGTTAGGTAAATTAGGAAGACAGCAAAAAAGTAGGTCAGGATTCGAACCTGAGACTTTTGACTCCACATCCAGCACTCTTTCTGCTACAGCTATAGGGGGGAAACCCAACTCAGGCAGATGGAGAAATGCTACATTTCAAGGCAAGAATATGAAAAGCAGCACGAAGGAACTTTGCTGAAAACTGGAGAGAATCCACAACTGCCCACGAACCCACGCCAATCTGGAGACTGACCAGCAACCATGAAAACCTCTGAAACAATGATGGCTGGAAAAAGTGGCCTCTGGGGCCTTCCTGCTCTCAATCTGTGATCTGAGTTTTCCTACAAAGCTTCATTGGCCACCAGGGGCTGCAAAACTAACAACGTCTTCTGGGACCCTCAAAGTTGGGAGCAGCGCTGAGTGGGAGGAAGGAAGTCATCCCCTTCATCTTCTGGCCCAGGACTGGGGCCCAGCCTGGGTATTCCCAAGGACAGCCCCAAGATGAGGCCTCAGAGGAGAGCCAGGCATTCAGCCCAGGACCGAGGCCGGGAGAGCTGGGAGCCAGGAAGCCCTGCTGGCCAGCCATCAGCCTCTGCCTGGCTCTGGGGAGAGGGAAGGAGGCCTGGGAGGAGGGGAGGGCCCTGGGGAGATCTCCTGGGGCAGTTCTCACCGAGGGGACAAGTAAAGCCCACTTCTAAACGCTTGGAATCTGGAGCAGCCAGCCCCCTCTGCCCCACCCCGCCCCACCCCAGGGCCTCAGCACCAGCCTGGAACAATGCATGCACACTTTTAGAAGTACATTTTTGGCAGGCTACTTTTTTTTAAGGTGTTTTTCACACCTGCCCCAGCCACGGGGCGCTAGGAGCCTGGGCTCAGGAGACCCAGATGGAGCCTGGCTCAGCAACATCAAGATTGGGGGGTGGGGCTGGTGTGAAAGTGGGGGCAGCGGAGTCAGTCTCGAGGGTCACAGCTCCCAGCTTCAAGGCCTTGGCCAAAGCCCCTCTCCAGACCTCTGAAACTGCACAACAAGGCGCTGGACCCGGGGACTTCTCAGGTCCCTGGTGGCTCTGTCTCCAGCACCCCAAGTCTGGGTGGGGTGGTCTGAGGGGGGGGACGGGCCTCCCAGTAACCTCTGCTCTCCTAAGTCTACACTCTCAGTGGGGGAGGGGAATGATGCTGTCAGGACACAGTCTGATAGCTGTCAGCCAGCCTTGTGTATGGAGAACTAGGTGTTCTCTTTCAAAAGAACAATCTCTGCCCCGGGATCCAAGCTAAAAATCTATAGCCAAAGAGACAGAAATAGAGTGAACCCAACCCTGGCTGGCCTGAACAGGCTGGCACAGGGCAGGAGAGACACAGCTCTGCCTTGCTCTGGAGACGGAAGGAAGAGGGAGAGGGGAGGTGAGCCAGAAGTACCCTGGGGGGATTCAGAGCAGGTCGGCCATGTCCTGTGTGTGCCACTGCCTGGGGGACCACTTGACCTTCCCGGGCCTCAATTTCCTCACTGGTAAAATGGGAATTGGGGGGGGGATTGAACTAGATCCCTCAGAGGCCTCTTCTACCTTTAAATCTATATATTGCTATCTATACATCTATCTATCTACTGAGAGAGACAGAAAGACAGAGACAGAGAGAGGGGAGAGACAGACACAGAGAGAGACAGAGTCAGAGACAGAGAGAGAGATAGAGACAGAAAGACAGAGACACACTGAGAGACAGAGGGAGAGAGACAAGAGACAGAGAGAGAGAGAGACAGAGAGACAGAGACAGAGACAGAAGGAGAAGGAGAGTGTGAAAATTTGCAGCATGGTGAGGCAAAGACACCTGGACCCCCAAACCACCTCTAGGGCTGCATCACTCTGGCCCAGTCATTTGGTCTCTGAGCCTTAATTTTCTCACTGGTAAAACGAGGGGACCGGACTGACTATTTGGTATTAAGGTCCCTTATAGAGCTCTGACTCTGTGATCCCACAATGACGCTGGTGTGCACAGAGGGTTCTGGGCTGGGGCGGGTGAACTCGGTTTTATGAATATTTTGCTAATTACATTTCTAGATAATTAGGTTCCTTTGTAGTCCTACATATTTCATTTTATGCATTGAAAAAAAACCCCATAGACACCATGATGAGTGGAGAGGCCCAGAGGCTCACTGAACAGAGACTGATGCCCAAAGGGGCCCCCAAATGAACTCCCTTGTTAAATCTCCCTTCACTGAAAGCCCCTATTATTTTAGAAAGCCTTAGAGGTCTGCCTGAAGCACTGAGATATTCAGTGACTTGCCCAATCCCAAGACTTGAACCCGGGTCTTCCTGATGCCACTCAAAGCCCCTTCTTGGACACCAACACCCCTCACTGATGTCCATGCGGATATGTGGAATTCACCTCATCACAGACCCATCACCGTGAGAAGAAGGTCCCCTTGGACTCTGAATATCGTTACTGTTGTCAGTGGCGCCGTCTTTGTGGCTGCTTGTGTCTGGGGGCCCCTTGGTTCAGTCCCCTCCTTGTCCTTTCTACTTGGTTCTGTTCTGAGTCTTGGCGCTCCCTCCCTCTAGAAGCCTCTGATCTCAGTCGCTCCTCTCTGGTCTCCCTGCCACTGCCCTCTTGGGTTGCCTTAAGGAGGGGTGCGACTTCCCTTGGGGCAGTTTGGTTGTTTAGTGGGTCTGGAGGCAGAAGAGGGGAGTCAGACGAGAGCCCAGCAGCTGTCAGGTCCCACGGAATCCTGATCCCAGCATGGCTGGCCAGGTGCCAGATCCTGAAGGGCCTCCTATGGGTCTCCCCCATCGAGCCTGTCCTGCGCATGGCCACCAGACTGACCTTTCTTACAACAGTTTCTCAGGGGGCTCTCTGGCTCAAGGACTCCCCATGGCGGTCCAGCGTCGGAGGAGCTCTCACCCAACCCGCCCAATCTCTCTCTGGCTACCATCCAACGAGGCCCCGCTGATCTGGCAAGCCTGGTTTCCTGAGTGCCCCTGAACCCAAGAAGGCCCCTCTCCAGACTGCTCAGGGCCATTCTCCCACCTGCAAGGCCTCCCTCCTCCTCCTCCTCCTGCCTTATCCCAATGTGGAAGGGGCCCCTTGGATCCCATCTCTTTCACAACCACTTTGATCTCTCCCTCCTCTGAACTCCTGGGATATACTGTGAAGAGCGGGAGCCTGGCACCTTGGGAGTGAGTCACAGGAATGTAGTCAGGGGACATGGGCTCATATCCCACTGGAGACACGTGGCACCCCCTCTGCACTCCAGGCGCATGGTGCCTCCTCACTGGTTGGCATGCAAGGTGCTTCACGGCCTGACTGGGCACCTTCCCTGGCTCTCCCTCATGCCTGGCGTGCTCTCCCCTCGTTGCCTCCTCAAGTCCTGGCTCAAGGGCCCCCTTCTATGGGCCTCCCTTCCAAGACCAGCCCCAATCCATCCTGCATGGGGTTGCCATGTTGCCTCCTCTGAGACTGTGAGGGCAGAGGCCAGCTTCAGCCTCTCTCTGCCTCCCCAGGCTCTTAATCAATGCTAGCTGGCTGACATCTCCCCCAACCTCAGCTTCTCATCTGTAAAACGAGGAGCTTAAACTGAAGGACCTCTAAGGTCATTCTAACCCAGCTCGGGCCCAAGGGGGTCCCAACAATGGGATCTGAAGCCATCTGGCCCAACTCCTCTATTTTACAGATGAGGAAACTGAGGGCGGTCGTGTGATTTGCTCATGGTCACCTAGGCAGGAAGCGCAAAAACTGGATATGAACCCAGGTTCTCTGAGTCCAGAACCAGGCAAGTCCCTTCACTTCTCTAAGACTCAGTTTCCTCATATGTAAAATGAAGATGCCACCTCCATTACCTACCTCACTACCTTCCTGGTGAGAGGAGAGCACTTTGTTAAATGTCAAGTCCTTTATAAATATTATTATTGCGATCCTGGGCAAGTCACTTAACCCTGTTTGCCTCGGTTTCCTCATTGGTAAAATGAGCAGGAGAAGGAAATAAACTGCTCCAGTATTTCTGCCAAGAGAACACCAAACGGGGCTATGAAGAGTCAGATACGGCTGAAAGGACTGAACAACAAAAATCCTCTTTTCTCTCTCTCTTCCTACTATCTAACCCTTTGCCACTCAAGGACTGGGAGCTCACTTAGTCCTTCTGAAGCCTGCAAAGTGCTGAGAAGGTTATCCCAACCCAGCATGACCAAGGATCATTCCCATTTTGCAGAGCAGAAGGTTGAGGAGCCATGCCTCGCCTGTGGGTCACGCAGCTTCTAAGTGTTAGACAGGATCTGAACCCAGGTCTCTGGCTCGGTGGCTAAGCTTTGCTGGAATCCAACATTCTCTGTGAGCTTACACACCTGTGCGCGGCCTGTTTACTTAGAAACAGGTTCCTCCCTCCCCCTTTCCTCTGGGGACCCCACAGAGCACTGAATGTTTCCGGCCAAAGGTTACTCACCCACTCACTTTAGTGACTCTATTTAAAGTCTGGGTGGATGGAGTCCTGGCCTGTTTTATTGGCCTGGACAGTGGCTCTCACCGTGGACTTCCACGTTTGGTGCGGGCTGGCCTCAGAGGCAGCCCCCACATGACCAGGACTGCCCTGCTCCCCCTTCTGCACACCTGCCAGTGTCTCTGGGCTGGGATCTTCTAGGATTCACTTCCAAGAGGAAGGAAGGGCCCAGGAACACCGGATGGAGGGATGTAGCTTTCACGAGGTCTGGCTAATCCAGGGGACAATGAAGGGCTGGGGAGGGCTTCCTCTATGACCCCTGAGCACAGAAGCAGGAGCCCTGGGGGCAAAGAGGCAAAATTAAAAAAACCCCTTCCAAATAATTTCAGTTACTTGGATGGGGCATGCTTTACTTCTGGAGGCCATGAGCTCCCCATCACTGCAGGTCTCTGACAGGAGGCTCAACTGTTACTTATTAGGGCTCCTGGAATGGGCTACCTAATCTAGCCCATGCCCAAAAAGAAAACAGGACAAACCAACATGGACCGTGATGCACCAGGGGCTCCGGAGGCATCAGGCTGGCAGGAAGCGAGGACAATAAAAGAAGAAGGCACAATGGACTGTGCTAGAAGTGAGACAGGAGGATGGGTTCGAACCCCACCTCTGACACTTACTAGCTGTGTTACCCTGGGTGAGTCATTTACCATTTCTCTGAGCCTCACTGTCCTCATCTGCAAAATGGGCATCATGCCACCAACTGCACCTACCTCCCAGGACTCAAGTGAGAGGAAGCTGTGAGAAGCACTTTGTTAAGCTTAAAGCGGCGTTTTCTAGGTCACTTAGGATCGTTACTATTATAATTATTAGGACAAGTCATTTTCTTACCCCTACAAGCCAGTTAGAGAGGCAAAAGCAACATGCACAAGAAGGAATGATGATAAAGATGAACCTGTACGGAGCATTTCAAGGATCCTGAAACTGTTTCACAACAGCCCTCTGAACCAGGAAATCCTTTTCTCTCCATTTTAAGATAAGGAAAGGCAGCCTGAGGCAGGGTAAGACTGAGGCTGAATCTGAACTCCGGTCTGGCCGATTCTACCGAGAGTGGAGGCTCAGCAGGCTCCATGTTGGAGGCCTGGCTTCTGGGAGCTCGGCCCACTGGGCACCTTGGTTCTGCCCCATCCCACCTTCCCCAGCTCTCTGGGAGATGGTGAAGCTGTTGGAAACCTGACCTCTCTCTCTCTCTCCCCTCCCTTGGCCTCCTTGCTGGTCCCTGGAAGCCTGGGAGGGCAGGTGTGCAAGGACACAGGGCAGATCCCTCTCGGATGGATGCCAACCACCAGCATGCTTGTGGGACCCCCGAGCTGGGTGGGCACTGGGGCACCATCCCTCCTCCTCCTGCGGCTGCTTTAGAAGGTGCGGCAATGCCCGGGGTGCTCTGGGCTCCCGGGAAGGCTGCCGGCAGCCAGGGGGAACACAGAAAAGGGGGCGAGAACACAGACAAGATGGCGGTGTTCACTCACACGCAAGCACCATCATTGTCGAGGCTGCCACAGACCTGGGACTGGGCTGCGCTTGTGGCCCAGAGAGACTGGGAGGCTTGGGGTCACAGGACGTCAGTGACATGCCCCCCAATATAAACCTCGTGGGCCTTCAAAGTCCTTTATTACCTGCCCCGCTCCCCCACCTGTTCTCCCCCTTCCAGTGACCCCGGGTGGCGGGCTGGGTCCTGAACAAGCCCCTCCACCTCTCGGTGGCTCTGGCCATTCTCTCTGGCTGCCCGGAAAGCCCTCCCGCCTCCACTCTGCCTGCTGACCTCCCTGGCTTCCCAGGCCCAGCTAAAATCCCACCTCCTACAGGAAGCCCTCCCCAATCCTCTGTCTTAATTACTTCCTGTTCTGTCTGTATCTTGCTTATAAGGCAGCTGTCATTATGCTGACTCCCCCACTCCACAGTGAGCAGCTCCTCGAGGCAGGTACTGCCCTTTGCCTCTTTTATATCCCCAACACTCAGCACAGTGCCTGGCACACAGCAGGCATTTAATAAATGCTCACTGATTGACCTAACGACTTGCTCAGCATGACGCTGTAGGTGACAAGGGGAGGTTTTATCCAGTGATCCTACAGTTCATAGGATCATAGACTGGGCATCAGAAGAAGCCTTGGAGATTCTAGCCTGACACCCTCAGACCAAATCACTCCAGAAAGGTGATCCTGGATCAGGGGTTATCGCTCAGAAATTAAAGTCAGGAAGAACTGAGTTCAAATCCTGCCTCAGGAGTTTACTGTGTGCCTCTGGGCAAGTCTTTGCTTCCCTTATTAAGATTAATTCTTAATTACCGTGAAAAAATAATAAATAACATTCAGTAATAAAACAAACATAAATTAATCATTAGCCCTCACGTCCTCATTTGTAAAACTGGGGGAACAGTGGCGCCCCCCTCACAAGGAGATCTGAGGCTCAAAGGAGGGATGGGAAGGGGAGGGCTGGGCTACTTACTATTCATGTTACACTTGTGGCCCTCATGGGCCAGGGTCATCACTGACACTCTCTAACAAGCTGTCTGGGTGCTGGAAGGCCTGTCAGACACCAGCTAGTCCAGCACCTTTCAATGGACAGGGGCGGAAAGGGAGGCCAGGGGGGAGGAGGTCCCAAGATGGCCCAGGCTGGGAGGAGCAGGTTCCAGTGATTTCCCCATTATCCGGCCTGCAGAGGGGAGGGGAGCATCGAGTGGCTTGTTCGGTCGAGGTGCCAAGCAGGCAGAGCTGGCAGGAAGCAGGCTGGGAGTTCAGGAGCCCCCCGGGGTGAAGAGTAAAGGGGGGGTGCTGAGCTTCTCAGAAGGTGGGGCTCGGGGGCAGGGCAGTAATCGTCAGGGCCCAGTTCTGGCAGCTGCGAGCTTATCTCACTGCAGGAATGGGGAGAACGGGCTCCGAGTGTCTGGGGAATCATGAGGAGGTCCCCAGCTACCGCAGAGGATACACGCTGTGTGCACGCTTACACGCGTCCTCGTCACTTCTGCCCACGGAGTGTGAGCTCCCTGAGGGCAGGGGCTGTTCTGCTGGTGCCTAATGCATGCCTGCTGACTCAACTTTGGGTCCACGTCCTCTCCCCCTAGAACCTGTAAGCTCCCTGAGGGGAGGCTTCCCCTGTCTTTGCATCTCCAGTGATAGCACAGACCTAGAATGTGGCGCATTCTCAACACATCCTAGTTAACTGGTTGCTACGAGTTCAGGAACAGCTTAAGGAGCACAGGAACGAGGATGCTGTTGTTCTAGAAGAGGAGCATCAGGAGGGTGACGTCTCGACCCTCCAGCGGGTTTAAGTGAGGCAGGGCCGTGCAGTCCAGCCTCATTCTCTCCTCCAGAAAGCCCAGTGGCAACACACAAGTCCAGACAGCTGGAGATGGCCCTGGATGTAGCCGGCGGCCTGGGCCTTTCTAAATTAAGGTCCTTCCCAGGTCTCAGTTGCTCTGAGGCAACACCCATTCAATGCCTAAGGGCTAGGTAAGAATTGGGATGAAAGACCGCCCATTTACCATCACAAGAGTATCAGTCTGGGAGGGGAAGACCCTCAGAGTTTCTGGCCAGGACCAGGAACAAGGCAAGTGGAAGCTGGAATGGGGGATGGCAGTTCAGAGAAAGGAAAAGACAAACGCAAGAGACGCTGAGAAAAATCAAGAAGCCTTAATGTCCAGCTGGGGACGGGGCTCAGAGAGAGAGGAGTCCAGGCTGACCAGAAGGCTGCCGGGCTCACAGGCCCTAAGAGTGTAGCTCTAAATGTGTAACGGACCATGGGGGCCAGACATGTCTACACACTGAGGCCCAGGGGGGTTAAAATGGCCATAGAAATGGCCAAGCCCACTGGGTAGCTGGATGTGGGGGAAAAGAAGGTGAACCTGGTTTTGTTTTATATATGTTGAGTTTGAGGGGATGAGAAGCTAAAGGCCCAGAGTCTGGGAGAAGGTTGGAGATGGACACTGGGCTTGGAAGAATGGCTCAGCTGCCAGAGGAGAAAGGAGATCTGGGAAGAACCAGGCATGTGGAGAGAAAAACAGGGAGCTAATGGAGGCCTTGGCCTTGGGGCACCACTACAGGAGGCAGAGCCAGCAAAATGGCAGAAGGAGCAGTCAGAGAGGTAGGAGGAAAACCAGTCCGGTGTGTGGTCAAAGCAGGTGGTGGGAGAGAAAGCTTCAGGAAAGAGGGGAGTCATCGACCAAGTGGTGTTCAGCGCTGGAGGAACCCTGAAGGACGAGGACCGAGAAGAGGACATTGGGTCTGGCAACGAGGCCCCTGGTGATCTAGGAAGTATGATGGAAGTCGGAGCTGGGGCAACACCTGGGACGATGCTAACTCCAAAGCATCTACTATGTGCAGGGCACTGGATGTCAACAGAATTACAGCTCAAGAGCTGGAAGGGACTGAGCCCCTCGCTTTACAGATGAAGAAACTGAGGGTCTGGCAGGTTAAGGGATAGTGGTCCAAGAGGCAGGTAGGTGGTGCAATGGCTAGAGTGCTTGACCTGTAGTCAGGAAGACCTGAATTCAAATTCAGCCTTAGACACTTAATGGTTGTGTGACCCTGGGCAAGTCATCTAACTTTTCCCAGCCTCAGTTTCCATATCTGTAAAATGAGGATGATAATAGCACCTAGTTCCCAGTAGGTTCAAGTGAGATAATTTGCATAAAGCACTTTGCCAACCTTAAAATACAATATAAATTACTGTCTTGGAAGAGGCAGGAGGGGATGAGAGAGTACTTCAGCAGAGGAAGTGCTTGGGAGAGGAAGAAGGGAGGAAGAAAAGAGCTGAGTAGAAGTGTGGTGAAGAGAGAGGAGGGGGGCAAGGGCTCCCCTCTGAAAGGATCTCAATTTCTCTCCAGGGCAGGAGGAGACAGAAGGGTGGGACGGGGAGGGAAGGACAGAATGACTGCAGACAGCCCAGGCCCGTCGCCTTTGCAGACGCTGTGCTCCACACTGGTTGCTCTGAAGATGACCTGGCACTTCGCTCTTGCGTGGTCATTTTCAGTCGTATCTGACTCTTTGTGACCCCACATGGGGTTTTCTTGGCAAAGACGCTGGAGCGGTTGGCCACAGCCCTCTCCAGCTCATTTGACAGATGAGAAAATTGAGGCAAGCAGGGTTAATGTGACTTGCCCAGGGTCCCACAGCTAGGGACTGGATTTGAACTCAGGTCTCCCTGACTCTGGGCCCTGAGTCCATCACAGCCCCCCCGCTGCATTTCCTTTGCCGGCTTAAAACCAGAGGGACCAGTGCATGATCTACCCTGGACTGCGCAGTAGGCCCACGAAGAGCCTCTCTCTGGCTTTTTCCTCCTGTTTCACTCCCTCCCACAAGGGAAAGTGAATCCCCCTTCGAGGCCCAGGCTGGGGAGAAGGTCGGGGTCCATCTCACCCCAAGTCTTCCCGGAGGTGATAGTCAAACCAGCAGATAAGCGCTTGGCTGTGACCCACAAGAGGCTGAGGCTGTCAGAGAAGGGCCGTGACGTTCCTGGCTTCTTTCTGCGTGACCCAAGCTGTCCTCGCTCCGCTCCCCTGGGCATCGTGTGCCCACCCCCCTCCCACTCCCGTCCTCACTACCACAGGCCCCACAGGGAGCAGGTTCTGGGTCCGAACCCCATCTCTGATGCTTACGAGCGTGACCTTGGGCAAATCCCTTATTTCCCAAGGCCTCAGTCTCCTCATCTATAAAGTGGGGGTGGTGGACTCGATGGCCCTGAAGGAGGTCCCTTCTGACTCTACAACTTTGACTCTGTGGACTTGGGCAGCTCCTTTAACTTGTCTGAGACTCCGCTTCCCCAACTGTAGAAGAAGGCTGGAGTCCCCAGGGTGTCTTCCAGATCAGATCTCTGCTCTGATGGGCTCATGATTCAGACTCAGCTGGCTCAAAGAGCCAGAGGTCGCACAGCTAGCAGTGCTGAAACCATTCAGCGCAGGGGAGGAAAAGGAAGAGCACTTATACAGCACCCATGAGCCAGGCACCGTGCTGAGCCATCTCCCAACCACCTGGCAAGGTCGGTGCTATAGTTATCCTCACTGTACGGCTGAGGAAACTGAGGCGCAGGGTCGTTGAGAGCTTTCCTAGGGCCACACAACACAGAAGAGAAACAGAGAATGTCTGGGCATCTTCTTCTAGCTCCTGAGTGTCAGACTCCGGCAAGGACCTGACAGGGCTGGGGTGGCAGCAAGATGGCGCCTTCGCCTCTGATGAAAGGCCACGCAATACACAGAGAGTGGAGAGAGCCTGGCCCGAAAGCCAGGAAGAACAGGCGCGTGCCTTACCTGTGACACGTGCCGTCTGTGGACCAGACAAAGGAGGCAATGGGGGCAAAGTGCCAGGCACGCCTTACGCTGCCATCTAAGTTGTTATTATTATTAGTTGTTACTATTGTTGCATTGCCTTGCTCTAGCATGCCGCCTGAGACCTTCAGTGGCCAAGCGGGTAATCACCGGCATTGGTAGAGGGAGCTTTCTCCCTGGGACTTCTCAATATCAATGAGGTCCCGGGTCCTGACCCAAAACAACACACAGCAAAACTCCAGCCTCCCCACCTCCTCAAGACCCGCCAGCCAATCAATGGGCAAGCGGGCCCAAAGCCCAACCCACTGGGACAGTCCCTGAGCTCTGCAGAGCTCAGCCCAGGCGTCCTCCGAAGGCGGAGGCTGCGGTTGCTAGGAGATGACCAGGCGTGTCAGAGAGGCTGGGACTCGCCCAGGGTCGCCCGGCTCTGGTTGTCTGCGATGGGACCTGAGGCCAACAGGACTCACTCCCCCAGATGGGCTCACCGGTCCAACCACCTGCCTGGGGCATGAATCACAACAACAGAGAATCACAACAGGGATCGTCTTTGCCTGGGGATCTCCAGCCGTGGAGAAATCGCTCCGCCCTTGGAGACTGCCTTCCATCTCTTCTGGAGCCAGCTCGGACAGACTCAGCTATTTACACATTGTTTCTCCATTAGAATGTCCGTTCCCAGGGCAGTGAGATGGCGCAGGGGATAGAGGTCTGGCCCTGGAGGACCTGAGTTCAAATCCAGTCTCAGACACATGACACTAGCTGTGTGACCCTGGGCAAGTCACTTAACTCCAATTGCCTCACCAAAAAAAAAGCAAGAAAAAAAAAGTACGTCCTTTCCCTTGGCTTCCTTAAAGACTGAGCTGTACCCCATCTCCCTTCCATTTACAGCCATCCATCTCGTTTGTATGTGGCTGCTTTCATGTCTCTCCCAACAGAACCTGAGCTCTTCCAAGGCAGGGACTGTTTTTGCCTTTACATGAAAGCAGCCGCATACAATCCAAGTGGACAGTGGACAGCACTGTGGACAGAGCACTGGACCTAGAGTCAGAAGACCCGAGTTCAAATCCAGCCTCAGAAACTTCCTAGCTGTGCGACCTTGAGCAAGTCACTGAACCTCTGTTTGCCCCTGCGGAAGAAAATGGCAAACTCTGGCAGGATTTTTGCCAAGAGAACCCCAAGGGCAGAGGTCCAGGGGTCGGACAGGACTGAACCAACTGAACCCCAACAAGTCCCCCCCGGGTGGTGAGGATCAAGTGAAATGATAGTGGTAAGGCACTTTGCAAAGCTTCCTATGCGTGGAGTACGTCACCTTACAGACAACTGTCTGGTCCTCACCAGAAACCTGCAGAGGGCTCTCACCCCCATTTTACAGATGAGGACACTGAGGCTGGCTACACAGGTGGTGACTGTCTCTGGTGGGTCTACAACCAGTGGCAGGAACCTGTGCGGCATCAGTCAAACAGCCCCACCAGGGCCCAGGATTCTGTAAGGACGACCTGAGCAGCACATCCATCCTAAGAGAGAGGCACGAGACACCAGGGCGTTGGGAAGCCGAGGGGCTCTTCAGAGACAAGGAACCTGGACTTGGCGTCAAGAGGTCCTGCGTTCAAATCTCAGCTCCCTCTTAGCCCCTCACACCAGGAATCCTCTCCTTGCTGCTTTTCCCACCTGACTTCCTTCAGTACCAACTGATATCCCACCTTCTATGAGAAGCCTTTCCTGGTCCTCCTTAGGGCCAGCGCCTTCCCTCTGGCGATCATCTCCAAGTTATCCTGAACACATCTTGTTTGCACATGCTGTTTTCACCTGTGCTCTCCCCGTTTACGCTGTGAGCTCCTGGAGAACACGGATGGTCTTTTCTGTGTTTTGTCTTTCTTTGCGTTCAGCACGTGCCTGACACATAGTAGGTGCTTGATGACTCCCTGCGTCTCAGTTTCCTCTCTTGTAAAATGAGGGACTGACCCAGACAATATAACAGTTTTCGGTAGCTATTAATCCCGTGATTGCAAAAGGAGAGATGAGGAAGGAAATCAAGGAAAGGCATTCCAAGTAGAGAGAACAGCACGGGCTAAGGTGTGGAGGTGGGACCTTAGGAGGCATTTCCACACAGCCACACACGGTGAGAGCTGGCACAGACTCCGGAGTCCAGCCGGCCCACCCAATAAATGACCCCGCAGGCTCTGTTGGAAGAACAGAAAATAAGAGAGGAGCAGCCCATTCTACACAGAGATAGCAGCAACTCTTGGGAGTTTTCCTGACATCGGGCCTAATCTGTGACTTTGTCACTCCTAATTCTTGCTATTGACCTGCCTTCTGGTCCCCAAGAGCGCTGGCCCAGCCCTTCTTCCAGGGGGCAGCCCTTTAAATACATGGACAAATGGTCTAGGCTGACCACCCCCAGCTCCTTCACTTTCTTGTGGCCCAGGCCTGGCTGGCTGCCTCTGGACATTCCGGAAACAATGACCAGTGTCCTTTGGGCTGGACGAAGGAAGCACAAGGGGAGGGGGAGGTGGGGAACAGGGCTGGCAATGGTGGGAGGGGGTTGGTGACACTTTCCAACACGTGAATTAGTTTCCATTTGTTTTTATTTAAAAAATATGGCACAGGAGGCTTTGAAGGAGAAGGAAGGGTGTGTCTAAGAAACAAACTGAGCATGATACGAGTATTTCTAAAAAAAGGAGGGATTGAGCATCTGTCTTTGGAGACCTGGCTTTACTTAAACCAATCAAGCAACCTTCAGCCCTGGGTCCCCTCACCAGCTGCACACCTTGGGTCACACTCTCGTTTACAGGTGGCACTGTTTTCTTGGGAGTCCTCTCTCTCCTGACAGCTTTTTCTTGGAGGGATTACTGTCCGGCTGCCCTCTAAGTGGGGGTGTGCCCCACAACCGGCTCTTCCTGAGACTTCCCTCCTTACCTAGCACCTCCCTGCCCTAGAACGGTCTACCACCCCGAGTCTGTTCCCCTCTGGAAGGGCCCTCTGGGAGGCTTGCTCCCCACTTCTCTCACTGAGGAGTTTCTCCTGGAGCCTACGTTTTGTAGAAGGGCACAGGCCAGGAGCCTGCCTTCATTGCTCTCTCAGGCCTGATCCTGACTTTTTGGACTTTAAAATCACGCCCAGGTACCTTCCTCTCCCACTCCCTGCTTTCAGCAATTTTTGTTTATTGGAGGGTAAGCTCCTTGAGGACAGGGATTGGATTTCTTTTTACTTGTATTTTAATCTAGTGCTTAATAAATCCTTCCTTCCTCTCTCCTTTCCCTCCTTTTGTCCGCCCTCCCTCCTTTCCTTCCCTTCTCCTTCCTCCCTCTCTTCCTTTCTTTCCTTTCTCCTTCTTCCTCCCTCTCTTCCTCCTTTCTTTCCTTTCTCCTTCTTCTTCCTTCTCTTCCTTCTCCTTTCCTTCCCTTCTCCTTCCTCCCTCTCTTCCTCCTTCTCTTCCTCTTCCTTTCTCCTCCCTCCCTCTCTTCCTCCTCCTTCCTTCCTTTCTCCTCCTTCCTCCCTCTCTTCCTCCTCCTTTCCTTCCTTTCTCCTTCTTCCTCCCTCTCTTCCTCCTCCCTTCCTTCCTTTCTCCTTCTTCCTCCCTCTCTTCCTCTTCCTTTCCTTCCTTTCTCCTTCTTCCTCCCTCTCCTCCTTTCTTCCCTTTCTCCTTCTTCCTCCCTCTCTTCCTCCTCCTTTCCTTCCTTTATCCTTCTTCCTCCCTCTCTTCCTCCTCCTTTCTTTCCTTTCTCCTTCTTCCTCCCTCTCTTCCTCCTCCTTTCCTTCCTTTCTCCTTCTTCCTCCCTCTCTTCCTCCTCCTTTCCTTCCTTTCTCCTTCTTCCTCCCTCTCTTCCTCCTTTCTTTCCTTTCTCCTTCTTCCTCCCTCTCTTCCTCCTCCTTTCTTTCCTTTCTCCTTCCTCCCTCTCTTCCTCTTCCTTTCCTTCCTTTCTCCTTCTTCCCTCCTCTCTTCCTCCTCCTTTCTTTCCTTTCTCCTTCTTCCTCCCTCTCTTCCTCCTTCTCTCCTTCCTTTCTCCTTCTTCCTTCCCTCCCATTTCTCTCAGAGTGCAGTGTCTAGTATAACCTAGCGAAACAAATACGGGCTAAATAAATATTTATTGCTTCTTGAAACAGATCATTAGTTACCAGACCAAGAGCCCAAACTACAGAGAAATGAAAATAAACATGTTTAGACCCACTTTCACACACACCAAAAAATCAAACAGAAATGGAGATAAAATACTTTCACAACTAATAATAGACAGTGATGGGAAAGTAAGATTAGATTTTTAAAAACTCAGCGTCCACAGAACCTTTAATGAAATGCTCACTGGATAAGGGGGGAAGTGCCTGTGAGAACTAGGTCATGGGTGCGAGATACTCCCCAGACACGGACCAGGAGACTGTCCCCGGTTCCATGGAGCTGCTCCTTGATGGGTTCCAATGCCTCGGTGGAAATTCAGAATGCAGCACTGAGCTCTACGACGGGGGCCACTGCACCTACTCTAAGCTGGGCACTCACTGCTTCAAAGCAGTCCATCGACTCCTTCCCAGCTGATTCCCCGTGGCACTCACCACTGGTGCTGTTCTGAACTTTCTCTTCTCCCTTCGAGCCTCCCATCCCACCCCACCTCCCACCCTTTCAGATGAGGGTCTTGTCTTAGACTATGCTGAAAATACAACTGTGGACATTCAGCGAGGGCTCCCTCTTGTCTCCTCCTCACACAGCCCCTGGAAATCATTTCCCATTACTCCTGCCTTTACTACGGAATCTGAAGAAGTGACTCTTCTTTGCCAAGGCCAATCCCTACACCCATAAAGTCAAGCCAAGCATTAATTAAGCACCTATTGTGCGCAGGATCCTGTACCTTTGGTCCCATCCCCCATCCATCTCTGATCTCTCTTGGTCTCCAGCCTTACCTCCCCATGGCCTAAAGACGTGCCCAAGTCTCCTCTGCCCAGGAACGATTTCTTCATTGCCTCTGGGTCTGAACTGGCCAGCACAGGGCCTGGCCCACAGCTGGTGCTTAATAATAAACGCTTGTGAATGACTGATGGAGTGGACGGAGACCTCAGATGCCATCCACCATCAGAGTTCTCCCAGCGAGCACAAATGTCCTGGATAATGCTGGAGTCACTGGATGGTGAAGGGGAATTGACTAAACATTACGCACACACCAAGCACTGTGGTAGCTGCTTTCCAAGTGTATGATCCTCACGACGGCCCTGTGAGGTAGGCGTTCTTACTATCCCCTTACAGCTGAGGAAACTGAGGCAGACAGAGGGTCACAAGCTAGGTAGCGTTTGAGGCCAGATTTGAACTCAGGTAATAAACTGCTCTCCCTGGGGTCTGGCTCAGTTTGCTTGGCATCAGTTCATATAAGCCCTTTCTAGTTTCTCTGACTCCATCTTTTCCGCCATGTCTAATAGTAACGTTCCACCACATTCCTACACCATCACTTGTTTCACCTTCCCACCGGAGGTGCACCCACTTTGTTTCCACTTCTTTGCTGTAACAAAAACTGCCACTGTAAATATTTTTGCACGTGTGGGCCTTTGCCCTTTGTCGTCAGTCTCTGGGACGGGGTTCCATTTTAGAGGTGTGGACACTGAGCCTCGTAGAGGCCGTGACTTGCCTAGAGTCCGTCGGTCAATAACCATTTAAACACGGCGTCCCGCAGCTTGGGCAAGGTGTGGATCTGGTGTCTTTTGACTCCAAACTCAGCCCTCTTCCCTCCGTGCTTTACTCTGTTTTCACTCTTGGTAATTCTATCTGGTTCTGAAGGGATAAAGGCACAACAGCTGCCGTGTCAGTCTGCACACTGGCTATGAGCATCAGCTGATATGAAAAGGGTCTAGGATTTCATCCGTGTGGGGACTCCCAGCGCCATCTACAAAAAATGGCCATCTCTGGGCCTGGGAGAGGTCAAGCGTGCCCACGGCTGGCTTCCTGAGTGTCCGAGTGCTTCCCTTCTCTACTAAGCCAGACTGCTAGGTGAGCAAACCCTCTATCTCTCGGTCCAAGTGCGGTGAATGGGCCAACGGCCGGAGGGAAGGGGAACAGGAAGGCTCCTTGATGACTGGGCCGGGTCCCTGCAGACAGACGCTTATTTGAAGGAGCTGAAGTACCTGGACATGGGGGGGTCCACTGCTCCCTTGTCTATCACGGCTCAGCTCATCATTTGGTTGTCAGGGAAAAGATGCTGGGTCTACCACTCCTAAGCGAGCCTGGGCAAAAATTCCCTGTCGTCCAATCTCATTACCTCCTCTGCAATCCAGCACAGAGAGGTGGAAAGAAGACTGGATTTGGAGGCAAGAGGCCCTGAGTTTGAGTCAGGAAGTCAGTCAATAAACATTCAATCATGCCTATTAAGTGCCAGGCACAATGCTAATCTCTGGGGATTACAAAGTCAGCGCCCATATGACCCTAGGCGAGTCACATCCCCTGGAGCTCACTTAAGTCCAATCCACTCAAAAGTCAAACATCACCCTCCTGTGTCATTGGTCCTCTTGGAGAACAGGGTCGAACAAACCCATCCCTCCAACTGGGCTTCAGGTTCTGCATCTGAAAAGGGAGCTGGCTTCTAGCTTCCACCTATGATCCTGCAACCTCTCTGGGCCTCAGTTTACTCATTTGTAAAAGGAAAGGGGGGAGGGAGGACTAGCTAATCTCCAGTGCCTCCTCCAGCTCTGGGCTGGTCCTGCCGGTCCCCAAATGTGAGTCAGACCCATTGCTGAACAGAAGGGCAAAGAGAGGCCTGAGCTAACCAGCACAGGGGACCTGCCATGGCAAAGTCTGGAGCTTAAGCAACATGCTGGGTCAGCATTTTTCAGGAGCCAGCAGACACGCGCAGCCGCTCCCTCCCTCTCCAGGGAAGAGGCCGGGGCTGCCACTTTCCAGATGCCCCAGGGTCTGGTCCCCAGGCATGTGGCACAGAGCACGAGATGGGTCACTGTTTGCAGACAAACAGGGCAGAGCAGGTTAATAAGGACCGTTCCTCCTCCCACCCCACACACAGCAATGATTAACCCTGACTCGGAGGGTTTGAGAGTTCTGAGTTTTCCAAAGTACTTTCCTTATTAACAACTCGAGGAGGGTGGGAGAGGCAGTGACATTATGCCCATTTTATAGATGAGGAAACTGGGACTGAGAGAAATTACAGGATCTTTGCTCTGGAGCTGGGAAGGACCTTAGAGGCCCTCTGGGCCACCCTCTCACTTTGAAGATGGAGAAACTGAGGCTCAGGGGGCTTAAGTGACTGGCCAAAAGGTCATAAGGTAGCAAGCTCCCCGCTGCACCCCTTCTTCCTCACCCCCACACCTCAGTTTCTTTATCTGTAAAAAGAGGGGGTTGGGCCAGATGATATTTAACATTCCTCCTAGCTCTAAATCCATGCTCTCATGAGCCTGTAATCTCTCTGGGCCTCAGTTTCCTCATCTGTTCAAAACATGGGAATTGGATTCATGGCCGATAAGGTCTCCGACAGCTCTGAGGGTGGAGGCAAAGAAAAGCATTTGTGATTTCCCCCACCCCCGGGAGCTCCCAACCTCGGCGTCCCAACCTCATGGAGCTCACCACCCTTCTGCAATTAGTAGCTAAGACCTCCGAAATCATGAGGCACACAAGGACCCCTTTTGTGGAGGAAGCCCCAGGGGGAGTTTGGGACAGATAACCTTGGAGGGACAAATGCCGAGGAGGAAATTCTACACTAGAAACCGACTGCACAAATGAAGAGGAGCCGCTGAATGAGCTGGGGTCAGAAAAGCGGAAGCCGTCAGGGCCATAGGGCTGGAATAGAGGAGAGGCCAAGATCGACTCCACTCCCGGTGACCTGGGGAAACTCAGGCCAGGGAGGGAAGAAAAGCATCACGACCCCTTGAAGCTCACAGGTCCTAGCTAGAGTGTGGCCAGGTTCTAGCTCACAAAGTACTTTGACAGTCTCAAAGCAAGCAAAAACAGTCTACCCGGGTGATCACAGAAGGAGTGGAAGGGAGCCTACGCACAGTTACCGAGGAGGAAACTGGGTCCAGTTCCCTGGGCATGTTAAGTCCTGTCAGAGTGAGAATTTGAACTCATGCCCCTGGACTTTGAAATTAGAACTCTTCACTCTATCACAAGGGACTCAAATCCTGCCTCTGACACTAGCTGTTTGATCTTGTCCATATCACTTTACCTTGCTGATCCTCCGTTTACTCATCTGTAAAATGGAGCAAAGGCAAAAGAGGCTGCAATGAAATCATGTAAGTTATCTATACCACATACGTCCCATCTGTCTCTTCAAAGACCTCTGAGCTCCTTTCCAGTTCTAACAGTCTAGGAAACTAGGATTCCGGGTAAGAAGTAAAAACAAATAAAAAAAGCTCTGCCCAACACAGGAACTCCCAGAGACGACAGATCACAGATAGTACAGGCAGGCAGGAGCTCGGCAGGAGCGGCGGGGGCCTGGGCCTTTCTGAAATGCTGGAGGAAAGATGCAGAGAGACGGGCCTTCTGAGGTCACTGTGTCACTTCTGTGCTGCTGGTCACTGGCCAAGGGATGGATTGTTCTGGTGGGGGCGATGCCAGCTCCAGCAGTGACGGTCATGAGACCTGTCGAGGGTTTGCAAAACCACATCCAGCCATCCCATCCATTCATCCATCCATCCATCCATCCGCTCCACTCTCCTCTCCCTGACTCTTCCTTTCCTTTCCCCTCCCCTTCCCTCCCCTTCCTCTCTATCTGTCTATGCCTCTATCTTCCAGGAATGTGATACAACTAGATTGCTGGATGTGAAGACAGAAAGATGGGAATTTGAATCCCGCATCAGACACTTCTTGCTTTGGGCCAGGTACTTATCTTTCCCGAGCCTCAGTTTCTCTGTCTGTAAAATGAGGGGGCTGGCCTTGCCCACCTCCAGGATCTTGTGATTTCATCGCTGGGGCAGTTTATCTAGAACTCACCCTCTTGGAGACTTTCCTGGGGCACTGAGAGATCTGATGACCTGCCCAGGGTGCTAGAAGGCAGATTTGTCAGGGGCAGGACTGACTCCCAGGCTGGCCTTCTATGGCCTGCGTTACCTCAAAGGAGCCTTGTAATAACTCCAGGAGGTAGGGTACCCTGCACTGTTATCTCCATTTTACAGATGAGCACACCAAGGTTCACACAGGTGAAGTCACTTGCTAGTAAATATCAGAAGTAAAAGGCCAAGCCAGCTGAATGCTACTTAATGCTGCCTTTCTTGCAAGGGTATGGCCAATGGGAAGATTCTCCTGTTCTAGAAAAACATAAAGGGTTGGTGGGTTGCCACGGTGGGTGAGCACCTCAGATGCTCTTGAGACACAGTCAGTAAGCTCTTACGGGCAAGGGATGGAACCCAGGACCCCCAGGCCTGGGGATAGGAGACTCTGCCCCTGGAAGGGCCCTCAGAGCCCTCTGGTTCAACCCATTTTACAGATGAGGGAACTAAGGCCAAAGAGAGTGAAGAGACTTGACCAGGGTTACGCAGGCAGTACAAGATGGAGGAGGAATTTGACCCTACAACCACAAAGCCTTTTCCATCTTTCGCACCAAATCCCGCTATCTCCCGCGTGAAAAAAAAAATCCCCACACCTTCCCTCATTACAAAGAAAAGACAGTCCTCCCAGCCGCTCTCTGATTCCTGACCCATTATTAGGGATTAGGCTGTTATCGCCACATATTGGACTTATGGATAATTAATGAGCCAAGGTCTCTTAGGCTGGGAGAGGAGAAACAAAGACTGAGGTCTTCCCCTCTGCCCCCCGCCCTGAGTGTCCCCTGTGGCCCAGGATGGGGGCACGGAGTTCTGCCTGCCTTCACAAACTAAAGAGTTAAATGTGTCCTGTGGGTAGCAGCTTCGACCTTGAACTCAAGTGTATTGTGTGCTCTCTAGAAGAACACAAGGAAATAGCATGGCCTGAGGTTCTATCTTTGGTGGGGGAGGCGGTGGGGCTCGGCCCCAGTGGACGGAAGGAAGGAGCACACAGGAGAGCGAGCTGATGGGCAGGTCACCCCGGCGAGGAAGGAGAGGGCAGAGAGGCAGCCCAGGCCTGCTGAGGCTCTGCAGCTCAGCCCGTGCCGCTCCAGGGACGCCTTCTTTCCCATGGCACCCGCCCAGCAGGTGGCTCGCCCTGATAGTTGCCAGGCACGGCGGTCATGCTCGTTCTCAGGCAGATCTCATGCTTTCCACGTGAAGAAGCCATGTTCTGGGCTGCTATCGGAGCCGGCCAGATGGTGGTGGGGCACGTCGGGAGAGGCAGGGGTCCAGTAGAGGAGGAGGGTGTGCTTTCTGAGCACCTTATGGGGTGCTGCATTTCAGCTGCGGACGCACGGTCCAGGGGTGGGCAGTGGTCTGATTCTCTGCCAAGTTTATCTACTCCATTTAGCCCACGGGATTTGCAACCAGTAGTCAAAGATCTCGTCAATGATAGAAACGTGATCAGCTCCTGTGAAGGACGGGGACTGGCCGGGGCAGGGGCAGTGCCAGGGTACCTCAGCATTGTACAGATTGCAGAACAACTCTGAAGGAGAGGAGGACACAACTGCCTAATGGGATCTGCAGGCGGTTCACAGGGAGCAGACCCAGACTCGGCCCCAGAGAAGCAGGCTGCAAGGTGAAAAAGCAGGTTTCAGCTTGATGTGTGGGAGAAATGTGCCAGGACCATCTAAGGTGGAGGCGGGGGCTCCCCATCAGGCACAGGATGCACAATCAATTGTGGGGGAGGGGATGCTGCCTTGGCACCGGGATTCATCTGGGGTCGGTGCTTAGATTTCAAGGTCCGTGAACCTGGATTTTATTTCAGCATGACTGACTTAATTTGTAATCCTATATATTTTATATGTTTTGAACTATTATTCTGAGAAGAGGTCTGTGGGCTCTAGCAGGCCGCCAGCAGGGTCTATGACACACAAAGAAGCCAGATCTAAAGGGTATTTTGTCAGCTACGTTTGGGTTGGATTAGGTGGCTGCTGATGCCCATCCCACCTCTGAAAGGCCACTAATGGAAGTTAGGCAGAGAAAAGGACCAAAGAGAAAGCCCCTGAGCCAGAGTGGGGAACCCAAGGCTTCGAGGCCTCATGTAGCCCTCTAAGTCCTCAAGTGCAGCCCTTTGACTGACTCCAAACTTCACAGAACAAAGCCCCTGGATTACCTTGAGGACCTTGAGGGCCACATGTGGGCTTGAGGCCTTGGGTTCCCCACCTCTGTCCTGAGCCCAAATGGAAAAGCAGATTAGAGATTGTTAAATAGCCTGAGACGATCACAAACTCATCCACCCAGAGCCGGAAGGGACCTTCGAGGCCATGTGCGCCAAGGATCTCCAGGCTGTTTGGTCATACAACCTGTCAGTGAACACTTTTGATCCCCTCACTTACGTATATGTGTACAAATTTTACACGAGTACCAGGATGTTAATAATCATGCACCATGTAAGACTTACATGAACAGAGACATTTAAAAAAAGATGAGATAAAGACGCACTAGTATTTTTTCCTGGACTCAAGAGGGAGATGTTGGAATATCCCATATTGGGGAATGAAAGTTCACACCCGGTTGCGACGTGCCTTTCCATGTCTTGCTCATGTGAGCACACACCATTTGGGTCATACCGTGGCCCTCTCTAAGTCATACGACAGCCTCTGGGGGGTACACAGGGCTCCTGCTCTGGAGACCCCTGCTCTAGACCAACCCAATTCCTTTTACAGATGTGGAAACTGAGACCCAGGGAGATGGTGACTTGTCCTGTGTCCCAGAGGTGGACCTGGACTCTACTGCCCTTCTGTTCCTCTAGTGCACCAAGACACAAGGTGATGGACTATGAAATGAAATGGACAGGTTCCCAGGCATTTGCAATGACTTATTTTTTATAGCCCCTGACAGTTTGTGACACATTTTCATTTCAATTATGCCTCCGGTTCTTACAGCAACCCTATGAGGTAGGGAGGGCAGACAGCTTACATGACTCACCTTAAAATGCAGAAACTAGTGGCAGAATTGGGTGTTAAGGGATCATATAAGACCCGAGTTAGAATCCTGTCTCAGACGCTTAGTAGCTACGTGGGTCTGGGCAAGTCAGTTAGTTAACTTGTCTGAAAATTAGTTTCCTTATCTGTGAAATGGGAATAATAATAGTACTTCCCTCCTAGGGGGGTTGTGAGCATCAAAGGGGTTCACGTAGGTGACTGAAAGCCTGAAAGGCTCCAGAAATGCTAGCTGTTATTGTCAGAGCCGGAAGTAGCCTCAGAGGTCAGTGGAGCCATCCCCAGACTTAAGAGGTTCGGAAAGGCCAGGGGATTTGCCGGAGGCCACACTGGGAGTGAGGAGCCCCAAGAGGCCTTTCTGGACCCCAGCATCACCTCTGAACCGCCATCATTTCCATCAGGAAAAAGGCCTCGACAACCCCCAGTCTGAAAGATGGCTGTGGGACATCACAGAGTAGCAAAGATGTGATGCTGGAGGGAGGAGTGAAGAAAAGGAAATCGGGGGGGGGGGATTCAGTGCTACAGGGTCAGTGAACATGGGGGGCAGAAAAGCTCTTCGGGATCAGTCACCCAGCCGCCAACCCACTTGTTTTACAGATGAAGCAGTTGAGGCTGCTCCCCCGTGGTAAATGCCCCATTCTCCTCTTTCCCAGGCCAGGGCTCTCTCCAGCTGGTCTCTCCAGGGCCATTGTGCACATGGGAAAAAGCCAACCTTTCTCCTACAGGGGCTTTTGTTGCCTGGGGATGGGGAGAAGGGCTGCCTTCATCATTTTTTGAGGGGGAGGGGATTCTCATCATTGGACTGAACAGAGCTTGGCATCTGAGGAGGCTTCTTCCTGTTTCTCTTCTGTTCTGGGCTCATACAATGAGTCACCTATCTGTCATTTAGTTTTGAGACGCTGCGACCCAGCCCAGCCAGGAACTGTTTTCATCTTGGATTTTTATAAGGCAAACACAAAGCTATTCCTGCCCCCCTCCCCCCATTTTTTCTTCCTTGGGAGTCTTGTTTGCCTTCCAAATGGGTTCCAGCAAGACAAGACTGAGACACGGATGGAGAAGGCAGAGGTTGAATTCAGTATCTGGTGTGTTCGGGTGTGAAACGCCAAGCTGAGCATGGTTACTCCGGGACTTGAGTGTAATGTGCTATCACTGGTCCAAAGAGTCAATAAATGTTCCCCATATTTCCTGCTGGTAACTGGGTAAATGAACCTTGTGCCTTGGGCTCTGGCCAACGACTTAGTATAGTGGGCTGTGATGAAGGGCAGGGACGAGGGGGGCCAAGGCTGCTTCCCAGAACCCGGAGTGTCTGCACATCCCTGCATGACGCCGCCCAGACGTCCAGACGTCCAGCCCAAGGGCCCTGCAGCACTCAGGACATGAGCTCTGCCAGTAAAATGGCCGTGGAGCCGGCCGCGTAGGAGAGATGGCAACATTCAGAGGCAGTGAGGGACTTGGTGTTACAGCCCAGAAAATCCAGGAGAGCAACCGGGCGAACAATTCTGGACCGAGGCTGAAGTAATCTCTCGGGGCTCTGGCCCCACGGCACTGCAGTCTGAGTACTAGCCTTGCAATCAGTCTGTCAAGACAGCATTTATTAAGCACCTACTATGTACCAGGAACTGTGCTAAGCCCTGAGAATACAAAGACAGAAAGCAAAATGGTGCCTGCCCTCGTGAAGCTTACATTCTATCACACAGCTAGTGAAGTAAGGCTAGTCAGGCTACACTTGCTTCCAGGCAGGCTGTCTACACCCAACATCACGGTGCCTCCTACATTCACTTTGTATCTCTTTACACGTGTACACGTTTCTGCTGATAGGATGTAAGCTCTTCGAAGGCAAGGCCTGTTTCACTTTTGTACCTCAGCACCGAGGACGGGGCCTAGACCATATCAGGCGCTGAATTAACCCTTGCTGATTGACTTACAGTGTAGCTAAGCGCCTGAAAGCAGCAGGCGGTCCCGTCATGACCTGCCTGAACACTACCCCCACTAGGCACTCATTCCTTCCCCAGATGGCTGACCCACACTTTTGGATGGCTCCAGATGTTAAAAGGGATTTTGGCTTCTTGGAATGAAAATCTGTGTCCAGTGACCTCTACCCACTGATCTTTCACGCAGAGCAATGCTTTCTCGTCTAGGGTAAGCCCTTTAGCTATCTCACAGAATCTCAGAGGTAGAAGGGACCTCCAGGGCCACCTCACCCAACTCGTATCTGAAGAGGCATCCACCCTCCACCCATCGCCAAGTGCGGTCAGCTCCCTGAAGACCTCCAGTGATGAGGAAGCTCGCTAACCCAGAAGAAGCCCTGTCTGCTTCTGGACATCACCAACTTTGGGGAAATCCTTCTGCTCTTTCAAGGGAATTCTACCCTCTGGCAATTTCACCCCAGGCTCCCGGCATCTGCCCTAAGCACAAGTTTTGTTCTGCTTTCCCATGAAATCCCTCCAGATATTCAAAGACCCTGATTCTACTGCTCCTAAAGTGCCTCCCCCTGCCCCAACACATGCATCCTGTTCCTTGGAATCATCAAACCACAGGCCACAGAGGTGGAAGGAGCCTTAGGGACGATCCAGCGGCTCCCAAGATAACAGGGCTTTGAAAGTATTTTATTTCATTGGCTGTCACATCTAGTGGCCCGACAATTTGAACTTGGTGAAGCTGGTCCTAGGTTGGCAGCTGTCCAGGGGAAAACCTGGGTTCCAATCCCAAATCTGCTATGTGTATGACCTTGGACAAGTCACTGAACCTTCTCTGTGCCTCAGTTTCCTTATATGCAAGATCAGGGAATTGGGACTACATGGCCTTGAAAGTCACTTCCCGCTCCAAATAGTGACCCTAGAGTGGTGGTCTAAGGTGGTAGTCTAGAGTGATGCTTGAAGCCTTCCCACCCCCGTAGGACTAGTCAGCATTTGGCCTCTGATGGGGGTACATCACATCCCAAGTTCACTTCCAAGCCACAAGAAGGAATACCCACGACACATACAATTTCCCTCTCATCTGTTGTTAATGGGTCACGTTTGCTCCAGGGATTACAAACTCATTATAATATGAGCCCAAGTAAAACTTACTGCTGAAAATATACCTGCTACAAAACAAACAAGTGACCTAATGCCACAGCCACGTGGAAATGACTCGGTGTCTGAGCTACTGCCTCCAGTGACAGACCCTAGTAGCTAGCATTTCTACAGCATGGACATAGTTATCTCTGGCATCTACGTATAGTGCACATATATGCACACACATACATACACACACATAAACACAGCATTGAATATTTAATATGCAAGGGCATTTCTCCTTTCAGCATGGTGCAGTGGACTGATCACGGTACTTGACATTGGGTGGGAATCCTGCCTCAGACACTTAGGAGCTCTGGGACACTGGGCAAGTCGCTTTCTTTCTTGAGAACTCATCTCCCTTCTCTGTAAAAGGAGGGAGGTTGGATGGGACAATCTCCAAGGCCTGTTCAAGTTGATCTATGAAATCTGCCATTTGATTCAAAGAAAGCTGTTATCCTTGTTTTTCCCGTTTATTCAAATAAGAGATAACTCCACACCACCCCCACACAGTTCCTTAAATAATTGTGCTTTGCACACTGACTAATATACAAATGCAATTCTTTAAAGATGCAGATGGGGTAAAAAGGCCTTGGGAATTTAAAGGCATCTAGTCATCACAAAAGTACCCGAGAGTAGCCTTCCCCTGGATGGGTGGGAGCAGAAAGTGGGATGCAGGGGGATCCATAAGCTTGAAAAGGGCAAAGCAAATCTGAAGCCACAGAAGTGAGAAAGAAGAGGAGAAAGAACAGAAGATGGTGATGAAGCCTGAAAAAACCGAGGCCAGAACTAAGAGTGATGGTGGGAGATTTCAGTTCAACACAGATGAACATACAAAAACCCAGCTTCCTAAGTAATTTGGAGGCGCCAACAAATGTAACCCATGGTTCTGAGAAAGAGGGAGCCCTCAACCACAGGGTCGTGGAGTCACAGATTGGGGCTGGAAGGGGCCTTCTACATCAGGGGCTCAACCCTGGTGTCCATCAAATTAAATCTTCTCATAACTATTTCAGCATAATTGACTTTCTTTATAATAGTATTTTATTTTATGCATTTAGAAACATTATCCTGAGAAATTCAGTCAATCAATAAATATTTATTAAGTGCTGACTATATGCTAATCACTGATGATACAAAAAGGAAAAAAAAACCATCCCACCTGCCCCAGAAGCTCCCAAAGTTACTGGGAGACAACTTGCCAGCCATCATGTGCAAACAAGCAAGATGCAGGATGAACTGGAGACCCCTGGAGGGAAGGGGCTGGAACTGAGAAGGGTCGGGAGAAGCTTCTACACGAGCGAGGGTTTTAGCTGGGACTTGAAGGAAACCAGGAGGTGGAGGTGAGGACAGAGGGCATTTCAGGCAAGGGGACGGCCAAGGAAGAAGGTGAGACAGGCTTCACCGCCTGCCCGAAAGGGTAAGGTCTAGACTCTAGCTCATTCAGTGGAACCTCAATCAACCAGCAATCATTTATTCAACACCTACTATGTGCCAGCACCACCTGGGTCTCCAACGGTGGAGGCAGAGCAGTCTCTGCCCTCCCTAGGCTGTGGTGGGGGTCAAATGACACGACATACGTACAGAGCTTGGCAAACCTTAAAGCACTATGTAAATGTTATTGATTATTCTCTTCCAGCCATAAAATTCCTCCTCACCTTCAACAAAGAGGGAGTTAGGAGGGAGATCAGGACATTTATAAGCCTGAGTTAAGCCATACATGATGCCAGGGCTCTTAACAATGTTGCATGAAAACTAGGCTGCAAGAGAAAACTCAGGAGAATGTGAGCTTCTTGAGGGCAGGCCCTGGTCACGCTTGGTTTTGCATTGGTAATACCTGGCACGTGGTAACTGATGCTTCCTAAATACTTGCTTTGTGGGATGCGATGACTGAGTGAAAGAAATGCTCCCCCAGCTCAGGAAGATGAGGAAGTCCCAAAGTTTAGACTCTGACACCGTCCTCCCCATTTGGGAAGTGTCATGGCGGTCATGTTTGTAAAACTCCAGTCTAGAGAGGAGGGTGAGCAGGAAGATCTCCAAGAGCAGGTGAGTCGTCCTTCTGGCCTCAGTTTATTTCAGGCTTCCTCACCCTTTTCTTCTGTTCTTTCTCCTTCTCTTCTTTCTCTTCCTTTCCCTCTCTTCCTCCTCCTCATTTGTGTGCCTTCAGATTTTCTTTCTCCTTTGCAGGCATACTGATCCCTCCGGACCCTACTTTCTGCTCCCGTCCATCCACAGGAAGGCTACTCTCAGGTACTTTTGTGATGACTGGATTCCCTTAAAGTCCCAAGGCCTTTTTACCCCATCTGCATCTTCTATCTTTCACAATCTTTAGTATAAAAAAATCCCCCTTTTCTCTTTGTCAGAATTCATTTCCCAAAGTATTTTAGGTCCCTACACATCTGACTTTCCAGGCAGGTACCTTGTGGCCAAGGTTGGAGGGGTGGATTTCCAATGTATCTGTATTAGAAGGCAGTACTCTGGTTCGCCCTTCACGCCTTGGAGTCCAGGGCCACCTGCTTCAGTGACCTGTGGGTTTCTAATGCCCTAGAAACCTGGGAGAAAGCCCTGCATCAATATTAATATTTTCCTCTGCTTGGACAAGTTACCACCTAATGTGAATGATTATTCAGAGATTTAGAGCAGGAAGGGACCATGCACTCCAAGCCTTTACAGACCTGGAAACTAAGGCCCAAAGGAGGGCCACTGAGCAATGAAGTGATCTTGGCAAAATCAGACCCTGGAGCTTTGGACTCCAAGTTCAATGATCTTTCAAGAGCTCAATGTTTCTGGACTGGAATCATTTCTTAGTGAATTTAGAGCCCCTCTGAGCTGCTTTTAGTTTTTTTTCTGAACAGAGGGGGACCGACAACAATTCTTTATTGAGGCAATGCTTAATTCAGAGTTATGGGGTGGGGTCTTGGCTTGGGCAGGGGGCAGAAGGAGCCCCTCTACAAGTACAAATGAGGCTCTGAGATGCAACATCTGCTCCCTGTGGAATGCAAGATTCCACGTCAGCCCCTAAGTCAAAGAAAGCCCTGAACCACCCACAGAATGTGCCCAAATTAGCCCAAGGAGCAAATGGGCTCCTTTGATGTTCCAGGTCACCTGAAAACTCCCAGCAACTGGGGATGTGAAGTGATGGAAGCAAAATGTCTAAAATGGAAATCCATGTGTGGAAACTGAGGCTGAGCTGTACTCCCTTCACGTGTCTGTCTATTATTGATGGGAGGTGCCAATGAGGGGATGGCTGAAGGCTGAGGCCCTTGCTGAATCTGATAATAATAATAATAACGACGATGATGATGATGATGATGATGATAAATAGTGGATAGACAGCCTCAGACTTAGGCAGACTTATTTTTGAATCCCACCTTTGACACACATTGGTGTGTGGGTCTGGATTTGGATACTTCTTATACTACTGAAATCACCAGTATGGTCAAATAATAATTAGTAACAATAACTGATATTGATATGGTATTTTAAGTTTAAAAAAAATCCTAGGCTTTTCTGAGCCTCAGTTTCTTCATCTGTAAAATGGGGCTGATCAAAACTATAGAACTTATACCATACCATACTTGTACTAGTACTACAGTACTTCCCATCCCTCTCAACCCTCCCACCCCAAAGTCCCCATCGAACACCACCCACACACTCTACTGTGCCCTCTGAAATGCCTGTTCCATAGGTAACAAACTTGCCTTCATTTCAATCTTTTCCTTTCCCTCTCCTTCCATCTTCCAGCAATCGCAGAAACCCGGCTCCCCCGGAGGACACAGCCTCCCTGGCTCCCCTCTCCAGTCCTGGCCACACCTCCACTTGCTCTCCTCAGCTCCCCACTGACCCTTCCTCTACCTCCATCACTCAGTAACATCTTCTCCTTTGAGGTTCACGCTGTTCACCTCTACCACCCAACTGAGATCCTGGTAGCCGCTGTCTGTAGACCTCCAGGACACTCCCCTTCCTTCCTCAGTGAGTGTGGCTCATCCCCCCGCCTCCCAGTCCTGACCTCATACTAAGGGACTTCAATGTTGCATGTGGACTTTTCCTCAAACATTCCAATCCCTCAGTTCCTCCACTGACTCCCTTCAATGTCCACAGCAGAATTCCAACCCTGGTCTCTCCTAATCCCACGTCTGGAGTTCAGCGTATGATGCCATGCCTTCCTTTCCAAATTTCTGTCATGTCCCCACTTCTCAATCTCTGAACCTCTAAGCATCTAAGCATCTAAGCACGTTTCCAATGTGGAAATTCCCTCCACTGATGCAGGCAGAGACCCATCAGCGATTCGGTTCTAGAGAGTTTCCTGTGGGACTGAGTGGCTAAGGAACCCTCCCCCAAAACAACCTAGCCAGTGTATGCCAGAGGAATGATGTGAGCCCACTACAAATGGCCTCTTGCATCAATGAAGAGAGGCATCTGCCATGTCGCTGATAAGGAATCAGGGGAGCTGGGTTCACATCTAGGCTTGGCTACTTACTATCTGCGAGACCTTGGGAAAGTCATCTGTTTAACTGCTCTGTGCCTCAATTTCCTCATCTGTATAGAAGACAAGGGGCTAGATTAGATAATATCTAATATCCAGCTCCATGGAGGTGTAGATTTCATGCACTTCTCGAGGGAAGGAACTACTTTTTTTTTTCTTTTCTTTCTTTGTCTCCCCAGCTCTCAGACTAGTGCCTGGTATATAGTAGGCATTTAATAAATGCTTCATGACTTGACTTGGTCACAGATCTATCCAACACCAGAGGCAGGCCTGCTGTGGTGGCATAGTTCAAATGATTATTTTACAGGTGAGGAAACTGAGGCCCAGAGGGAGATGGTTGAACCCAGAACTCTTCCATGCCCCCCCCCCCAATGTGGATCATCTCTGGGAAGCCCCTCTCCATTCAGGCCCCTGTCCCAGGGCTAGGGCCTCACTGGATTTGGAGGGTGGGGCCTGGTACAGGAACGTGGCTCAGTCCGTACACAGGGCATGCAGTTGGCACCTGATCGCCAGAGCCGGGTTCACTGCCAGGGTAAGCAGAGCCGGGCAGAGAGACCATGAAAACAAAATGTAACAAGAGACCAAACCACCTGATGCCAGGCCATGGGACAAAGGTCTCTAACACCCAGCCAGTGGAATGTGGAAATGTATCATTTATTCCGACGGGCTTGGAAAGACTGAGCCTGTCAGGGAGGTGGGGGAGGCACGCCAGAAGGAAGGTTAACGGTATCCACCTCTGTCTGGGTCTCTGCACCCTCGGGATGGGGGGGATGGGGAGAAACAAGACAACCTGGTTTAACTCCCACCTGTAAAGGGAGGAATTATTGTCCCAGACTGGCTTGTTTTGGTGCAGGGGAATCCGGGTTTCCCATCGGGCATCTGGATCCAAGCCCTCCTCTGACCCTCAATGGCTGTATTCTACTTGTCAAATGAGGGGGCTGGACCCAGGGGCCTCTTAAGCCTCTTCCAACTCTAAACCCCATGAGCCTAACCATGTGTGGTTTCTTCTTGGTATGATGGGCAAAGCACTGGCTCTGCAGAGAGAAGGTCAGCTCTTGAGCTATGACCCTGGGACCTCCCTGGGCCTCAGTTTCTGGCCTTTCCCAGTACTCACTCTATGATGCTCTGACCCTGTGACCTGGGTTCAAATCTTCGCTCCACCCCACCACCTGCCTGAACTTCAGCGAGTGCCTTCAGACTGGTTTCCTAAACGTTACTCTGACTTTTGTAAAAATGGACCCACTCATTTATATGCTCTCTTCTTCAAGCTGATAATTTACACGGTGCTGGATACTTGGGGAAACTCTTGAGGGATGGCGACACTTCACAACCTCCCTGAGACCTAAGTCATCCCCACCATACAGGTGAGAAAACTAGGGAGAAGTGAGGCTTGTCCACAGCCTCACGCTTGAGGCAACCGTGGGCTCCACAGGTCTATTTTCCTCTTCTAGATCCAGGGGCTAGGAGGTGGGACAAAAGGCCCCACGCTCTCCACCGCTGAGTGGGAATCTGAGCAGCCCCCAGAGACAGGGGCTAAGGACTTTGTAGGGCTGACAAGGATCATCATCTAGCACGCCATCTTGGCGGGAAGTGAAAACTGAACTGGCCAAAATCAAAACATGGGGACCACATACTCCACTGTTGGGCTGTTTTGAGGAAAGTACCTTGTCAACCTTAAAGCATTACGTAAATGTGAGGTCATATTATTAGTACTGTTATTAATTATGTTATATTACAACGAATACTAATCACAATGTTATAATTAATAATACTCATATTCTAACTCAAGATATAGCTATTTAACAAATCCATGAAACTTCAGGTGGTGCATTTCTCTGCAGACTGTGGCAGTAATAGAAACATGATCATTGGTTTATACGTTTGTTGTTAAAAGAGGTGAACACTACAAACTGTTGAGTAACTCCATTTCCATATGCACCTATGGTCATAAATCTGGAACAGCCTGGTGTAACCTCTTATTCACCAGAGAAGGAAGCTGACGTCAAGGGAGAGTCAGGGATGTGCCCAAAGTCACATGGGTGCTAAGTCTCAAAGGCAGAATTTGGACTCTGGTCTTCTGACTGCAGAGATGGCTTGGTTCTTAACCTGGGGGCTCTGAACCTATCTGAAAAATATTTTGATTACTCCGTTCCAATATAATCTGTTTCCTTTGTGTTACCATGTACGTTATTTATACATTTAAAAATTTTATTCTCAGAAGGGTTTCCTTAGCTTTGCTGGACCACTGATGGGGTCCACGGTGTGAAAATGGTTAAGACCCTGAGTTCTAGAGTCAGTGTCCCTTCCACTGGTCCCGGTTTATCAGCTTCAGGATATTCAAGGACAATGGTCTACCTTCTAAAAAGCAATTCCTTCTGGCCTCAGACACTTGACATTTAGGAGCTGTGTGACCCTGGGCAAGTCACTTAACCCCAACTGCCTCACCAAAAAGCCAAAAAAACCCCCAAAAAACCCAAACCCAAAACCCAATTCTTTTGTATGGAATGGAAGAGGTGGGAAAGGGCTACATTTCTAAGGATGCTTGGACCCAGAGGGCAAATGTTCACCGGGAAACAAAGCCTCCATTTCCCATCAGCCTACATACCCAGGATACAGCTAGAGATGGATGAAAGACAGAGGACAGACAGGGCTTGCTGCCGGGCTGTTCTGGGTGGAGCAGCTCCAGGAGATGAGGCATCATGGCACGGGAAATCTGGTGAAGAATGAGTGATGAGGAGTGCCCAAGACAAGCCATACTGGTGGTTGGTGGACAAGGACAGTAGGGCCCGAAAACCAGGCAATCAGCTACTCCTCCCTGAGGTCAAGGCAAGCCAGGCACACACACTCAGGCTGCCAAGCCTTTGTCCATGCCTCCCCTCCGGGGTCCTGAGTTTCGGAGGAGCCGAAGCTGCAAAAACTAGTCAGAGGAGAAAGAGAATGAAATCCCCAATGCCTGGCATACAGTAGGTGCTTAATACATGTCTGCTGACTAATTAACTACAAACCCACGGCTCTTTCCATCATACTGTTCAATTAAATGACTCAATGTTGTAACAGATGACCTTGGCTATCAAAGGCTCTGCCAGTGGATGTGAATTCTGACAGGTGCTACCAAGCCAAAAGGCATCGGGTTTGCAGAAGGGCTGACCCACGTCTCTGTCACTTAAGGACCTGCCATGTTAAGTTCAGAGAATCTCACCATCAGCTTGGCCAAAGGGTGATACATTTTTGGCCACAGCAATTTTCAAACACTGCTTCCCCAAGTCCCGGAGAGGTAAGCGGAGGGGTTACCCACACCAAGAAAAATCGCAGACCTTTTACATTTTGAAGATGTAGCAGCGGGCCCTCTCATATCCTCTAAAAGGGTCTTTACTTGGCAATTATAGGACACATTAAAAAAAACTGTCAAAAGAAGAAAACTCATATAACTATCAGAGTGTAAAGATTACTAGCTTAATAATAATAACAACCAATAAGCCTGGGAGGTGCTATCAGTAGCCCATTTTACAGCTGAGAAAACCAAGACTGAGAAAGGTCAGATAACTTGACTATTAGCACAGAGCCAATCTGAGGCTGAATTTGAACTCAAGTCCTCCTGATCCAAGCCTAGGGCTCTATTCGCTGCACCACCTGGCTCAACTTGTCTGTTGGGAACTTTTCAGTGTCAGTGGAAATCATGGAGGAAAACACTGTGTAAATGTATTTTTAAATTTTCCTGTTAGGATCACATGGCATTTTTACAACCCCATAGGCCCTCACTACTTAAGCGTAAGATAAGAAACCGGTTGTGTCTGTGAAAAGCCAGGTAAAAGAAATCCCAGAAGGGAAGAGCCTTAGCCAAGAAACACTTAACGTTAAGTGAACACTGATAAGGAAGAAAAGGAAAGCTAAGGGTAAGTGGCCAAAAGTCTGACTGTACAGAGAGAGGGCTTTTGCTGTTGGGATCGGAGTTGGTCAAGTCATTATTGACAAACAAGTGGTAGAAGATGGAAAATCCTGCAGTGTGTGTCTTCTGTTCAGCTGTGAGAGAGAACACAAGGTCAATTTTGATGTCATCTAGTCATGTGGAAGAAATTAAGAAATTTACTTTGCTGGAAAGAGAGGCAAGGAGATGGAAGAGAAATGGAAGATTAAGATGAATACTTTTCTCTCCGAAAACATAGACAGAGAGTTAAGAACTCTCCCTCCTTAGATAGAACACCCAGAAGTTGTGGACAAGCAAAACCCAGGGAGTCAGCCAAACAGAGCAAAAAGGGCAATCAGAGCTAAGCAGCAACTGCTGACTGTTTAGCCATAGTAAGAAGGGTGCTTAACTTGTACTTAGGCGTTTATATTTTCCATACTGTTATGCTTCCACAATCATGTTTCCACAACATGAAGCCAAGTAGTGAAATTAAGAGATTGGTTAAGGATCGGTAAGGGAAACAAGGAGCTTTGCTGCCATGCTGCTGGCAGCAGAGCACATCAGTTTTTTCCCAATTCCTCCAGCGTTTCTAATGACTTCTTAAGATTTATCAAAGCTCGTGGCGATTGGCATGGCTTGGGTGCCAGCTGCTGGGGAGATACTGGGAATTAAAAGGGCAAATGTGAGTGTGTGTGTGTTCACCTCCTCCATCCAAAAGACTCAGAGGGGAGGGTTGGGGGATAGAAATTCACTTCCTCTGACTTTGCTAAGAGTGAGCCTGGGGACTTTCCTTTGGAAGGGATAGAAGGGTGAGTCAGTCAGGTCTTGACAGCTGCTGGAGCTCCCCGGTTCTATGTCTCGGAGACGGCTAAAGACCTGACTAACAAAACAGCTGAAGATGTGCAGGCTAGTCTGAGTCAGGAGGCCACCAAGGGACAGGGCAGCAGCAGAAGGTGGACCTTCAGCAGATGACAGCAGAGCAGTGAGCCTCCCAGCCTCCCCTGGATGAGAAGGGGACTGAAGAGCAACAGGGCCCCCGGGGCCTTGCCCAAGAGCTAGGAAAGGCAGAGCCTCCCTCCAACCACAAAGCAGATGGCGTCCTCCTCTTGGAGTCTGAATCTTCCAAGGATGTGTTTGCTTTCTCCACCAATGGGTGAGTCAGTAGGAGATTGCCACATTAGTGCTTGGGTGAGGAAGAAATGAGCATGATTTCATCTCTTGAATATCCATGATTTACTAGGGATGAATTACTTCATTCGTTGGACAAGTATTTATTAAGTGCCTGCTGTGTGCCAGACATAAGGCACAAAGGCAAAACTGACCCTGACCCCAGGGGCTGGAAACAGAAACTAGAGAGTCTGAAGGTGAAGAGGGAGGTAGGTAGGTAGGTAAGCTCCTCTGCAGGGAAAAGGCCTGGAGGCAGGTACAGGGAACAGCCAGTCTGGGCAGAATGGAGAGTGCCTGAGGGGGAGGGAGGCAAAAGCCAGATGGTAAAGGGCTTTCAACACCAAGCAAGCATCATGCACGTTTATTCTGGCCAAAGACCGTAGGCAGCTACTATAGCTTTACTTTGCTATACCGCCCCAATTAAACACTTTGCTACTGGATCTACGGTTTCTGCCCGGCTTGCTGGTGAAGCACGTCCCAGATGGGACACAAAATGAATATTAGCCCCCACACTGAACCCAAGTAATGGCGGGATTCCAAAAGGGAATGGGCTACCCATTCCAGGTTTATACTGTTATTTTAATTAAAAGGGTATGTGTTTAATAAAAAACCAAACATGTCTTTTTTGGGGTTCATTTATACCAAGGCCGAGGATTTCTACTGTACCCATGGATAAATAAGCGGCTGGTTGTAGCTCCTAAAATTATTCCTAAAACGTTCTCGGGAAATAATCAGGTTGTATCTGTGCTCATTCCTAACACTTCTCAGTCCCTTGCAATCTGGCTTCTCACATCATCACCCAACCGTCACAGCTCTCTCCAAGTCTGGCAGTGATTTCTTAATTGTCAAATCGGACGGTCTTTTGCAGGCCACGTCACTTCTCTGACCCTGCGGACCACCTCGAACTCCTGGACACTCTCCCCTCGGAGTTTTCCTAGCCCTGCTTTCTCTGGTGCTCCAGCTACCTGCATGACCACACCCTCTCCGGCTCCTGGGCTGAATCCTCACCCAGGCCCTCCCTGCTCTGTGGGGAGAAGAAATCCTCACCTAGGTCTCTATCTTGGGCCCCCTTCTCTTTTCTTTCTTTATTCTAATCTCTTTAGCTCCCATTACTATCATTACTATGCAAATGGCTCCCAGTTCTATACAGGGCACCCCGACAATAATGGTAACAAATCATAATTTATATGATACCCTCCCACCAGAAACTACTTTGCAGTTATACTACATACATTTTGTATTTAATTTTCTGTGCACACGTTGTTAGGACTAGAAATCAGGAAGACCCAAGTTTGAATCCTGCATCAGACACTTAAGTAGGGGAAGGCAGGGAGCATTTACGGAGTACCTATTATGCACCAGGCTAAGCTAAGCACTTTTTACAAGTATTATCTATTTATTTTTAGGCAATTGGGGTTAAGGGACTTGTCCAGGGTCACACAGCTAGTAAGTGTTATATGTCTGAGACCCAATTTGAACTCAGGTCCTGCTCTTACAAATATTATCTTGATAGCAAGCTCCTTGGGGGCAAAGATTTATCTTTTGCATTTTTTTGTTATGTCCAGTGCTTGGCACCCTGTAGGCACTTAATAAATGTTTATAGACTGACTGACTGAATGTGACCCTGGGCAAGTCACTTAACCTGTTTGCCTCAGTTTCCTCATCTGCAAAATGTGATAATAATAGCACTAACTCACAGAGTTGTATGAGATAACATACATGGAAAGGCCTTGCAGACCTTAAATCATTACATGAATAATTATTAAATTTATTATTATTAAAATTAACTCAACTCACAAAGTAATTATTATTGTGTCCCTCCCCCCCCATAATGCAAACTCCTGGAAGGCAGGAAATGTTTCATGATTATCTTTTTCTCCCCAGAACCTAGCACAGTGCCTGGCACACAGTAGGCACTTAATAAATGTTTATAGACTGACTGACTGAATGTGACCCTGGGCAAGTCACTTAACCTGTTTGCCTCAGTTTCCTCATCTGCAAAATGTGATAATAATAGCACTAACTCACAGAGTTGTATGAGATAACATACATGGAAAGGCCTTGCAGACCTTAAATCATTACATGAATAATTATTAAATTTATTATTATTAAAATTAACTCAACTCACAAAGTAATTATTATTGTGTCCCTCCCCCCCCATAATGCAAACTCCTGGAAGGCAGGAAATGTTTCATGATTATCTTTTTCTCCCCAGAACCTAGCACAGTGCCTGGCACACAGTAGGCACTTAATAAATGCCCGTTGCTGCTTTCTAGGTAGCTTTTAAAAGCAAACCTATCCGTTGCTGCCAAATCCAGGGCCAGAAGAGCCCTGCTTTGGTACATAATTAAAAGCCTTCCTTGCCTGCCACCTGATTACTTCTGAGTTCTGGGTGCAGGGGCTGAACTAATAGGCCCAAATGAGCCTGTGACAGCATCCTGCTGTCAAACCAGGTTGCTTAAGAATGTGGGGCATTATTCTCATTCCCAGTGAGTGGGAGCCGTTTTTCAAAGAAGTTACTGTCTTCGTTTTATCCTTTGTAGAGGAGACAGCTTCCTGGTCCCCCTGCTCTTTAGTTAAGTTGTTTGATGTGGAGGGGGAGGCGGAGGCGAAGGAGGAGGAGGGGGTGGGTGGAGGGCGTCCTCAGACGGGGACCAGGAAGGGACCGAGCAATCAGCTAAGTATTGGGGATTTGGGAACTTCTTTTAAGTAGAATTGGTTTGCTTTATCATCCTAAGTAATTTATTTCATGCATTTAAAAACACCATTCTGAGAAGGGGTCCTAGCTTGACCACTGATGGCCAAGAGGGGCGTGGTGCAAAAAGAAAGGCTAAGAGGCCTAACTTAGCCAACCTCTGTTTTACAGATAGGGAAACAGGGTCAGAAGGAAAAAATGACCAACTCAATCTAGGGTTTTAAAAGTGTCAGAGCTAGGATTGGAACTCATGCCCTGCGAAGCCAGTGCCAACACTTTCCCTGACACCACCCTGTCTCCCTCTCCCCTCCAAGCCAGGGCCGTTTCCCTGACTCTTAGCTACTGCTGGCCATGGTTCAGGATGCCGCTGTGTCCAAGCATGAGAACCAAACTCCCTTTATTCCAGCTTTACTCCACACACCCTAAGTACTTGGGGAGGGGTCGATCAATCAAAAGATCGATTGGCAAGCATTCATTGAGCATGCCCTATGTGCCCAGGACTGTGCTGAGTGTTGGAGATACTGCGGGAAGGCCAGCGTGGCTAGACCGAAGTTTAAGGAGGCAGGAAAGGCAGGAAGGGCCCAGGTTTCAAAGCGCTTTACAAGGTAACCTTTATATTGGGTCCCGGAGGCCCTGGAGCGCCCTGGGGGTGGCGAGGGGTACCCAGTCAGCCCTACTCTTGCCCTAAATCACCTGGGCACCAGCGGAAGATGCAAGGGGGAGAAAGTGCCCAGGCATGAAGGGCAGGCTCCTTGAAGGGAGGGGACAAGCAGGCCGGGAAGGACAGGCCCAAAAAGTTAAGATTCTTACCCTGAGTGAGGAATTAACATGCTCAGCAGGCATTCATTCTCAAACTGAGCGCCAGCTGAGATAATTAAAGGCCAAAAGTAAAGGCCACTCTCTCTCTTTTTAAATCGACCCCTCTATAAATAGCTTGCTGACAAAGGCAGAATTGACCTTCCTGTTAATTAAAAAAAAAAAATCCCCACCCCTGTGGTCATCCCCCAGCCTGCCCCCCAGCCCCCAAGCTCAGGGAGCCTCCCAAATCCACCATTACTGGCCAAACCATCCTTAATAAGCTTGTCTGTCACATCCCTTCCCCCGGCTCAGCAGTCCTCCCAAGCGAAGACAGCCTGGCACCCAGGCACCAGGGGCAGGGCCCTGCTGGGGCCCAGGCTTCCCGATGGGGCCTCTGGCAACCTGCAGCATCCTAGCTCAGTGTGGCTTCAACAAGGGGAGAAAGGAGGTGACTGGGAAATGTTTGTGCGGTCTAAAAATAGAGGAGGTTGGCAGGATTTCACCGTTTGGTGCCTGCCTCCCTCCCTCCCTGTGTGAAAATGGGCAGCTCGGAGGTGCCGCCTGCCCCTTCTGAATGAGGGCTGGACCTTCCATTGAGAGCTGGACGGAGCTTTCTTCGGACTGAAACACTCCCTGGCCGTCTGGGGAAGAGTGGGAGGTGACAGCAGGAAGCTGAGATGCAAATATCAGCCCAGCCAACCCCCAAAGTCACCCTTCCACCCTTAATACTTAGAGAGTGACTACAGGAAAAACAGGTGAAGCCCACAGAGAGGGGGAAGTACTAGGTTTGGAGTCAGAGGTCCTGGGTTCAAGTACTGGCTCTGGTGACCTTGGGTGAGTCACTTATCCTAAGTTTCTCGTGTCCTTGTGGGCAAAAAGGAGAGGCCTCTTGTAGCTCTGAGGACAGGACCCCCAAACTCCATGCTGATGCTCTGAAGACTGAAGCTCTTTCTGCTCTGCCTCCTCATCACAGAGGCAGGCAGGAAGCCGAGAGGGCCGGCCCAAGTCAGGAAGACGTGGGTTCAAGCCCCGGTGCAGGCACTTCCTCTCCAACAATGAAGGACAGACAGTAACAGCAACAGACACTTACTAGCTGTGTATCTCTGAACAAGCTATGTACCCTTGCTCAGCCTCAGTTTCCTCATCTGTCAAATGGGGATATAAAAACAGCATCTACCTCCCAGGATGGCTGTGAAGATGAAACGAGTTAATATTGGTCGAGAATTCTGCCAAAGTGCTTACAACACTATAGAGACACTGGCTATTACTGCTGTGGGCTTACAGAAGCCAGCTGTGGGGACCAATCTCTTTCTTCTTCTTTCTCTTCTCTTCTCTTCCTCTCTCCCTCCCTCTCTGCTCTCTCTTTCTTTCCTCCTCCCCCTCTTTTCTGTCTCTCTCTCCCCCCTCCCTCTCTTCTCTCTCTCCCCTCTCTTTTCTCCCTCTCTTCTCTCTCTCTCCCCTCTCTTTTCTCCCTCTCTCCCCTCTCTTTTCTCCCTCTCTCTCCCCCCCTTTTCTGTCTCTCTCTCTTTCTCTCCCTCCCTCTCTTTTCTCTCTCTTCCCCTCCCTCTTTTTTTTCTCTCTCTCCCCTCTTTTCTCCCTCTCTCCCCTCTCTTTTCTCCCTCTCTCTCCCCCCTTTTCTGTCTCTCTCTCTTTCTCTCCCCCCTCTCTTTTCTCCTCTTCCCCTCCCTCTTTTTTTCTCTCTCTCTCCCTCCCTCTCTTTTCTCTCTCTCCCCCTCCCTCTTTTCTCTCTCTCTCTCCCTCCCCCTCCCTCTCTTTTCTCTGTCTCTCTCTCTTTGCCTCCCTCCCTCTGTCTCTCTCTCCCTCCCTCTCTTCTCTCTCTCTCTCTCTCCCTCCCTTTCTTTTCTTTGTCTCTCTCTCTTTGCCTCCCTCCCTGTCTCTCTCTCCCTCCCTCTCTTCTCTCTCTCTCCCCCTCCCTCTTTTCTCTGTCTCTCTCTCCCTCCTTCTCTGTCTGTCTCTGTCCCCTCCGTCTCTCTCCCCCTCCCTCTCTTCTCTCTCTCCCCTCCCTCTCTTTTCTCTGTCTCTCTCTCTTTCTCTCCCTCCCTCTCTTCTCTCTCTCTCTCTCTCTCTCTCTTTCTCTCTCTCTCTCTCTTCTCTCTCTTCTCTCTCTCCTCCCTTCTCTCTCTTGTCTCTCCCCCCTTTTCTCTCTCTTTCTCCCTTTCTCCCCCTCCCTCTCTTCTCTCTCTCTCCCTCCCTCTCTTTCTCTCTCTCTCCCCCTCCCTCTCTTTTCTGTCTCTCTCCCCCTCCCTCTCTTTTCTCTATCTCTCTCTCTTTCTCTCCCTCCCTCTCTCCCTCCCTCTCCCTCCCTCTCTTCTCTCTCTCCCCTCCTCTCTTCTCTCTGTCTCTCTCTCTCCCCCTCCTTCTCTTTTCTCTTCCTCTCTCTTTCTCTCCCTCTCTCTCTGTCTCTCTCTCCCTCCCTCTCTTCTCTCTCTCCCCCTCCCTCTCTTCTCTCTGTCTCTCTCTCTCCCCCTCCCTCTCTTTTCTCTGTCTCTCTCTTTCCTCCCTCCCTGTCTGTCTCTCTCTCCCTCCCTCTCTTCTCTCTCTCTCTCCCCCTCCCTCTCTTTTCTCTGTCTCTCTCTCCCTCCCTCTCTTCTCTCTCCCCCCTCCCTCTCTTTTCTCTGTCTCTCTCTCTTTCCTCCCTCCCTGTCTGTCTCTCTCTCCCCCCTCCCTGTCTGTCTCTCTCTCCCTCCCTCTCTTCTCTCTCTCTCTTTGCCTCCCTCTCTTTTCTCTGTCTCTCTCTCCTCCCTCTCTTCTCTCTCCCCCCTCCCTCTCTTCTCTCTGTCTCTCTCTCCCCCTCCCTCTCTTTTCTCTGTCTCTCTCTCCCTCCCTCTTTTCTCTGTCTCTCTCTCCCTCCTTCTCTGTCTCTCTCTGCCCCCTCCGTCTCTCTCTCCCCCTCCCTCTTCTCTCTCCCCCTCCCTCTCTTCTCTCTGTCTCTCTCTCCCCCTCCCTCTCTTTTCTCTGTCTCTCTTCTCTCTCTCCCCCCTCCCTCTCTCTTCTGTCTCTCTCTCTCCCCCTCCCTCTTTTCTCTGTCTCTCTCTCTTCTCTCTCTCTCTCTCTCTCTCCCCCTCTCTTCTCTCTGTCTCTTTCTCCCTTTCTCTCCCTCCCTCTCTTCTGTGTTCCTCTCTCTTGTTAAGAATTGGGCTTTCGGTGTTATATGGTGCCCCTGATGAGCAGAACTCCTTCCACTAACCCAGGCTGCATCTGTTCTACAAACCAGACTTTAAAGAGCTGCCTGAGGGCACGGAGGGCTTCAGTTAGTTGGCTACCCAGGGTCCCCTGCTTGGTAAATTCCTCAGGGGAGGGATCTGAACCCAGGTCTCCTGAAGTCTGAGGCCAACAGCCTGGACCACAATCTTTACAAGTACAAAATGCCCACGTGTGGCACGTTAAGGTGGCTTGCCCCTAAGAAGCAGGGGCCAGATGCCTATTATCGAGAGAGTTACTTTTTAGGAAAAAATACAACTTTGAATTTATTCAACTCCTGATGGTGGGGCCTCAGCTGTAAGGATGCTAAGACACCTCATATATGACCCGGGATAACTTTATGAAAACATGGCACCCTGGTGACATCGGGTGGGGAAGTCATGCTAGATCACAAGTCGCAGGAGCCGGGTTTGAATCCTGATGCTGCCTCTTAGGCAGGTAATGAGCACTGATTAAGCACCTATGGTGTGCTAAGTACTCATCCTACTGTGTGACTTCAGGTCAGCCACTCAATCTCTGAATTATGTTTTCTCCTCTGCAAAATGAGGGGGTTGGGCTATGCAGATGTGTGATACCATAGAAGGGGCCCTGGCTCTGGAGTGAAGGGACCGGGGTTTGAGCCCCACCTCTGATGATGCTTATTAGCTGTGTGACCCTGGTCAAGTCCCTTAACTGCTGCCTGCCTCAGTTTCCTCATCTGTAAAATAGGAATAATCACAGCACCCACCTCCCAGAGTAGCTGTGAGGAGCAGATGAATAACTGTAAAGCGCTCAGCACAGTGCCTGGCACACAGTAGGCACTACACAAATGGTAGCTATTATTATTCAGTCAATTAACTTCTTCGGGCAGGTTCTTCTTCTGTCAAATACGGAGGTTGCCCTAGATGGGCTCTGAGGCCCCTTCTACTTCTAACTTCATGATCCCTGACTAGTGGAACCGGCCTTCCCTTCTCACTTCTGCCTCTTAGAACCCAAGGCCATCCCCTACAAGGGGCACCACCAAGGGCAGCTAGTACACAGAGCGCCGGGTCTGGAGTCAGGAAGTCCTGAGTTCAAATCCAATCTCAAACACTTACTAGCTGTGTGACCTTGGGCAAGTCACTTAACTTGTCTGCCTCAGTTTCCTCATCTGCAAAATAGGGACAATTATGGCTCTTATCTTTACCAGTATGCCTGGCACATAGTAGGCACTGTATAAATGTTAGCTGCTATTATTATTATCATTATTATTATTATTATTATTATTATTATTATTATTATTATTCTATTTTGGTTACTCCTAACAAAACAGAAGAACCTCGAAGGCAGGGACTGCGTGGCTTTTGACCTGGTACCCCCGTACCCAGCATGCCCCCAGTCACTTAGTAAATGTTTGCTAAATTGAACTGAACTGAATTCCAACTCTAAATCTACGCAAGGAAAGAGCCCAGTGTTTTACAGGGGCTTGTTTTATTTTTCCATTTTATCTTACTTGAAGAGCTGTTTAACGGTGTGGGGCCACTCCATAGAGCAGTTACAAGAGAGTTAAAAACTGCCTATTAAATCTCAGGGTTGCTGACTGCTTCCGGTCAGCACCACTGGCCAGCATGTAAAGCTAGCTCCGTGCCCCGCCCAGAAGCCGGAGAGTAAACCGTTTACCCAAATCCAAATAGGAAAGAGGTCTGGATTTTGGGGAGTGGTCTCGGGGCGCACATGCCATGGAAATTCTCCTCTCTTTCCTTAGCCGGAACAAACACCCACAAACTGAGCAAACTTCTCGAAGGCTGAGAATATTTAGTGTGGTGTTTGAGCTGTCCAGGAATGTACGCTATGCAAACAATGCCGGCTGGCAGGATGTGCCAATGGGGAGATATGGTCGGGCTGGAGGCCGCAGGCAACAGCAGGAGAGAGGAGAGGACCTTGGCTCATGCGGTGAGTGGGGGGGGGGGTTCCACTGGCGGGAGCTCACCAAGCTCACCCTCTCTGAGGGCAGGGGGCGCTGTCCACTAATGCCCTCTAAGCGTCAGTCAGAGAAGTTTAGGGCTGGAGGGGACCTTAGGGTACGGAGTGTTAGAACAAAGAAACTCGGGAGGAATGAGCCTTCTTTAGATGTTAATGTTAGACAGGGCACCGAACACAGAGTGTTAGAACAATCAATGTAGGATGTCAGTCAGGGCCCTACGACGTGCCAGGCAGTGTCTCAAGGGCGGGGGGCACAAAGAAAGGCACAGAGTCCCTGCCTTCCCAGAGCTCATCATCTAGGGAGGGAGGTGATACCACCCGACCAGGTACACACAAGATAGATATATGGGATAATTGGAGGCAGCCTCAGAGGGCGGGCATCAGCACTGAGGAGGCCTGGACAACAGAGGACTTTGGGGGATCCAAAGCCAGAAGGAAATGCCCTGGGGACAGCAGAGGGCCAGTGACAATGGCCAGGGGCAGATGAGCTCTGTGGGGCAGGGAGAGCAAGAAGGCTGTTTTCAGGGACCACAGGGTGCGTGGGTGGGGTGGCGGGAAGAACGAGGTGTGGAAGGTGTAAGAAGACACTCCAGGTAGGAAGGGGCAGGGCTGAGGAGGGCTTTGTAAGCCAAACATAGTATTTAATATCTGGTCCTAGAGGCAAGAGGAAGCCACTGGCTCACTGAACCGGGGAGGGGCAGCTGAAGGAGGAGGGACTCAAGCGGGGAGAGACTGAGGCAGGCAGGTGGGAGGTGATGAGGGCCTGCCTCCGGGCCGCAGGGGCAGAGCTTGGAAAGAGGAGGTTCCAGAGATACTATGGCCTTGAGCACAGGATTAGACAGGACCCTTAAAGGAAACTGATTAGAGCCTCCCTTCGCATCCCACCCCCAGGCAACAGTCCATGCCCTCCATAGCATCTCTGCCAACGGGCTGCAGTGAGAGGGAATAAGCAATTAGTAAGTGCCTACCACGTGCCAGGCACCTGCTGAGCACTTTGCAAATATGATCTCATCTGACCTTCACCCTGAGCCTGGCAGGAGGTGCCATTATCATCCCCATTTCACAGCTGAGGAAACAGGTGAAGTGACTCACCCAAAGTCACTGAGTGTCTGAAGCTGAGTTTGAATTTGGGTCTCCCAGCGCTCTCCCTGTGGCACCCCCTGGCCACCAACCTGAACTAGCCTGCCTCCAGTAACAGGGAGGTCACGGTTCACGCAATCCCATTCCATCTGGGGCCCTTTCTTCCATCAAGACGACGTCTGCCTCCCACAGCCCGGCTCTCTTAACAGCAGCTGACCCTCATTTATCCTATTCCTATCTCCACAGCAGGTTGCCTCCTCCATTAGACTGTGAGCTCCCTAAGGGCAGGGGCTGGTTTTGCCTTCCTTTGAATTCCCAGCACTTAGCACAGCGCCCGTATACCGAAAGCACTTAATAAATGCTCGCTGACTTCACACACGTAAAGTCAACCAGTCATCAAGCATTTAAGTCTCAGTTTCCTCAGCCGTAAAATGGGGACAATAACACCTCTCTCCTAAGATGGTTGTGAGAATCCAAGGAGAGAATTGTCTGCAAAGCACTCAGCACACACAGTACCTGGCGAACAGCAGGGCTTAATACATGCTTGATGACTGAGTGACCGCTTGGTGGGGGAGCATCCCAACGCAAATGAGACGCAAATGAGGTGTTTGCCTGCTTGTCCCTGGTCACTGAGTCTGCCCTCGAACCCGGGTCTTCCCACTTCCAATCCTTCCTCCTGACCTCGCCGCTGAGCCATGAGCGTACGCATTATTTTTTCATTTTCCCTGGATTTTGGCCAGCATCTTATCTCCCTGGTGGATGGGGAGCTCCATGAGGGGAGGGCCTGGGTCCCAACTACACTTCCCACCCCCGAGCCACGGCTGGCTCCACAGATTCAGAGCAAGGGCTGGGTCCCGAGCCTTCTCTTCCCTCGGTCAGACACCCGGGGCGGGGACCCCTGCACCACTGCTGTGCTCTCGGCACAAAGTCCCCCGAAAACAGGCGCGTTCACAGGCACTCCCAGATACGTGGCCGAGTCTCCAGCTAGGACTCGGGGTGGGGGAGGAGCGTCCTGGCTTAGTTTTCTGAAAGAGTCCATCTCCCTTTAAACAAAGAAAACAGATCAGGGGCCGCTCCTAATTAGGCAATGCCCCTGTCACGGCGGGTTTCAAATTACTCAGCATGGTATGATCTCATGGCACATTCACTACAGCAATCCCTTTAAGCTGGTGGGAGGCTCACCAGGACGCCGGAGAGTCTTTGGTGTACCTCTGGGCCCTTCCCGGGTGCACGGCATGCATGCCACGCTCCCCCGGCGCCCCCCACGAGTCGCTCATTCCTCCTGGAGCCTGTTTCTCTCAAGGACTAGAGGCACTGGTCTACATGAGCCCTGCTCGTCATCGCTAAACATTCTCAAGCGGCTTCTTTGTGAAATACTTTAGTTCTACAGAGGGAGGAAGTGGAAGCCTCTCAGACCCTCCCTCACATTCCCGTATCCCTGGGGGAGGGGGAGGCCTCTCGGACCCTCCCTCATATTCCCGTATCTCTCTTTTGTGCGGGGCAGCATGCTGTGGGTGGGAAGAGCTGGTCCTGAGCCTAATCCCATTTGGTCTCTGAAACATTCTGGCCCTGGAATTGGATATAGCCTCTCAGGGCACTGGCCAGATCTAGAAGACTGGGTCGAGGATCAGCTGACCTCTTTTCCAGCATTTCTCCGGGCCGTGAAATCGCAGGTACAGGGTAGAGTTAGAAACCACAGGTCCCGTCCAACCTGCTGGTTCTGAGAGAGCAATGAGCTGGTGGTAGAGTAAAGGGTCTGGGGACAGATGACCAGGTGCTGTCCCCGAAGGTTTCCTCCTCCCGGTCTGGAGCACAAAGAACTAGCGGTCTGTAGCGATGGGCTGTGGGCCTGTCCTTCTAAAGATAACTCTCCTGCCTGAGTAAGGAGAGATAACTACAACATCAATTAATGCACATTCACGAAGCACCTACTGTGTGTCGAGCACTGCCCTGCGTGCTGGGGATACAGGTGCCAAGAATGACATGACCCCTCCTACAAACACTAACGTTTCCATTTGGCTCCGGGGGTCAGAGAGAGCTCAAAGATGAGAGCCTTACTCCTGGCGGGCTGGCGGCACATGCGTTCTCATCCTGGTTTTACCGATGAATGAGTGTATAAGCATTTATTAACCACTTACTACATGCCAGGCCCTTTGCTGAAGATGGGGGGATTGGTGGAGACCAGATTTGTGATTTCATGGGTACAAGAGGGCTCCCCTAAAGCAGGGAGACTCCTGCTGCTGACAGACCCAGGGCTGCCTCTTCTTCTCCAGTCTGTGGTCTCACAGCACCACACAACTCTCTGTGCCCAGGGTCACAGAGCCAAGCCAATCTCTCTCTTCTCTCCCTGTCTCTGCCTCTCCCTCTAAGGCGAGATGTGAACCTAGCTCTTCCCGACTAAGGCCAGCTCTCTATCTGCTATCCCACGCAAAGTCTCTTGGGTGCTATGGATGTAAATATAAAGGGGAGACAGTCCCTGCCCTCAACAAGCTTACGTTCTACTAGAGGGATCAGCACTTCCGGGAGCGTGGTGGAGGGTGGCCAGGGAAAGGGGCCTTAGAGCAGAAAGTGACAGGGTAGGAGAAGCTTCAGGCCCTTTCCAGTGGAGACTGTAATGTTGATATGATTCTTGTTTCTTGAGTAAGACGTACAAAGTGTGGGGACTGAGGAGTGGGGGCAGAGGGGAGGGCTACCAGGCCCAGGTGGGTCTGGGGCAGGCCGGATGGGGTAAGGCTTTAGGGCTGAAGCAGACTGGAAGGTGAGGGTTTGGGTCTGGGGCCACCCTGAGGGGTGAGGGTTTGGGTCTGGGGCTGGCCAGAGAGAGATGAGGGCTGTTTGGGGCTGGGATGGGCCAGGGGAGGGGGAGCTGGCCACATGTCTGTGTGCACACAGCTGCAGGCAGGCCGGTCAGGTTGGGTTTGTGCTGGAGATGTAGCAGCTGCCAAGCTTGACCTTCAGTTGTTCGGCAGATGGCTGAGACTAAATGAGCGTGGGGAGATGGCTTTGGGGCCCCTTGTCCTAGAAAACGAAGAAACTCCTCAGATGAGAGGACGAGCCTGGAGCAGTCAGCGACTCGCAGGGGTTAACAGAGAGAGTTGCAAGGACAGGGTCCATACAATGCCATGGGCACGTGAATGCATGGGCTCTCCAGTCGGTGACCGGCCCCCTTCCTGCTCCTCACACATACTGTCTCCGCTGCCACACTGTCACTGGCCATTTCCTGCAGCCCCCTCTCCCCCCAGCCTGGAATGATCTTTGTTTCAGCGTCTGCAGGAAGCCTTTCCTGGGTCTTCACTCTGGGATCACCCCCGAGTCATCCCCAAGCGGCTGGCACACACACAGCTGTTTGCGTGATAACTCCTACGTTGGAAGGTGAGCTCCTTGAAGGCAGGGACTGTGTTTAACCTTTCTGTGCACTTCCAGTGCTTAGCATGAGTGCCTGGAACATAGGAGGTGCTTCACAAAAGCTTGAGGATTCAGAAGGCACTTTGTAAGGTCTGTCATCCTGAATCTATTATGACCAAACTGGGATAAATGTACTGGTCCCAGCACATGCCCTGAGTTTTCTTTGAAACCAAACCAAACCAAACCAAAAAATGAAATGTGTCTTCATTTTCTGGTCATTTGCCTTTTTCTCTAAGGGAGAGAAATCTTGGTTAACTGGAAATGCGGCTCAGCTGGGCTTCCCTATTTCAAGGGTTTCCTGTCTCTGCAGGACTCCATGTCGTACACATGAGAATCATTAGCCCCCCCAGTCCCCAGAATCGACACTTCTGGGGAACACGGGGGAGAGGGGGGGCACGGAGAGCGGAGGCAGCTGCTGTCAGGAGGCTTTATTATTGCAGCCTCGGCCAGGAGACTGCCGGGAGGAGGAGGGACAAGAGACCTTTGTTGACAGGACTCATGGAAGGGAAGAGCCAGATACCAAAAAAGGAGGCAGGCTGGGGCAGTGAGGAGGGCCGTGGCTGGGGGGCCGCCGGAGCAAGGAGCCTTCTACGGCTGGCCTGGGCCTTAGGGACCAGCCAGTCCAGCCCTGCTGGCTGGCCCTCTTTCCCTCCTCCTAGGCTTAATATTTACTGAGCAAGTGAAAAAATAGATTACACTCTCTGTAAACTGTGAATCCAGTGTAAATGTCAGCAGCTCCCCAGGACTAGGAGTTACAAAAGACTTGCCCATCTTCATCTACGGAGGGAGTCTCCACACTGGGAGCTGCCAATAGCCACTGAAATAACAAGTCTAGAACAACTTCTCCTCCCCCAAATAAAACAAAAAGCCCCAGCACCTGGTACAGTGTTTTACAAAGAGCTCTGTGTGTGTATGTATGTATGTATGGGTACATACGCACAGGTATGCATGCACACATGTACGTGTGTAGCGATGTATTTGAAAAGAGGCGGCTAGGTCGCACTGCAGTGGATAGAGGTTGGGAGGACCAGAGTTCAAATCTCTCTCAGATACTTACCAGCTGTGTGATCCTGGACAAATCACTTAACCTCTGTCTGCCTCAGTTTCCTCAACTGTAAAGTGGAGATAACAGTAGCATCTACTTTATAGGACTGTTATGAGGATCAACTGAGATAATGCATAACCAGCATTTATAAATGGGCCTTTAAGGTTTGCAGAGTGCTGTACAAAATACCATCTCATTTTCATCCTCACAACAATCCTGGGAGGTAGGTATTATGATCCTCATTTTACAGATGAGGAAACTGAGGCAAAGGGAGGTTAAGTGACTGGCCCAGGTCACACTGCTAGTCAGTGTCTGAAGCCAGATCTGAACTCGGGTGGGTCTTCCTGACTCCAGGTCCAGCACTCCGCATGCTGCGATGCCATAGGTGCCTCATAAGTGCTTGTGGAAGCTCAACAGACACCCTGCCCATTCACACACCTGCAGAGGAGGAAGCAGCCCCTGAGAAGTGACGTCCGGCCAGCGATGGCTCACATGCAGTGAATGGCATCGAAGATAAACAGCAAACGTAAGAGCAGCAAAGAGCAGGCTGCTTATGGTGAGAGCCAGAGATAAGTGTGGGGAATGAGGGAGCCATCAGGATTGAATGAGTTCTCCTCCTCCTCTGAGCTCCCAGCCCCGTCCTGCCAGGAGAGCTCTGGGGCTCCCCAGAGCCAGGCTGAGCCCGGCCCACCACACCACCCTCCCGGGCCATCTCCTGGTGCATTCACACCGAGCTACCCTACCTCCTGCCTCCACCCCCTTGTCCGGTTCTGGAAATAAAAGCAACATTGTCATTGCTGCAGAAAAGGATGTGCCGATCTACTCCCCTACGGCTCCACTTACCAGGCCTGTCATTTTCCAGACTAAAATATGCCTCCCTGGCCACCGCCATTTTCCTAGAGACAGCATTTCTCTCAAAAAAGTTAATGCTCCTAGAGGGCAAAGACTGGCTCCTTTTTTATATTTGTATCCTCAACACTTAATAAACACTTTTTCATTCATTCGTTTATCCATTCTTCATCCATCTACCCACCAAATTCATCTACCTACCTAACCATCCATCCATCCTTCCATCCATCCCATCTATTTATCCATCCACCGACCCATTCACCTATTTATCCATCCATCCAACCATCTATTGGTCCAATTAAATATAACAGTATTCTCTCCCCTGATTTCTATTACTATCTAAGCATGTAAGCTTCTTAAAGGCTGAGAGTGTCTCCCCTGGTCTTTAGTTCCCAGTGCCCAGTATGGTGCCTGGCATGTAATAAATGTCTAGTGATTGACTGATTGTTGATTGAATGAATGGCTGATTGTGACCTCCAGTGCACTGGAGGTAGGTGGGAGGGGGGAGGGATGCCCCACGGAGAGTTGATGGAAGGGCATGGACAAGAATTATATTGAGTGGAAAAGGGCTGGACAGTTGAGAGCTTCCCTTCAACGAAGTATATTCATATCACTGAGATCAATAAAGTATTTGCAAGGCTAACATCTGATTTCTGATTACTAGGATGAGTGGAGGGCAGGAAGCAAGAGAAGAGAAATTCCAGGAGAGTCCAATCACCTCACTACGGCTAGTAGCTTCCACCTTCTCCCAATACCGCACAGTACTACAGAATCAAAGGGACCTTGAAGTTCATCTACTGCCGCCTCTAGTTTCACAGATGAGGAAACTGAGGCCCAGGAGTGACCTGGGTGCCCAAGATCATGGCCCAAGATAATGGTAGAGCTGGGATTCACACCCTGTGCCTTTCTGCTCCTAGAGCCAGAGCCCTTGAACAGCAGTGAGACTTGGGCTTCCCTCCCCCATCTCTAAACAGCTGAGAACAAGGTCTGAAGTGGCCAGAAGGAGGGGAAGAAGGGTGAGGAATGAGGCCATTCCAGTGGGATCTTGGATTTCGCTGGAACTGAAGGCTTCTTTTAGACAGGCGGGAGCAGCAGGCTGTTCTGGAGAAGCCCAGCCCAGGCAGGATTCTGAGTCAGGGAGGACCGTAGGGAAGCCGGGGGTGTCAACGCTGAGCTCAGAGCACACTCTGGTCTCTAGCCTCATAAAGTCGGAAGGAACGTTGGTCTAGGAGTCAGAAGATTTGGTACTGAACTTGCCTTTCTTACTGAGGGACCGGATGACCTTGGTGGAAGGCAGAGAGCATCACTGGGCCGTCCAAAAACCTGGGCGAAAATCCCAGGTCTGCCCTTTACTGCCTGGGAAGTGGTGGGCCATTCAAACTTCCCCCTCTGACTCAGTTTCCTTATTTGTAAAATGTGGAGGTTGGCCTAGGTGACCTCTGGGGCCACCCTGAATTCAACTGATTCCATGAAGCCACATTCGTTAAGTGCTTACTGTAGTAAGAGCCCAAATTTGTTCTAAGGACCTAAGGAGAACATTCATAAATCACTTTGCAAACCTTCACTGCTCTATGTAAAAAGGCTACCTCTTACTAGGATGGTCAGTAAGTCGTCCGTGGCGCCCCCTAGTGGCCTTAGAGATAACTGACCTTTGTGGAGCGGTTAAAGTTTACGCTGTCATTGGAACTTCTACAACACCCGGCAGCAGGCTCATCTTAATTCCCATTTTTCACATGACAAAATTAAGGCTCAGGGAATTTAAGTGACCCTGGGTCAGTCACTTCCTTTGCCTGGGCTTCTCTTTCCCCATCTGTAAAATGAAGGGGCTGGAGTAGGTGGGATTCTGAAGCCTCCACAGAGAAAGCAGCCCTGGTCACAGGGTCAAAAAAGAGGCCGATGAGCTCGAGCAGTCATGGTCTCTGCTGCTGCAAGCTCTGTCTCAATCCTCTTCCTCCGGCAGTAGCGCATGAAGAACAAAAACCCAAAAATGACAGGACTGAATTCTAGCGCTTGGGGAGTGATTCACGGCAACCTGCCCTCACCTGCACACTCAGCACCTTATCAATCCTTGCAACCCTGAGGGATATCACCCGGTAACCCAAGGCCAACCCTGCCTGCTCCACCGGGGCCGTCCACCTGCATGTGCGGCTTGTATGCCCACCTGACCTCTAGATCCAAAACTGGGAGGTGGGAAGATGAGTCTTCCTGAGTTCAAACCTGGCCTCAGATACTCACTACAGGGAAAGTCACTTCACCCTGTTTGCCTCAGTTTCCTTATCTGCAAAATGAGGGAGAGAAGGACATGGCAAACCACATCAGTATCTCTGCCAAGAAAACCTCCAATGGGGTCATAAAGAGACAGACAACAAGGTATCAGCTAGGCCAGTCCCCTCGTTTGACAGATTAGAAGACACAAAGACGTGAGTGACTCACCCAAGGTAAGAGTGGCTGAGCAGGGATTAGAAACTCTCCCTCCCGACTCCTAAGACCAGTGCTTTCCTCCCCCTGCTAGACACAGCCTCGGACACTTAGCAGAACGGTAATCATTTCCAATGGGCAAACACCATAATAAGAAGCCAATCAAACTCTACAATACCAAGGATATCAATTTGCTAAAACACATGGAAGGGTGGTCACATTCTCTTGGGAGATGCTCACGGGGCCCTTCTAAATATCATTTTCCCTCTTAGCTGCCTCACCCTGAGGTAGGCAGGGCAGTCTAATGGCGAGAACAATACTTAGAAGAGCCTTTTTAGTGGGGCAGTTAGAATGAGGACGGCCTGGGTTCACAGCCTTTGCTACTTAGAAACTTGGTTCTGCTTTGGTTCACTACTCCAGGCCTCAGTCTCCACATCTGTAAAATGACAGGGTTGGCCCGGATGGTCTTCAGGGGTGCTTCCAGCTCTGAGTCTATGCCCTATCATTTTTTGTAGATGTCTACATAGGGTGAGATGTAAGAGCAGGAGAACCGTTCTGGACTGAATAAATCTCAGACAGTAGCACATTTCATGGGAGGCTGCCAGGATGTATAGTGGGGAGAGAGCACACTGAAAAATTCCACATTTGTAAAAATGGAGGCAGGAAACACTGAACTGTCTGCCAAAAAGCTCTCACCTTGTTCATGCCGCCAGTGGAAGGCTGGAGAGAGAAATGTGAAGCAAAGGGCTCCCTCTAGTGTCCATTCCTCATCAGTGAACCATTCACTGTGGCAGATGCAGACCACAGATCTAGACCATAGAATGACCCTGGCCTGAGCCTCCTCTTTGTCCTTGTCCCATGCCTCCTTCCAAATACTGGAGGACTGGAGGGGAAGGCATCACGGTACCGGGGAGAGCTCTGGATTCAGGGATGGAGGACCTAGATCCTAACACCTGCTCTGCTGCCCACGGCCAGGGGGATGTCCCCTCTGGGTGTCCTGTCTCTTCTGAAGAAAGGAGGGGATGGCCCTAGGGTGGACCACTGTCAAAATCACATAAAACCGGGGCCACTACAACACACACAGTGACCCTGTGAGCATTATCTGAGTTGTAATGCATTTTTATTTCTTTTGTTAAATGTCTCCCAATTATCTTTTAATCTGGTTCCTGGAGCTCTAGGGAGCTGTTGGCCCCTTTTGACACCTCTGGCCTATGTGACCCCCAAGGTCTCTACCCGTTCTAAGTAACCTAGAGGTCACTTCTGGCCAAGATTCTTCACCTCCCTCAGATTCTGTTTCCTTATCTACAAAATGGGGATAATAATAGCACCTACCTTGCAGGGCTTTTGGGAGGGTCAGATTTTTCAAAGCACTCTCCAAACTTTAAAGTGCTAAGGAAATTTTAGATATTAATATGGCAACCTTAATACATACATTTAACGTAATAATATAAGGTACAACAAACAACTTATTACATACAACACAAAATATTGCACAACATATAACACAATATTAATACCAAATATTGCCACAGCCGACATAAATGTCTATAATTCTCATTATTATTATTATCATCCTACTGGGGCTGAGTCAGCCCTTCTTCCATCAGTTGGCACATACAGGCTTCCAGCCCCCAATAACAAGCCCTGTCCCTCTCCATGAGGCCCCCATGTCACCCACAACCAAGGCCTTAGTTCTTCATGTTCCATGCAAAGCATGACGCAAGAGTTGGTCAATTCTTCGCCATCTGGCCAACAGCGACATCGTGTGGTCGATAAAAGAAAGTCAAGCCTTCACTTAGTTAACGTCTTGGCCTTGTTTACCACTCTCATGTTTGACTCAGACACAGAGAGACAGAAAAATAATGATGTGCCAGCGACCTCAGGGACTTGCCTTTAGGAATGGGGCTAGGGAAGGGGATGCTCCAGGGCTTGAGATCTTCTAGGGGGAAGGAGATAGAGCAGGAAAATCCACAGACACTGAATTCTAGAGATTCACGGGTCTTTCAGAGCCCCTAGGAGGATAGATTATGCTAAGACAGAAGGCGTCTGACAGGCCATCGGGTCCAACCCCCTCATCTTATGGAGGGGGAAACTGAGGCCCAGAGAGGTGAAATGATGTCACCCAGCTAGTGAAGTATCTCCGATGGGATCTGAACTCAGGTATTCCAGACTCCATATCTAGTGCTCTTCTCACTAGACCTTAACCATCACCTACAGATGAGGAAATGCTAACCTAGAGAGGTACATGCCAGGGCTCGTCTGTCCTCTCGAAATGGCCCTTCTGGGCCGAAGAGCAGGCACGGCCCACCTCTGGTTTAAATGTGTTCACAACAAGTCTCTATTTTTATTGTCTAAAGGAGGGGGTAGCAAATTTTCCTTGCCTGGAAAACACTCCCTCCTGACCTTAACCTTGGAAAAGCTCTTTATTCCTTCAAAACTCAGTTCAAGCATCATCTTCCTGACCCCCTTAGCTGCCAGGGTCTCCTGTTCCTAAACTCTCTTGCATTTAATTTCTGTTTATTCTGGACATATGGTATCTCAGCCCGCAAACCCTCCCCCTAACCCTCCTAGGATGGGACCTCTTCCAGGGCAGAAAGTCTTTCATTTTTGTCCTGGTATCCCTAGCACCAATCACAATGCCTGGCATACAGTAAGTGCTTAATAAATGCTTGTTGTTTGACTAAAGCATCACATGAAGTCCATGACTCTTATTCTTCTACCTGGTGAGTGAGCTGGGGGTCTGAGGACCACGATTCAGAAGAGCAGATGGGGTAGGCATGCACACGCTAACAATGCAGGTCAATCAAAAGGCACTCATTAAGCATTATGTGCCAGGCACTGCACTGAGGCCACCTAGTTCAGCCTCTCGCCTCCAAAAATCATCCCTACAAAAGCTGACGTGGCTCAACGGCACACCTGCGAGGCAGCCTTCTCTGACCTGAGTCCTCAACTGTAAACATGGAGGCCTGGACTGCGGGACCTTGAAGGCTCCTCACAATCCTCGGTCTAGGGTTCTGTCACCCAGGCTCTGCTAGGGCAAATGCAAGCACTTGAAGGAGCTCTTGGCTGTCTGAGGAAGTCCATTCCACTCTCGGATGCCTCTACAAGAAAGCTTTCCTTATACTGAGGCAAAATTAGCCCCCGGCTGTCCCTTGGGGTTGTTCAGTCATTGACCCCATTTGGAGTCTTCTTGGCCAGGATACTGGAGTGGTTTGCCATTTCCTTCTCCGGCTCATTTTACAGATGAGGAAACAGAAGCAAACAGAGTGCAGTGACTTGCCCAGGGTCACACAGTAAGTGTCTGAGGTGGGATTTGAACTCAGGGAGATGAGTCTTCCTGATTAAGCCCAGTGCTCTAACCAATGCACCACCTGGCTGCTTACCTTCTGATGATCAGATCAGAAACCTGTCTAGTGTCTGGAGCAAGGGTCCCTTCAGACTCAAACATCTAAGACTGGGGGCCCTGAGAGTAATAGGAAGCTTTTAACCAAGGCCAATGTGAAAGTCAAAATAATGACCTGCCCTGAGGTCCCTCTGGCCTATGGATAGGATAGCTGAAGTCTCAGAGAAGCAGGGGCTGATCTCCATGGGTAGAGGGCATTTCCACACTTTAACCAATGAAATCACAGCCCCAAAGTCTCTTCCTTCTCTGAGGACCCAATAAGATAATGCATCGAAAATGCTTGGTAAACCTTAAGGGATTATCAGTGTTAGTACCCTTAGGTAGCCCTCTGTCCTTTCGTGGGGAGGCCCAATAGCCAGACACACAAATCTTTAGGAAGACAACGTTCAGAGAGCCAGAGCCCAGGTAGCCGAGAGCCAGCAGCTCAGGCACCCAGGACCAGGACCTGCCCTGCCCCGACCTCCTCAAGCCCCTTCTTTGGCTTTCTGTAACTCTGACTATTGGCTCCCAGACTTCCATCACTTTCCTTTCCACCACTCAGTTCCTTCTGGTTGGTTTGAATGAGGTCCAGGAAAAAGAAAAGTTCTCTCTGTTTTCTAAGAAATGAAACTCATCTGGGCTGGGTGACTCCCTCTGTAACCCTAGGGACCAGGGAGGCTGAGGATGCCGGATTCCTTGAGCTCAGGAGCTCTGAGCTAAGCTGACTGAGTGTCTGCACTAAGTCTGGCGTGACTGTGGGAGAACCCAGGGATGGGGAAACACTCGGTTGTCTACGAGAGAAGAAAGCTTCCACGCTGAGCACAGTGGGTCTGGGCTGCGAGTACCCCTGAATTTCTGGCCTGGCCAAGATAGAGAGACTCAGGCTAAAAATGAAAAAACCTAGAAAGGACATCATAGGCCAAGTGCTGGAGCCCTCTCATTTTATATGGGAGGACATCAAAGCCCAGATATATCTAGTCAATTGCCCAAGGCCACACAGCAACAGCAGAAATGTCTTTTTGACTCCATGTCCGGGCCCGTTGGCTTCCTAGCTCCCTACTCCTGTTACTATGGCTCTGGGGCCCCATTTTTCAGCCTCCTCAGCCTCTTAGAGGCGCCTCCTCTTCCCCTAAGGCCCTGCTGGAGAAGGGGTCTGTCCATTTCTCACTGCTACAACAGAATCTCCTCTGATGCCACATCAGGACAAGGAGGTGAAACCACCTTCTCTCGGGCTCGCTGGGCCAGGCAGACTTCAAGGACAGGCCCAGAAGAGTCTGTTTGTCCAGACCTGAGAAGACTTAAGTTTGAATTAGCCTCCCGGGTAAAGGCTTATGCCCAAGCAGGCCCTGAGGGATGAACTGTTTTGGTTAGGGCAGCTCTCAAAGGGGCTAAGACCTGCTTCAGGATGGGAGTAATAACAGATAATAAACAGCCAGCATTTATATGGACTCCCATTTACATATCTTAACAGCTAATAATAATTGCTGACATTTATACAGAGCTTACTCCGTGCCAGGCACTGTGCTAAGTGCCTTACAATGATTATCCCATTTGATCCTCACAAACAACCCAGGGAGGTAAGTGCTATTATTATCCCCATTTTACAGATGGGGAAACTGAGGCAAACAGAGGTTACGTGACTTGCCCAGGGTTACACAGCTAGTAAATGTCTCAGGCTGGATTCAAACTCATGTCTTCCTGATTTCAGGCCTGGCACTTTATAATTATCCCCATTTTACAACTGAGAAGATGGATGGAGGCACACAAAGGTTAAGTGGCTTGTCCAGGGTCACACAGCTAGAAAGTGTCTAACTCTGGGTTTAGGTCTTCCTAACTTTAGGCCCAGCACGCTATCGATACACCATACCACCCAGCTGCCTGAAGTCCTTTGGCGGACTTGTGCTATCACAGTGCCATGGCAGGAAGGGTTTGAATGCTGACTTGGTTGTACTCTAGCTGTGTGACCCTGGAGAAGTCACTTAACATCTGAGACACAGCCAGGTGCAGTAGAATGATTGCTGGCTTTGGGGTCAGAGACCAGCCCTCACATCACGGCTCTGCAGCTTCCTGCGACCTGTGGACAAGTCACTGATGATCTCTGGGCCCGTCTCCTGGTCTATAAGAAGGGAAGGGCTGGATTAGACCATGCTCCGAGGCTCCTTCCAGCTTGAAAGCTGCCTCCTTCAATCCTATGTGGATATTCCCTCCAATGGTCCAACCTACCAGACACCTGCCCATTCTGTGGGACCTTTACCCATGTCCTTCCATTTATCAGCCACAGGGGTCCCTCCTACATGCTGATCGCTTTCCACTGGATCTTTAGATGCACACCCATATGACGTATGGGCTGTCCATCTGGTATACCTTTACTATTACATGACTGGCCACTGGTCACTGTTTACCATTGCTTCTTGCGTATGATCTGTTTCTAATGACATGCTGGGCCCTACACCACGCGTACTGACTGACCTTTCAATGACCTTCAGTTCTGATTCTCTGGAGGCGATGGAATTCCACGGTTTGGCCATGCAGTATCGCAGGAAGAAGACCGGCCATTAGTTAACCTTTCACAAACATTTCTTAAGTGCTTACTTTCCAGGCACTGTACTGGGCACTAGCTACAAAGAAAAAGCAAAAACAGCCCCTGCCCTCAAGGGGTTTACACTCTAACGTGTGGATAGTTAGGCCTAGTGCTGAGGCCCTGTGTGTGAGGCCCTGCCGTGACTTAGGGCTCCCTGCCCCCCGCATGACATGTCACCCACACATGGGAGCGCCTGGAGGAGCAGGCCCTGAGGGCTGTGGAGAGATTTCAGGTGGTCCTCAAACTTACATGGGGAAAACATGACGTGTTTATTTTATGAGAATTTGTTTTCTTGCAATCCTATACATTTTATGTACTTAACAACATGATTCTGAGAAGGGGTCCATAGTCGTGATCCGGCTGATGGCCAAAGGGTCCATGGCCCAAAAAAGCAACAGTGATTCTCTGGACTACAGGAAATCCCCTTTCCACCTGGACGCTGCATGGAACAGCTTCCAAGGTAAGCAGCAAACATCTTTGCTTAGAGATGATTCAATTTGGAGAGCTGCTCACACAATTTCTCTACCTCCTTAACGTCTACAACAGATGTTGGTTAATAAATTCCAGTATTTATTCTCATCGGGACCACTGGGAGGAGAGATAAGTGGGTGTCCCATTAAATGATGTCTTGTGTGATTTTTCCTAATGGGAACAACTATAATGACAAATTTGCAGGACCTTGAAATAGAAGTCATAATGGAATAGAAGTCATAGTGGATTAGGCCTGGACTACTTCTCTAGGTGCAGGCATGAATGGGGCTTGGGAGAAGAAGCCGGGAGTGAGGAAGGAAACAGGAAATAATTTTGTACCGAGGTGGCCCTTTTACAGTGCAATGATGAATTAAATGAGTGTAGGGGAAAGAATGATGAGTCAGTAAAGCATTCATTAAGCGCTTACCAGTGCCAGGCCCTGGGCTAAGGAGGAGGGACCCAGACAAAGGCAAAAACATGGCCCCCAACTTTGAGGAGTTCACAGCCTAGTAGGTGAGACAAAATGTAGATAACTATATGCAATATGTATACATATATACATATATATATATATATATATATACACACACACAGATATGTTGTCTAAAGTTATATATTATATAGTAGAATATATTAACTACATATTATATAATAATATCTATATATGTATAGATATAATATATAGATATAATGTATATATTATATATATAATTCACCTAGCTATCCATTCATCTACCTAGTAATCCATTTACTTATCCATCCACTTATCAATCAATCTATCTAATCTATTTATCCATCCAATTTATCTGGCCATCTACCTATTCATTCATCTACCTATCAGTCCATCTACCCATCCACCCATCCATCCATCCATCCATCCATCCATCTGTCTGTCTGTTGTAAGTAGAAGCTCATCTCAGAGGGAAGCCAGTAGCAGCAGGGGAGACTGGAAAAGGCTTCTTGCCTTTGATTTGAGCTGAGTCTAAAGGAAGACAGGAGGTGGATGTGAGGAACAGAAGCATTGCAGGCAAGAGCGAGGACCAGCCAGGAGGTTGGTGCAGCTCTTGGCCTCACTGCTTCTGGAGAACAGTGATCAAAGCCAGATTCTCCTCCTCTGCATGAAGGCCCCATTAGTATCAGGTTTGTGTCCCCCCCGTCCCTGAACACCCCTTGTATATATTATCACAGGATCATCAACAGGGCCTTAGATAACATCATGATACAATACACCTCTTTGTCATTTCTTCCATGGGGGACTCTTCCCTTCACTAATGTAGATAGCAGTCCACCTAGACTGTATGGTGGCAACACAGATCTAGAGTTGGAAGAAACAGAAGAGGTTACCTAGGCCAACTGCCTCCTCTTACAGATGAAGAAAGTGACTGGCCTGAGGCCATGCAGCTATGGTGACGTGACAAGGTTCTGAACCCAGAGCTTCTGATTTCTTTCCACCAAGCCATGCTGCCCTCTGAGCTGTCTGAAGATCTGAGAGGTTCACTCCTTGCCCTGCGGTCACACAGGGAATGAGTAATGATCTGCTAACTCACACATTTTCAGGGGGGACCTCTGGTTCCATCAGTTTGAGGAGCTTCCAGTGAGGAAAATCCCTCTACCCTACAAGGGTCAGCTTCTCCTGACCGTGGAGTCATGGGGACTTGGTAAGATGCAGACTGATTCAGACCATGAATTCCTCAACAGTATCATTCGCTCCATCCTGCTCAGAGCCGTCCTCTTCCTCTCCGTATCCCCCTCTCTTTCTCCGATTCGACGCTTTCTCACAGGGCTCAGCTCAAGACGCCCACCCCCTGAGAACTCCCCTAGCTCTTATGCATAGCAATAGTGCTTGCTGACTGGTCACTGGAAACTTCTGTTTCCTGTACACCTCCCTTGTTTCACCAAGTAGACTGTGAGCCTCTGGAGGGTAGGAAATGTGATCTACCTTTCTCCATTCTCATTCATTAGGCCCCACGCCCCAAGCACACAGGAGGCGCTCACATATAGCTGCTAACTGAAAGAGGGAGGCACTGTGGATCCAAAACCAGGGACAAACGTCATTACGCTCCTAGTGTACGGTTCACTAGGGAAACAACACGTATGCATAGAAATCAATAGGAAACATACCCAAGAGGACTAAAGGCAATGGGGGGGGTAGAACCAGCTGGCCTGGGAGTTCTCATGACGGAGCTCTGCAGGAAGCTGGGGATTCCAAGAGGCAGAAGGGAGGATGGGGAAGCATACCAGGCATGGAGCCCAGCCAAGGCAAAGGTTCTGAGGTAGGAGATCAGCCACAGTAGCTTTTCTGACACTACCCATTCTCCACCTCCGGGATGCATCCTTGTCCTGGCCATTCCCATTCACAGAGCCACATCATGGAAGAGACGGAAGGACCTAAAGGACCGTCTAGTTCACCTCATGCCCCGCTAGGACAAAGGGTCATCTGGCTTTTGCTTGAAGACCTTCACTGGAACTGAGGGTGGGCACCAGCTCTCCCATTGCACCACTGGACCTTGAAATTCTCAGGAAGCTTCCCCACACCTCAAACCAGATTGGGCCATTTTCCTGCTTCCCCCTGGGACCTGTATACTCCCCTTTTCTACACAATAGCACTTTAACTATCTGAAGCCAGCTCTCACATCCCCACCCTCCTTCTCCAGGGTAAACAACCCCAGTTTCTCCTAGGACTCAGTGCAAAACCTTTTAACATCATAGGTGTTCTCAGTTCAGAAAGGGCCTCAAGAGAATTCAAAGGTGGCCTCAGATACTTCCTGGCTGTGTGACTCTGGTCAAGTCACTTAACGGCTGTCTGCCTTAGTTTCTTCATCAACGGCCTCTAAGGTCCCTAGCTCTAGACCTGTGATTACGAGTGAGCAAGACCAAGATGGTGAAGGACTCTGAGTCTGTATCTCATGAGGCTCTGGGGAAGAAAAGCCTTGATGGGGAAGGAGGGCAGAGAGTTGAAGACCTGTCCCCTGGAAAGAGGACAGAGACTGGATGGACTACTGTCCCCTGATTCTGAGGAGCTATGCCTCTCAAAGAGACCCAAGACCCCATCTGCTTTACTGGCCGACTTCTGGCGAGCCCCTCAGTTCTGGACATGCCGGTTGCTGCAAACCTCCTCCCACTCAACTGTTTTGAGAACTCAGCATTCACTGCTCTTCTCCACTGCTGGTGCAAGCCTGGCCACCCAGGGCACGTTGATATGTTACCATTGGTGGGTACCAAAGCTCTGAATTAGAGGGGTCTTGTAATTAAAGGAACATCGAGAGACCATTAACACATTTCCAGTTGGATGGAAAGAGGGATAGATTTGACAAGTAAAGAGAGATGCCTCAGTTTCCCCTTCTATAAAATGGGAAGGCTGGACAAGCCACCCTTTAAGGTCGGGTCCAGACATTTCCTTCAAGAGGCTAACAGCTCGGGGCTGATTAGTCTTCTTGTGGCTGAGCCAATGGGGGAAGGGAGGATTCCTAGATTGGGGATTCACAGAGCTGTGCCCCTCAGCCACCCTTCCCAGAAATAGTCTTGCAGCCCTTTCTTGATCTCCCTCTGGGCCCACGGCTGATATCTGAGAGGAGAGAAGTGAGACTCCCACAAAGTTGATGCCCTTGGGGGTAGTTAAAAAAAAAAAAGCCCAAACTCTGTTGCCTGGGGCAATAGGTTTCTGTATTCCTGGAATAAAAAGAGAGCAGAGCCAGTGGGAAAAGTGGGGAGGGAAGAGTAAATTTAAACCGAAATATGTGAAGAGAATCATCCTCAAGAGTCATTAAACAATGATGTCAAATTCTGGATCTTTTTTTTTTTTTAATTTAATTTGTTGGTTGTGTGACTCTTTTCACTTCCTTGTTCTAGAGAAGAAAGCAGCCCCTGGTGAACAATCCTCCAGTGTGTAAGGAATGAAGGGGCCCTTGACAACACCATGCCTCAAAGGTCTTGGTGTCAGGCTTCAGTGGGATGGCCAGGACACAGAAAGAATGAAAAAAAGTACCTGTCAAAGCCACTGAAAATGTCTCTAAGGAAAAAAAAATATACTCCCAAGGAAGTCAAAGGCAGAAACCAAGTCAAATGAAAGCCAAAACAGTCCTAGTAGCATTCTTGGGGCCATGCAATGATCTGCCACAAGATGGTGGTCTGAGGGATCAGGAACCTCGAGGCGGAAGGGTCATCATTTTACAGAAGAAGACACTGAGTCCTAGAGCTAAGATCCCAGAGCCAGTAAATATCAGAAGAAGGCAGATTTCGAACCCAGGTTTTCCAGACTAGAGGTCCACCAGCATGCTAAGCGCAGGATTGAATATTATTGGGCAAGAGGAAGTGAGAAATGAAAAAATTCAAAGCCACAAGGGGAAGGTTTATAGGAAATGACATGGAATGAAATAATGAGAAGAAAAGGAACAATATACCCCAAAGGCTGGACAATGAAAATGAAAAGGTCACTAAAGATAGTCAGCCAGCTGGGGCCAAGACTCAGAAGAAGAGATAAGGAAGGCAGAGGGGCTGGGAGGGCTGTGGAGCAGAAAGAATGTTGTCTACACTGCCACTGTGCCCCAAGAGACAGATCAGCCTGGGGGCAGCAGTGGGGAAGGGTCCTCTTCCCCTCCCCCAGAAAGGACTGGGGGCATAAACAAATCAGAGGAGGAGGTGGCATATAGGGAAAGGAAGGCTCCACTGGGAACCAGGAGACCTTGCTTCTAACCCTGCCTCAGCTACCTGCGAATCCCATGACCTTGGGAGAAAATTATCTGTCTAGGACCACAGATTTAGAACCAGCTGGGACCTCAGAGATCATCAATATCCCCTCTCCTCCTCCCCATGCCCATTTAACACATGAGAAGACTGAGGCTCAGAGAAAGCTTGCGGACAGCCCATGGTCATCTGCTAATGAGCTGGCTAGCTCTCCATCCACCAGGCCAGATGCTGGGCATCAGTTACTCTCTTAATAAATATTTACTGGTTGGTTGGGATGTAAAATGAAGGAGCTGGATTCAGTAGCCCAAAAGGTCCAAACCTATGGTCTTACCCATTCATTTTGCTTCCTTAAAGATCATCATGCCTCTGTCTTTCAGTAAGAGTGCACCTTAGAACAATTTCCCCCATAAGTAAAATGATTCCTGTGAAGCAAAGCCAACGGGATTTTCTTTTTAAGGTTCTTATTATAATCCCAACCTGTGTTAAAGGAATCAGGTTAGATCTGCCAGCCAAAAGCTTCTAAAACATGAACAAATCACCAAGATTTTCTGCATATACAAGAAGATAAAACTATACAGGAAGATTTCCCTTTTCCCCTCCCACTTCCCAGCACCTTGCATCGGATTTCCATTTTTACTTTTTAAAAGGATTCTGAAGACATAAGATCGTGAAAAATGGTACCTGCTTAGCCTAGCTGACTGCAGCCCTTCGAGCGGCCAGCGACAGTCCAAGGACACGCGGAATTCACAAGAGCCGAGATGAATTACAGCCCTGCACTCAGGCAGCGCCCGCCCAGCCGCTAATCTAGAATCTCCCAGACATGCTTGGCTGGGAGGGGAGCATTTCTGACATTTGCTCGATTTCGGGTCACGGCCAGCAGCACAAGGAGCCAAGGGGAGAGAGACAAAACAGCCTCCCAAGGATTCTGAGCAGTTCAGCAAAAGCAACCCCCGCTGGTGGGAGAGGAATGATGTCCATTACTTATCCCTAACAGCCGCGTCGCTGTACCACCCCCCCCCGGACTGAATAGGGGGTACCCAGAGTTTCTGCAATAGAAATCTGTTCTGAATGAGAGCATTTTGAAAGCACATTTAAATTCATGTTAGTTACTGATTGGCCCTTGCGGATAATATTTTTAACAGAGCCTGAAATGGTTCTGATTTTTAAAACACAATTGTGACGGTCTTCCACTCTGACTTCTAGGCTAGGGTATTTCAGGGGAAAACAACAATTCTGCTCTCCAGTCTACCCAATGCTGACGTTTCTTCCAGGATTATTGATGATGGGAACAAAGGGCCTGCTTTGTACATTCAAATTCCATTTGGAAGACTGGGGATTCTGAGAGCAGGTGTTCCTGTCTGGTACTCCAGGGGGCAGAGCTGGGCAACATTTCACTGAAAGGGGCCCTAGGTTTCCGCAGAGAAATTGGACATGTTTTTCCTCTGCAGGCTCCTCACTCGGCCTTCTCTTTTCTCCTGCCACATTTTTATTCAGAGTGAATAGCCAGGCACTCCACAGCCTTTATTTCTGCCTTTTTCCCTGGTACAATCCAAGAGAAGGGAGCATGATGCAGGAGAGGGAAGGAGGGAGGGATGAAAGAGTTGACCAGGGTCCTTGGAAAGGAAAGGAAGAAGAAAAAAGGAAAAGGGGAGGAAAAAAAAAGGACAAGGGTCTTTCTGAAGGGAGGGAAGGAAGCCTTGAGTAGGGTCACAAGATCATAGCTCCCCCCACTGCCCCATTTTAGAGATGGGGAAACTGAGGGGCCGAAGGGCTAAGCAACCAAGGGTAATAAGCCAGCAGGACTGCCTCCTCCTGCAATCCGAGATCTGGTGCCAGCCGAGGCTAAGACAAAAGACCGATTCTGTACTCCACCTTCCAGAACTCTGCCTCCTGCCAATGTCTGGTGGAAGTCTCCTGAGCATTGGGAGGCATCTGTTCCTCACTCTTCCTCCTCCCTGTTCATCCTGCACCGGTCAGTCTGTGTAACTACAAGAACCCCTGGAGGTCTTCCCATGTACATCCTCACTGTGGGAACTCTCCCCGGGACCCAATGCAGACTGCAGGCCAGGAAGAAGCCTAGACAGGCCGCTCCTGGCCCAAACCCAAGCACAGGCTGAGTGTGTGTGTGGTGTGTACATGTATCTATGTATGTGCATATGCATGTGCGTATGTGTACATATACATGCATGTATGTGCAGGTGTGATGTGTATACGTATATATGTGCACATGCACATGCATATATGCACGTATATGTGGTATATGTGTATGTGCAGGTGTGTGGGTGTGTGTATGCATACACATGCATGTATGCACACGTGCATGTGTGGTACATACATGTGCATATATGTGTGCATGTGTGGGGGGTGTGTGTGTGTATAGTGGAGAACATGCTTAATGAGAATCAGGAAGGGATAGGTTCAAATCCTGCTCCTGACATTAGCTGGGTGACTCCAGGTCAGTCTGGGCAAGCTCTTTGAGCCTCAATTTCCACACCTGTAAAATAAAATTATCAGTATTTACAGACAATTACCAATTATCTGTAAAATAATACATAGCCCTCAAGGCAGACTGCTCGAAGTGTCGAAGGCAGTGAAGTAGGAGGCCTGGCACACAGTAAATGCTAAATAAATGTTTGTTAAGCGTCTGACTGCCTCTGATATTCTGCACAGTAAAGCCTGAAGGGCCTACCTCACAAGGGCTGTTGAAATGGTCTAATGAAATAATGTGTTTCTGTAAAGTGCTCTGTAAACTTTTAAGTGCCATTTATAGTTAATACGATGCTATAGTATTAACAATAGTAATTAATAACAAAGGGAAGGCATAGAGTCTGCCTGAATTCCCCTTCTCCCAAATGAAAGTATGACTGAGTGAATAAAAGAACCAATATGAAATCCTTTCTTAAGAGCATGGACTGTCTCCCTTTTGTATGTGGAACTTTCTACCCTAGGAGTGCCTGGTGCGTGCAAGTCTGAGAAACAGTTTTTCATTCATTCTGTTATTCATTCATTCATTCATTCGAGGCATTTTTGTTTCATTTAAAGACTAGACTTCTAGCAAGGAGTCATGGGATTTTTGCTTCCCACCCCCCACACACACGCCCCCACACACATGTGCAAGGACTCTTCACAAAAGCAGGATGAGGTAGGAAGACTAGTATTGCCCTCATTTTATGCATATGGAAATGGGCACAGAAAGATTCAGGCTTTCCCAACATCACACAGCTAGTAAGGGAGGGCACTGGAGACCTGGAACCAGAAAGACCCGGGTGTGAAGTCTACCAGGGCAAGGTTGGAACCCTCGTGGGTTTCAGTTTCCCCACCCATCAAATGAGTGGATTGGATTTAATGATTTCCAGGTTCCGCTCCAGCGCTAAATCTATGATGCTGTCCTGACCCATACACACCCTTCATTCTGTCAAGGGGAAATGAAGACCCAGACAAGTTGGCCTAGTTGTCCAAGGCCATACAACCAGGAGTGGCAATCAATAAACATTTATTAAGCACCTACTGTGTCCCAAGCACTGGAGATGCAAAGAAGAGCAAAGGATGGTCTAGTCCAGGGGTGGGGAACCTTCAGCCTCGAGGCCACCGAATGTGAATACAGTCAAAGGGCCGCCCTTGACGACCCAGAGGCCCACATGTGGCCGCAGGTCTAGCTCCTGCCCTCAATGAACTCACAGTCTAACACAGAATAGAGACAAATACAGAAGACAAACTAGAAATAACGAACGAAGGGAGGGCATTAGCCTTAAAGGGGGCAGAGAGTCAGGCATCATAACAACAACCATCACACATGTTTATACAGCAATTTACATACATTATCTCATGGCGATCTCGTGTGATAATTACTACGGCCATTATTGTTATGAGAGCAATGAGGCTGGTGGAATTAAGTGACTTGCCCTGGGCACCCAGCTACTCAGTCTCAGAAGCAGGATTTGAACCCGGGTTTTCTGGATTCTACAAACCAAGACCTCCAGATTCCCTGGGGGAGGCTCTTCCCCTCCCCTGCCCGGGACTTCAAGAGCTCCTCTGAAGGCTGATGTGTTTGGGCCCCTCATGCTACTAACCCAAAGCACCGATCTCCTGTGAGCCTGACTTGGGTCTAGGAACCCATCCTCAGAGAAGATTCAAGGCAACACGCCACCTTCGCCTTCCTCCCCTGCTGCGGGTTACCCAAAGAGCCAGAGAAAGCACATGGCTGGGGTGAGAAGGTTTCACGTCAATCCAAAGAGCCGCTGCTAAACCACCTACTATGTGCCATGAGCTGTTTGATCTACAGCCGGAAGAGGCTTCACAGGACACCGGGTACAACGCTCTCGTTCTGCAGATGAGGAAACTGAGACCGGGGGCAAAGAGCTAGCCACCATCTTGGGCGAAATCTGAACCCGGGTCTTTCTGACCTCAGATCTGGTGCACCGTCCCCTACAGCTGCCCCTACCAGCTGCGTGATGTTGAGAGAGCCGCTGAATCCTCTGAAGCCTGTTTCCAGATCCACAAAATCAGGCAGTGTGGATCTTCCCTTCATTCCCCTGACGAAGTCAGCATTAGAGTTGGGATTGGAACCCTCCTGGAGTTCCTAACACAAGATACTTCAGCAGTCAGTCAGTCAACAAACATTTAAACTAGCACCTACTATGTGTCAGGTACTGTAGTAAGCCCTAAGGATTTAGAAAGGCGAAAACTAGTCCCTCGAGGGGCACCCGGTCTAACGGGGCAGATAACATGCAAACAACCACATACAATCAAGCTGTGATTTGTGTTCAGTCATTTCAGTCACGTCTGACTCTTTGTGACCCCTGTCTTATCTCAGCAGGGATGCTGGAGTGGTTTGTCATTTCCTTCCCCAGCTCATTTTACAGATGAAGAAACTGAGGAAAGCAGGGTTAAGTGACTTGCCCAGGGTCACACAGCTAGTAAGTATCAGAGGCCAAACAAGCCATATACAGGATAAATCAGAAATAATCAATAGAGGGAAGGCATTCGAATCTCCCCACATTTGCACCAACTGTCCCCCGTTAATGGAACATTTTCCCTCCTCACTTTTGCCTCCTGGCTTCCTGACCTCCATCAAGACTCAGCTCAAACTCTGCCTTCTGTAGACCTTGCACAGCCCCCCAACTCCTCGTCACTTCTTCCTGAGATCACCTTCTACGGCCCCTGTCCATATCTGAAATGTGTGGTTATTTGCATGTTATCGCCTTCATCAGAATGGAAGCTTCTTGAGGGCAGGGGCCATGTTTTTGCCTTTCTTTGTATTCTCAGGGCTTAGCACGGTGCCTGGCACACAGTAGGAGCTTAATAAATGTTTGCTGACTGACTAACCGTTCTAGGAGGTAGAGATACAAAGAAAAATCAAAACTGTTCCTGCCCTCAAGGAGCTTATATTCTGTCTCCATAGATAAAGTAAATACAAATGACATACAATGTAATTTAAAGAAGAAAAGAATGTTACCAACACAGCTAGAAGGACCAAAAAAACTTTAATGAGTCATTATACAATAAATAAGGGCAGAAGAGGCCAGCAAAGAAACTAAGGATTGGAAAAGGGGGTGGACTGGTCGCCGGCAGGAGTGGGAGGGAACAGAGAGGGAGTCCGTTCCTCCAGTGGCATCTCTGCACTGTGGAAGGTCTAGAGAAGGGCCCTCCTCATTTTAGGAGGCCCCGTTGGGTTTCCTGGGATGGGAGGGACAAAGCAGGGATGCTCCCAAGGAAAAAGCCGTGCCCCTTCTGGAGTCTGAGGACCCGGGTTCAAATCCTGCCTGTCACCACTCACTGCCGTGGGCTATCTTGGGCAAGTCACATAATTAGGGGCTTGGCGTTTTCTCATCTGTAAAATGAGGGGATGGGCTAGAAAACATCTCAGGTTAATTTCAGCTCTAGAACGCCAAGTCCGTGAGGGGAAGGGACAGATCACAACCTGCATCACTGAGGGGGGCTTCCACATCACAGAACATGGATCCGTGTTTGTCTGTCTCTCCGCGCTCTTCCCAAGGCTCAGCTGTCAGCACTTTTTCTTTAGTCTCTCTCTGTCTCTCTCTCTCTGTCTCTCTCTCTCTGTCTCTCTCTCTGTCTCTCTGTCTCTCTCTGTCTCTCTCTCTCTCTCTCTCTCTCTCTCTCTCTCTCTCTCTGTCTGTCTCTCTCTCTCTGTCTCTCCCTCTCTCTCTCTCTCTGTCTTTCTCTGTCTCTCCCTCTCTCTCTCTGTCTCTCTCTCTCTCTGTCTCTGTCTCTCTCTCTCTCTCTCTCTCTCTCTCTCTCTCTCTCTCTCTCTCTCTCTCTTTGTATTATTGCTTACTGAGGTAGCTAGAAGGTGCAGTGGATAGTGTTGAACTTGGAGTCAGGAAGGTCTGAGCGTGAATCCTGTCTTAAATACAAAGTAGCTGTTTGACCCTGGCAGCTCACTTAACCTCTATCGGCCTCAGTTTCCTCACCTGCAAAATGGGGATAATAACAGCTACCTCCCAGGGCTGTTGTGAGGTTCAAATGAGATACCTGCAAACCATAAAGTGCTATATGAATTCCAGCTGGCTCTTTTTCTGTGCCCCCTGAGGGACTTATGTTGATTCGGAAGCCTTGCACACAGGAGGCATGGAGCTGAATCAAGGCCACCGGGCACCACCGAACTCCCGGGCACTTTGGGAGACCAGAACAGACAGGGAAGGTCTGGCCTCGCTTCCCGGCCCCGCTCCTTTCTTTAAGCCTGCACTGGCTGACTTAAATTAGAAAGGACCGGGTGACACTGGATTCATAAGCTCTCTGAGGGCAGGGATGACTCCGTTTCTGTCTCGGGGTCTGGTGCTTAATACATGTTTAATGAAGAGCTCCCAAGGCTGGGGGAGTCAAGTTTGGGGAACACAGAGTGGGCCACTGGGATGGAGAGCAGAGTCTGTAAAGGGTCTCCAAAGCAGACCGAGCAGAGAAGGAAAACCCCAACAGGGGTTTCTTCAGCGCTGAGGCTGCGGTTGGAGCCTTGGAAGCATCGGTGCCTGACAGGACAGTGGCCTGCACCCCTGGACTGTCCAGAGCTCAGCAGTTCTGGAGGCCATCGGGATGGAAAGGCGTGCAGGAAGGAGTTCTCCGACAGAGGGATATTGTGTTACGGAGTAGTGTGAGAGCGCACAACAGACAGTTCCAAGCCCTGTGGGTGAGGGTCAGGTAACGCTACTAATACAAATTGGGGTTGCACGGTGGATGGAGGCCCCGTCTCAGTGCTGGGGACACCTGGGCTCAAGTGTCCACCAACAAACACTAGATTTGTGAGCCTGGCCCAGACCCCAGGCAACTCCTGAAACTATAAATCTAGCCACTAGTTGGCCCTGAGTGCTGAGCTTGGAGTCAGGAGGACCTGAGTTCAAATTCCATCTCAGACATTAGCTGGGCAACCCTGCCTGCTTCAGTTCCCTCATTTGTAAAATGGACTTAGTGGAATACCTTAAAGCATCATATAAAGGCTAGCTATTATTATTCCCAATCTAGGACCCCATGATAAGCTGCACTGGTAGAAAGACCTCCCTCTCCAACAAATCACAACCGCTTTAAGGACTGTGATTATTACTGCTACTCCCAATTTAAAGATAAGGGAGCCAAGGCTCAGGAATGCTTAAAGGACTTAGCCAGACTCTGCACACAGCTACCAAGCATGGGGGGCGGGGGCAGAAGCCGAACCCGGATCTTGCAGACCCTAATGCCGGCACCTCTCTCTCTGGACCCTTCTGTTCCCATATGGTCGATGTCTCTTCTGCCCTTTGTAGCTAAACTCCTCCAAGGCTGCCTCCAAGGTGCCTCTGCTTCCTCACCTCCCACTCTCTTCTTAACTCCTCATAAACTGGCTTCTGACCTTATCATTCCACCGAAAGCACCCTTTCCGAAGTGACCAATGGTCTCTTGCCCCCATTCCCGATGGTCATTCTCCTCGATTTTTCTGCAGCTGGACCTCTTCTCTCCAGGTGTTCAGGACGCCGGCTCCCCTGGTTCTCCTCCTCCCTCTCTGACCACTCCTCCGCTGTCTCCTTTGCTGGACCCTCCTCCAGTTCACGCCTCCAACTGGAGGTGTCCCTCGGGGTTCCACACTCTCCTCTTCTCCCTCTATGCTACTCACTCAGTGACCTCACCAGCTCGCACTGAGAGAACGATCATCTCTATGCTGATGACTCTCAAACTGACCTCTCCTGCCCCAATCTTTCTGCTCATCTCCAATCTCACATCTCCAATGCCTTTCAGACACCCCAAGCTGGATGTCCGGTAGACATCTCACACGAAACATATCCAAACCAAAACACATTATCTTTCCCCATAACTCTCCCCACCCCATCCCTCCTATCTTCCTTCTTACTGTCCAGGGCACCGTCATCCTCCCATCCCTCAGCCTTGCAACCTAGGGGTCATCTCAGATTTCCTGCTCTCTCTCACTGCCCATGTCCACATCTAATATGGTGCCAGGGCCTGCTGATTTCACCTGTGCAGCATCTGTGAATACATCCCCTCCTCTCCTCTGACACTGTGTCACTGTGTCACAGCTGGATGGATGCAGTAGCTGCTGGAGGAGCAGGCTCTGCCTGCCTTGAGTCTCTCCCCCCTCCACTCCCCCCTCCATTCAGCCTGGGTCCAATCATGTCACACCCCCCTACTCAATAAAATCCAGTGACTCCTTCTCACCTCCCAGAGCAAACTAAGATCCTTGTTTTGCATTCAAAGCCCTTCATCACCGAACCCCCCCCTCCCCACCTTTCTGGCCTCCTTACACCTTACTCCCTGACATACACTCTTCAATCCAGGGCTCTTCCATGTCTCGGCTCTGGGCGTCCTCTCTGGCTGCCCCTTGCCTGGAAGGCCCTCCCTCCTCTGCTCCAGTTCTGGGCCTCCTCAGTTTCCTTTAAACTCAACTAAAACCTCCCTTCTATAGGAAGCCTTCCCAGTACCCTTCCCTCAGTTACACATTTCCCATTTATCCTGCATAGAGCTTGTTTGTATGTATTTGGCTCCTCGTTGTTGCCCTCATTAGACTGTAAGTTCCCTGGGGACAGGGACTGTCTTTTGCCTTTTGTTTCTGTGTCATTAGCACTTCGCATGTGCCTGGCATGTAGCAGGCACTTAATAAATGCTTACTGACTGACCCTACTCATTAGATTACAAATTTACTGGAAGCTCAGTTAGGCTACGTCAAAAGGTTTCCTTGCGTTCCATGAGCTGCATCTCTGAGCCAGAAGGACCACCAGGCCGAGTGGGTTTGAATCTCGTCTGCCAGATATGACCCGTGCGACCTTGTACAAATTCCAGAGAGTGCAGCGTTCCCACGCTCCTGTGCCTGGCTCCACTCTGGCCCTATCAATGATGGGACAAGAATGACCTCCCCCAGCGGTTCCTCAGCCTGGGCACGATGGGGCGCAGGGTGTTTGGATCACCATGGGCTGACGGACTTTGGTCACTGTTCAGAGGGTGCTGGTCACCAGTCACTCAGCGGTATAGGTGAGAGCATGGAGTGAGGAATGAGGTGGGGACAGTGGTCAGTGTTTTTGCTTAGGCTCTTAGAAGCAGCTGGGGGTGCCACGGCGCACACAGCACTGGGCCTGGAGTTCAGATTCAGTCTCTTATCAGCCATGGGAAGCTGGGCCAATCCCTTTCCCTCTGTTTGTCTCAGTTTCACCGTCTGTAAAATGGGGATAATAATAAAATGGGGGTCGTTGTGAGGATCTAATGGGATAGTGTATGTAGTGCCTAGTGGGCTTCCCTTCCTCTCACCTCCCCTTGCTAGGATTTTGGAGTGAATATCCAACAGTAAAAGCTAACTGATGTTACATAGTTAAAGGGCATTCTGCAGTCAGTCATCGGCACCAAACAAAAGGAAGGGGGAAGGACCCAGCCGGTGGGGACATGAGTCAACGTCAACCTCAAGGGAAGATGCCGCCAGCTGGGGTGTGGGAGAGTGAGCCACGGACCCTCCCTAAGGTCCAACCACGATTCCGAGCTGCCAGAGAACAGAGGGGTCAGCGAGCGCCTCTCCCACCTCTGAGCCTTTGCACTGCCTCAGAATGCTCGGCCTCTCAGCTCTCCCGGCTTCCTCCAAAGCTCAGCTGGCCAGAGGAACATTTCCTGGTCCCTGCAGCTGCTAATGCCGTCCCTCTCACCTGTCCTTCTAGCTGTTGCATAAGTAGCTTGCGGTCCCCTAAGTATCTGCACATGAACTCCCCATCAGAATGTGAGGTCAGTGAGGGGAGAGGCTGGGCTTTTTGCACACTTTCTATCTTTGTTTTTGCTTTTCTCTGCATCCCCACTACAGCGCCTGGAACTCCATAAGCAACTCACAAATCTACGTGCTGGCTGACAAGCCCAGTGTTCCGCAGATGAGGAATCAGCCTCCAAGATGTCCGGGTCACACAGCCAGTACTGATCAGATGCAGGACTTAAACCAAGTCCGTCCCAACTTCGAGTCTAGATACTCATGAAACAGCTGAGGCATAGCTTGCTCAGAGTCACAAAGGCTGACCTGGATTTGGAGTTCAAAACCGGCATCTGTCACTTACAATCTATGTGACCTTGGATAAGTCACTGCCTCTCTGGGTCTCAATTTCCTCACTGTAGAGTCAGAGGGTTAGACTAGATGGCCTTCTAGCTCGGAATCAAGAATCCTAAGAATGCCTCATCTTCAGGCGTGATCTAAGCAGAAGGACAGCGTCATTCAATCTGGCGCCATAATTCTATCAATGCGGCATTCTGGCCCAGGAAAAACCTCCGTGCCCCACTGCTGACCACGGCCCTAATTCTTTTATTTACACATGAGAATCCCTCTGGTCCCATCAAACGGGGACGTGGGGCTGCTGAAACCCAAATGCCCCCTTCCCATCAGCCCTATTCCATTCCATCGTGCTGATGTGGCCCCGGCTCTCGGCTTCTGAGGTCACTCTGGACCCCGAATCTGTCCTCTCCTTCATTAGCTGTCCCTGCCAGCTTCGAGCCATTTGCAAATTAGACAAATGGAAGGGCCAGGAATGAAGGCCTGCAGTGCGCCTGGAGTGACCTCCACGAGGACAGGCAGCCCAGCAGCATGGAATATGGTCGCCAGAGACAGGGCGGCCGAGAGGGCAGAGTCATGACTCGGGAGTCCATCCTGGGCTCAAGGGATGTAGAGGGAGCAAAACTTGAGAGCTGGGAAGACCCGAGTTCAAATCCGGCTTCAGACACTTACTAGTTGATGCGAGCCTGGCCAGTCACTTCACCCTTCTCTGCCTCAGTTTCTTCATCTATCAAATGGGGACGAAAATAGCACCACCTTGACAGGTTCTTGTGAGGATCAAGACAGACTGCTTGGCAGACCTCAAAGGGCTATGTAAATGTTAACTGTCATTAGATACTGAAAGGGAAAGGCCCTTCAAGGCCACCTAGTTCAGGCCCTTCATTTTACAAAAGAGGCCAAGATTTCCTCCTCTATAAAATGAGGATAAGATGCTGGGAGAATTTGGGGAGATTTTATAGCTATAGATATGCAGAGAACCGTATTAAATATAAATAAAACAAAAATATAAACAAACATAAAATAAACGTGCAAATATGAATAAATACAAATAGAATTATACGAAATCCTTTGCAAACCTCACAGCACTAGATAAACGTGAGCTGACATTATGATTAATACTGATTATCGACATTACTGTTACCATTAACACATCTTGATGAAGATGATGATGATGACGGTAATGTCAGAAGAAGGCAAGAAAGGCCCCAGGCCACGGATAAGAGCCATGTCTGCAGTGGGTAGGCACGGAGGAACTGTGGGCTCCCATTCTGCAAGATTCATCCAGATGCATGAGATCACAACCCCATTTGAAAAGAGAGAGAGAATATTGCTTTTAGCAACGCTTGGGCCCAAGGGCAGACATCTGGAGGGCCTAAGAATTATTATAAGGGATCCTTATCCAGTTATGTGTTTTCTCAATTGATAGAGGTTAATAATACAGTATTATGTGTGTGTGTGTGTGTGTGTGGAGGGGTGAGGGGTAAGAAAATGGACATTACAAAGAGGCCCTCAGACTAATTAAAAAGTTGGAAAATGACGGTATTGGGGAGGGAGCATCAGGGTCTGAAAGCAGAAGATTTGGACAGTGCGTAAGAGCTCTCTGCTCGCAGGTGGGCCTTACAAACATGGGAAGTCCCTGTCTTCAATCAGACAAGTATTTCTTCAGTGCTCACCAGGCACGGCACTACATACCAGGCATATAAGTACTGAGAAGGAAATAATCCCTCCTCCCAAGGAATTTCCATTGTAATGAGGAAGACAAATACATTTAATATGCATGCCTGCACACACACACACACACACACACACACACAAGCATTAGCATGAAGTGAATAAAATAAAAATACAATACATATATTAAGCCACAAGACAGTTCCATGGGAGGGGGAGGATGGTTTGGGGGATCAGGAAGGGTTTCCTGGTGTCTGAGCAGCATCGTCAAAGGAAGAGGGAGCCCAGGAGGCAGAGCTAGGGAGAAAGAAGCTTCCAGAGATGGAGAGGGGCCAACGGGAAGGCAGATAAACCAGAGCCGAGGAAGTGAGTATGACAAGAGGGTCAGTGTGGCTGGAGGGGACAGTGAGGGACAGGGAGGCCTGAATCCCTCTGATGCCTGACGACTGTCAAGCCCAAGTGAGCAAAGCCCTCAGAACTTTGCTGCTATGCGCAAAGGTAAGTTATTGTGAAAGATAACCCCAAGAAGCCGATGCCACTAAGTAATTAATGCCATAAATAATAACAATAATTACTTCTTGTTAACGGTGCAAAGGCAGGGGGTGGGGGGATTTGCATTTAGACATTTCTGCTTCATGATGCAGTTTCCAGGAATGTCTTGGCCAGAAGTGGGGCCTGCCTCTGCCTGAGCAGCCCAGTTATTACTCACTCCGGAGGCCTGGCCAGTCACGGCCCTGTCTGGGCCTCCTCTTGAGGCTCTGACTTCATCTGACTGTGTGGTATGCCCATATTTGTAGGATGGGGGGGGTGCTGAAAGTCCAAGAATGAATGAATGAATGAATGAATGAATGAATGAATGAATGAATGCATCGTCAGTGGCACAGCGCCTGAACGTGAATGTGTTTAATAGATGCTTATCTATCTGCCCGTTTATCTTTCCATCCATCCATCCATCCATCCATCCATCCATCCATCCATCCATCCATCTATATGTCTACCTCCATCACCTGTCTAGCCATCTGTCTGTCTCTATCCATCCATCTACTAAGATCATCCTTCTATTACCTGTCTTTCCATCTGTCTCTGTCTATTTACTCATATACTCCTCTATTTAGGATCATCTATCTATTTATCACCTGTCTGTCTCTGTCTGTCTGTCTAGCCAGCAATCTTAGCTAAGGGGGAAGATTCCTCTCCTCCAGTTCATTCTCTAAGCTTTCTTTGAAGGAGGTGGCACATGTTCACACACGCACACACACACACACACACACACACACACACACACACACACACACAGTATTTGGGGATCGTAGCCTGCACCTTGGTAGAAGCTGAGAGGGATACCAGATTTGCAGTAGAGGACAGCTGGGTTCTGAGTCTTGAGTGTCCTCACCTAGAGAACGAAGAGGTGGGCCTAGCTCTCTAAGAGAACCCCTTATCTCAGCACTGCACTTACTTTACGACCCCAAACTCCAACAAACTCTCGCTGGGGGAGGGCAGAGGCTGTCAAGTGCGGCTCCTACCCCAACAAGCATCTCTTTGACGTATCCAAGAAGGGGCCCTCCAGCCTCTTCCTGAAGACCTCCAGGGAGGGGAGACCCACTCTGTGCCCCCATTCCCTCACCACTCCCAGAACCTCCTGCCCATCAAGACAATCTGGCCGATGTTGAGTAGATAGCCAGATTTCAATTTTGCAGGTTTCACCCCTTATGAGTCTCAGACAACTGATCTGTGTAATGGAATTCAGATGGCATGTCAGCTTTACGACCCAGACTCCTCTGGTATCATCTTGCTATCTGTAGCTAACAAACAGATCACCTCCAGGACACATACATCCTGTCTGGCCTTCCTAAGCTGCTCCCCTCCCCCCACACTTTCAGGCTCGTCACATCTTCCTCCTCCCCTCCCCTAAATACTCAGGCGCTGTGTCTCCTCCATCTCTCCACTGGCAGATTTTCTTCCAAGGCCCTGTTACCCATTTAGACTTTGCCACTTCAATAAGAATGTAGGAATGGGAGCCCAAGGCAGCCCCCCAGTCCCCTCCTCTGCCCCCATGCATATTTTAGCCTCTTTGGTAGAGGAAGCTTTCATCAGCCCAGAACCTTGGGGAAAGGAAGAAAAGGTTGCAACAGCAGCCAAGCAAAACACGATGTGCAAAGTGTCAGAGGCAAAGTGAAGAACCTCTTATTATCCATTTGACGTACGTGGCGCAGCACGGGGAAATCTGCACTTCTTCTCACCAAGATTCTGGGAGAAGAACACACCCACCCACCCACACACTAGGCCACATCAGTAACTGCCTCCCCATTCCCGCCTACATCTTGGATGGCCATAGTTGTCTCCACCAGTGTCTCCACGGTGTCTCCACCAGTGGACTGTCAGCTCCCTGAGGATAGGCATTGTGGCTGCCTTTCTTTGTAGTGCCAGCAGTTAGCACAGGGCCAGGTACCCAGTAGGTGCTTAATACATGTTTGTGGATTGACCAAATTGTTCCGACATCAATCTGTTGCTTCCTAACAGGTTGTAGATTCCAAGTCCTGTAGTTGACAGGAGACAGTGTCCTGGGCTCAGAAGAGTTGGAAGATTTGGGTGTAAGTTCCAAGAGCTCTAGCACTGATCAATGAGGGCCAGTCTTATAGCAAAACCAAAGTGGCCTCTCTTGGATCCAAGCAAAATAAATACAGCAGACCTGCAAAACTGTGCTCTCATGCCTCCCCCAAAGTCTTCTTCTTTCTGGGCTAAACAGCCCCAGTTATTTGACCTAATTTCATGTGATGAACTTGCCGGCTGTGTCCCCAACTAACACCTCTCTTATGGATGAGCCCCGGCTCATCTGCGTCTGTTGTCAATCACATCTATGGGATACAATGTCAGGCACCCCTCTCCCTTTTTAAAGTTCATATTAATTTTTTCAATGAACAAATCTGGTTTCTCTCCCCCTGACTTCCTCCTATGGAAAAAGAAAACCAAACAAAACCCTTGTAACAGATGTGCCAAGTCAAACAAAATGAATCCTTTACAATAGCCACGTCCAAAAACTATATGGCTCATTCTGCATTCTCGGTCCACGACCTCTCTACCGGGAGAGAAGTCTCAAGCATCATGACTGGTCCTCAGGAATCCTGGTTGTCATTGCATTGATAAGATTCCTTAAGATGCCTTTACAGTGTTGTTACTGTATAACTTCTTTTTTTGCATCATTCATACAAGCCTTCTCAGTTTTCTCTGAAATCATCACTTCTTACAGCACAATAGTATTCTCTTCCCTGTCATCCTTATACCATGATGTCCCCCAAATGATGGGCAGGCACCCCTTTGGTTTCTAGTATTTTGACACCAGAAAAGGGTTGCCTCTTGAGAATCACCATGCCAGCTGCCCCCTTCACCCTTGTCATTCCCTCCTCCTGACCGGCCCACTCCCCTCCCCACCTCTAGTGATGGTACAAGTAGCAGATGGCCGCCATGTTCAATGAGCTTGACTCCCAAGAAGACTCGAGAAGGCCTCTGCTTTCTGACTGACTGGGAGGACTAAGCACCAGGAGTTTTCAACTGTGTGAGGCGCCCCCTGGTAGAAAGGGAAGGACAGGAAAATCTGATTATCCATTTCTGCCACACTTGAGAAAACTGGCAGGTGCAGGGCTCTACCTCCTGGAGACCATCAGTGCAGCCCCACTGGCCTTTGTCCACCCACACTACAGGGAGCAGGGTAAAAGCCGGGAAGCAATCAACCAAATCTCTGCACTGTCATCACTTATGCTAACCCGGCTTGGCCCCTTCTGTCCGTGCTTGACTCCTGTGACCCAGCTCCTCCCAGCTTGAGTTCCTCGGTCCAGAGACGATCAAAGCTCCTAGCAAGGATGCTTCCTCTTATTTGTGTCATGGACCCTTTCGGCACTCTGGTGAAGCCCAAGGATCCCTTCTCAGAATAAAGTTTTTAAATATATGATTGCCAAAGAAACCAGTTATATTGAAATGCAGTTATCAAAATATTAAAGGAACAATTTGCGAAATGGTAATATGTCTGATGGCAGATTTAATAATTTTAAAGTAATTTAAAAGGCATAATGGGCCCAAACACTGTTTCGAGATATCTGTGACAAAAGCAACATTATACAAAGAGATCTGTGATTTCCTTTGGTCACAGAGTCAGAAGTCATCACTAACCCTTCTGGTTTGTTGCCTAGATTTATAATAGAAGGAGGCACTAAATTATAATTAGAGGCTAGGGAAGATAAAGAGGCAAAACGTTTTCCCATCCAAGAGCAAAGAATCCCCTGAAATCTCTCCACGGGCCCCTTGCAGCTCCCCAGGCTTAGAGGGGCCTTGGAGATTATCTAGAGCCACTCATTCATCGACCAATGAAGGGGCTGAGGCCTAACCTGGGACTTGAACCCAGGTCTCCTCTCTGACTCATGTTAACTGGTTTAACCATGCCCACCTCTATTCTGATAGGCCTCTCGCCTTGTGCTTCTTAGGTTTCTGGTCTGGTCGTGCTGGGACAGTGACCTGAAACACCTTCTTGGAAACCTCGGCTGCCTGCCCCGTACCAATTTCCCAGACCGTTAGGCCTACTTAAAACCACACTGGTCACCTGGTGTTGCCTACCTGTATTGACTGAAGCCCTCTCATGGGTACTGTTCACCTGGCTTTAAAGTTACCTACGCCCTCATCCATGACACTGATGAGCCTTCAGGACATGACCCTGTATTACCACAACCCGTGATACTTGTAAGATCTCTCTAGAGCATCACTTTTCACCATATGCCCCAACAAGTTCCAATACATGACCTAAATATGAAAGATCCTATCATTAAAAATTAGAGGAGATAAAAAATGGCTCTAAACAAATTCTGAAGCAGCGTTAAAAATTAGAGAATGAAAGAAGGCATAATTCTGGCTAGGGTAAAATTTCTTAGCTGAATAAGGGACAGAGGTGATGAGGAAAGATGAAATAGACAGTTTCAATTATATAAAACTGTAAAAGCCTTTATGCAAACAAAATCAATGCAGCCATAAGAAGAAGAAAAGTAGTCAAATGAGAAAAATCATCACAGCAAATATCTCCGATAAAAGTCTGACATGCAAACAGCATATAAGAAGCCTATCCCCTTTCTTATCTTTCTCGTCTTCTCATACTTCACTCTCCTTTCAGAGATACAAGACTACCTGCTGTTCCTCAGACTCAACATTCCATCTCCCCCAATTCTATACCTTCTTTCCCCCCCAAATTTTATTCAATATGAAACATATCTCTACAGTTTTAATTCTATACCTTCTCACTGGCATCTGTCTCCCACACCTGGAATAAGCTCTCTTCTCACTTTTATCTTCCGGCTTCCTTGGCCTCTTTCAAGATTCGTCTCCAACCCCACCTTCTGCAAGAGGCCTTTTTTGCCCTCCACCCCATAACCCCACTAGTGACTTTCCAGCTACATGGTACATGTTATATTACAGAACTGTTTGCATGGTGTCTCAAAATGAAGGATTCAGAGAAACTTGAGAAGTTCTGTATGAACTGGTTCAGATAGAAGTGAACAGAACTAGGATAATAACTTCAAGATGACCACAATAATGTCAACGTAAACAACAGACAAGGAGATTTCAGAATTCTCATCAATGAACTGACCTGTCCTGACTTCAGAAAACTAGCAGGAAAGTCTGCCTTCTGACTCTCAGCAAACGGTGGTGAACCACAGGCGTAGAATTAGGCATGTTTTCAGATATGGCCAATATGCTGATTTACTGTGCATCTCTCTGTTACACGGGGAGGTCCTATGGGTGGTGGGGTGAGGAGTTATTGGGAAGTGACGATGTTATAAAAAAAATCAATAAATCATTCAAAGCAAAAGAACACTTGGTCTATTCTGGCCTATTTCAGTCTGGTATCCAAGTCCTAGTATCCCAGACAGGGATGTTGCTCTAAGAGAGAAGAAATCCCTTTTCACCATAATCGCAACAGAAAGGGAAGCCTGTAACTTGCTATAATAGTCCCCACTGAAACACACATCATTTTCCTACCCAAAAAACAGGTTCATCCCTAAAGAATTCAGTTAGGACCTCGCTCACCCTGCCACAAGCAAATGGGTCATAAGAAGGAGAAATTTCTGGAGGACAGGGGCATGAGGAAGAAGTGGGCCAATCACTCTTCAGCTACCGGCCAGATCCCCAAGAGCCAATTCCTGGGAGTTGTTCAAATTCCTCTGCTATCTTAAAATGCTGATGTATTAAGAAGGGCTTGAAATAAGAGGCCACGAGCTGGGGCTTGGGAATGTCAGAATCACAGAATCTGAGAATTCAAAGGGACTTACGAGGTCATGGAGACCAAGGCCTGGCAGAAGCAAAGCCCCCCCCATGAGTGGTCAATCCATTTCTGACCTGGGAATGGACGAGCTCCCAAGGAAGTCCATTAGACTTCTGGATACCCTGATTGTTGGCAAGGTTTTTTAAAATCTCTTTACATTCAACTGATAATCTATAGTTCTCTAGTTTCTACCCATGATTCCTAGGTCTGTCCACTGGGGAGAAGCAGAAAAAGCCTAATTCCTTTTACGCATTACAGCCCTTCGGACGTATGAAAACAGTGACTCATTCCACCTCCACCGCCCCCGATCATCTCTTCTCCAGGCTAAAAAGTCTTAGCTCTTTCCACATAAGGCATGATTTTCAGCCTTTTTATTGTTCTGGCCCGTCATCTTATGGACAATCCATCCAAATTTCAGCCTTTTCCCTAAAATGTAACACTCAGACCTAAACACAACATTCCAGATGCAGTCTGACCAAAGCAAAGGTCTGACCAGACCTTCTACTTTCTTGACACTATCTATGTGTCTCAATTCAGTTTAAGGTCCTGGTAGTTTAATCTGGCTTCCATTTCATAACAGGGGACTCATAATGACCTTGCAGTCCCCCAGACCCTCAGATCCTTTTTTTCCTCATGACAATAACTGTTGTACAGCCACTCTTCCCCCAGTGGCTTCCGACCTATATTCAAAGGTCTTTTTGGCCACCAAGAAGAACGTACACCTTTTTACTGCAACCATGGAAAACATCACAAATCATTCTACGAAAGAACCCAAAAGTGAGTGAATAACCATTTAATTACAGTACAAGTCAAGCAACATTCCACTTGAATTCTTGAGTCACGTGCAACTGTAGTTATTTTCTTTTAAAAATTAAACACAAAGGACTTACCGATAAGAGGCTGTCTGACACCGTGTTTTCAGGTTCAAATGGTCAAGGAAATCTGCAAGAACATTAAAACAAACATTCCATCGTAAGCAAGCCAAGTTTTCAAAAGTTGTACTTTCAATCGAAACAGTGTTAAGTGTTTCTACTTCTGGTTAAAGATTAGCAAAAACTGCATGGCCTACTTGAGCGTAAAGCTATTCCCTGGACACTTTCAATTTCCTGATGCTTGTTCATTTCCAGGTCACCTCTGTGAGCTCGCCTTTCAAGGAGTCAATGAACAACCATTTTTTAAAGAGCTTACTATGTGGCAGGCACTCTGCCAGGTGTGGGAGAAACAAAGGGGAGAATGAAACAAAACTTGCCCTCAGGGAACTTACCTATATTGGCAAACAATCTGTGCCCAGATAAGTCAACACCAGTCATTAGAAAAGCGTATTTGGGGTGGATGGTGGGAGGTAGCTCTCAATTTCTCCAAAACATATTAATTAGTGAGACAGTCAAAGCATTCATTAAGTGCTTAGTGTATGGCAGATACTGCTAAGATCTAGACCAGGAAAGACCCTCAAAGCTGCCATCCTACTGGTGAAAATAACTAAGAGCACAGGCTGCATACAAAATAGATGGAAGGCAATCTGGGAGGGGAGGGAAGGGATAGCGAAGGGCTTCCTGCAGAATGTGGGATTTAAACTGAGTCGCACAGGAAGGTAGGAAATGAAAAGGCACAGAAATTGTGAGGGGGCAAGGAAATGGAGGGCGATGTGCAAGGAACACGATGAGGATAGCAGAGTATACAGCCGGAAGCAAAGGTGGGAGGCCTGGAAAGGTAGGAAGGGGCCAAGTTGTGATTCTCTTTAGCTGAAAAATGGATGACTTCATGGTTGATCCTGGAGGAAACTGGGAGCCTCTGGAGCTCCCTGAGCAGGGGCTGATGTGGTCAGACCTGCACTTTGGAAATCATCTTGGCAGAGGACAGCAGTGGGGAGAGACTTCAGGCGGGGAGGGCTGTGGCACTAATACGAGTGAGAGAGGATGAAATGCCTAAACCAAGGCGGGGCAGCCACGTGAGACTAGCCACGCTGGGAAGGTAGAAGCAAGTGAGAGCAGGGAGTACAAGAAGGATGCCGAGGCTGACACCTCCAAGGCACCCAGGCAGGGACTGGGGAAGTTTGGAGGCAATGATGACAGCCCTGTTTTAGACACATCGGATGCCTTCAGGGCGTAGCAGGGGATTGAGAAGGTCTGAGGAGGCTAGCGCAGGAGAGATTGGAGAATAGGGCACAGGCCACTAGGGGGTGTAGTGGACAGATGGCAGGCTGGATCAGGGCCAGAAAGACCTGAGTTTGAATTCCACCTCTGACGTTCATTAGCTGTGTGACCTTGGGCAAATCCCATTAGATCCCTTTGCCTTTAGCTACATCATCTGTAAAAATACCTCACAGGGTTATTGTGAATATCAAGTGAAATAATACATTTCAAACCTTCCATAAGTGGTGGCTACTATTATTTTTACAACATAATTATTACAGCAAAACAGCACTGGTTTTTAAGTCGAGACCTAAGTTAGAAGGCCACCTCTGATGCTTCTCAGCTGGGTCAAGCCAGCCAATTTCTCTGAGGCTCAGTGTCCTCACCTGTCAAAATGGGCACGATCATTCATTCTTATGACCTCCTACATTGGCTACTATGAGGAAATTAGGTTCAATTCGACAAGCATTTGTTAAGCACCTACTGTGTGTTGTGGACACACTGTGGTAAGTACTGAAAACACAAAATCTCTTCCCTCAAGAAGAAGTACCTTGTATACTGAAAAGTGGGACAGATAGTTAAGTAAAAAATTTCATCCTCAAAATCCAGCAATTGTCAGGAGGAAGCCCCAATCTCTGTGGCCTTTTCTGTGCCAGGACATCAGCAAGGGTATCGATTAGAAAGGCCTGACTTGAATTCAACGATTTACTCAGCTTTAATCCAATCAGCACATGGGACTAAAGCAATCACACATTAAGGACACTTTTGGAAAGGTCTGACCACTTCCAGCAAGCAGGCCTGTTGTTTTTTTCTTTCCTGGAAACCTGTAATCAATTTGCAAAAGGCAAAAGAAAGAAAACAGCCAACACGCAGCTTCTCCAGCTCCTGGGGTTTCGAATGACTTCTAAGACAAGTATGTCTTAAAGACCGACCTATTTCAGGTGCCTTGGGACACCAGCCACACACATGATCATTTCCCTGGTCTGAGGGGATCGCTTCCCCTAGGACCTCCTTCCCACTCCCTGCCCCTAACAGACACACGGTCTCTCTCTATTTTCCTGTTCCCATCCAGGCCTACATAGAATCCCCTGAGGCAGCAGCTAGTGGCATTAACCTTGAAAGATGCATCTTCTCTCCCGGCAACAGGGGTGAGACAAAAACTCCCAGATCTGGGGCAGATGCTGACCTCTGGAGAGAGGCAAGGCACTCTTCTTGGCTCACGTCAGCGGCTGGACGACGTCCCAGGCCAGGCCTAATCACTAACAGATTAATGCAATTTGCTCTAACATCTCCCCCTACTATTACAGACAGAATGTAAGACACATCCCAAACCTCCCTGGAAAAGGCTGGCTGCCTAAACTCCCCCAGTCCCAACCAGATTCCACTGGCATCTTTCTGAGCTCCTCCCATCTCCATGCTGTTAAAAAGGGATGAATTTTTCTAATATTAGTTCATTTTCAAAAATTTTATTTATTTTTCAAGAAAAATCTGCCTTCTCTCCCTCCCAGCCCCACCCCCTCTGAAAAAGAAAAGAAAAACAAAACCCTTAGAACAAATAGGCAAAGTCAAGTAAACAAAGTTCTAAATTGGCCCTGTCCAAAAAAGCAAGGACTCCTGCCCCCTGAGTCCATCACCTCCGTCCGGGTGTGGGCAGCACTTTCCATGGTGAGTTACAAGGAATTGAGGTTGGTCACTGAGTGGATCAGTCCATAAGTCTCTCAAATTCCACATTAGTTTATGAGATGTGGAGTTAAGGGGGTAGGAGAGAGACAAAAGGAAGCCTTGAATACAGAAGACAAACCAGGTTGACTGTTTCTATTATCCACAATGTGTATGAGGATTTTCAATTTTTAAAAAATTGGTTTTTCTGAGGCAAGGTCAGGAGGTCTTTGCTTCATTCTGTCTGAATCTCTGTTTTATGCTGGCATACTTAGCCTTACTCTCCTCTGTCATAAAAACAAATGGTAAAGAGGATAAAATAACAAGATATAAGACAGGAGAGATCAGAGAATAGTCTTTATACCCTCGGGCCAGTAGCAGAATCCAATATTTCCACTGGTCCTCTGGGAGCCGCTGTGTCTTCACTGGTCAAATGGGGATTCCTTCTACCCACCTCGTACACCCTCCCAGGCTGCAGAGGGGATCCAGTGTGCACTTTGAGAAGCGTGAACCCCATCGGGGCACAAATGTAGGGTATTACTGTTACGGTTAGCACACGCTCATCACGGATCTCACCTAGTGTTCGTTGGCTGTGCAGCCATGAATGTCACTTCACTTCTCTGAGGCTCAGACAACTCTGCAGTCACAGAATCTTCTGATCAATCAATCAATAAACATTTACGAAGCGCCTTCTGTGTGCCAGACACCGTGGTAAATGCTAGGAAAACCAAAAAAGGGGGAAAGATTCCTGCCTGTAAGGAGCTCCCACGGGGCAGACATGTGCAAACAGGCTAGAAACAGGATCAGTCAGGGGAGCTCTCGGAGGGCAAACACTAAGAAGAGGGAGCTTCTCGTAGAAGGTGGGCCTGGAAGCCCAGGAAGCAGGAAGGAGGAGAGGAGGGAACTCGGGACAGTGAAAACGCTTGGATGCGGGAGGAAGGGTCAAAGGTGAGGCCTGCTGCCTGTAATACTGCTCCACACACCTCTAAGAACTGCACTTTTAATAGATGCCGCCATACTGAATACTCCCAATCTCCCAGCTTCACAGGATGAAAAGCTTTCAAACTATCCAGAAATAATAAGAGAAATCAAAATCATGTGGGAGCACACCCAGGTGCCCATCATTCATTCCATCACTTGAACCATCCTGAGTGTGCCCACAGAAGATAAGCTTAGATTCCAGTATTTTTATATTCAACTACCCAAAAAATGGCCATTTTATCAGCCAGAACAATAATCTGTACAAGATTAAACATAAAATAACGGGAGGCTAGCAGCTCGTCCCCAGCCTCTTTCTATCTGAACGCCACCAGCAAAGGGGAGGCAGGGCGGCTGATGCCCAATAATAACAACTAGAGAGTGCACAAACAGCAATCTGAGACTCCAGTCCACAGGGCAGTCACCCTGGATGACTCTCACCGCAGAGCCCGGCACCCCCACAGTGGAAAAGTAGCTCACTTTGGTGCAGCTGAAGAGCCTTCTCCATCTTCTCGCATTTTGGTATTTTTATTGTCAGCATTTAGCACAGTCCTTGGCAAAAACACTTCAGAGATACTCTGCTTTCCTTCCTTCCCTTCCTCCTCCCTTCCCTTCTCCCTTTCCTTTCTCCTTCTCTCCCTCCTTCCATCCTTTCTTTTTTCTTCCTCCTTCCTTCCCTCCCTCCTCCTTTTCCTTCTCTCTCTCCTTCCCTCCCTCCTCCCTTTCCTTCTCCCTCCTTTCCTCCCTGTCTGCATCTGTCTGTCTCTCTCTGTCTTTCTCTTTCACAGACGCTATGTCCAAGAAAGGATCCTAATGGGTACTCTGTGGACACCCACAATGGAGGTCTCAGTAAATGAGTATATCTACTTAGTGAAACTCAGAGAGCAAACCCATTAGGACGGGACAGGGGGAAATCTGATTCTTTCTCAAGTGTTCAAATTTCACCGAGAGCTTAAAGAAAATAAAGATGATTATGTGAACCTACAAATACATGAATGATTTCTGTGAGTTCCTCCATGTGGAGAACCCCCTCTACCAATACAGATCCTAAGCCTAAGCCTAGGTAGGACTGAGACCAACTCAAGGCACTGCCTTCTACAGGAAACCTATCCTGACCATACCAACAGGATACCTTCTACCTAGAAGTTACTTTGTATCTATATTATATCTATTTTGAATTTAATATTCTTTGTAATATTATTTCTTTCCCTACCCCATTTCTTCAGAGTAGGATATAAACATCCATAAGGATACTGTATTTATGTCTTTAAATCCCCGGTGCTTTATACAGTCCCTAGTAAATGGTAGGCACTTAATAAATGCTTTTGAAGATATTAGTCCTGGACATTTGCCTGACAGGCATAGTGGATAATGAAATGTCCAAGGTCACACAGATAGGAAGTGTGAGAGGTGGGCATGAAATCAGGCCTCTCTTTGAATCTAAGGTCACCAAACACTAACCTTGTCTTTATTTCTTGTTTCTCTTTGGTATTTGTAAAAGAAGGATTGGCCAATGAGTTGTCAGAGTAGGAGTCAGAAACACAGCGCCTGCTGAACCAGATTAAAATGTCACTGGGAAATACTTAACAAAATAAAAATACAACAAAACATGGAAAACATGACATTTAAAACCAAATAAATATGCCCCAGCAGGGATCCTTCTGTATAGATGGGTGACCGCCATTTCTGTTTGAGCTTGGCCCCACTGCCTCAGAGCATGCTGGGATTAGCCTTTCCTGGGGCGTCCTATGGAGCACATATAGTCTTCCTTAGGTGAAGGTTTGCTGAGCCCCATTCTGCCCCGAGTGACTGGACTGGGGGTGGAGAAGCTGGCATTGTGTGGTGCTGAGGGTCTCTCCGGTTGGCTGAAGAGTGGGCAAACCTGGAGACGCAGTAAGTTTGAATACAAAAGGACTGATACACTCCTCCATTACCTTTTCTGGTTCTCTTCCTTTGAGGCAACCAAGACTTGAGCAATTATGAGCTGCCAGGTGAATGCATGGCACCACTCTTTCTTTGGCCTCTACTTCATTTATTCTTTTTAATCTTAGAGAAATAAATATCTGGAGACAGAATTAACCGGGTTATTACCTCATGGGCTTCAAAATGTTGGAAGAACTGTCAGAGGTCCTTCAGGAACTGGAGCTGGTAAGAGCCGCAGCCACGCCCGGTGAGGAGCCCCTCAGAGGTCAAGGGAGCTGGTGGATGCAGCCCAGCAAGGAGGCTGCTATCAAGCCAGAGGTGAACCTGGTGGGGGCTGTGCCAGCGGAGAAAATGACTTCTGGGGCCCGAGTAACAAGGCACCCCTCCACTCCTTCACCCCAGGGACCTTGTGGGCATGGAATGGGCGAATGTGCCTCCTGCTTTGAGGTGACTGCTTTCTAGCTACTGGTCTCAGAAAATACCCTTTCATAAAAGCTAATTTATGTCATGTAAGTTGATTGACATTGGCAAACACACTGTATTAGGGACTCAGGAATAACAATATTAGAAGCTGTGATCCCTAAGGGAGGAATAGTCAGACACTTGTTGGTGGTGGAAGGGGACATCAGAAGAGTGAGTCCAGAGTGGGAGGCGGGGAAGGGTGCTACACATGTATTTTGCATACATTTATATGTGTGTACATGTTAACTCCCCCCAGTATCAGCTCTTTGAAGCAGGGTCAGTTTTTTTACCCCCTTTGCATTTCCAGCACCTGGCACAATGTCCAACACATTATGGATTGATTCCCTGACTGGCTGACCCTATATTTTCATTGTTATAGGGTGCCCCGAGGGCAGAACACCATCCACTAATTCAGATTAGCACCTGCTCAGGAACTGACAGCCTCAGAGAGTTTGGTGGGCACCCTGAGAGGCTCAGTGCCCTCCCATCGCAGTCACCATGGGCCAAGGGTGAGGCTCAACCAAGATCTCCTCAAGTCCAAGGCCAGGTAGCTGTCCAGCCTGCCATTCTGAAAATTACGATCATGACACATTGTCCTCATGCTGAGTTCACTTTGACAACTCTTAGGATGGTCAAACTTTGAAAAAACAAAACCAAAGGTATCAGGGTCCAAACCCCAGATTTAATCAAAAAATCACTTTCTGAATGGATGAGGCAGATTACAAGGTTGGTATGGAAAGAAAAGGTGATGAGGGCACGAAGCAAGGTGAAAGGACAACAAAGGATTTGCTCTGTGCTTTGTGCTGTTTTTCAGCCGTGTCCTGCTCTTCGGGGCCCTGTGTACCCCAGTGGCCGTGGCGCTTGCTTGGCAAGGATCCTGGAGTCGGCTGCCATTTCCTTCTCCAGTGGATTAAGGATTAGTGTGGGCTTCTGCTCCTCACCTTGGCGACCACCTGCCATAACGGCCAGAGCACTGGCCCGGGCGTCAGGAAGCGTGGCGTTTGAATCCTGCCTCCGAGTCTTCCGCGCTGGTTGACTCTGGCCAAGTCAAACTCAGCCGAGCTTCACTGTGAAACGGGGAGATCGAGAATGCCCACGGCACCTCTCTCAAAGGGCTCAAAGGAGACTGAGCTCGTTAAGAGCTCTGCTACAGAAACGACAACTAGTGTCATTCTGGTCATTTCCTCCCCAAGAAGGAGAGCTTGCTAAGAAAAAGCACAGGAACAGTTTTACATGTGACTGCCTAACAGCGGCTCATGTTTCCACTGCCCTTGGGGGCTAGCAAAGAGAGCCCTTTTCTCAACAATCCCAAGAGGCAGCCATCACTCCTTCCCATTTTACAGACCAGGGCTTGGAGGTTCACAAAGGTTAATGCTACTTCACTTTTGTCACTTAGTAAGTGGCGGCTCTTGAATTCCAACCCAGATCTCCTGATTCCCAGTCTAGAACACTCTACCATTTCTTTAAGAAGGCTTTGCCAGGCCTCTATAACCTTAGTGCCCTCCGTCTCTACTTCGTGTGTATGTGTGAGAGAGGCAACTGGGGTTAAGTGACTTGCCCAGGGTCACACAGCTGGAAGGGTCAAGTGTCTGAGGCCACATTTGAACTCAGGTCCTCCTGACCCCAGGGCCAGTGCTCTATCCACTGCACCACCTAGTTGCCCCCTATGCTTTCTTTGTACAAAGGGCAAGATCAGAATTCGCATCCCTCCCCCATGCTTACATTCTGTATGACCTTGGGTAAGTCATGCCAGTTCGCGGGGCCTCAGTTTCCTCATGTATAAAACAAGGAGGCTGAACTATATGGCCTTTGAGGTCCTTCCCAGCTCTCCACTGATGATCCTATGTTGTTTTTTAAAATTCATTATTAGTTTCAAAAATGTGATTTTGCTTTATTTTTTGCCACTTAAATAAAATTAAGAAACACCATAAAGGGAAATTAGGAGTTCAGTTAAAACCAGAACATCCTATTATAAAGCCCTATGTATACCCCTTACCTAGCTCTTTTAACTTCAGCAAGTGTATAGCCACGAGAGAGCTCTTGTGCATGCCTAGTCCCGGCACCTACGTTTGTTTAAACACCTCTGGATTCCACTGAACAGAGTGTGTGAAAACGCTTCCAACCTTGGACACAGTGGTAAAATTCTTCAGTCAAGTCTGTGAGGTTCCCACCCTCCACCCCCTCCTCCTTTGGAACGTACAGTATAAATGACCTCCCCCCTTCCTCCATGAATGTTGTGTCTATCCATGTGTGTGCACCTCCACCACGAATTCACCTACCACCACGATGGGGGCACAGATACAACCTAGGCGACATCTGTTTCCTACTATCCTGAAAGCCCACAGGAAACCATTCAGGTAACTACAGAGCAAAGATCTGGACAGAGTTATCATGCTGAAATATTCTCGTCATATAACCTACAAGGGCATGTTCTGAAAAACATAGCAGCCCAGAAGGGAAACTTTCCAACTCTTCCTGAAATAAGCCACATTCCAGACGATTTTCACTAAGTCGGACCTCAAATAAACAATGCTATGAAGTCACTCGATCCTGGCTTATGAGTTTCCCCACCCTACCCAGATGGATGAATCCCTGATCGGCAACACAGTACACAGGAGGAAGGCCAGTGGGAATTCCAAGGATTGGAGGAATGGGGCCATGTTGTGGTGCACGGGAAACATCTGTGGACTCAGTCAGAGAAACTGGTCTGAGACCACGCTTTACCACTTATTACCTGAGTCACCTTGGGCTAAATGCTTCACTTTGTTGGACCTCAGCTGACTCGTGAAGGAGGGAGATTAGATGCCCTCTTATATCTCTAAATCTAGGGCTTCTACTGGAGCCAACCTTGCTTAAAGAAAACCCTTCTGCCTGCCATGGATAGTCCTTCCTACCTTAGGAAGGTACAATGTGATTAAATATTGTTTACTGTTTCTCCAAGGCCAGGTCACTGCAGTGACCCAAGTTCTTATGGTATAGTACCCATTAATCAGACATTCAGCAAGCCTTCAAGCGCCTGTATGTGTTATGCCACTGGAGAAGATTCTATGGACACAAAGCGAAATGAAACTACCTCTGCCCTCAGGGCACTTACATTCTATTGGGAGAATGAGCATGTACATACATGAAAGTAAATAAAGCATTCAAAGTGTAGCAAGGTTGGACTGGCTCCTCGGGGCCATCCCTTGGAGCAGGCTCAGAGCTGCCACTCAGGGTTGTACTTGGCCAGGTAGGAGTTTGGAGCCTACCTTCTACCATGTATGACTCAGGGCTCAAAGCTTTGTACTTTGAGTTGATGGAGACTCCTACTATTTTTCTTTCTGGCTCCAAATAGTGTCAAGTTGCTTCCCGGTAAAGGATTGGGGGAAAGAGAAGGGTGCAGCTGGCACTATGCCATACATCACCCCCAATCCCTAGCCTCCAAGAAGGTCTAAGCACAAGTTTTGTGTAAGCAGGATTGAGCCTGGGGTTTTGGAGGCTACTTTTGTGTTTTTTCTTTCTTGCTCTTCTGTGAAAGAGTCAGTACCTCTATCAAGATGGACAGCTACAGGTATGGAGGTAACCTTGTGAGTTTGAGCCATCCCATCCAATTAAGAGTTGAACAGTGGCTGAGAGAAATCCACGGCCACTACTGCAGTGTTCTTGGAGAGGAAGGTCATCAACAAAAGGATTAGCCCGAGCAAGCTGTTAATCAGCAGGTTTGTCCTGGACGCTGTTTAGACAGTGTAGAGTAGAGGTGAAACATACAGGGCTCAGTCAGCAGTCCTGCAAAAAGGTTCTGATTAAGCTTAAGTATCAGCCTCCCACCAGACTGTAACAGTAGTAATAAGTTGTTTCTACATCCTGTTTTAAAATCATTCTGTTTATGCAAGCTATGTGTCTTTTATGTTTAGCATTTCTTTTGTGCGTGGGATTAAATTATCTGCCCATACCTGATTTGCATTAAGTATTTTTTTACTCCCCCTTTTGGTGAAACACCAGATGTGAGCCATAACCTAAGTCACAAATAAAGCTTTTCCCATATGCTGGGGTTAGGGTTAATGAGCCAAAGAGTCTAACCCTTCTCATTAGAGGACAAGCTCCCCAGGACTGAGCCCGGTCCAAAATGAATATCACACAACAGGAGACAGGTATAGCATCCCAGCAATAGTTTCTTAATGTTAGAAAAAATAAAACAAGGAAATTTGTGGACAGCCCGCATTTTTATTGAAGACAGGGACTATCTTTTTATTAATGGTATCCCAGCACTTAGCTCAGTGCCTGGCACATAGTAGGTGCTTAATATTTATTGTATTGGAATTGACTTTTAAAATGAACAAATGAATCCCTGATATCGACCACTTCCCCCCCACCATTTGCCCTTGGTGCATTAAGTATAATACCCCCTCTAATACTTAAAGGACCCAAGGTTTTAATGGTATAAGGGATGTTCCCTCCACTCATGCAAATCAAAATCTCTAGAGACAAGCCTTCAGTGTTTATGCATACATCATCTCCCTCTTTCAAATGGAAGCTTCCTTAACGGCAGGGACTTATTTGGCTTATTCTTTGCATCCTAAAGGTTAGCAGGGTGCTGGGGCACTAACAAAGACTTAAGAAATGCTTGTTGACTGACTGATTCAAACAATGCTAGGCTGGCAAATTCATCACCCTTCGGCCAATGGTCCAATTTTGGCCAGGCTGATTTTCAGATGGCAGGCATGCTGCCCAGACCTGAAGCCTCACTGAGCTGTCAGAGGACCTTCTAGAGCTTTCTCTTGACCTAACTTTACCTCTGGGTTAAAGCAAAGCATCAGAGGACCACAGATTTAGAGCTGGAAGGGACCTGAGCGGCCATCCAGCTGAACAGATGAGGAAACTGAAGGCTAGAGAGCTGAGGATTTACCCAGGGTCACTCAGCTAGCAATGAGTCCTAGGCAGAACCTGAACCCAGTTCTTCTGAACCCCAAGTCCACATTGCACTGTTTCTCCAGGAGGACTTTAATTCTCCAAAATCCCAATTAATTGACGGTTCTGAGGGACTGAGAAATCAGATGGTTAAAATAACAAATCTGGCGGACATTTAGCTCTCTAAGATGTATCATCCTTTTTTTTTCTTTTTTTCTTGTTGGGGGGGGAGTTGTGGGGGGAAGGGAGGATTTCTCTCACTCAGCCACGAGACTCCAGAGTCATTATACAAATATTTGGGTTATGTCCGCTGCAAAAAGGAGCCAGGCTTGACAGTTAGGGGTAGAATACAGGAAGCGCCTCGCTGGGAGCCTGGACCAGGAAACAACACTGAAAGTTTCTCAGCTTTGGCTTCTGCTAGATTTCTGGGTACAGGCATGTGGGAGAGGTAACCTCTCCACGCCTTGGATTCCTGAGGGGGGGGGAAGAAGAATCAGAACAAATACTCTACGGATGAGAATGAACGCCAAAGGGGTGTTCCCAACAGGTCCCACAAATTTGAAAACTAAAGAGAATGAATTGCAAGTGTGTACGAACAGACTACAATTCTCAGAGCCCCTGGACTTGGGCATGGAAGGTCCTTCTTGCTTTATCTACCTCAATCCTGCCAGGATTCCTTGGGCCCCAGGGCATGTTTGGGCCAGGCCTGACTCAGGCCAGTCTGGTGATTCAAGCTCGGGAGTGGAATGAAATGAGGCTCTTGTAGGGCACTGTATGTTTACAGTAGCACAGGAAGGGTATTCAGCAAGAAGACAGCCTGCCTGCCTCCACATTTGTAATGGTGGCTCCCTCCACCAGCATCACGGATCAAGTCTTTGGGATCTCAGATGCCTCACAAGCCAGGTTTTTGTAAACAGGCGACCAGGAAGCGATATGAACAGTCTGAGACTCAGTCTCCTCGACCAATTGACTGGCACATAGTAGGAGCTTGATAAATGTTTAGGGAAAAATCAGTCTAGTGCTTCTACCGTATAACATTGCCATGGCCAAGGTTTAAAACGGGGCTCTGCTCAGCATTCTGAGACTAGAAATGCAAGTTAACAACTTAACCCTGGGGGCTGGTTAGGAAGCAGGCTTCCCCCAAGAATTTAACCCAATTCAGTTCCACTGTTTTGTTGCCAGGCCACCATGAAGCTAAGCCAAAAAGGAAGCTGTCCCTGCCTTCGGGGAGCTTACCTCATTTATTCTGCATGTATTATGTGGGCATATATGCATGTATGTGTGTGTGTGTGTATTCATCTAGGCACATACATGCTATCTCTCCTATAGAATATAAACTCCCAGAGGGCAGGAAGTGTTTCATTGATGTCTGTTTTCCCAGAGCCTAGCACAGTGCCTAGAGGGAGTTGGGGGGTAGGGGTTTGCAGGACTGGGACTTTACTGACATGGGAACTTCCAGACGGAGCGTCTCCCTCTACCAAGGCAGGCAGCACCGTCTCTGCCACTTCATCTTAAGGCAGCTGCCTGACTCATTGATACGGCAAATGACTTGTTCAGGGTCACTGAGCCAGAACTGTCCAAGGCAGAATGTGAACCCAGGTCTTCTTAACTTGGAGCTTAGCTCCTTTAGCCAGTACACCAGGGGTCGACAAACTGCAGGTTGAAAATCGTGTTTACCTTAAAAAAAAGAGTTATTTTATTAAAAAAAAAATGAAAAAAAACCTGAACCAAAATCTCTTTGTTCTCTAGGGCACAAAACAGGCTGTGGGCTAACCCTGGCCAACCTGCCATATTCACACCACATTGCCCGGCACATAGTAGGTGCTCATGAAATGCTGGATTGGGAGATTCATTCTCCTTGTGGTAAATAATACACACAAAGAAAAGTCAATGAACAGTGTGGACAAAACAGTTTGGAGAAGTGCTCACAAGTGAGCACTTTAGGAAACTTCCTGAAACACGAACCACAGGACTTTGGTTGGTTTTCTTTCTTTCTTTCTTTTCTTTTCTTCTTCTTTTTTTTGGGGGGCTAGGCAGTAGGGTTAAGTGACTTGCCCACAGTCACACAGCTAGTATCAAGTGGCTGAGGCCAAATTTGAACTCGGGTCCTCCTGACTCCAGGACTGGTGCTCTATCTACTCCGCCACCTAGCTGCTCCCATTGGCCAGTTTTCTTTGTTATAAGGGAAGGTATGATAATGGTAGGCCCGACGTTTCTCCACATGGGGAAATGTCCTGTGGTCTCTTGGTCTGAGCCCTGAGTTGGCCTGGAGAGAAGCGTCTGAATGAGGACCAATCACCAGGACGCTGGAGAACATGGGAGCCGGCGGGAGAGACAAGTGCCTGTCCAGACTTCACGGGAGCCTCCTCCTCCTTCTGTACCTGCTCCCATCCTGCAGGGCAGGCTTCCCGTGGTTTTCTCTGCACTTGTGAACTTTTCTGAATTAGTCTGCATTTACCTAGTGCTCTTCCATTTTGCATCAGCAGAGGGCTATGGAAAATTTGCCGGTCGCCCTCCTGGGAGAGAGACTGAAATACATGATACACCATAAAGAAAAATAAAGCCAGACAAAAGAAAACAGCAGCAAGACGGCCAAAGCTCGTTGCCAAATCCTCCACAGTGGGCAGGGAAGGGAGGTGGGTAGCTGCAGAGAGAAACAGCGCTTCAGCTGAGCCTTCTGTTGCCAATGACAACTGCTCTAAGAGAAGGGTCTCCTGAAAATCCACCTTAGCATCAGAGACTTGGATGGGAGGAATTAAAAGGCACAATCACAAACCACAGAACTCCAGAGGTGGAAGGGACCTACCCACACACAGTGAGAGGCTCTTCTGGCTGTTACGTGCAGACAATGAGGTGTCGGGCTGGCGATGCCGTCCCACGCACACCTGGGAAAGAACTGCCATTCCGGCACCCCAGCGACTGGGGCTGACTCGATACTGTGTCCCACAAGGGCATGTTTCATAGCTGAACAGCCCTAATGGGAAGGAGGTTTTGCCTTTTATCTATCCTAAGCTGTTTCTTTATGATTTCCACTCATCAGTCCTGGTTCTGCCTTGTACGTCCAAAGGACGGCACTAAATTCCTCTTCAAGTGAGAGTGCTCTAGACACTAAGAGAGACCGAGCGTACCCACCTCTGCTCTGGCCATCCCCACACCCAAGAAAAGCCTTCTCCTCTCAAGGCTAAAAAAATTCTCTGTTTTTTCAACTGCCTGGATTCAAGCTCCTTAACTTCATTTATTGTTGTTGTTTTAAGCAAAATTAACCAGAAAGCCCTATTTATCCCCATTTTCTGTGCTGCAGTTTTCCCTAAAATTAGTTCATCAATTGTTCTGAATATCATTTTAATCTTTTCTTGAAGATTATTCTGATCCTGATTCTGATCATGCGGGATAATTAAATGGTGCTGTACACAGGCATTGGAGGGGGCTGGAAGGATGAGGTCATATAGTATAGAAGAAAGAACATTGGCTTTGTAGTCATTGTTCAGTGACTCCTATGTGTCAGCTGCGAAAGAAAGGTAAAGACAGCCCCTGCCCTCAAGGGGCTTACAGTCTAACAGGGAGATAACATGCAAACAACTATGTACAAACTGAGGGAAGGTTCTTGCACTAAGGCAGAGGACGCGGGTTCAAGTCACGGCTCAGTCATAAGCTTACAATGCATTTTACTGATGAAGAAATGGAAAGCAGAGATGAAAAGTGCTTTGCACAGGTCACAAAGCTCCCTAGGTGTCTCTCAGGCACCTTCACCCTTCTCAGCTCCCATTTTCTTCTGCTATCAAATGAACAGGATGGACCAGCATCTCAGGGCCCTTCCCACCCTAAATCCTATCAGCCTACCTTTAGGTCTGAAACTTGTAAAGATCCAATGAGGTAAGGCGTGTAAAGTGCTTTGAAATAAAAATAAATAGGCACACACTCATCTAGGGGTTCAAAGAAAGTGCTTTACAACTAAAATTGCAACAACCCCGGGAGGTAGGTGTTATTGTCCCCATTTTACAGCTGAGGAAACTGAGGCAAGCAGCAGCTAAATGACTTGCCCAGGGTCACCCAGCTAGTAAGTGTACAAGGTTGAATTTGAGCTCAGGTCTTTCTGACTCACTTTCCTCCTGCCTCAGACATTTACTAGCTGGATGATCCTGGGCAAGTCACTTAACTCTGTTTGCCTCAGTTTCCTCATCTGTAAAATGAGCTGGAGAAGGAAATGGCAAACCACTCTAGTATTTCTCCCAACAAAACCCCCAAAAGGGGTCACAAAGAGTCAGATGCGACTGAAAAACAAATTCCTGACTCCAGGTCCAGGGATCTGTCCCCCGAGCCACCCTGATGCCTCATATCCATCAGGATGGCTCACTTTCTGCTGTCCAGGGTTTTGACCTCCTAGGAGCTCTAAGGAGCTGGGGCTTGGCAGCCACAGAACATGGCAGGGCAGGACTCTCCTGCTCAGGGCAGTTTGCTCTCCCAGTTTCCTGGCATCAGTCAGGCTTTACAAAAGGGTAGTGTTTGTTGTGAATGGGGCCCCTTTGTCATGTGCCTCTCAATGCCCACTGTTCACAGGGTCCATTCTTGCTCCCTGCCCCCAAGGATTTTCCCTACCCAATAGTGACTCTCAAGTCAATACCATGGGACCTAGAGTCTTAGAGAATTTCCCAAGGGCACTCAAAAAGTTATATGACTTTCCACAGTCAAAAAGCCAGAATGTCAGAAGAACCTGACTCCAAAATGTGCCTGGAGATCCGGACTGCAAGACCTACCCTCTATATATGACTCCACTCTGCCAGTCCATAATTCACACTTCTGCTACAGGGGAGGCTGAAAATGGTGGATCCCTTGAGCTGGGAGTTCTGCGTTTCAGTAGGCTAGGTTACCTAGTGTCTGCACTAAGTCTGGCAACAATATGGCGAGAGGAGGTGGGGTGGGGGAGGGAAAGGGCACCTGGCTGCCTAGAGAGGGTGAAGAGGTGCAGGTTGGAAACGAGGCAGGTCAAAGTTTCTCTGCCGATCAGCAGTGGAATCAAGTTTGTGAAAGCTCACTGATCTAGCCTGGCCATGATCGGGAGAGAACCAGTCTAGGTAATAATAACAATAATAATAATGGGGGTGGAGGGAAAGAAGGATAATGATGCGAGACAGGTTTTGATGAGGATAAATGAGAGACAGATATAATAAGGTAATCTTGGAACACCTGAAGAATGAACCAGTAAGTCTGTGCTGAATTCTGAGATCACAGTCTTGACCCCAATGCACCTATACTCTAATAGAAAGAGACAACACACCTCTGGGAGAGGTGGCCAGGAGTCCATTAAGTAATTAGGACAGAAACGAAGGCACTGATGACTGGATCATCGCTCCAGAACTGAGAGAGGGAAGATGGAATCCAAGCAACAGCCAGGCATCAGGTCGAGAAGACAGCCACTGTGTGGACACGGAAGTGAAATGTGTTGGGGGCCAGCTTGAAAGAGTGGGCCAGGCGAGGCACTCACTAAACAGGAGAGTCAGGCCCTGGGGCAGAAATGCCAGGGAGAAGAGGCCAAAAACATTTTCATCTGAGGATGGATGGGGAGGGAGAATCAAGAGAAGGTTTCATAGAAGAATCCCCCCAATCTCAGAGCCAAAAGGGACGTCAGAGTCTGCTTCGTTTGATTCAGCACACCGAACAAGTGCTTAAAATCTTCCAGTGAAAGACCAACGATTGAAGGATGTCTGGGGGCAGCGAGGTGGCGCAGTGGGCAGAGCCCTGGAGTCAGGAGGACCTGAGTTCAAATCCGGCCTCAGGCACATAACACTTACTAGCTGTGTGACCCTGGGCACTTAACCCCAAGTGCCTCACCAAAAAAAAAAAATGTCTAGTCTGTGGTGGGGCATGACATCTGTCTTCCAGGACAGAAAGACTACCCAGTAGCTAGGTGGCCCAATGGATAGTGTCTCAGACCAGGATTCAGGTTCAAATGCTACCTAAGTATGACTGTGGGCAAGTCACATCCTTTCTCATCCTCAATTTCCTCAGCTACAAAATGGGAATAATAACAGCACCTATCTCACAGGGTTGCTCTGAGGACTAAATAAAAACATGTAAAGCACTTTGCAAACCTTAAAACTCTATCTATCTGCTAGCTCTTAGGAGAAGAAGAGTCAGCTTCATTCTGCTTGGCTCCTGAGGGCGGAGGGAGAAGCCATGAGTTGAATGACAAACAAGGCTGACTGGTGCTCGACAATGGGAGTCCACACAAAGCTGGGGCTATGCAAAGACCCTGGCACACAATAGGAGCTTAATAGATGTTTGCTGATGGATTGACTGATCTTCCTTTTCTTTTGCTATTGGCGACAGGGCCAGGCAGATGACGACTTGGAATGCCCAGGAGCTTTCTGAATTTCTCTGCCAAGCTTTCTTAGCCTTAATGCAGTTTCGCCCTTTTCCCTTCATTCTACTTGGCGGAGGGACATACTGTGACACAGTCCTCGGCTTGGGTCGCTGCCAGCGTCAGCGTGAGGCTTGAGCATTTGTGAACACTGCAACATTTCAGCCGCAGAACTGCAGAGAAGTGGTTCATCTTCCCAGCTGCTTACTTCCCTCCCCTCCCGGCATGTGAACATTCATAAACGGAATTTACATAGCTCTCCGAGGTTTGTAAGACACTTTACAAAAAACTCTGTGAGGCAGGGGGCACTGAGAGTAGTACCTCCATTTTACAGATGAGCAAACTGAAGGTCAGAGGAGTTAAGTGACTTCCTCAGGGTCATTCAACTAGCTAGTGACAGAAACAGCATTTAAAATATAAAACTATGGAAGATTTCAGTAACTCTTAAATCCAGGAGGGAAGGGCCATAAGGCCTGAACTGGGGTTTGAAGAATCTGTGTCCCTCTTCTATATACACCCTTCATCCTTGGAAATGGACTCTATCTTTCAAAAGCTTTCCATTTGCAGTCATGTAAGCTGATAAGGTAACAGATGTATCTGAGGCAGACTCCAGCAGTTTGGAACAGGAAATCATTTGGCCAGAGCTGTTGCAATCGGCAAAGTGGCATCAGCTTGGTTAATACTTGGGTGGGGAAGATTGGGCAGAGACACAAAATGGTGGCCAAAGCATGGCCCAGGCATTAACATGGAGAGTCAGAGAAAGGTAGCTGTTGACAGTAGAAATGCTGGTGATGGGAGGTTGGGCCCACTGGAGGGCTCAGGAGAGACATGCATGATAGCTAGCTTCAAGAACTTGAAAGGTTACCATCCAGAAGTGGAATTAAGATTTGCTTTGCATGGCCAAAGAAGGCAGATGTGGGCTCAACATAAAGAAACACTTGCTTCTTAACATCAGAGCTCCCCTAAAGTGGAATGAGATGCCACAGGAGGAAACAAGCTCCCATGTTTTTTAAGGGAAGGCTAGGACGTTGTCGTGAAGATTCCTATTTAATAAGGGGTTGGCCTAGGTGTCCTGTACGGTACTACCAACTCTAAGATTTCTGATTCTATGAATACTTAAAGTGCAGAAAGCAACAGAAAGGAGGATGAAAACAATGGGCCAGGATGAACTGATGGCCAGGAAAAAAAAAAGAGATCAAGGTGAGAGCTCTGAGCTCTCACTGAAGGACAGTTTGCTACGCTGGACTTGTGTTCCAGAATAGTGTGCTTTTCACCACAAATTAGTACGAGCCAACCATGACCCTCTCTACTTCTTACAGAGGATTAGTTGCCCAATTAGGGCACTGGGCTAAAGTTTATCTTTGCTCCAAGTATAGAAAAAGGATGTGCTAATGTAGAAGAATGATGCAAAGAAAACTGAAGGCCTATTTAAATCACTCTAAAAGAATGCCCATGGAAAAGTAGGGTTAGAGATGAAGGGCACACTGACATACAAAGGTGGGGAGATGGCCAATACTTCAGAGATGCCTTATCTTGTGTCTTGTCCAAGAGAATGTAAGCTGCTTGAAGGCAGGGGCTGGTGTTGTTTCACCTTTGTATCTTCAGGGCCTAGCATCATCAGTCAGTGATTGAGCATTTATCATGTGAGCCTTTAATTACTATGTGTTGTCTCCCCCTTTAGACTGTAAGCTCACTGCGGGTAGGGACTATGCTTCTTTTTATTAACTGTATCCTCAGAGTTCAGCACAGACATGTGTAAGTGATTAATAAATATTTAATGGACTGGATTATTGCATTAAGCGGCTATCACATGCCAGGCCCTATGCTAGCCTCTGAGAAATCTTAAAACTATAGTAAACTATTAGTAGTAGTTGTTGCAACTACTACTAGTTTACTATGTCGCTTTAAGTACTACTACAACAACTGTAGATAAAAACCACAACAACTACTACAACTACAACAATTACTCTATTGCTACTGCGGTTAGTGCTACTACTACTGCTACCATTACTACATACAGGTGGGACCTGAATTTAGCTCTTCTTAACTCCACATGGAACACCCTATACCGTGCTGTTTCTACCTAGAAACAGAAATCGAGCCTAGACTTGTGATTATCTTGTGCGGGGGACTCTTAGACAAGGAAACTCTCTCCCTCAGTCCAGATCACCACCTTCTTTGCGATGTTGACTGAAGCAGCAAGAGGTCCAAGGACTAGTCCAGAATCACAGGGGCACTGTGTGTCAGAGGCAGGCCTTTCCTTATCCAAGTCTAGCTCTCCATCCACCAGACCATGCTCACTAAGTATTTACCACTAAAACTGATAAACTCCATGGGAGTAGTTAAAATGTTCTGTTGCTGCCCATCTGAATGTTTGCAACTCTGTCTACAAGACAGCAAAGTGGAAGTGAAGGAACTGTGGAGTCAGAGGACCTGAGTTCAAATCCCACCTCGGACACCTGAGTGACCTTGGGCGAACCACTCACCCTCCTTGGGCCTCAGTTTTTTCATCTGTAAAATGAAGAAGTGGGATGGGAGGTGCATAGCAGCTCCTAATTCTAAGATGAGGCTTTAGAAAAATGCAACCCTTTCCCCAGTTGATAGATGGTCAAAGGATATGAACAGGCAGTTTTCAGATGAAGAAATTAAAGCCATCTATAGTCATATGAAAAAATGCTCTAAATCACTATTGATTAGAGAAATGCAAATCAAAACAACTCTGAGGTACCACATCACACCTATCAGATTGGCCAACATGACAAAACAGAAAAATGATAAATGTTGGAGATGTGGGAAAATTGGAACACTAATGCATTGTTGGTGGAGTCGTGAAATGATCCATCCATTTTGGAGAGCAATTTGGAACTGTGCCCAAAGAGCTATGAAAATGTACATACCCTTTGATCCAGCAATAGCACTTCTAGGGCTGTATCTCAAAGAGACCATAGAAATGGAAAAAGGACCCACATGTACAAAAATATTTATAGCAGTTCTTTCTGTGGTGGCCAAGAACTGGAAATTGAGGGGATGCCCATCAATTGGGGAATGGCTGAGCAAGTTGTGGTATATGAATGTAATGGAATACTATCGTGCTATAAGAAATGATGAGCAAGCAGACTTCAGAAAAACCTGGAAAGATTTGCATGGTTTGATGCTGAGTGAAGAGAGCAGAACCAGGAGAACAGCCATGTTGTGTGATGACTAATATGGATAGACTTAGCCCTTCTCAGCCATGCAAGGATCTAAGGAATCTCCAAAGGCCTCATGATGGAAAATGCCATCCACATCCAGACAAAGAACTATGGAGTTTGAATGCAGATCAAAGGATACTATTTGCTCTTTTTTTCCCCTTCTGTTTTGTTTTGTTTCCTCTTTCCTGTGGTTCCTCCTATTGGTTCTAATTCTTCTTTACAACATGACTAATGTGAAAATATGTTTAATAGGAATGTATATATATAGCCTGTATCAGATTGCGTGCTGTCTTGGGGAGGGAGGAGGAGAAAAATTTAAAACTAAAAAGCGTATGGAAGTGATTGTTGAAAACTAAAAATAAATTAATAAAAAAAGAAAAACACAATCCTAATTCTTAGTGGCACTAGTTCAGGAGTAAGAGGAGGTAGGTTCATATCCTATCTCTGATGCTTATTCCCAGGAGGAATCTACCTCTGTGGGCCTTGGTTTCCCCACCTGCAAAATGAGGGGGTGAGACCAGTTGATCTCATCTTGGCCACACCAGATGCCAACAAACAGAAATCACTTCAACAGCCTCAGTGGTTGCTTTGTAAATGCCACTGCCATGGTTTTTCCCAACAATTTTCCTTGACCTACAAGGTCAAGGTCAAAATACTAAACCTAGTGCTTCTCGATACTTTCTCATTGGACAAAATCTGGGAAACTGTCAAGTTGGGGACAGCTGCATGCCCAGTTCTTTTCCTGTGGGACAAAAGTGAAGGAGTAAAGCCGGACATAGAGGGGCATTGTCCTGAGGAGTGAGGAGGCAGGGCTGGCTGGAGGCCACAGAGATGGTTCTGTGTGTGATTCTGAAAAGGCCCATACATGATCAGCCTCCTTCCCTCCTCTGCCTGGACAGAAGGACTGACCTCTGGTTTGGTGCTTCAAGGGCTCCACGCTGAGCCTGGCACTGATTGGGATGTGTGCCCAGCCTCCCGGCTGCCTACCGCCTCTGTCTGCAGACAGCTCAGTAGGTCCCAGCCCTGCCACACCCTGGGAAAGTGCCCCCACACGGGATTCCTCTCTTTGATCGAGCCTGGAGAACCCGAGGTCCCTGTGACTTGGGCAGGGGCCACCTCCAACACAGACACAGAGATTTCTCTCTCTCAGAACTGTGGGACAGTGGAAACGAAAACAGTTTGGGGAAAAAAGGGCAGATTGATGATGCAGAGGTTTGTACTTCCTGACCAAAGGTCCAAGGTGTTTTATGGCCATCAGGGGAAGGGTGGGGGAAAGAACGCGGGACAGAAATCACAGAATTATTATAGAACTGGAAGACTGGAAAGAATCCAGCAACAATCATAATAAGGCATCTTGGTGGAGTGCAGCAGCTCTTAACTGCTTTCATCAAGGATGTGACTGGCAATCTGGTGAAACCCAGACCCGAGTTCAAACCCAGCCTCTGCCGCTCACAACTGTTGGACCTGGGCAAGTCAATTAACCTCTGATTTTCTCAGGCTTTTCCACTGAAGAGTGGGGATAATAATAGGCCAGAAGGGGAGGGAACGAACATTTATTAAGTGCTTACTGTGTGCCAGGCACTGGCTAAGTGCGTTACAAATATCTCATTTGATCTTTACAACAATAACAAGGCTACCGTTATCCTCATAAAATATAGCACCTACGGCACAGGACTCTTGTGAGGAGGACAGTGAGGTGGCGCCCCACCTACAGTTGGGAAGATTCATCTTTCTGAGTTCAAATCCAGTCTCAGACATTTACTAGCTGTGTGACCCTGGGCAAGTCACTTAACCCTGTTTGACTCATCGGTAAAATGACCTGGAGAAGGAAATGGCAAACTACTCCTGCATCTCTGCCATGAAAACCCCCCAAAAGGGGTCTTGACAAAGCGTTGGACGTGACTGAAAATGATGAAGCAAAAGCAAATTGATAGAGGAAGTTTCTGATAGGAAAGTTCCCTGCGCAGGACCATGAAAAATAAACCGTATCAGCCAATAACCAACATTTCCCTAACGCTTTAAGGCTTATGAGGCATTTTTTTCTCCCAAGGGCTGGTGATTTCATTCATTCGGGAAAACCCATCCCTGGCACACACAGACTTTGGCCATCGGCACCAAAGTCTTAAGAGAGAATGCTGCCATATGCAGCAAGTGTGACCAGAGCAGAGGAGGCGTCAGAACCCAGGACTTCCTGATGCCATCTAGCCCTGTCCCTCCTCCGCCAGGCGGTCTCTCTCTTTCTGGCAGATGACGTACGTATAAGCATCCATCTTAAAGATGCAGAAACGGAGTCTCCGTGGGGAGGGTCGCTCCCTTGTCTGTGGGCCTATGGATACGAAGTGACAAAATCGGGTCTGGAATCCAGGTGTCTGAGTCCTGGCCCCCTCCAGCTCTGCTACTGAGTAGCTTGTAGGGTGAACCTGAACAAGCCACTCAGTAACTGCCCTGAGCCTGTTTCCTAGCCTGTAAGAAGGTGACACCAACCCCTATCTGACTCACAGAGTGTAGTGAGGCTGAAATAACTTCCCTCTCCCTACCAAGGGACATGGACACTTCTTCGTTTGCCATTCAAGGTCTCAGATAACTTCATCTTAACCTTAGCTTGACACGCCACCACCCCTTCTTTGCACACACACAGAGTACTCTCATTTTGTATTTACTTGTGTACAAATATAGGGAGGATCAGAGAACACAGATTGAGGGCGGGAAGGGACCTTCGAGGTTATCCGGTCTAATAAGTCCCTGGTGAAGACCCAGAGACCCAGAGGGGTTTAAGGGACTACCCCCCAGGAAACAGAGATAGTAATTAGCAGAGCTGGGATTTGAACCCAGCTCCTCTGACTTCAGATCCTGACCTCTCTCCACTGTGCTAGGCTGTCTCTCCTGTTAGAACATAAGCTGCCTGAGGGCACTTCTATTTTGGTATCCCCAATGTCTAGCACGGCCTGGTACATAGTAGGCACTTAATAAATGCTCAAGAATGCATTCCATCCCACCTGAAGCTCTGACTTGTCTAGATAGGAAATGTTAAAGATGTGCATCTTAAATCTGACATCCATAACATGTCTTTACTTGTTACAACAGTGACCACACGCAGCCCTACTAACCTTAGATCTACGTGGGGAAAAAAGAACACTACATTTTGAATCGGGTGCCCTGGGTTCAAATGCCAGCTCTGCCATTCTTCCCCCTGTCTGGGCCTCAGTTTCCACACTAGTAAAAACCATCTGGTTCCACTGGATAACCTTACCGCTCTACATCCGCCATTAGTACAATGCAAAGAAGTCCCTCAAGACTGCAGGAAGCTGAATTGTTCTCTTTGCATCCATAGTGCTTTAACACAGTGCATGGCACACAGTAGGCAATTAACAAGGATTCTGTACATACTGTGTGTATCCTAACATGGACATAGTTGTCTGTCCTGTCAGAACGTAAGCTCTCAAGGGGCAGGGAAAGACTTTCACTTTTGTCTTCATACCCCCAACGCTCAGTTCGGTGCCCAGCACATAGTAAGTGCTTAATAAATGCTTGTTGACTGACTGACATCACAGTGCCTAGAACATAGTGGGCTAAGTTGTGTGGATACGCAGGCAAAAACAAATCACTGCCTGCCCACAAGCGCTTACGTTCCGATGGATGGCAGAGCTAAGATCCGTGGGGACAAGTGGCAAGGAAGTAAACCTCACCTTGGGAGGAGCTTCTCAGCCCTCTTCGGAGGACTTCTCGCTGGGTCTGCTTTAGTATCTGCTTTAGTCTATCTAATTGATTGTTTCTATGATGCTGGATCTGCTCTCACCCCTGTCCAACCGCATCGAGGAGGTAAGAAAACTGGGCTCTGGTACTAGCTCTGCAACTGACACACGGCGGGGCGGCGTCCCCTGGGGGAGTCACTTATCTCGAGCCTCAGTTTCCCACTCTCTAAAAAAGAGTCTATGACAACCTATGCCTTCTTGTCTGCTGCTCTTTCTACCGCAGCACAGAAAGGCCCTTCCAGCCCTAAATGCCTGTATTTTTTTCTATTTATTACTTCAATTTGATCTCAGAAATCCTTTTTGTAATGAGGCTCACTGCTAATTAATGCAGAGCCTGCAAACGTTCACATTCCCTTCCATCCGAGTGCTTTCCTTTCCAGTTCCTATGGGCCGTCTTGACCCTGACAAGGACATCACTCCCTTACACGAAAAAACCCCAGTCCTGGGCCTTAGTGAGAATGGAAACTCATAAATCTAGTGGGGAGAAGCCACGTGAAGTTACAAATTCAATCAACCGTGAAGAAAGGGGGAAAATGGATTGGGAAAAACCACTGAAGTAAGCGGAACACTTCCAGGCCAAAATCCAAGCCGAGCCACTGCAGAGGCTGTTGCTTCGAACAAATATTTCTGGTTCTTCCTGTGATGCATCTGACTTTGGAACAAAAGTCTGCACTGATAGGACATTCAAGGGATGACTTTCTGAACTCAATGTACTTTGTCCAAAAGGGTTTCTATCTAGGAAGCGGAAGGAGGGAAGGAAGAGAGAGCCACAGAATGCGCCACTCAGGCAGGGTCAATTCATCTGGTTCTAAGGAGAAATACAATATTGTGGATGCCTAGTTTTAAATGACAGAATCCCAGACTCCCAGAGCTGGAGGGGAATTCCAAGATCAGATCCCAGAAGAATTCCCTATTAAAGCAGACCCAGCGAGAAGTCCCCCGAAGAGAGCCGAGAAGCTCCTCCCGAGGTGAGGGTTACTTCCTTGCCATTTGTCCCCTCGGATCTTAGCTCTGCCATCCATCAGAACGTAAGCGCTTGTGGGCAGGCAGTGATTTGTTTTTGCCTTCATATCCCCACAACTTAGCACAGAGCCCAGCTCAGCCCTCAGGAGGTTTGGCTGGTCAGTCAAATTGTCTGATGCAGCCAATGCTCCCTGATCAATGAATCACTGCCCCTCCCCCGCTGGGGGGGGCCACAGAAAGGCACAAGCCTGGCCCTGGAACTCTCCAGGGCCCTTCTGGATCTCTGTCACCAGAGGGGGCAAGAAGCGCCAGTCTGACCCACCATATTTCCGTTTCACCTGCTCTGCTGTTTTTGTTCTCCTCTGAGATGCGGGAATAAGATAAGCTCCCTAGGTCAAGGTGATTCTCATTTCTCTGGTCTGTAAGCCACTGCACTGTCTGAACAGTTCCTGAATGTAAAAAGGCTCCTCTTACGCACAAGCATTTATGAATGCGCAACACTGTACCAAGGGCCCTGACGGCAGCGGGGCAGCAGACACATAAAGGAAACAGTTTATGGAAGAAAGAGAGGGAGGGAAGAAGGAGAGAGAGAGGATGGGAGGGAGGAAGAAAGAAGGAGAGGAGGGATGGAGGAAGGGAGGAATGAAGTGAAGAAATGGGAAAGGAAAGAAGGAAGAAAGGGAGGGAGGGAGAAAAGGGAAGGAGAAAGAAGGGAAGAAGGGAGAGAAGAAGGAAGGAAGAGGAAGGAAGAAAGGAAGGGAAGAAGGGGAAGAGAGGAAGGAAGAGAGGAAGGGAAGGAGGGAAGAAGAAAGAAAGGGAGGGAGGAAAGAAAAGGAGAGAAAGAAAGTGAGGGAAGAAGGGAGGAAGGGAAGAAAGGGAGAAGGGAAGAAGGGAGGGAGGAAAGGAAGAAAAGGGATAAAGGAAGAAAGGAAGGGAGGTAGGAAGGAAGAAAGAGAGGGAGGCAGGAAAGGAAAAAGGGAAGGAGAAAGAAGGGAAGAAGGGAGAAAAGAAGGAAGGGAAGAAGGGAGGAAGGGAAGAAAGAAAAGGGATAAAGGAAGAAAGGAAGGGAGGTAGGAAGGAAAAAAGGAAGGGAAGGAGAAAAGAAGAAAGAAAAGTGGGAGGCAGGGAAGAAAAGGACAGAAAAAAGGGAGAGAAGATGGAAGGGAGGAAGAGGGGAGGAAGGGAAGGAGGAAGGAAGGGAAGAAAGGGGAGGGAAAAGGGATGAAGGAAGGAAGGGAAGGGAAGGAGGAAGAAAAAAGGAAGAGAAAGAGGAAAGAAGGAAAAGAGGAAGGGAGAGAGGGAGGGTGGGAGAAAAGGAGGGAGAGAAGAAGAAAGGGATAGAAGGATGGAGGAAGGGAATAAGGAAGGAAGGATGTGATTTTGAAGAGAAAGTCAGGAAGTCAAGCCTGAAGGGGAATGAAGGCAGGCTGGGTAGGTCCCTTCCCAGAATGGAGGTCCAGGAGAAACTGCCCCAAGGAGGCTGGGGCAGGCTTTGTGGAGGGATGCTCCCGGGGTACAGTGCCAGGCCGGGGAGGGTGTTCTGGGGCAAGAAGGCCCCCCAGGATGAGACGGCAGTGGGGTGTGAGTGGGGGCCAGGAGGGGCACAAAGCTCCATTTCATCTGCGCAGGGTGGGGAAGGGTCCTCGGGTCATTGATTTAGAGCTGACAGGGTACAAATCTGGCACAGCAGGATGAGCGGGGACTTGACACAGAAAGACCTGAGTTCAAATGCAGGCCCTGTTCCCTCCCTGCTGTATGACCACAGGTAAGCCTCAGTTTGGGGCTCTGGAAAATGGGGGCAAATACCACTTTCATGACCCTAGTTCAGGGGGTCACTATGAGAGGAGTTATTCAGTTGTGTTCTACTCTTGGTGACCGATTTGGGGTTTTCTTGGCAAAGATACTGCAATGTTTTGCCATTTCCTTCTCCAGCCCATTTTACAGATAAGGAAACTGAGGCAAACAGGGTTAAATGACTTGCCTAAGGTCACACAGTCAGTACCTGAGGCCATATTTGAACTCAGGTCTTCCTGACTCTGGCCCAGTACTCTATCCCCTGCAGCGTCACCTAGTCTCCTGAATGAGGAGAGTAGGCGTATAGAAATGGCAGGAGACCCAGGACTAAAACTCAGGGTCCTAGTCAGTCAGTCCACTAGCATTTATTAAGCACCTACTACTTGTCAGGCACCATGCTAAGCACTGGGGATACAAAGAAAGGCAAAAGACGGTCTCTGCCCTCAAGGAGCTTATAGTCTAACGGGGGAGACAATACGTAAGCAGCCATGTACAAACAAGATATATCCAGGATAAACTGGAGAAAATCACTATGGCACCAAGATTATGGAGAACTGGGAAAGGTGGCTCGAAGAAAGCGGGGGTGGAGTTTGGCTGAGATGTGAAGGAGGCCAGGAGGGGAAGGGGAAGAGGAAGAGGAAGAGGGAGAGAGCGCGTGCCACAGGCAGGGAGAAGGCCCAGAGGCAGGAGACTGAGGGCTGTGCTTGAAGCTCAGCGAGTCCAGAGATACTGGATGAGAATGAGGCAGAAGGCTCCTAGGGAAGGCTCCTGCTGCTTCTGCTACCCCGAGAGAAAATGCTCCTCCACGTCAAATGGATTCAACCAATCCCCAAGCATGAATGAAGCATCTGCTATGGCCCAGAATAGTGCTCTAGGCATCAGGAGATACAATGAAACAGCCCCTGACCTCAGGGGCTGATGTTTCTTTCTCTCTCTCTCTCTCTCTCTCTTCCTCCCCTCCCCCCCTCTCTGAGCCCCCACTTGGTGGTGAGTGTATCCACACACACACACACACACACACACACACACACACACACACACGCATCTATACATTTATATGCATATACAACATTTTTTTAAAAAGGTAATTAGAGGGGAGCTAGGAAGAGCTGGGGGAATGAGGAAGGGCCTCATGGAGAAGAGGGCACCTGAACTGAGTTTTTCAGAAACTAGTTATTTGAAGGGATAAAGAGGTAAGGATGGAATGCTTTCCAGGCCCAGGGGACCAAACCAGAAGTTGAAAAGGGCACTAAAACTTAACCTTGAAATCTTTACTCATACATCAGCCTCTAGGTTAGCTTTCACTTCATCAACCACAGGATCAAAGTTCTAGAGTGGGAATGGCCCTTAGAGGCCAGAGGCCAGCTCCATTTTATCAATGAAGAAACAGAGGAAGATGAGGTTAAGTGACTTGGCCACGGACACACAGCTAGTAAGTATCTGAGGCAAGATTGGAACTCAGGTCTTTCTGACTAAAAGCCCACTGTTCTGTCCACTGGGCCACAGAGAAGCCTCACGAACCTCCTCGCTGCCTCTTTCTCCTTCCTTTTTCAACATCTGCTCTCCACTTCCTCGTGAGTTCTCTGCCAATCTAACAGAGAAGCTGGCCACGGGGGGCCACTGCGCGTCACAAGGAAAAGTTCTGCTTGGCTGCCAGTGCATATTTAACAAGGGCGGGCTCCCTAATAAAGAGCCCATTGAGGCCTGAACGAGGGATCCTTCCAGCGGCCCTGTTCAAAGGCCCCTTGGCAGGAGCGGCCTCAGGACCCCTCTTGGCTCCGGGCTGCTGGGCCCCAGGAAGGGGCCTGAGCTTGCTCCCCGGCTGGGGGCTAAGGATGTGTGGGGACTCCCTGGAGAAGGCCAGGCGCTGGCGGGTTTGAGGGGGCCAAGGGGTGCGAGGGCAGGAAAGCAGCTCAGATTTTTGAAGCCCGCCATGTCCCTCCTATTTGCCTGTTTTCAGCATATTTCCTGTGTGTATTTTTATCCAGTCTGAGGCCATAAACATTCCCCAACCACTATCACTCTCTGGTTCTCATGGGCGGCTGGCTGTTCACTCAGCACTGCAGAGAAAGGGGGTGAGCGTGAGTGTAGGGGTGGGTCTACGAGAGGATCAGTGCTTGCACCGGCTCTGGGCTGGGGTCTGGGTTCAAATCCCACCTGTGTGACCTTGGGCAAGTCACCTAATAACCTCTCTAAACCTCAGTGTCTCAGAAATGAGGGGACTGACTGGATCAATCAATCAATAAACATTTATCAGGCACCTACTGCATGCTGGGCACTACGCTCAACGCTAAGGATACAAAAAGAGGCAAAGGACAGTCCCTGCCCTCAAGGAACTCATGCTCTAAGGAGCCGGGAAGACAACTTTCCTTACAGCCCAGGTCTATGATTCCACAAACTTAGATCTGTTTCTTTATGTGAAAAAGAAGGCCGTCGGCAGAAACGGCTTCCGAGGTCCCCCGGGCTCTAATTCTCTGATGCCTGCCGTGTCAGGTTTTCTGTGGCAGAACGGAAGCTTCCAGAGGGCAGGGGTTCTCTCTTGCCTTGTATATGTCGCCTCTGGCCCAGTGCCTGATACACAACAGGCCTTTCCGAGGCTCTGGATGGCCAATAAATAGATGTGTATTTCTGTACACGACTTCTCCCCTACTAGAATGGAATTTATTGGAGGGCAGGGGCTAGCTTATTTTTGTCTCCATACCCTCAGGACCTGACACAGTGAAGCTGTCAGTTTTGGGTGTGTGTGTGTGTGTGTGTGTGTGTGTGTGTGTGTGTGTCCTTCCATCTGTCCATTCTTCTGCGTGTGGAGGGAGACATTTAAACCAGTCCCTAGCCGGCCCTTTTCCCTTAAATGATCCAGAGAATCATGAAGTCCTTTCCGTGAATGTCCAATGGTCAGTTACTCTCTTTCTCCTCCTTTGGGGGGGAGCCCCCTCCCCTCCTCGGATAAGCAGGAAGCTTCCAATCATGCTGCTTCCAAAGGATTAAAGTCATTTCTAGCCTCCTCTCAGACCCTTGGACTCGCTCCGATAAAATGAAGACGCCCTGGCTGCTGGACCATCACTGGCCTGACCCGGAGAAGCCTTGGGTGCACATCCCTCCCTCCCATGCCACACGGCCCCTAGCCTGCCCATCAGCACTGGCCTCCTCCCTAGGAGAAGCAGGCAGGGCCCACATCTGTGGGTCTGCACTCGGACTGTGGCTACAGGATCCAAACACCCTGGGCCTGCTCTTCAAAGGTGACACGCCTTCCCCACAGCAAACACCTGTTTGAGGGGAGAAGCCATTTCTGTTGTTAAAATAACATATTGGATCGGGTGCTCTCATTTCAAGATCTTTGGGCCACATCTCGGGGAGGGGGGACTGCTCTCTGACCTCAGAATAATTGCTCCTTCTACTAATTATCCCCACTGCAGGGATGAGTTAACTGAGGCACATCCATGACAAACCAGGTCACACACCAAGCTGGGATTAAACCTGGGAACCAGGTCAGAGGTATTAAGCAGATCACTGCTGTTTGTGTGAGTCACAGAATGTCAGGCAGAAGGGGCCTGTGAACACTGAACTGAGGCCTTCGGACGTGGAATGTCAGAGGCCAAGAAGTCCTTAGAACGTGGAATGTCAGAACAAAGGGCCTTAGAATACTATTAATACATAAGTTAGTAGAGCTGTAAAGAGCCTTAGAGATCACCTAGTCCAGGGGTTTGTAACATGGAGTCTACAAACGTGGTTTCTTAAAAAATTATTATTTGGATAACTATTTCAATATAATTGGTTTCTTCTCTGACCCTATATATTTTATGCATTTAAAAACATTCTTCTGAGAAGGGGTCCATAAGCTCCCCAAGGGGCTTTTGCCGCAAAGAAGGTTAAGGAGCCCTAAACTAGTCCAACCTCCTTACCTTACACTAGGCCCTGAAGGCTTCAGATCACACAGGGAGAGGCAGCAGGGCTGGATTCACACCCAGGACCTCTGACCTGTCAGCAACCGCTCTTACCAATGCATCTAGACATTTCCTGCCTTCTACTCTCTTGTTTTCAACCACGAGACCCTTTGGAAAATTCCCCCCAAACATTTTTCACCAAGACAAAGCCCAAGTAGAAGTGCATGTCGAGCTGTGAATTTCATATTATTTGAGTTGAGGAAGCTGGAGAGAGGTCACGGTCCTCTGAACACTGGTTCCTACCCCAACCCCACCCATGTAATAAAGATTACAGCCCGAAGAGATTAACCACAGAACCTGCTTTCCATATGGTGAGCTGAGCGTATCCGACTTCACAAAACGCAAAGCAAAGATGGCACGTGCATTTCTCCAGGAGCAGACCAGTCCACACGGATGTCCTAGAGGCATCCCAAGTACAGCAAACCTGAACCCAATACGTTTCCTCCCAGATCCATCTCTCTTTCCAGACTTTCCTGTTCACACTGATGCTACCACCACAGCCCAGTCACCTGGGTGACGCCTGGCTCCTCCATCTCCCATCCTCTCAAGCACCACATCTTATTACTGCGTGCCTACAATGCCTCTCCCATCTGGCCCTTTCTCTCCATCCTCACAGACTCCATTAGCTCAGAACCTTATCCCTGCTCACGTGGACTATGAAATGGCCGCCTAATTGGCTGCTCTTTCTCCAATTCACCACCCACCTACCAACAGACTATTCCTAAAACACAGACCCAACCATCTAACACCCCTACTTGAAAATCTTCCACTGCTTCTACTGTCCATAGAGTGAATTCAAAATCCTCAGCCTCAGTAACTCCAGGACCCAACATAAGCACCTCTGCTTGGCAGTAAAGGACATTCAGTATTGGCCCCTCTCCCGCCTTTCCAGTCTTCTTACACCTTACTCTTTTCCATATACTCTATGACCTACCTAGCGAGAGCAGCCTCCGTGGCTCTGGGAACTTCCTCTGGCTGTCCCCCATGCCTGGAACTCTCCCTCTCAGTCTTCTGAGCTTTCTTCAAGTCCTCTCTAAAATCCCACCTTCGAGAGGAAGCCTTGCCTGGTGCCTCTAGATTCTAGTGCCTTCACTCTCTTGCTTATTTCCTGTTTTTCCTATGGAGAATTTGTCCATCGTTGTTTGCTCCTATTAGACTGTGAGCTCCTTGAGGGCAGGGACTGTCTTGTGCCAGAGTTTAGCATGATGCCCGACACATAGTTAGCACTAGATGCTAGCTGTTATTATCAGCTTAATAAACGCCTTTTCAATTGAATAGAATAGAAACGGTGCCAAGGGTTCTTATGATATTGTCTTCATAACAACCCTCACAGAATTCCAGAATCATCCCGTAATTGGAAGGGAGCTTTGAGACCAATGGACTTTTAAGCTGGGGCTATCTTTTCTCTAGCCCTCAGTCTGCCGTTCCTCATCACCTGCATTTGCCTACAAGACCACCTATTCCAGTCCCTTTATTTCACAGATGAGGAAAATGAGGCCCAGAGAAGGGGGGCCACTCAGCCAAGATCACGCTGCTGGTGGGCAGACGCAGGGCGAGCACCCAGTTCTGGCGACCTTCCCAAGGCATCGCACTGACTCCACTTAGCAAAGGCCATCCTTGTCAGCCCATCACCCCCTCCATGCATTTCTCGCCTCTGCCTAGACCTTCTTTGGCCCCCCGGCCTCTCCCATTCCCCGCTCTCTACTTTCTGGAGTTACTCATCGCCTCTGGTGATGGAAGTGATAATAAACATTTTGGGAGGCTGTCTGTGGGTGGGGAGGCTGGGTGTGTCTGTGGCGCCCTCACACCGCACACACCGAGGTACCTGCTTGTCCAGCCGGTCCAGCTTCTGCAAAAAGTAGAAGACCCAGGGCACGGTCAGAGATGGCTTTTATAACCTGGTCACCTCCACACGGAACAGAATTGGACCAGATTTCTCCCGACCCCTGGCTGGTGCTTCTGAGCAGATCCAGGCTGCAGCTTCTTTTCTCTGGATTAACGTCCTAGGCCTGAAATGAACTCAGATCAGCGATTCTTGGTCAGGAGGGCCTGGGGAGGCCAAACCACCCCGGAGCCAGCATCCCCTCTGTGGCCTGTCTGACGATCTGCTCAAAGGCTCCTGGGGAAGCCCATTCCAGCTCCGCCTCAGAAGTGACAGGGAGATCTGCCTCAATATGGACCTGAAATCTGCCTCTCAGAAGCTCCTCCTGCCCAGCTGCTCCGAGCTCTGCCCACGGGAGTGAGGCAGAATGAGTCTAAACACTCTTTTTCATGACAGACTTCAGACGCTCGAAGACCGCTACCTTGCTCCCCCTCAGATTCTCCTCTTCAGACTAAAACTCTCCAGCTCCTCCCATCAACCTCCCCCCCCCTCCCCCCCCCGAGGGGCCAGACTGGAGGCCTGTCCTCATCCTGGCTGCCCTTCTTTAGACAGTCTCTGGTTTACCCATGTTCTCCCTAAACCGTGAAGCCAAGACTTGAACAAAGTACTCCATATGTGCTCTGAAAAGGGCAGAGAACAGGCCAATCAGCTCCCTGGTCCTGGAAGCCTCTCTTAACGTGGCCTAAAACTGCATCAGTGCTTTTGTCTGCCACATCCAGCTGTGAGCTTTCAAACCACTATGACCCCCAGATCTTTTTTGAGACAGACATATACTGAAGGCCAGGAATATACCCTTTGTATATGCTTCAAACTCATAAAATTTCATACTTTTGTATGATATTTGATGCACGTTAAAAAAAAACCCAGTCCTAACTGATTTATAGAATGTTTTTGAACTTTATGAAGAGACTTCCAGATACTCTCATATTTGATACACACAACAGCCCTGTGAGATAGGTAACTTTGGCTTCAATCATCAATCATCACGTATTTTTAAGTGTTTCCTACAGAATCCCAGGATGACAGATTCCAAGACAGAAGGGGTTGGGCACCGGGGGTCAGGGTGGCGTGGAAGGAGCTACAAAAGCAAAGAGCGAATAAATCAGCTCTCTTCTGCAGAAGCTTCCATTCTATCAATACCTAGATAGAGGATCAATGTGATATAAGTACCAGGTAGTTCAATCCCGGTTAGCTAAGCAAGGAAGGTCCCAGCAGTCAGGTCATCAGAAGAGGCATGATGGAGAAGGGGTATGGGCCACTGGCCAAAGTGCCCTGGGAATACGGGAGGAGGTAGTGCTGGAGGACCGGAGAAAGCGGCCCCCGAGCTTACCCCAGAAGGGAGATGGGGAAGGCAGAAGGCAGAGACAAGGAGGAGCAGGCCCATTCCAGGGAGAGAGGGCACATTACACAGAAGTAGAGGGAAGTGAAGATTCTTGGATAGGGAAGTGACATGGCCAGAATTGGCCTCACAGAGACAATTTTGGGTGAAGGAGAACAGATGGAAAAGGAGGGAGTGCGAGAGTAAGGACCCCAATGAGAAGAAGACCATCCCCCAACACAATGACAGCGAGTCTTAGGGTCCAAGACTGAGGCAGTGACCACGTGATAGAGAGGAGGCAGATAACATGCAGGCAGAGTGGATAAGACTTAGCAGCTGGTAGAATTTAGGGAATGAAGGAGAAGAAAGAGTCTAGGGTGGGCCTGGAGGTTATAAATCTGGAAACTAGAAGAACAGGCAGCTAGTGGGCACCATGGTGAATAAAGTACTGGGCCTAGAGTCAGAAAAAAATTGCATTCAAAAACAGCCTCAGATACTTCCTAGCTGTGGGACCCTGGGCAAGTCACTTAACCTCTGTTTGCTTCATTTTCCTCATCTGCAAAATGCGGCTAATAATAGCATCTATTTCACAGGGATGTCGTAAGAATCAAAAGAGATAGACACATTAGGCACTATATTACTGTTAGTTACCATCATCATCATTATGATCAATGGAATGTCTTCAATAGAAATGGGGGAAAATGGAGGAGCTACAATGTTTGGAGAGAGAGAAGGGGCTGTGTTCTGAGTATGTAGAGCTTGCAGCGTCAACAGGACATTCAGGACATTCAGGCGATGGCCAGCAGTGAGATTATCAGGAGGGGCTGGAGATCAGCACAGAGATTAGAATCACAGAATGGGAGAGTTTGAAGGGAGAGACCTTAGCAGCTCCCAAGTCTAATCTATGACCCAAAGGAAGCCCGGTGATAACACAGCAGACAAGTAGAGTTCTAGCCTCTGACCCAAGATCTCCAAGGATGAGGCATCCCCTTCCCCTTTGGGACAGCTCTAATTCTCAGGACATTTTCTCTGACCCAAGCCTGAAGGGGTCTCTTTGTCCCTGGCACCCCTTGCTTCCACCCTAGGGTGCCAAACAGACCCAGTCCAATCCCTCCTATACAGGACAGTGCTTTCACATTGAAGACAGCAATCATGCAACCCTTACATCTCTTCTCCTTAAACATGGCTACACAGGATCAAGGCCGGATATACAGGTCTGGGATTAGAGAAGTGATAATTCAATCTATCAGAGCACTTGAGATCCCCAAGGAAAGGGAGAGGGAGGGAGGGAGAAAGAGAGAAGGGAAAGGAGAGGGAGAGAGGCACAGAGAGAGAGGGAAGAAGAAAAAAAGGAGGGAGAGAAAGAGAGAAGAGAGAGGAGGAAGGGGAGGAAGGGGAAAGAGGGAAAGAGAGGGAGGAGGGGGTGTAGATGGAAAGGGAGGTAAGGAGGAAGATGACAGAGAGAGAAAACACATGACTGAGCCTTGGGGTACACTTGTGCTTAGGGGAGGGCTAGGGATAATAATCCGCTAATAGAGACTGGGAATGGAGTGCTCAGACAGGTAGGAGAGAACAGTGTCATGGAAACCAAGGGAGGAAAGAATATCAGTGAAGAGGGAGTGGTCAGTGTCGCCAAAAGCTGCAACTAGGAGAGAAGGAGGGCAGACAAAAGGCCAGTGCATTTAGCAGAGAGAAGAGAGGACCAGTAACCCCCAAGAGGGATCAGGCTTGGTCAAAGGGCAGGAGCAGGAGCCAGACTGGCAGGCACTGGGAAGTGGGGAGGGGGCGGGCAGCGGAGGCAGCGGCTGGGAAGATGCTAAGTGTTCCGCAGTGCCAGGTAGAAGAGGCAGGAGAGACCTGCTCAAAGAATGACTCCAATCAACTGAAGAGGGCTTGTTTAAAGGGTGGGGAGCTCGGAGTGCTAGGAGGCATTAACAAGAAAAAGATTGCTACGGAAATTCAACATGAACGAGTATTAAAATTGGTTCAATTTCTGTTTTAAAGATACATGCTTTGGCTGAATTTCCTCTTAAAAATGACTATGATGACAACATCTGACTCTTCATCAGGGTTCATGTCAACATGTAGTCTCTGGCCAAAGCCCACGCCAGGATTATCCTCTTAGCTCTGCTTTCTAGGGCGGGCACTGCTAGTCTTGGGGGTGGGTGAGCACAGCTGCCTTCTGAGCAGTTAACTGGTAGGGTTCCTAGTCAGGCTAGGGTTTGGAGGCAGAGGACCCAGGTTCGAATTCTGTCTCTGTTCTTGTGCCTTGATGAAAGCCACCTGACTTTGTGGGCTTCAGTCTCCTCCTCAGTACCATGAAGGGGCTAAATCAGAGCACTGCCCCCCCCAAGGCCTGCTCTGGTTCTAGGCCAAGCCTGCTGTAACCATTGGTACTTCCAAATTGCTTCTTTCTCAAGTGAATGACCGCTAACACCACTAGTCAGCTATCTCATGGTGGCACGCAGGCTTGACCCCGAGATCAACTTTTAGTTCTGATGACTTTTGCTTTCATTTCTAAGTACCTCCCTTTTCCTCTTCCCTATCCAGACAGCCATCCCTTGTAACAAAGATTTAAAAAAAAAAAAGAGCTAACAGATCAGCTGTGTCTGACAGCATACACTACAAGGTGGTGCAATGGATAGAGTGCTGGACTTGGAATCAGGAAGGCCCGAGTTCAAATCCTGCCCCCAGATACCTACTAGCTGTGTGACCCTAGGAAAGTCACTTAACCACTGTCTGCCTCAGTTTCTTCATCTGTAAAACAGGGATAATAAGAACACCTACCTCCCAGGGTTCCTGTAAGTATCAACTGAGATTACACATGTAGAGCGCTTTGCAGCCTTAAAACACTGTATAAACTCTAGCTACTATGATTATTTTACACTCATTGTCCTCTATCTCTTCAACAAAAGGAAGAAGGTATATTTTCTCATTTTTTCTCCCGAGTCTAGCTTGGTGATAACCATCACACCAACCCTGAATGCCTGAAGGGTCTAATGGCTGATTGCAGGTCCTATTAGACCTTTGAAGAGCTTTGGGCATGGCCCAGCAGTAAGCCCTAGATGCACTGCCTGAGGACCCCCTGGCTCCACATGGGTTTCCAGAGGACGATGAAATGGTTTCACCGCAGCTGTTCATGAAGATCGGGTTTGGTGTAGGAATGCCTGCCCGGATGAAACAACAGATCTGTAGAGGCCTTGAAGAACATTCCAGCATGCAAGCGCACAGACACATCACTCGGTCCACCACTATCGGTCTATGCTCAGTTTTTGTCATTTAGATAATTCACTAAGTGAATCTCTGAAAAAGTTTCATGAGGCTGCCTTAATGCATCCACCTGCCCGGCCTTGACTCCTTCTTTCTTTGATGGAGCTCATTAAAAAAAAGGTAATTTTACATTAAAACAACACCCCAGGAGCGGATGGGAAAACCACAGTACAAGAAGACAGACAACTCATTTCAGCAAAGTCAGCAAAAGCCCCTGAGCGGCAACTCTGTGCTCTGAAGATTAACTTTAAATGGTATTTTCCTTTTTACCATCACTGTGACCTTGGCAACAATCTGGTGAGAAGCCAGGCATGGTGCCTGCCTGAAATCCCTGAGGCACTGGTTGGTGGATTTAAAGCTCAGGAATTCAGAGCTGCAGTAGCGGCAGCTAGGTGGCGCCATAGCACACAGAGCGCCAGGCCTGAAGTCAGGAAGACCTGAGTTCAAATCTACCCTCAAACTAGCTGTGTAACACTGGGCAAGTCACTTAACCTTGTTTGACTCAGTTTTTTCATCTGTAAATTGAGCTGGGGGAAAAAAATGGCAAACCACTCCACTTCCTATGCTGAGAAAACCCCCCAATTGACTGAACAACAACAAAGTTCACACTGAACCCAGTACCAATATGATGAGCCCCTGGGGAGCAGGTGGCCACCAGACTGCCTAAAGAGTGGAGACCTGGCCCAGGTTAGAAATGAAGCAGGTCATCTACATTTTTAAAAATCCAGAAAGCAGTATTTTCTTGAAATCAAATTTAGTGGGAGAAAGAACAGAAGAGCTGTGATGTCAGCCTTTAACTCTCCTCTGTCCCTCAACCCCTCTTAACCAGTTGCCAAATCTTGTTGGTTTTAATTCCAACAGCATCTCTCACCTGTCCTCTTCTCTCCTCTCATAGCAAACCCCCTCATTGAGGTACTTATCACCTCATCTGACCTCAACTGTCTTCTTTTCTCCAGTCCATGATCCACACAGCCACCAAGATACAGATCTGACCATGTCACTCCCCAACTTGAAAATCTACAGTAGCTCCCTGCTGCCTCTAGAATATAGGGGGAAAAGTCTTCAGGCTGAAATGAATCCCCCACGTGGTGGCTCCCACCAACTTTTCCATTTTTATTTCATTTTAATCCCCTTCATATACTTTCTGGTCCAATGCAAATGGTCTGCTAGCTCTTCCCTAGACACAACATTTCATCTCCTGCCTTTGTGTCTTTGTACTTGCAGGCTCCCACACCTGGAATGCACTGACTCCTCTTCTGTCTCTTAGCATCTCTGGCTTCCTCCTAGCATCTCTGGCTTCCTCCAAAGCACAAGTCAGATGCCACCTGAAATTACTTTGTATACGTCTACATATCTGCGTCCCGTTGTACTATTGGCTCCCCTCCCCCTCCACAACTTCCCCCTAAGAGTATGCAAGCTTCTTGAAGGCAAGGACTGTTTATTTTTCTCCTTTGTGTCTCTAGAAACTAACAATGCCTAACACACAGTAGGCACTTAATAAACATTTGATTAACTGAATTATTTAGCATGCTATGTGCACTATCTACAGAGAAGATATGTGTACTGGGAGAAGCTAGATGGAAGAAATGTGCTTATGTTGATTTCTTCAAAGACATTTTACTGCAAAATTCATCAGAGTTTATTTATAAGATATTTTCTCATCCTCCTTTTGAGAAAAAAATTCTGGTCTTGAAGGTGATCATGGTAATGGCTTTGGAAAATGGCCAGTTTAATACTACTGTATGAAACCTATTTATAAATCATACATTAACAGCTGGCATCAGACCCTGACTTTCTCCTCCTCTGGATTCAGCAGTGACACATCTTTTGGCAGTCCTGCTATTTTTTTTCAGCTTCATCTTAGAATATTGATTACATTCTCATCTGAGTTTGTATCAGGACATTCTTGAGGAGCTGTGTTCAAAAATGACTTAATCCAGAAGAAAAGTCCAATGAAATTCACTATGTTTGCATTGAGGCTGGGCCACACAGATGCAAGGATAGCAAATGCCAGCTGCCTCATATAATAATGTTAACAAAACAACCACTCGTATTTATATGGTGCTTTAAAATTTACACACCACTTTCCTTAGAACAACCATATGAAGTGGGCAGTGCTATTGTTATTGTCTCATTTTATAGATAAAGAAACTGAGGCCCGAGGAGATTAAGTAACTTGCCCAAGATCACACAGCCTCTGTCTCTTGCCATCTTCCCTATACCTACAGAGGGCATCACCACCCTTCCAATTCCTCAGGTTCACAACCTAGGAGTCATCCTGGATTCCTTGCTAACTTTCCCCCTCCTTCCTCCCCATATCCAAGCTGTTGACAAGGCCATCAATTTCACCTCAGCATGATTTCACCTTTGCATCTTGTAGATTTTACTTCCTGCAAATATCTCTTGTGGATTTCACCTCTGCAACATCTGTTGTGGATTTCACCTCTGTACCAACTCTCATCAATTTCACTTCTGCACCACCTCTTGTGGATTTCACCAATGTAACATCTGTTGTGGATTTCACCTCTGCAACATCTCTAGAGGATTTCACCTCTGCACCACCTCTCATCAATTTCACCTCTGCAACATCTCTTGTGGATTTCACCTCTGTACCATCTCTAGAGGATTTTACCTCTGCACCATCTCTTGTGGATTTCACCTCTGCAACATCTCTAGAGGATGTCACCTCTGCTCCACCTCTCATCAATTTCACCTCTGCAACATCTCTTGTGGATTTCACCTCTGCACCCCCCCCCCATCAATTTCACCTCTCTAACATCTCTCCAATACCCCCTTCTCTTCCCTGACAGCCCCTACCATGGTGCAGGCCTTCATCACCTCATGCCTGGATTGCTGCAATAGCAGCTGGGGATCTGTCTTCCTGCTTCAGTCTCTCCCTATTTCAGTCCATCCTCCATTTAGCCACCAAAGTGATTTTCCTAAAACATAGTTCTGATCATGTCACCTCCCTACTCAATAAAATCCAGTAGTTTCCTATGTCCTCCAGGATCAAAGACAAAATACTCTGGCATTTCAAACCCTTTGTGACCTGGCCCCCTCCTACATTTCCACTCTTCTTAAACCTTACTTCCCCACATATATTCTTCAATCCAGTGACCCTGACCTCCTGGCTGTTCCTCAAACACTAAATGGCCTCTATGCATTTTGACCAGCTGTTCCCTATGCCTGGAATGCTTTCTCCCCTTACCTCCATCTTTGGCCTTCCCTGGCTTCCTTTATGACTCAGCTCAAATCTCCTCTTCTACAAGAGGCCTTTCCAAGTCCTTATTGCTGCTAATACCTTCCCTCTAAGATTACCTCCCATTTAAACTGTCTAAATCTTACAGTATGTAGTAGTTTGCATGTTGTCTCCTACATTAGACACATGCACTCTTTGGGAGCAGGGAGATGTGTTTTCCTTTTCACGGGGAAAAAACTAGGTAGTACAATGGCTAGAGTGCTGGGCCTGAAGTCAGGGAGACCTGAGTTTCAACCTGGCCTCAGACACTTAGGAGGGAAAGGGAATAAGCATTTATAAAGCACCTACTATGTGCTAGTAAGCACTTTATAAATGTGATCTCATTTGATCTTCACAACAACCCTGGGAGGTAGGTTCTATTATTATCCTTAATTTACAGTTGAGGAAACCAAGACAAACAGAGGTAAAGTGTCACAAGGGTCACAAAGCTAGTAAATGTCTGAAGCTAGATTTGAATTCAAGTCTTCCTGACTTTGGTCCCAGGACTATTCACTGCACTACCCATTTGGCTACCACTTACCAGCTGTATGACCTATATGAGTCTGCATCTATGCAACTCTTGAAGCCTGTGAGATGCAAAGAAAATCCTTCGGTAGATCTGGTTTCTCACCAGAGAGGAAGTTTCCTACACCAATCTAATCACGGATCCAGACTCCATCCTTCTCCTTAGTGATTCTGACACACTGTTGAACTGAATAGAAATTTCATTTTAAATGCTATAGAGAAACTTGTTATTTAAAAGGAATTCTATAGTTAATCCTTAAGCAAACATATCTGTATGTCTATAAAGTTTATCTATTTCTATATTTGCTTTTCTTTGTATCCCCAGAGCTGAGACAGCGTCTGTCAAACATTAAGTGCTCAGTGCCTACCTCAAATCAGTAAGTATTTATTAAAGCACCTACCATGTGCCAGGCACTGTGCTAAGTGCTAGGGATACAAAGAAAGGCAAAGGGCAGTCCCTGCCCTAAAGGAGCTCACAATCTAATGGGGGAGGCAGTGAGTAAACAAATAAATACAAACAAGCTATCTAAGGAAACAATTAAGAGAAAGTTATCTTACAAATGTAAGCTATTTATTATTATTATTATTATTATTATTATTATTATTATTATTATTATTATTAATTACTCTCCTCTGAGCTACTCAAAAGGCACAGAGGTGTGGATGAATTTTAAGAGGAAAGGCACCAGAATTAAGAGGGGTTGGCTTCATGTAGAAGGTAGTATGTTAGCTGGGGCTTGAAGGACAGCAGGAAGCAGAGATGAAGAAAGAGTGTGATACAGGCCCTGAGGACAGAGGGCATGCCCAGAGTCAGGAGATGGAGTCTTGCTTTTGTTGTGAGGGTGAAACAGGCCAATATCTGTAAAGCACTTTGCAACCCTTATAATATTAAAAAAATATCACCATAACCATCATTAACAAATCAGTCAGTCAACGTGCATTTATTAAGCATTTACTATATGTTGGGCACTGTGCAAAGCACTGAGGATAAAAGGCAAAAATAGGATCCCTGCCCTCAATGAGCTCATATTCTAAGTTACCGTTGACTGACTGACTTATTAGATTTGCCAGAGACTGCATGAGGTGGTCTCTATTCAATCAATCAAAAAGCATTTATTAAGCACCTAGTACACTGACCTAGGGTCTGTCCAAGGTTCCCTTGCTTGGTTTCCGTCAGCTTCCTCAACTAGGAAATCCTTTCCCATCGACCCACGTTATTCCTTGTGAATTCAGAAGTGGCAAAGGTCTGCTAATTCCTGACCCTCTCCCATTGCTCACCTTCTTCTTGGGGAAGAGTGTGCCCAAGCCTGTGTTACTCTTACAGTGAGTCTCAGACATCAGGAATGTATGTGCTGCACGATCCCAAATCCAAGATCGGTGCTTGACCATAAGTGAACACCACCCACAATGCCTCCAACCATAAGACCTCTTTCTTCCTAAGCAGCCTCTATCCCTCTTGCCTCTAAGGAAATGATGAAAAGGGGAAGATCACAGATTTAGAGCTGGAAGGACCCTGGTAGATCCTGAGCTCCAGCCTCCTCCCTTGACAGAGGAGAGGAAGTGATCTGTCCCAGTCACACCTGGGGGTCAAATAGGATTGTCAGGATTCAAACTTAAGTCTCCTGGCTAACCAAATAAAGCCAGCGCCATGCTGGAACTCTGCCAAGGGCAACGTCCACCCATTCATAGGAGAGAAGTGATTCTCATGCTGGTGGACTCCAATTTGCTTCTTTTCTTTTTGGCCAGGAGGAGAAAGGGAGGGATGGTGGTTAAGAACAGATACTAGCTAGTCTAAACCCTGGACATTATTTAAACACCACACAATATCCCACAACCCACCCTCAAGACAATGACTGGCAGTAGGTGAGCTTCCATTTGTAGGGACAAGACCAAAAGGGACTTTTAGGCCAAAGAGAGATCACAGGGCCAAAGACACAGAGCTAGAAAGGGTCTGAGAGACCACTGAATCCAACCTGTTAGTAAAGATGAGGAAACTGAGGCACAGCAAGGCAGCATCTGAACCCCTTCCTAAAGGCAGGACAGCATCTGGCCTGTGCCAGAGAGATGTCTGTCAGATCATATTCTAGAGATGGTCTTTAATCAATCAACAATTCATCAAGCAACAGATATTTATTAAGTGCCCACAATGAATGTGCCAGGGGATAAAAGGACAAAGAATGAAATGGATCCTACTCACAATGAGCCCACAAGACAAATACATACAGACCACACACAGCATGCGTATAAAGTGAATAAATACAAAGACGTTAAACACGAGTAGTTTGGGAGGGAGGACACTGGGAGCTTGGGGGGATCTGAAAGTCTTCATGAGGAAGGCAGGGGTGAGCGTCCATCTTAGAAGGAGAGGACTCTAGCTGGCGAGAGGCAGCAGGGCATAGTTTGGGATTCTTCACCTTCTGCCGCTTGGCTGAGCCTACAGAGCTCTCCTCAGAAAAATGCTTCTAAGTATTTGAAGAAATGCTCAGTTTAAGTTAGAGGAAGACGAAGATGCCCTGCCACCAATCAAGGTCATGGACCCCCAGGGCCCCAGGTGAAGAACCCCTGGTAGAGTGGGACAGAGTACTGGGCCAGGAGGGAGAAGGGTTTCTCTTCTCAGGGGACTTGCCCAGGCGGTCACACTGCTGCCATGTGTCTGAGACAGCAAACAGACCCCGGGGGCTGTCTACCAAGGTACAGTACCTCTAAATCAGCAGACGTGCTAATTACGAGCGATTCTTGGCTTTTCGTGAAACGGAATCCCCAAATTCACCTGCTCTATGTCGCTGAAAGTCTCCAAGGCACCTTTCTTTAATAGTCTAAGGAAAGCTTTTGAACGAGCTGGCAGCCTTGCGCCCCTGAGCCCCGCCCCATCAAGGTTCTTTCAAATTAATCTGGCCAGGAACATTCAGCAACAGCCTACCCACGAGGCAGAGGACAAAAACCCTGCTTGTGAATGGGGGGCCACCAGACCCTGATAGTTTAAGAGCTTTTAAGTGATCCCATAAAGCTTGAGTGAGAAAGGAAGCACCTCGAGGACACTGGACGTGTCTCTGAAGAGATGGGGAAGCAAAGAGCAGAGGAGAACACAGCCGGAGGCAGCCTCTGTGGGCTTTTTAACCCTTTCCCTTATGTCCAAGCTTTTCTCAACCTCATCTGCCCACCGTGATCCCTTTTTTCTTGATGTTTGGTGTGAGAAGCCGTAGCTCAGCTGAAAATTTTAAGGGCTTGTCTCCAAGTTCCAGAAATAGTGTCAAGAGGGTAGGCAAACCCTTTGTCAATACCCTGAGTAAGTAGGGATGTAAGGGCTGAAGGAGCTTTGAAAAATCCCCAGGTGAGGGAAATTAAGGGATTTAAGGAGCCTGCAGTTCATTACAGATATACACACGTGCATAAGCGTGTGTGTTCTCGAAAGTGTGTCGGGGTGTGTGCACACACAACACACACACACACACACACACACACACACAATCACCAGGACCTTGCATTCTATTCCAGCATTTAACAATCCTCTCCCACACACCCATACGCTGTTACTGGAACTATGTATTGGCCTAATCATTCTGGAAATCAACTCTAAAATTCTGCTAAAAATGAGACAGAAATGTGAATACCTTATGACACAGAGAGCCCACCGTTAGGCATGAAACAGCCCAAAGGAAGCCAGAGACAGAAAGAAACAATCCATATTCACTGATATATTCACAGTAGGAAAAGAAGATGTCCATCGACCAAGGGACATCTCAACACAAACATAATAAGAGAATATTAATATGCCATAAGATATAATAAATACAGGGAAGCCTGAGAAAATTTATACGAACAGACACCAAGGGAAGTAAAAAGCAGGAAAACAACAGAGCCAGTGGCTAGAACAATCACATGAAAGTAAGTGAGATGGAGGATGGGGGATGGGAGACGTTGCGGAATTACGGGCCTCAGAGAAGAGGTGAGAGAATGGGGATCCTCACCATTGCTGAAGAGGTGAAGGCCCATGGAGGTGGAATACAACATCCACTGTGAGACACGACTGAGGTGCTGGGTCTTCCCTTTCTTTTTAAAATCTTTGTTATAAAGGGTCGGTTTGTAGATAGGGAGGGGTAGGGCATATGAGGAAATTAAGGTGATATAAAAACAAAAGATATTGCCAAACTTCATCAATAAAAATAGGATGAAAAATAGGGCAGCTAGGTGGTGCAGTGGGTAAAGCACTGGCCCTGGAGTCAGGAGGACCTGAGCTCAAATCCGGCCTCTGACACACTATACTCACAAGTCTTTCCCTCTTGCCTTTAAAAATCCCGTCCCTGGGATAGCCGTTCAGGTGTCACATACATCCTGGGAAACTCAGAAGCAGGGATAACAAATAGCCGCTCTCATTATGATTCGGTGGAGGGATCCTGCGTGCAATGGCAAGCAGAAGTAACGTGTTCAAATTCTGCCTCTAACTCTCCGGGCCCCACTTTGCTCCTCTGAAGAATGAGAGGTTGGCCTGCCTCTAAGGTCTGGGCCACCGCTAATATTCCAGGAGTCTACAGCTAATTAAATTCCTGTTTGCATCCCTAGGGAGTCCCTCTGAATAGTCTTGGACACTTAGGAATCATTCATAAAGTACCCAAAGCTGCTTCGTCCTTTCTCAGACTAGAATTAATTAGGATGACAGAGAAGTCCCCCAGCAGTTTCAAAATGGCTCTTTTTAAACAACTGTCTCAATGTTTCTGGAAGTAATGCGAACGAAAGGTCGGCAGCTACAAAAGCCACTGCATTCTGGACAAATCACCCGAGCGCTGTGGGCCTCGGTTTCCTCATCTGCAAACATTTTTTTAGGTTCCCCTTCCACACTGAGTTGACTTCATTAACTATGTACGGTAACTGAAGACTGAGGTTAGGACCCTATGTTTGAGGCTAAAAGGGACCTGAGAGATCATCTGAGACAAACCTCTCATGTCACAGATGAGGAAACTGAGGCTCAGAGAGGCCAAAGGAGCACAGATTTAGATAGAGCTGGAAGGAATCTTAGACACCATCCAGTCCAAACTCTTCATTTTGACAGCTGAGGAAAATGAGGCACGGGGTCACAAGTGTGTGAAGCAGGCTCTGAACCCAGATTTTCCCTCTCCAAGTCCAGTGCCATGACAGTTAAACCAGAAAAAAAACACACACACACACCATAACAAAACAGCCGAACTGAGATCTGCCCACTGTCAGATAACTAGGAAACATCAGAGGCAGAATCAGACCCTGCTTTTCCTGACTCCAAGACTGGCATTCTATCCTTAGGACACCCTGCCTCTCCCTCCCCACCCTTTTTCCTAGTGCCATCATGATGGCAGTGGTAGCCACAAGGGTGGTGTTGGTCACACTTTTACCTACCTAGTCAAAACTTAATTCTTTGGGACCTGACCTACTTCCTTTCCTAGCTCCCCAAGGTCTGTGCTAATGAACATGACTGTTTCAAGAGATACTCTCATTTGGGAATTACCTTTTAAATTGGAAAGATAACACTTTATGAAATGGTCCTCTATTCTCGTGGCTGAAAAGCCATCTCCAGACTCAATGAACGATAAGGCAGAACTCTATTCATTACGTGGTACTGCAATGCCACAGGGATGCCAACAGGCCATCGTGCAAATGTATCCGGCATTGGGCACCAGCTCCAGAAACTGAAAACTGTTGTCTCAGGCAATCCAGGTTGGGTTCAGATGGGAACCTTGTTCCTCAATCTGGCGCCTGCTACTAGGGTGAGTGAGGACAGTCTGAGCTGCTTGGGGGTGCGATTTAGCCAAACTCTCCCTTCCCACCAGGCTCGCCATCAGGGATCATGTCCTGCCCCAAGAGTACTGCCTTCCCTAATCTGTTTATTCCATCAGAGCTTCATGAGATCGGATTAAACAAACATAAGGAAACTGGACAAACCAGGGACCTTTCAAAGAGAACTATAATCCCCAGGCTGTAAATAATCTCATTCTGAATGTGGACACTGAGGTTTTATTTTTAAACAGGGAAAGAAAAGAAGCCCCTAACATTCCTAATTATATCCCTGAGTCTTATCCTGGGTCGAGTCAAAGACCTCATTGGATTTCTACCTACTGAATAATTTGAACGAACAAGCATTTATTAAGCAGCCACTACAGGGCCTGCACCGTGCTGGGCCCTGGGGATACAATGAGAAGCCTACCATAGTGCCTAGAGCAGGATCAGCTATGAAATCTTCAGTTTAGCATTTAAAGCCCTTCACTTGCCAGCCCCTTGCTACTTATTCAGATCCCTTTACCCAAAGATGCAGCTAACACTGGCCTATTGGCTGGTCTTCCCATAGACCACGCTACCTCCCATCTCCCTGGCTTTGCCTTCGATGTTCCTTATGTCTGGAATGCTCTTCCCACCCTAGCCCCCAAGCCTACAATGGTCCAGCCGACATTCCACCTTCTTCAGGAGATCTCTCCTTTGTAAATACATCTTTCCTTCCCCTTCCTACCCTTTCTCTCTGAGCTGATCTTCCATTTACTCTGTAGCTATTTGGATGGGAGCTCCTTGGGACCGGGACAGGGTTCTGACCTTCCTTCGTATCCTCCGGGCTCAGCATAGTGCCTGGTATACAGGCAGAGGTCTGTCATCTCCCAACCCTCAGTAGTAACAGGAGGTAGCCAGAATGGCACTGGGGCCGATGCCCAGAAAAGCGATGGGCCACCATCCTTCCTATCCTATCCAGCTGCCCACACAAGCCGCCTCACCTTCCACCTGTCCCCACTGGCTTACTCCCCAGAGCAAACTTCCCTTCCCTTCCCCTCCCTCCTTGATGTGTTCTTTTCTCCTGTTAGACTGCAAGCTCCTTGAGGGCAGGGAATGCCTCTTTTTCAATCTTTTTATCCTCAGCCCTTAGCACAGTAGCTGGTCCATAGTCAGCACTCAATAAAAACGATTTCCTTCATTCATTCAGACACAAATTAGGCAGAATAAAAACATCACACACAAAACAGAAATCTTAAGTTCAGTCACAATGGGTTAATAATAACAATGATAATGATAATAATAATAATAATGACAACAACTAGACACTGCTGTAGCACCCTCAAGTTTGCAAAGTGCTTGACGCTCATTTGTGCCTCACTGGAGTCTCAGTATGATCTCCATTTTACAGATGAGGAAACTGAGGCCAAGAATAACTCATCCAAAGTCACTGGATTTTATGAACACAAGCACAAGTGTTACCACAGCCTCTAGAAGCACAGGTTTAGAGCTGGAAGGAAAGTCACCACCATGAACAAAGGACTGGGAGTCACAAAGTTGGGGGCTGGGAGGACCTGGGTTCAAATCTAGCCCCAGATACAAACGTGCGGGTCATTTCATCTCTGCAGATCTCAGCTGCTTCCTCTGTAAAGCGAGGGGGTTTGACCAGATGGTCCCTTCCAATCCTGAATACCCGAGCCCAATCCCTGGATGGATTCCAGTACGAACCTTCCACAGGTCAGGAAACCCCACCTCTCAGCTCCCAGCCATCCCTCCCCGTGGGTGGAATTCTCAGCCTCCTCATCTCGACCTTCTGGCCTCCCTGGTCTCTTTCAAGTCACCAGTCAAGAGACATTGATTAAGCCCCAGGCACTATGCTAAGCACTGGGAGGCGAAAAGAGGCAAAAGACGTCCATGTCCTCAATATGAGGAGGGGACAATAAGCAGCCCCATGCCTGCAAACAAGCTAGAGAGACAGGGAAAAAAGGAGACAATTAACAGAGGAAAAGCACCGGCAGTGAGAGGGCGTGGGGGAGGTTCTCATAGACACAGGTGGGATTCCAGTGAAGATTTAAAGGAAGCCAGGGAAACGGCCAGGGGCACCGAGGCAGGAGAACTTTCAGGCAGGAGAGACAGCCAGAGAAAACAGAGGGCTGAGAGATGGAGTGTCTGTTCGCGACAGACCAGTAGGGCCAGTGGTTCTGATCAGAGTATGTGTTAGGAGAAAGGTGCGTAAGGACTAGAAAGGGAGGAGGGGGCAGGTGAGGAAGGCCCTGACGCCAGAGGACTTGGGATCGGGAGGTAGCAGGAGCCATCAGAGTTAATTGGGTATGGGGGTGACGTGATCGGACCTCTGCTGTGGGAAAGCACTCAGTGGCTGACAGAGAATGGACTGGAGTGGGGAGGGACGTGAGGCAGGCAGACCCACCAGGCAGCTATTGCTATAGTCCAGGCATGATGTAATGAGGGCCTGCATCAGAGTGGTGGCAGTATCAGAGGAGAGAAAGAAGCCCAGTGGAGAAATGGTGCAAAGGTGAAATCAACAGGCCTTGGCAACAGATTGGATGTGGCTGGGGAGGGCGGGAGGAGGGGATAAGCCCCAGCTAAAACCTCACCTTCTGCAAAAATCCCTTCTGAATCCCCCTTGATCCTAATGCCTCTGTTGATTAGCTCCAATTTATCCTGTACATAGCTTATTTGAACACAGCTGTTGACACGCTGCCTCTCCATCAGACTGGACTGTTTTTTTGCCTTCTCTGTATCCCCAGCCCTTAGCACACAGTAGGTGCTTAATGCTTACTGACTGATGTGACTAGCCCAAGGTCATATGACATGAGTGGCAGCAAAGCCAAGCCTTCAGACAGTAAATACTGTGCTTATTCCAATGTTCCAGATTTTCTTTATTGGTCTGAAAAAACATGATTGGGCAAGTAACCCCCACCAGCCTGGTACTCTCATTTTCTTCCCTTTTTTCCTCTACTCCTGGGGGGTTGATGGGCAGGATGTCAATTCCATTGTTTTGATTGATGGTCTCGGAGTTTTTTTGCCTGGTTTTAATGACTGACTGATTGCTTTCCAGATAGCAGATGAATCCTCCAACCTGTGTGCAGACACACACACCACACACACACACACACACACACACACACACACACACACACACACACACACACACACACACACACACACACACACACACACACACACACACACAACACACACACACACACACACACACAGCTTTCCTACCTGGCTTGCATGAATGAGCTCCTTCCCTGAGATCACGATTAACCCTTGCTCTGAAAGCAGGCAGGTGTTTTCAAGAGGGGGCTGTTGAAGTTTAATGCACCTTTTAAACCCAGGGCCATAAAGTACTCTAAGGAGTGGAGGGGAGAGCAAAGACACCCTTTGAGATCTGGCCTTCTGGCAACCTCCAAAAAGATTCATTATAGACAGTATATTCAGTCTGGGTTATAACTGTGCCAGGAAATATAAACACCCTGTCCCCAAAGGCAGGAGGTGGGGAGAAAGGAGTAAATGATGGGAAGGAAGCCGATCCTGAAAAGTTTATCCAACTCCACACGTTTGACTCTCCAACGAATTCCAAGGTTTTTTTTTCCCACGGCCAGGCCGGCCATTTAACAAAAACAGGGAATGTTGGGGGGGGGAAGAATAAAAAAGCAGCCTTCCTAAGCTGGCTTCTTTCTGGTTTTTTCTTATTTCATTTCCCTCCGGGGCAGGAATGAAATCGAGCTAGTCCCTTTAGGAAAATGAGCCTGTGTGTGTAGCCAGTGACAGAAGAGACCCTCCGAGAAAGGCCGAGGCCAGGCCAGGCCTTGTCAATTCCACCTCTCAGCTGGGGAAACGTCTAAAGTTTCACTCGGGAAAATCTCAACTAAAACCAACACTTCCCTTTCCTCCTAGGGAGAATTTTATGAATGATTTGAGTAAAGCTTCCCAGGCAAGAACACACTGCCAGGCTCAGCGTAAGGCAGGAGGGCCAGGCAGCAAATGAAGGCAGCCAGAGCCACCTTGGGGAAATTTTCCTTACTGAAATTGAAAGCTTCCGTGGTCCATCCACTACCCCCTCCTCCCTGCACCTCTGGCCAGACTTCATATTTAAAAGCAAAGAAGTCAAGCATGGGTTTTCTCCACTCCATGGCCTCCATATGGTCCTTGAGAACACGCGTGGCCTACCCCAGCCCCATCCCCGCCCCGTCTCGATCTGAACCCGCGGTGCGTGGGAAGTCCTGCGTTCCGGTGTCCGTGGCTGGCCTTTACCACCACCCCCACTTCCCCAGGCCTCGCTTTTCCCACGCCAGCCCGAGCTCTGGCTCCCCACGTTTCTGTCCCCGGATGCTCAACCTGGGTACACGCCTTCCCAGCTGGGGGAGGGGCCTGCGGGAAGGGGGTCGAGAAAGCGAGAGGGGCGTGGCACTCCCCAGAGGCGCTCTACGCCAATCTCTCTACCGCAAAGTGGTCTCCCCCCAACCCCCGGAGGAAGGGCAGCGCCCTCCTTGCGCCGAATCCCTCGACCGTTGCCCCAGACTGGGGTTAGGGGGCAACCTCGTGTTGAGGACGCGCCCAGGGCAGACGAGACGGGCAGGGGTAGGGCAGCGTTTCTCCTTCCCCTCCCCATCCCCCAAACCAGGCACACTCAGCTGGGGACGGAGGGCTCCCCCAGGCCTGGGCAGCCCCTCCTAGGCTTCAAGCCCAGGGCCAAGCGCCCCCTCCTCAGCTCCCGCGCCCAGGGCGCACGCACGCCCTCTCCTGGCCCCGGTCTTGGGGCGCTTCGTGCGCGAAGCCAGTCTCCGCCCTCCGGACACTCATGCCTGCCTTCCTTCCTTCCTTCTTTCCCTCCCTCCTTCCATCTCTCCTCCGCCCCAGGATTCGGCGGCGCCGCCGCCTCCCAAATCCCTGCCCTGCCGCACCCTGCGCTCCGCTGCCCCCGAGGGTGTCCACCATGTACCCCTGCCCAGTGTGGCCTCGCTCACCTCTCGCCGCAGCAGCTGCCGAGGGGACTCTGTCTCTCTGGGCGACCAGAGACTGCTCCGACCTCTCCTCCTGCTCCTCCGGGTCCCCGGCTCCGCCTAGCTCTGGGGGAGGCGGGGCGCACGGACAGACGGGCGGAGCGGTGGTGGCGGCGCCGGGCTTAGCAGCAGCTTTGGCCCAGGCTCACTTGCCCCCAAGGCTCTCTCCCTCCCTCCTCCTTTCCCTCCCCCGCTCGGCTGCAGAGCCCGTGCCCAGTGCGTGCCCTGGCTCCCGAACCAGGCCCAGAGAGAGGTCTCCAGCACTTTGGGTTGGGCACAAGTGGTCGAGCTGGGTGCACACCCTGCAGAAGGAGAGCCCTGCTGGTCCCTGTGGAAGGCTCTCCACGGTTATTTAAGGTGTTGCAGACCCTGCCCCACCCCCAATCTGCATTGGCCTTTTCCTGGAGCTGTCTCCAGATGTTTCGCCCACCCTGGGGCGCGGAAGATCCGCTTGGGGCCCTGTCTCAGGGGCTCGGCGCTGAGCCAAGCCTCATCAGTAGCAAACAGTAGATTCTCTAAGATTCAAGGCCCATGGTGGGCTTCCTGTAAAGTGAGGAGAGGGTGGCTGGCCTTTGTTTTATGAAGGCCGCTACTACCCAGAAGTGGTAGCACCATCCCCAGCCTGCACTGGGTGCAAGTGTCTGTCCTGCATAGTAGGCGCTTCTCGAACTGACTGCCTTGTCTGATGGGAGAAAGGGAGAGCCGGGCTGGGGAATCTGACCAATTATATTTTCTTTGGCCAACGTTTGGACATAATTAGGAAGGCTGTGGTAGCGTATACACACGTGTGTATACATATACACACAAACATTCACACTTCAGTGGTGCCGTGAAGGAAGCCTGGATTGGGAAGCAAAGGGCCTCTCCGAATGCCCAGATCGTCTTCTTTCCCTGTGTTGTGAGGTGACTGGACTGAGACTCCCTCGATCCCTTCTAGTTCTGAATGCTGGGTCCAGTGCTTGGACAGTGACCGGTGCCTGCGGGTCAGATGACTTGGAGTCAAATCCTGACCCAGCTGCTTACGATGTGCCAACTTGGGTACATCAGTTCATTTCTCAGGGACTTGGTTTCCTCCTCTGGAAAGGGAGGGGATGGGACCAGAAGCCCACCAAGGTCCCTTCCAGTTCCCCAAAGGGATGCCCATTCCTGAATAGCTGAGCCTCCATTCACCCCTTTCTATGGAACTATAACCATAGCCTCTAATGATCTCCCTGCCTCAATCTCTCCCTTATCCAGTCCGTCCTCCAGGACAAAGTTATTTTCCAAAAGCTTCGGTCTGACCATGTCATCTCACCCCACCCTAGCCTATACAGTCAATAAACTCCATTGATGTCACTCCAAGATGAGGGTTTCTTAACACCTGAAGCTCTCTCGAGGTCTGACTAAATTGATGGGTCCCTTTCCAGAATCATGTTCTTCACTGCAGTCAATAAAACATAAACGATTACAAAGAAAACCAATTATATTGGAATAGTTATTTTTTCTTAATCGTTCACAGGTTAAGAACCTGTGTTCTAGGATCAAATGCAAACTTTTCTGTTGGAGTTTCAGCCCCTCCCCACCCTCTTCACCAGCCACTACCTTTCCAGTATTCGTGCTATTTCTCACACGTAAGCCTCCATCTCCCATCGGAGATCTTTGTACTGTCTGTCCCCTGGGCCTGGAATGCTTTCCTCTCTGCCTATATCTGCCTCTAAGAATCCCTGGTTACTTTCAAAGCTGAACTCTAGCACTTCTACATGAGGCCTAGCCAGCTTCTCCCAGCTGCTAATTCCTCTCCTCCCTCCAATTATTCCATGTATGCATGTTTTTTAATATAAATGTTGCTGCCCCTATAAAATGTCAGCTCTTTGAGGGCAGAGCCAACTTCATTTTCAATCCCCTGTATATATAGTGCAGGTTCCCTTTAAATGCTTGTTGACTGTTGGGAATTTGACCAGCTGTATTTTCTTTGACCAATGTTTCAATGGCCAGTTGGAGAGAGAAGGGGTTCCACTGCAGACAGGACAGGCCCTCAAGGGGTTATACAAGGTAGACAATCCCTGGACACACTGTGATCTTCAAACAATTGCTGTTCCTCGGAATGAGAATAGATGTTCCACGAGAAAGCTTCAATACTAGTGATCTTTGCCCTGAAAAAATTTCAAATATAAATTCATGTCTGTGCCCAAAATATTACACACAGAGATTCTGGAGTATTGGAATAGACTTAATTTCCTGTTTAGAGTAAAACTTGCCTTATTCCTTTATCCTGTGTTTACCCCATGCTCCCCCCAGCAGCATTTTTGGGGTTTCATCACTTTATTTGGAACACAGAAGTATTAAAAAATGACTGTGAAAAACACAAGTGGGGAATATTTATGTTTACACACTTTGACATGAAGTGGGATTGGCACACAAGGGGAAGCTGGCCAGTCAGGGCTTCATTCATAATCCTCACAGTTCCCAAGAAGCTTAGCTTCTAGAAAGGATCTCCTCATCTTCTATTCTTCTCTTTGCTTCTGCCATATTCATAGTGAAACTGGGGTGGGGTTGGGGGGAATTCAAGAGAACTTCTGTTGAGGAGGGAATGAAGGAAGAGAAAGGGGTGGCTAGAATGCCCACCCCGGTGAACAAGAAATCATCAATATCTTAAAGATGTGGATTATTGGGGAGGGGAAGAATCAGACAACCAAAGCGACCCCCTCCCTTTATTTCTTATCCTGGCCAATAATAGGAGAGCTCAGAATAGTTCAGACAGACTGTTCTCCATTGCTCTGTACCCTAAAACCAAAGGCTGCCCTTTGGAGTCGATCACTCAAGTCAGAAAACATTTATTAAGCACTTGCTATGTGCCAGGCACTAGGCTAAGCAAAAAGAGACAGTCCCTACCCTCAAGGAGCTTACATTCTCATGGAGGAATACAAAGCACAAAGCAGAGGGGTACTTCTGTTGGGTGGGACATTGTTTAGAAGTCTAGAAAGTCAGAAACAGCCTAGAAAGGAATCGAAAGTTGGCAGGCCTGGACCCCTTTCCAAAACGGAGGGCCTGAGAGAAATGAATCAAGGGAAGAAGGGGAAGGCTAACAGAGTGAGAAAGCCAGAGGGGGAATGGGTGTTCCAGGGTGAGGAGGTCCCAGGTGCTGAGGGAAGGTCCAGAAGGAGAGCACAGCTGAGACCCTGGGAGGCAGAAGTAGAGCCTGGAAGGGAATGAAGCTTGGCCATCTGGGCCTCCAAAATGGAGGCTCCAGGAGGAACTCAGCAATCAAAGAAAGCCTGCCCTTGAGTCTGGCTGGGCCATTCCATGAGTGATGAGCAAGCAGCAAGTCAGTGAGTCTGTCCGTCAGTCAGTCAGTCAATAAGCATCGTCCCAGGTTGTGCTAAGCAATGGGATACAAAGAAAGGTGATGATCTTGGAGGCATGATATCTGCCCTCAAGCAGCTCAGGTTCTGATGGGAAGAACAAGCAGTGACAGAGGTCCCAAAAAACGCAGCAAATGGGCCAGCGACAGCAGGAAGGCTGTGTGATAGGTCCCTGCCAGTGCCTGAACCGGGAGTGACAAACAGCGGCTGGGAGAAGCGGCCCCTCAGCCTGCCAACCCACTAGACGCTGTCTTTCGAGGAGGGTTGGCTCTGAGTGGATTCCTTTTGGTGGCCAGCTACTAGCTCCCTGTCCAAACTGTGGAGTGGGAAGTTTGCATCATCCAAGCACCTCAACTGTGCTCCTCAAGCTTCCGGGATTCGGGGCACACACAGGAATAATTCTGGAGAGGCCTCGGTCTGGATGGAGAGCAAGTATGGTCTGCACACTGACTTTTGTGAGGATGAGTAGGCATCAGTGATGCAGGTAATAATGGGAGGAGGAGGTAGCATCAGCAGAAGCTCTCCTGACCCTCGCAAGACAAGACATGGCTTGGTTGAGCTCACAGGATTTGGGGGCACGTGAAAGTCACCCCAGGTCAAGGCGACCTACACGGGGATGGGGCTATCTTGTGTAAGTAATCTCTTTGTCATTCAGTCGTTTCAGTCATATCTGACTCTCTGTGACCCGTTTGGGGTTTTCTTGGCAGAGATACTGGAGTGGTTTGCCATTTCCTTCTTTGGCTCAATTTACAGATGAGGAAACTGAGGCAAACAGTGTTAAGTGGCTTGCCCAGGGTCACACAGCTAGTAAGTATCTGAGGCCAAATTTGAACTCGGGTCTTCCTTACTCCAGGCCTGGCACTCTATCTGCTGTGCCACCTAGCTGCTCGTGTAAATTCTTACTTATATGTAAAAGGTTGGCACTCAGGTAAAAGTTGGATGAGGGAGAGAAAACTATCATTGGTGAAGCCACAGATAAATCTGCTGTTAAAAAACCTTAAAAGTGTCCGCTGTAGCAATGTGGTCAAGAACTCCTTCCTTTCCTTCTCAGGGCTCTCTCTTCTGTATCTGGTAGATGTCGGGACTGGGTCCTAACATGGAAGACTGTTGGACCACAGACTCCTGGATTCTACATTCCCAATTCCCTATAGAACTGAATTGCTTCTGTCTCCTCTCTCCCAAAACCTCTGTCCTCCCTAAAGAGTCCTAGAGATCTGAGTTCCACAGTGTCACTGTCTGGTGGGCTGTCCCTTATCCTCATGGAGTTACATATACTAATGGCCTTTGCTCAGTGGTCATCTTACTTGAGCTCTCTGCAGCCTTTAACATAGTTGATCACTCTCTTCTCCCTGATAATTTCTCTCTAGGTTTCCATGATACTAGTCTCTTCTAGATCAAACAAATGGGAAAAGGACCCACATGTATAAAAATACTCATAGCAGCTCTTTTTGTGGTGGCAAAGAATTGGAAATTGAGAGGATGCCCATCAATTGGGGAATGGCTGAGCAAGTTGTGGTATATGAATGTAATGGCATACTACTGTGCTATAAGAAAGGATGAACAGGCTGACTTCAGAAAAACCTGGAAAGACTTATATGGTCTGATGCTGAGTGAAGTGAGCAGAACCAAGAGGACTTTGTACACAATAACAGCCACGTTATTCAATGACTAAGATTGTTAAACTGAACCCTTCTCAGCATTACGAGAATCTAAGACATCTCCAGAGGCCTCAGGATGGAAAATGCTGTCCACATCCAAAAAAGAACTACGGAAGTCGAATTGCTATCACTTATTTTTACCTTCTGTTGAGTTTTGTTTCATCTTTCTGATGGTTCCTCCTATTGGTTTTAATTTGTACTTACAACTGCACTGATGTGAAAATATGTTTAATGGGTATGTAAATGTAAAGCCTATATCAGATTGTGTGCCATCTTGGGGAAGGTGGGGGGGGGAGGAAAAGGGAGAAAAATTTTCAACTCAAAAGCATATGGAAAAAAAAAAGATACTAGTCTCTTCTACTCTTCCTCTTACCTACCTCCTTCTCAGGCTCTTTTGCTGGATCTTCATCCAGGTCATGCCTACTACTGTGGATCTCCTCCAAGGCTCCATTCTGAGACCCCCTTCTCTTCTTCCTCTTGACTATTTCACTTGGTGAGGTCATGAGTTCAATTATCATCTCTATCCAGATGATTCTCAGATCTATTTACACAGCCCTCACCTCTCTCATGACTTCCAGTCCCACATCTCCAGCTGCCTCTTGGACATCTTTTAATGGATGTTTCATAGACGTCTTAAATTCAGCATGTCCAAAACGGATCTCATTATTTTACCTCTAAGACCCTACCTTCTCCCTATCTTCCTCATTACTGTAGAGGGTAATCACCGTCCTCCCTGGGGCTCACAACCTGGTGTCATCTTTGACTCTTGACTGTCTCGCCTTCCATATTCAAATCTGTTGCCAAGGACTGTCAATACACATCATCTCTCCCATATGTTCCCTTCTCTCCTCTGACATTGCCACCATGCTGGTAAAGGTCCTCATCACGGCTTGGACCATTTTAATAACTCACTGGTTAGTTTCTTCCCCTTCCAATCCATCCTCCATTCAATCACAAAGGTTATTTTCCTGTAGTGTAAGTCCAACCATGTCACACTCACCCTCAATATACTCCAGTGGCTCCCTATCACCTCCAGGATCAAGTGCAAAACGTTCTACTCAGCATTCAAAGCCCTTAATGACTCAGCCCCTTCTGCCTTTCCAGCCTTCCTTCCCCACACAGCCTGTGATTTAATGACTTCGGCCTCTTTGATGTTCCTGAAACAACACTCTCCATCTCTTGACTCCAGGCATTCTCTGGCTGTGCCCTGTGTTCAGAATGTTCTTCCTCCTCATCTTTGCCTCTCAGCCTCCCTGGATTTCTTCAAGTTCCAGAGAAAATTCCACCTTCTACAGGCAGCTTTTCCCCACCTCCTTAATTTTAATGCCTTCCTTCTACTGCTCATTTTCTATCTATCCTGTCTACGGCTTGTTTGCATGTGGTCTTTCCCATTAGATTGTGAGCTCCTTTCTTTGTATCCCTCACACTAAGTTAAATCCTCGTTGATGTGTTGACATCACTTTGTTTTTAATTCCTTTTGCTTCTGAGGTTATGAATAAAAACTGTATACAGTTAGTTACAATTCCACAACACCAAGCTTTTGTGATCCACATCCATTGAATGTAGCAAGGAAGGGAAAGGGATTTGTTTTTGCCAGTGGACCATTGTCCAACACTTAATCATTTAACTGGATAAATCCATACACAACTCTAAGTCCTAAACTAACAAGAGGGGCAATGTCAACTATGCAGAGGAAAGAGCTATGAGACAAGGAGCTAAACCTCCAAGAGGCATAAAGACCTTCGCATTTCCCTGAAGTGTCCTATGATGTTAGATGGAGCACCTGGGCTCCGGCTGAGATGAGTATGGGATGGCTAGCACATGGCCCTTATCCATGAGTACAGCCACGTGCCCTGCCGGCGGTGCCCTCTGGTGGTTAAATTTCTAGATGATGATGATGATGATGATGATAAAAGCACTAGTAGCCATATGGGCACTGATTATAACAATTTCCTAAAGAAGTTATATTGATACAAATTGATTACCATAACAAGGAGACCCAAAGAAGCCCCAGAACCATCTCAGTCACCAAACACTTGCTCTCCTTGCTGAAAGAAGAGATTTGGCAACCAAGGGAAATGGCGGTTTAGGATCTAAGCTTGTTTGTAAAATCTTATGGTGAAAGGTGACAGAACAGCATGATGAATATTGCCATTTAAACAACAAAAAGCAATAGAGGCAGAAAATCGGTTAAAAGAAAACTTGGTGACAGAATCAACTAAGCAAAATCATTTTGAGGTCATTTAAGGATGAAACAGAAAGGACAACAAACTGATGAAAAATGGAAAAGATCTGTAAAGAATTTTCAAAGTCTTTTCACCCTCAAGGACAGCAGATGTACAAGGTCTGGATTGTCATATTACTGTATGGAATGTAGTTCTTGAGAAAAGTGAAAGGGCAAAGAAAATAAAGATAGAAACAGCTGGACTAGGTCAAGATTTATGTACCAGAGACCCATACTAGATATGATGGAAATTTAAGGGATCAATTCCTAGGATATCTGAAAGAGGAGAAGATGTCAAAGGGATGGAAAATATCTCAAACCTTATTATTACCAAAAAAAAATAGGTGAGTAGGAGAACAATAATTATCAACCCTTATGCCAATTTCCAAACACATACACACACATAGATACACACATGTTTATATTTACATACTTTTACAGGCAATTTTAGTGTCATAATCTATACACATATTTACATTTATCCTCGATAAAGGTATAAGAAGAGAATAGGCAGGATTTAATAAATAGGCCACATCTTTACAACCACAACCACACATATGATGGAAAGGTGTTGAGAATACAAGATTCTGCGGTGCTCATTGATGGACATTTAAAAAAAATATCCTTTTAGTAGAGAAAAACCACATTTCAAAGGCTCATGCCCAACAGTATGTCTGCCACAAATATGTTAAAATTACGCAGAATTCCACATAACATGTAACAACAGAAAGAGTGTGTTCAAAATACCTGCCACTTCCTGCTGATGTGATCTTGGGTAGGTCACAACCTCTCTGTGCCTCTTTCTTCATTGGTAAAATGAGGGGTTTGGACTCTAACGATCTCTAAGGCCTCTTCTAGCTCTAAGTCTCTTATCCCATGTCAACTTGTTAAAAAATCACGCCACTAATAGATTAGGTACATAAGACACAGCAGTCAGTGACTATAGTAACTTACGGTTTGATAAACCCAAAGACCTCAGCTTCTGGGATAAGAACTCACTGTTTGACAAAACTGCTGTGAAAACTGGAAAAGAGTATGGCAGAAGCTAGGCATGGACCAACATCTCATACCAAGATATATAGGCAAAGATCCATATCTCATACCATTTACCAAGGTAAGGTCAAAATGGTCACATGATTTAGACATAAAGGGTGATACCATAAGCAAATTAGGAGAGCAAGGATGTTTACCTGTCAGATCTATGGAGAAGGGAAGAATTGATGACCAAATGAGATTGAGATAGAGAACATCATGAAATGCAAAATGGATAATTTTGATTTCATTAAATGAAAAAGGTTTTGCAAAAACAAAACCAATGCAACCAAGATTAGGAGGAAAGCAGAAAAATGGGGAACAATCTATAGCCAGTGTTTCTGATAAAGGCCTCATTGCTCAAATGTAGAGAGAACTGAGTCAAACTTATAAGAGTAAAAGTCATTTCCCACTTGATAAATGGTGAAAGGATATGAACAGGCAGTTTTCAGAGAAAGAAATCAAAGCTATCTATAGTCATATGAAAAAATGCACTAAATTACAACTAATTAGAGAAATACAAATTAAAACAGCTCTGAGGTACCACCTCACATCTATCAGCTTGGCTAATGTGACAGAAAAAGAAAATGATAAATGCTAGAGAAGATGTGGGAAAATTGGTCCACTAATGTATTGTTGGTGGAGTTCTGAACTGATCTAACCATTCTGGGGAGAAATTTAGAACTATGCCCAAAGGGCTATGAAACTGTACATACCCTTTGAGCCAGCAATACCACTACATGTCTGTATCCCAAAGAGATTACAGAAAAGGGAAAAAAGACCCACATGTACAAAAATATTTATAGCAGCTCTTTTCATGGTGGCAAAGAACTGGAAATTGAGGGGATGCGCATCGACTGGGGAAAGGCTGAGTAAGTTGTGGTATATGAATGTAATGGAATACTATTGTGCTATAAGAAATGATGAGCAGACCCAGCAATAGCACTTCTAGGGCTGTATCCAGAAGAGACCATACAAATGGGAAAAGGACCCACAAGCACAAAAATATTTATAGCAGCGCTATATGTAGTGGCAAAGAATTGGAAATTAAGGGGATGCCCATCGATTGGGGAATGGCTGAACAAGTTGTGGTATGTGAATGTAATGGAATACTGTTGTGCTATAAGAAATGATGAGAAGGTTGACTTCAGAAAAACCTGGAAAGACTGGTATGGTCTGATGCTGAGTGAAGTGAGCAGAACCAGGAGAACATTGTATAGAGTAACAGCCACATTGTGCAATGATCGACTATGATTGACTTAGCTCTTCTCAGCAATACAATGATCCAAGACAATTCCAAAAGACTCAGCAAATGCTATGCACATCCAGAGAAAGAACTGTGGAGTCTGAATGCAGATTGAAGCATGCTGTTTTCACTTTTTGTGTATGTGTGGCTTTTCCCTTTTGTTCTGTTTCTTCTTCCACAACATGAGTAATGTGGAAATATGTTTAATATGATCATACATGTATAACCCATATCAGATTGCTTGGGGAGAGTGGGAGAAAAAATTTGAAATTCAAAATCTTATAAAAATGAATGTTGGAAACTCTCTTTACATGTGACTGGAAAAATAAAATACTATTTACCAAAAATAAAAATCATGCCACTTACTGTTTGTACGATCTTAGTCCTCAGTTTCCTAATATGTAAAATGACAGAATTGGACTAGTTAGCCTCTAAGGCAAGAGTTCTTAACCTTTTCTGTGTCATGGACCTCTTCTGCAGTCTGGAGATGCCCATGGACCCTTCTCAGAATATTTTTAAATTCATAAAATATATAAGATTGCAAAGGAAACCAATTATATTGAAATAAAACTGTAAAATATTTTTAAAGTTTATGGACCCCAGATTAGGAACCCCTGTTTTCAGCTCCTTTCTAGCTCACAAATTGTGGAACCTAAAACAGGGCTCTGTGTGCTCACTAAACCTGTGTGCTGCTATCATTCAAGAAGTGTTGTAAAAAATCCAAATCAAAGAGGGAGTCCTTAGAGATGGGAAAATGCTCCAGATACTCCTTAGGCATGAAATTATGCACACTGCATCAAATTCCAAAACACTGCAGTCTAAATGAGATCTATAACCATTCACCAAACTGAGACTACTTATGTATGCAGGAAAAACCAAATGGTCAAAGAATGTGGATTGTCACAGTGCTTCTTAAACTATGGGTCATGAGTGGAAAAAGTTTAAGAAGCCGTGATCTACAGGATGGTATGTAGTTAGATGGATAACCCAGAGAGTTTGTCCATCAGGACACAACTAGGTGTGCACAGAATGCAGGCCAAGCATACTGGGGTGCTCAACCGAACCTGTGGATGCCTCTCAGCACATATACCCCAGATAGATATTATCAATGGACAATGAAGTGAAGAGGAAGAAGAAAATACATTGGATTGCCTTTAGGTCATGGTGCAGGTCTTACAATAATCTTAGATTTTCCCCTAAAACAAAGGAAGGCCCATCTTCTTAACACCAATATTCTTCCGGTGTAATATATCTGTGAGTCATGAAATACTCCAATTTCCACAGAATCGAAGTTGAGAATTACCCAAAGAGTAGTAGAGAGGTAGGTGTGAGCAGGCTACAAGACATTATAAATGAGAAAAACTCAAAGGAAAGCCAGGGTGAAGGATATCATTGGAGAAACATAGGATTACTAGGCTCATAGGACAGGGGAACTCCATATGTGTGTGTGTGTGTGTGTGTGTGTGTGTGTGTGTGTGTGTGTGTGTGTACAGAATTCATACATATATACAGATGTACACAGGTGTACATCTGTATATATATAGAAATAGATTTGGATATGGATAGTTACAGAGATAAAAAATCGAGTAGAGAGATAGATGAGATACATATAGAAATAGATATAGATATAGGTATAGATATATAGATAGAGGTATAGGTATAGGTTTAGATACAGCCAGTCCTCACTTTATATAAGTGGACCATTCTGCAGGCCTTTATGTAAAGTAATTTTTATGTAGCGAGAATGTGCCCACAGATGTAGGAAAGGGAAGGAGGGAGGCAGGAAAGGGGCCTCACGCCCATGGAGGGAAGGCTGAGGACAAAGAAGTAAGAGCAGGAGGAGGAACAGGGGCCAGCCACATGGTGGCCTAGTTGGACCCTCGTCTTTCTGTGTATCTGTTTTACTTTCACTTGGAGGGTTTTTTTTTTCCATTTTTATATAAATGTATTTATTTTTAGTTTTCAACATTTACTTCCACAAGATTTTGAATTCCAAATTTTCACCCCATCTTGCCTCTCCCCCCACCCCAAGATGGCATGCATTCAGAATACCCCTTCCCCTAATCTGCCCTCCCTTCTATCTCTCCCCCCCCTTTTCTTATCCCCTTCCCCTTCTATTTTCCTGTAGGGCAGGATAGACTTATGTACCCCATTTCCTGTATTTCTTATTTCCCAGTTGCATGTGAAAACATTTTTTTAAAAACATGTGTTCTTAAAACTTTGAATTCCAAATTTTCTCCCTTCCTCCCACCCTACCCACCCTCATTGAAAAGGCAAGCAACTCAATACAGGCCATACATGTGCAGTTATACAAAACACGTCCATAGTAGACATGTTGTGAAAAACTAACTTCATTTCCCTTAATCCTATCCTGCCCTCCTCATTTATTCTATTCTTTCTTTTGACCCTGTCCCTCCTCAGAAGTGTTTGCTTCTTATTACTCCCTTTCCCAATCTGCCCTCCCCTCCATCATCCCCCTGCTCTCTTGTCCCCTTCCCCCCCTATTTTCCTATAGGGTAAGACAGATTTCCATACCCAACTGAGTGTATATGTTATTCCTTCCTTAAGCCAAATCCTATGAGCATAAGATTCCCTCATTCCCTCTCACCTTCCCCCATTTCCCCTCCACTGTAACAGCCTTTTCTTGTCTGTTTTGTGTGAGATAATTTACCCCATTCTACCTCTCCCTTTCTCCTTCACCTAGTATAATCCTCTCTCACCCCTTGATTTTATTCTCCAGATATGACCCCTTCATCTTCAACTCACCCTGTGCCCTCTATCTATCTATCTCTCTATCTGTCTGTCTGTCTATCTATCTATCTATATTTTTTTCCCTCCAACTACCCTATTGGAGGGGTTTTTTAGGTTTATTTTTGGTGGGGTAGTGGGGTGGGAGGCTACAGAATGCTGAACCAAAGGGCAGGAGTAGGGAGAAGGGGAGAGAGAAGGGGGGAGAAGGAGAAGGAGAGGGAGAGGGAGAGGGAGAAGGAGAGAGGGGAGGGAGAGGGAGAAGGAGCAGGAGAGGGAGAGGTAGAGGGAGAGGTGGAGGGGGGGGAGGGGGAGAGAGAGAAAGAGAAAGGCAGGGAAGGAGAGAGCACAGTACTGTACAGTGAGGTTTACACAGATTTTTTTTTTTTGGAATGCAGACTTCTTTATGTAAAGTCGAATTTGTGTAATGTGAATTTACATAAAGCCGCAGTTGTTCGTATGGGTATAAGTGTAGGTGTAGACATGGGTATAGATACAGCTATGTGTGCAGGCTCTGGACTCACTCTCCCCACTCATGCTCAGACTAGCAAGGCACCCCCCAAAGGGAACCTACTACTGCTTCTCCCCTCAGAGTTCTAGGGGCTATTCTGAGAGGTTGGGTTTTAATGAGATGACTCATAAGCCCCCATCTGATGGGTTGTCCTTCTGATATAAATTAATCAATTAACAACAATTAGCTTTTACAAAGAGATATTTACTAAGAAGGTATAGTAAGGACCAAAGTTCAGCAACACGCCGCCAGGTGTATACTCTCCTCCACTTACCCACTTGGTCTTTGGGATTGTAAACTTGAACTTTAAGTGGCTGCTACCCAATATTCCCCTCTCATCCAACTCAGTGGCAGTAGACTTCCTGGCCCTGTCAGTCCTTATCTCCATTGCAGATTCCCCAGCAAATCCACTGGGTTGGCAGGATCAATGGACGAGATGCTTCCTGGCTCAACTGGGCTCTGCTCCTTTCTAGCCTGGGTTAAGCAAGGTTCTCCTCAGAACCGCTTACAGTCCCCTCACTGGACATTTGATCACTGTGATCACTGGCTCTGGGCCAATGCTCATCGGTAGGATCTCAGAGAGCTGTACTGGATCTTCTGGTCTTGTGGTCATTTGGGCTCTTTCCTTAATAAATCCTTAGGTCTTGATCATCTTTTAGAAAGCCTAATCTCAGGATATTCATTCTTCCAACACTGGGAAAGGAGAAACATGACAGGTACAGAGACACCACGTATTTATGGATGCATGACTGCCAGGTGAGAGAGCTGTTCATAGTTCTTCCTCTTCACTTGAAAGCTTCCAGGGAAGCATTCCCTGAGACAGAGGACCTTGGTCCAAATCCTACCTCTGACCTTTCCAACTTGTGTGACCCTGGGCCAGTCACTTGACTGCTGAGTTTCCTCATCTATGAAATAAGGATTTGTGGACTCTGAGGAAACTTCTGGTACAAGATTTTTAAAGCCCTTCATTCTAGGGGTGGAAAGCAAGGCTCAGAGATATGAGGGGACTTGACCAAATGTCCACAGCTAATGGCAGAGCTGAGCCTAGAACTCAGGTCTTTTCATTGGCAATCTACTGCAGCCTCTGCTCAACTATTCTGCCTCTAGGCTGGATGAGATTGGGGAAGTCCTGTGACCCTTTGGGGCCCTCTTGTGCCTTACCAGTCAAAGGAAGAGGTTGGATTGGATGAATTTTAAGGTCTCTCCTAGATCTTGAGTTCTGTGATACCTTAAGGTGCATCTGGCAGAGAAGTGACGCAGTGGATAGGTCCGTACCTTGAAATCAGGAAGACCTGAGTTGAAATCCTGCTTTGGACACTTAAGAGCTGTGTGATTCTGGGCAAGTCACATGTCTCAATTTCCTTCTGTGTAAAATGGGGGTAATAATAACATCTGCCTCACTGGGCTTTAAGGGCCAAGTGAGTTTATATGTGTACACACACACACACACACACACACACACACACACACACATATGTAAAAGGTATTTTGTAAATGCTTATTATTGTTATTTCCACTTCTCTTCCCCTTCCTCCTTTTTCCTGGGAGCCAAGAAGGTATGCATGCATAATAGCCTACTGTCAGTACTAGCCTACAGAGACTACAAATCCCAGCACGCAAGAGAAGCCAGGCTCTGTACCTTCTCTGTCTGTATCTCCCTCAGTCCTCAGCACAAGGTATTTAATCAATAGCTGCTTATTTCATTGTCTCAGGGGCTCATTGTTACCTCCATGATAATATGCCTCCCCCTCCCCCCCAGTCTGGCTCATATCCACCTTCCCAGCCTTATTTTCCATTATTCCCATGTATACATTCTCTGTCCTGGCCCTCATGTTCTTCCTGTACTCATCCAGACAGCCATCTCTTTCCTCTGTGCATATGTATAGGCCATCCTCCAGACCTGAGATTTATTTCCTTGTCATGCCTGCCTCACAGACTCCCTATTCTGCTTCCAGGCTCAGATCATGAAATTTTCTCTGAGAGGCCTTCCTAGAGAACTGTGGATGTCTCCTTTGCCCCGTAATTCTTTGCTTTCTATTATACTAACTCCTATCCACTTCTTAGATCTGATAGTGGATTATAAGCTTCTGGAGTCTCAGACTTATGATGTTTTGGGTTTGTTTCAGCTTCAATTTTTGTCTCTTTAGCCAGGTATTGCATACATTTTTCCCCCAATCTGGACCTGTGATTTCACTGGTGTAGCCAACTCCTGGAACACAGATTTTCAAGTTTTCTGCAGCTTGTGGTCCTTGGGTGTTGTCTGGGGCATGGGGAGATTAAATAACTTTCCTGTGGTCACACGGCCAGAATGTGTCAGACAGGACTTGGACTCAGGTGGTCCTGATTCTGAGGCAGGAGCTCTACCTACTGTACCATCCTGTCACCATCATCATCATCCTCATCACCATCACCGCCACCACCATCTTACCATTCACAATTGCTCACAATTCCACACTGCTTTGTTTCCAAAGCACTTTCCTGATAGCTCTGTAAAGTAGGTAGTGTGTGTTTTATTATCCTCATTTTATAGAGGAGGAAACCAAGCCTTGGGAAGGAGAAGCTGCTTGTCTAGGCTTACAAGTGGTAGCCATGCTTTGATTCATGCTCAGGCCTTCCGACTCCAAATCCCATGCTCTTTTCCCTAAGTTAGGCTGCCTTTCCTAGCTCTTCATCCACTTTCTTGTTGTTCTGTCTCTTTATCTTTTTAATATGAGGCAATTGGGGTTAAGTGACTTGCCCAGAGTCACACAGATAGTGATTGTTATGTGTCTGAGGCCAGATTTGAACTCAGGTCCTCCTGACTCCAGGACTGATGCTCTATCCACTGCGCCACCTAGCTGTCCCTGTTCTTTCCCCCCCCCACTTCCTTTCCCTTTATTCTTTTTCCTTGCCCCAAATCCTCACTGTTGCCAGTGACCATGAGGACAGTAAAGGGTCCCTGACTCCTTGGCCTGTGGATAAAACTGGTCCCCCTACAGCTAAACAGCAGAGCAGCCAGAGAAATAAATTTTCTGGGGGTAGAAGTAAAGAAAATGAGCAAGAGTTTCTTTCCAGTAATTCTCATGAGGTCTATGAGATTAATGAGCTTGGATCCCTTGTGAGCTGATTTAAAAAAAAATTATAGCGGAAACTTTCTCCTTTACTTGTATAGTGGGGGATTGAGTGTGGGTTCCTGCAGGTAATATCACGCTTAGTTGATTTGTCAGCTAATTTTGCTGAATTGTTTTATTTTTTCTCCTTTTAATTTTTGTTATGAGGGATGGCTCTCTAGGAGGGGGAAGGGAAGGGATGGATTTAGAAATGAATAGGATGTGAAAACAAAAGTTATCAATCAGCTTTCAAAATAAAAATAAAATTCAGATTTAGAATTCTACTCTCCATAGCAAGCCAGGAGCAGCCTGGGTAGAAAATGATAATTGGGTACTTAGCGCTTTAAAGTTTGCCAAAGCCCCTTCTACACATCAACAACCCTCCCTGGGAAGGAGGTGCTGTTGGTGCTATTAGCCCCATTTTACAGATGAGGAAACTGAGACGAAGAGAGGCTAAGTGATGTGCCCAATATCATATAGTCATTATGTGTATAAAGTGAAATTCTAACCCTGGCTTTTGTGTACCATGCTGCCTTCCACCTTAATTCTATAAGTGTCAGCTATTATTATTATTAGTCATTATTTATGAGATCATAGATTTAATACTGGAAGGGCTGTCAGAGGTTGAATCCAACTCCCTCATCTTTCAGAAACTGAAAGTTTCAGTGTCAGCTAGGTGGTGCAGCGGATAGAGTGCTGGATCTGGAGGCAGGAAGACCTGAGTTCAGATTCTACTTTGTCACTTACTAGCTATGTGGCCCGCACAAGTCATT